>NW_024429266.1:46062150-46669650 GCF_017639785.1 Mesocricetus auratus
GTTATTTAAGGACAATTTCACAGAGAAAGGGTAAATATGAGAAAGCTTCTGAAAGCCACTGCTCTTTTTTTCTATTGGTTTTTGTGAGATCTGTCTCAAATACACTTATTGATTCAGTGAAATTACTTGGCAATTTTTCTAATTTTGATGAATTGTATGAAGAAAGACCTGACTGTAGCAGTATATGAGATTGACAGAGAACCTTCAGAGCCTTGTTAGGATTCCTGGGCCAAATCTGCCTGACTTTGACATGTATAGACTTTGTATGGGCTGACAAGAGGCCTTTAAAGGTTTGGTTTCCAATTGACTTAGGAATTTCAGAAGGACCCCCTCTTTAAAGAACTTATTATTTTATTTGAGCTTAGAAAAGCCATTACAACTGTTTGCCAATGGTCAAGCTTGAACAATTCTGCTGTAATAAAAATACATTGGAAATATTAAAGCCGTTCCTTAATACATGAGAAGTATTTTTTTCTCAGTTTCTTAACATAGTGTCAAGGTACTTTTTGTAAAACCTGATTTGCACAACACCCTGTGCCTACAGGAAAATGCAAATTGAAATTACTTTAAGATTCCATATTACCATATTCAGCTTGGCAATTATCAATAAAAGATATGATAGAAAATGCTGGAAAAATGTGGGGGAAAGAGGACTTCTCCTTATTGTTAGTGGCATAATAAACTGGAACACTCATTATGGACATCAGTATAGAAGTTAAAAATAAACTAAAATAGATCTACCAGAAGACATAGCAGTCCCGCTCCCAGACATATACCCAAAGGATTCCAAGTCAGTATACACAGAGATGCTTGCACATTCATTTATTGATGCACTATTCAAAGTAGACAAAACATGGAAACATCCTAGATGAGCAACAACAGGTGAACGGATCAGGAAAACATTATACATATACCCAATGGAACTTCGGTCAGCCATACAGAAAAATAAAACCCTGACAAATAAAGGGAAATGGCCAGAAATTACTGGTAAAGAAAATGAAGACTAAGGAAAACAAAGAATGGATGTTTTCACTCACAAGCTGTGTGTGTGTTTGTGGGGGGGGGTGTTTGTGCCTGTGTGTGTGTATGTGTGTGTTTGTCTGTTATATGTGTGTCTGTATTGCCTGCTTTCGTGTACACCCATGGACACCAGGGTCAGGAAGCTAGAAAAGAAAACCCAAAGAAAAAACTAGATCTCAATGTGGAGGGGGGAAGAAAAAACAAGCTATTGGAATGCACTTGCCATAAAAGCAGAAGAGGAGCTGTTGGGAGAGAAAAGGGAAACACTGGAGAAAGTATGAGGAGAAAGGGAGAGAAGACGGAGGGGAAGCAATGAGAACAACACGTGGCATACCAAACAAAAATACATTTTTCTCTACCTAAAGAGGATATGGTTCCTTGAAACAGTAAAAATCTAACATATCCCAAGCAAGTCTGGAGCCATAACCTCTGCTGCTATTATTGTTTCTTCTATTGTTCATAACAACTAAAGGAACAGTTCTTGCAAAATCATCCTTTGGACATTGCCAGTATACTTGGATAACAGTAATCATGGTTTATTAAAACAGTCTTTAAATTGTGTTTCTCAAGCTTAACTTGCCCAAGGCTATCTACAGGAGCGAGTGGTTTTCAATAAACATATGAAATGGTAAAGATTCTAACAGGAAAGTCAGTCTGAGCTGGACCACAGGAAGTAAACAAACACATCTTTACGTCATCTGCTGCAGCCCTGTCGGTTTTGTTTGGGTCACTTTCAAAGTGGCCAGCTCATCTCACTATTTCTCATTCTTAAATGAATCATGTTATCTTTTAAACATCAGGTGATATCAGTGCACAAAATAGTCATTCATTGCCATAGTGAATTTTGTAATATTATAAATATTTACTGCAGGAATTATGTATCATAATGATTAAAACAAGGACAAGAAAAATTAATATTTTCCTCCATTTTTATAGTCTACTTTACCTAATTCCATCAGAAACATCTCTTTTCAGAGGCAAATTCAATCTGCCCAAAGTTAACTTGACCATCCTATAAAATGCCATACATCCCATATAAACTCTGTAAGATCTTACGTTATATTAATACTTTTGCTCTGGTAAGTTATTTGCCAATAAGTAATGATTGCTAGTATCATCATCTCAAAGCTGGACTATATGTCTCCAGAGACAGTGTCAAAATTTCAGTTATTTTCTCCTAACTACCACAAATGATCGATTTATCCAAACAAACTGACTTTCCCTTGGGTTTTTCTTCAGATACTGTATTTTTACAGTTTTGTATTTTTATGTATTATGTAGTATCTGCGTGTGAACCACACTTTTGTTAATTTTTATTTTTAAATTTAAATTTAAATTAGAAACAAGGTTGCTTCACATGTCAATTCCAGGTCCCACTCCTTTTCCCTCCCCTCTTCCCATGCCCTCCCACCAACCCCCCCCAAATACTCCCTCCCTTACCCTCCATGGGGGTGTCCATAATCTGTCATTTTATCCAGGGCAGGGCTTAGACCCTTCCCCAAGAGTCCAGGGTGCAAGAGCATCTGTTATTGTGGGATGGGCACCAAAGTCCATTTGTATGCCAGGGATAAACACTGCTCTACTACCTAAGGCTCAATAGATTGCCTAGGCCTCCTCACTGACACCCACATTCAGGAGGTCTTGATCAGACCCATGCTGGCCTCCCAGCCATCAGTCTGGGGTTCATGAGCTACCCCTTGTCAGGTAAACTGTTGTTTGGGGTTAAACCAGCCCAGTCTTAACCCCTTTGCACATCAGTCCTCCCTGTCTGTTGCTGGGTTCCTTGAGTTCAGGTCAGTGTTTAGCTGTGGGAGTCTGCCTCTGCTTCCATCAGCCATTGGATAAAGGTTCTGTTCCCCAGACTCTCTGGCCATGGGATAGTAGGCTGGCACTCCCCAGATCTATGTCTAAAATCCATATATGAGAGAGTACATACCATGTTTGCCTTTTTGTGACTGGGTTACCTCACTCAGGATGGTTTCTTCTAGTGCCATCCATTTGCCAGCAAATTTCAGGATTCCATTGCTTTTTTTCTGCTGAATAGTACTCCATTGTATAAATGTACCACATTTTCTCTATCCACTCTTCAGTTGAAGGGCATCTGAGTTGCTTCCAAATTCTGGCTATTACAAATAATGCTGCTATGGACATAGTGAAACAGATGTCCATTTTGTATGAATGTGCATCTTTTGGATATATGCCTAAGAGTGGGATTGCCATATATATGGAGAATAATCAGATAAAAAGTGTCGACCTTCGGCTACTTCCTGCGGGTAGTGGTGATGAACTCTTAAAACAGTGTCATCAGTACACTTAAAAAGAGAAGAAAGAAAAAGAAAACAACCTAAGAAGTCATTACAATACTAAAAGAACCTCCCAAAATGCTATTAAGTTCATCTACTGCTGGACATGGGTCCTACCCTTAAGAGTGTTTGGTACTGACAGTGAGACTCCATTGGAGAAAACTAATTTTTCCTTTCTGAGAGGTTATCAATTGCAGGTAACTTCTGGCTTAGGGATTAGGATGTGTGTTCACTTCCCCTCTGGACACTGGGACCCCATCTGGCCCAGACCTGCGCAGGCACTGTGCATGCTACCACAGTCTATATGTGTTCATATGTGTATGAGTCATGCTGTGTTCAGGTCTTGTTTCCTTGGTGTTCTCTATCTCCTCTGGCTCTTAATAATCTTTCTACCTCTGCATGGCTTCCTGAAGGGAGGGATTTCATGAAGACACCCTTTTAGGAATGAGTGTTCCAAAGTCTCTCACTCTCTGTTCATTGTCCAGCTGTGGGTCTTTGTATTTGTTTCCATCTACTGCAGCAGGATTCTTCTCTAGCTCTGTGTTGGGTGCTTTGTGTATATATTATGGTTTCAGGTTTTGTGGTTCCAATGGGATTTCTGGGTTTGTGGATGTGTCTCTGTGTCTATGAATGTTTCTTGTACCTTTTCTCTGGCTCTTTCTCTTCTCTTCTGTTTGTTTGTTTGGACCTATTCTGGTTTGTTTACTTTTATTTTATGGTATTCTTTTAGATGACTGTTTGTATTCTAATGACAGAGAGAAAGAAAGAGTGTGGATTAGGGTGGGTGGGAAAGTGGGGGAGGATCTGGGAGGATCTGGGGGAGTGGAAACCATAATCAGAATGAATTGCATAAAAAATAAATAAAATCTATTTTCAATTCCTGAAAAAGAAAAAATATTTTGATCTGATGATTTTACAGTTAAGAACTACCCAAGGCATAGAGGAAGATGCAGTTTTAATGCTGAATTTCCACATGACACGGTAAATATAGTAACATTGATTAGAACATAACGGTTTTCAGGGAGAAGCATACAATCCCTCAAACTAAAGGCTGACGCTCCTGCTCCAGACATGTGCCCTCCTCTGTGTGTGTGTGTAATTTGCTTCGTGCCTTCCTAATCAAATGACCTGCTCTCATTTGCTTGGGTTTCAACCACAAGACATCACTGTGCACTTTTTTTCTTCAAGATACACGTCACAACACACCAAGAAAGGAGGAACTTCCAGTGTCTGTGGTAACATCACTTGATAAACAGACTCCCTGAACAGCTAGTGCCTGTCTGCCTATATAAAGCAGCCGACCAGGACTAACAGACATTCATTGAGAGAGGACCATGAGAACTGCAGCCATCTCCATGCCAAGGCTGGACAAAATGCCAGGAATGTTCTTCTCTGCTAGCCCAAAGGATTTGAAAGAAGCTAGCCATTCACTTCTAGATGACAAAACGCAAAGAAAGAGGCCAAAGACTTTGTAAGTTCCTTCAGTGTTTTACCAGCAAGGGAGTATGAATGAATGGAAGTGAATGCGGGCGTTTACTTTATGTAGATCGGGGCAATTATCTGTTGTGACTTATAAGTGAGATTAAGTTTTATTCTAAAATAAAACATGCTACATTGCAGAGTTTGGGAATGTTTCTGCACTTTGACTCATAAAAATAAGCTCCATATAAAACAGTAAAATATTGTAATCATCTATGTTTCATTATTACCTTCTTCCTCAGATATGTATGCTTTGTGTTCCTTTTCTTTTATAAAGAAAGTGAACTTTCCTAGAGAAGTAAGAGTTTTTTGTGATCTTTTGTAGTGGAATGGACGTGAAAGCATACCTGAGGTCTATGATCCCACATCTGGAATCTGGAATGAAATCATCCAAGTCCAAAGACATGTATGTACTAAATGTATTGAAATGTTATAACTGTATAAGATTCCTGGTAGTTGACTTTCATCTTTGTAAGATACTGATTTTGAATGCTTCTGGGTATTGTGGTTCATCCATGTAATCTCAGTACTTAGGAGGCTGAGGCAGAGGGATTTTTCACTTGTTTGAGGCCAGCCAGGGCTAGAGTAAAGACTTGTTCTTTTTTTAAAAAGCATACAAAAATGCCACATGAAATGAGCTTCATTTATTTTAGGTAATATGACAAACAAGATTAGGCTACATTAGAGCCAATGGATATTAATTACAAATATGGACCAACAATTTTCTATTCGTGTTTGTATTTTTCTATTTTGTCTACTTGGATTTTTTTATCTGTCTTGACAGAATTTTTCATAACTGTGGTAACTATAAGGGATTTTATATGTAAAATTTGTAAAAAGAACTCATTATAATGAGAATCTTTAGTCATCAAAGGTTAGCAACCATTATTATTTCATTTGGAATTATTCAAACTAGTTTATTAATTTATGTCGTTTTATTAATTTTAGACTTTCTGCTGAGGAAGTAATGCAGTGGTCTCAATCTCTGGAAAAACTTCTTGCTAACCAGAGTAAGTATTCATTAATTATCCATTGTTTTGGGGTCAGCTCAATAATCTAGTAGATTGGATTATGATTAATGCACATTATCAAAGGAAGAAAAGAGAATATGCAAAAAGTAGTATTCTAGTTTTTTATTGTCATTGATAATTTTATCACATTATGACTTTGATTTTTACCACTGACTTTTAAACAAATCTGCCAGAAAAACTACAAACTACATGTATTCATTGATTTAAGAACAAAACTTAACTTATGCTGGGTTGCTGGAGAGATTGCTGAGTAGTTAAGATTGCTTGCTGCTCTCAAAGACTTTTTTTTCACTTTCCTGCACTCACAACACTTGTCTTACAGTCATCCAACTGTAGCTCCAGATCTCGAGGATCTGATGCCCGCTTCTGGCCTCTATGGGCACATGCCCACATCTGCTCCTACACGGAGACAGTGAAAGAGGGACACACACATACCCATGAAGAAAATAAGCCTTCAAAAATCAAAATAAAATTATGTTGCAGTTTCAAATCTTTAAAAGACAAGCAAATATCATATGAGTTGCTATTTTGAAAGGTACTTAATAATGTGCTTAGTGCAGTTGGATGTAGAGTAGTATTCATTTACTTAGTATTTTGTCATCCTCATAACTCCTCATGCATCCACCTTATAAGGAAGGTATTTTAAAGGCACCAAGAATTTAAATGCAAAGACACAGTTTATTACTGCCTTAAAGATATTTGGGGCACACCTAGTAATACTGCCAGTATGATACATATTTTAATATAGGTAAGCTCATGAGAAGTTTGTGGGGGTTTCTGATGAAAGAAAGGAAAGAATTAAATCAGTTCCTCTCACCCATCATAGGATTGAGATGCTATTAGAATTAACACTATACTCAGAAGTAAGTGCAGACTTGATCTGAAGAGTAAGTTCAGCCCCTTCTCCATCCAAAGACACTGAGGAAAATTACTTGGGGGCTCAAAGAAATTCAGCATAGTTTGATCATGTAATTACAAGACTTAGTTTACAGTTATGCTGAGTAAATGGCATATAAATCTTAACCACACTAGCAAATGTAATCACTGTACCAAGCATACAGGTGACATGCAGACCTAACATTAGCTGACTATCATCGTTTGGACGAGGAAATTATATTTTTAATTTTCAACATGATGTTAATAGGGTCAGTCATTAACATTTCTTGCAAAAAAATCACACTACGCTTTTTCTCAGATATTGTTGTCTATAAATCACATTGTTCTATAATCAGCAGAGGTCAGTTTCAATTTAAATACAGCAGGAAGCAAAGCACATGTACATGAATACATAAAGCAGTGTGTGACTATGGAGCAGGCTGTCTGGTACCAGATTCCTTTTCCATACATAACAGAATCTCTAAGGCTGCGCATAAACTGTTGTAGAGCTATTTTATCAGTCACCCTCTCATACCTTTGTAGATATAGGAATAGTAGAAATGTATTCTACAATATATTCATTTACTGACTCAATTGATTTACTCAACCCCTGTCTTTTTAGCTGGTCAAAGTATCTTTGGAAATTTTCTAAAATCAGAATTCAGTGAAGAGAATATCGAATTCTGGTTGGCTTGTGAAGACTATAAGAAAACAGAGTCTGATCTTTTGAGTAGCAAAGCAGAGACTATCTACAAAGCATTTGTGCATTCAGATGCTGTGAAACAAGTAAGTAGTAAGGTCATTGTCATTAGAGAAATAGCATACAGTACACCGATTAGATTGAAGTCTTTGGTATCATGATTTCAGTTATAAATAGGTATGTCCATTTGTATGTTCAGTTCATTGGGACCATTCCCTGTATTTGTAAAAATATCGATACAGAAATGAAATATACTGACTTTTCAAAACTGTCCAACTTGATGGGGTGGGGTAATGGATGAGGTGACCCAGGCCAGATAGGTATGCTGAGGAACCCATAGCTAATTGTTGTAACTCACATAAAGATAAAATGCAGACTACTGTAATACCCAATCAAAGCAGCAAAGACATATGCAACTACTTTGCAGTGTTGGTCTTCCAGGAAAATACTCCTACTCAGTAAACATATAATTTCCATGGCTCTCTGTTTTGGTATATGAGCTACTTTCTATGGGTATTTAAGTTTTTCATGTCTACTTATTTTTGTTTCTCCCAAGTACACCATAAACAGATGCAGAAAGAAAAACCTTTTTTTGTTGTATTCTTTTGTAATTCTCATACACCTAGTATAGGGCTGGCTTAGAATAGCATTTCAAGACATATATGAAATGATTTAAACAAGAATGTAAACCATTTTCTTACGGTGTGTCCAAAACACCAATAGCATAATAAAATATATCACTAACAGCAAGTGCACATTGATTAACAAATATTTCTGTTCTTTTTTAGATCAATATTGACTTTCGTACTCGAGAATCTACGGCCAAGAAGATTAAAGCACCAACCCCCACATCTTTTGATGAAGCACAAAAAGTCATATACACACTTATGGAAAAGGATTCTTACCCCAGGTTTCTGAAATCAAATATTTACTTAAATCTTCTAAATGACCTCCAGGCTAATAGCTTAAAGTGAGTAGTTCCTGGCTAGCAGGAATTAAAAGATGGTATCAAGGACAGAAGGACCACACCAGTGACACTGCGTGCGTGATCAACGTGGCCTGCTTTGGTGACTCAGCAGGCCCAGCAGAAGTACAAATGACTCAAAATGGGTTAACATGGAAGTTATCCGGGCAGAGAATTGAGGAAGCATCAGCAAGAAGATCGTGGAGAGACACATGGAAGGAGATGCTGTGGTACTGTCGTGAAACACAGCAGGACTCTATTAGAGCACCTTCCAAACTGGGAAGATGAATAATTTGTATGAGACTGACTGCAATGTACTATAAGCTTCAAAGGCAGCAGACTTGTATGCCACATGTGGTTACGTAGATTGTGTTGAACTCTTTCAGTCTCCTTCCTGTGGATGGTCAGTCCAAAAGTATGTATTGTAAATAGCAGTTGCTATTACTGACACATAGAATTCTATTATTTGTTTATTTAACTGTATTTGGTTTGGAGAATTGTGTATTTAACCTAAGCTATTTTTCTTAAAACTAAGATGTCACAGCACATTTGTAAATTAAATTATCACCTTGGCAAAAATAAATGTGAGCTTTATATTAAAATAGAGAGAGATATGTCTTCATCTGTTTTATCACTATTTTAATTCTGGAATGTTTTTTACTCTGATTTTTAAAAATTGAATGAGGACAACAATATACATGCTAAAGTGGACAAGGGAAAGTCCATGAGGCCTACACAAAGAAATACAGGCCACTAAGGAATGCTGAGAATGGGAGAATAGTCTTACCCAGGGAAGAGCACACCAATTATTTATTCAATGCCAATGGTTACCCTTGAAAACATACATGCAAGTAGAATTATACAGGTCAAACATGTTGTATTTGCATAAAATTAGGAATGTATATATGTGTGTTCCTAAATTTATATATAAATATGTGTGTAACAACAATTAATGAAAAAAGAAGTCATTAATTTGAAATAGAACAGGGGTAGTATATTGGAGAGCTTGGAGGAAGGAAATATGAAAATATTTATTTATTATTTATTATAATCCCCAAAATAACAAAATTTAAAAAGTAAAACAATTATACTTTCTGCTGTCTATTCAGTATTATCCAGTTAATACTATATTTTTTTATTATGTTGGAGAAAATTCACCAGTTTTCTTTCTGCTACACAATCTCTTTAACTCAAGTTTCAAATTGATGAGAAATGATGGCATATTTGAAAGGGGAAGAAAATGTTGTTTTAGAATCATGTGTTTTCCTCATATAACGTTCACAGCAATGCTATAAAAACAAAACTTCTAAAAGATCAAATTCCATAATTAGCTAACTCTCAAAATGACCTTGTGTGTTAAAGCACACCCTTATATCTAGCCCCATTCCAGACTGACTGAATCAAAACCTCTAACTGTTATAGTATGGGAATTTGTATTTCCAAGAAAACATCAAATAATTCTAAAGATAGAGCTGGGAGCCTTGGGATAAAGGAGCAGGCATGGTTCTAGGGTTTGACAACTGTTCTATTCACATAGTCTGGGCACCTTCTACTGTGCAATACTGCCACCCATTGACCAGAGGTGTTTCCTAAACTGAATTCTACAATGTTTAAAGTGTCTCCTAAGTAGGAGACTCAGACCCTTCTGAAAAGAAGGCACCTACAAAGCTCTGAAAAAAAAAGGGGGTCAGGTATTCCCAGAACCTGTACTCCTGTACATCCCCATGCACCTGGTCTCTATATCATTTTCAACAGTCAGTCATCTGCATACCATAATGAAGTGCTGTGAGTTTTCTCACTGTAGGCTCTGTCCCACACCATGCAATGGCAACGCTAAGCAACAACATGTGTATCAGGTTTGAAGAGATTTTAACTTCCCATTGGACTGAATCCAAACTAGTTCTACATAAGCCTGTGTCCCATTATGTTGCTGGTCAAAGGGTAACAGAAGCTTGGGGAATCAACGTTGCTCACCATCACCGGCTTCTCTTTCCTTGGGCTCTACCAAACACCAGATTGTATTCATCTTCCCTCAACTGTCTGTAGTTGAAATAGCTCATCTCATTTTAAAAATTTAAAATTTTGTGCTTGGTTTTGAAGATTTCACATATGAATACTGTATTTACATCTTTTCCCAGAGCCCCTCCAATTCCTTCTGTGACCACTCCTTTTCAAATTCACGGTGTTTTATGTACCTCTTACCATAAGCTCTCATTGTTTTTCAATTCACAGAATTATTACTATGTGTAATCTATTGCCTCGTATCCTCTGAGAGATGGCTCAGAGGTTAAGAACACTGACTGCTCTTCCAGAGGTCTTGAGTTCAATTCCCAGCTACCACATGGTGATGCACAACCATCTGTAATGAGATCTGGCGCCCGCTTCTGACCTGCAGGTATACATGCAGACAGAACACTGTATACATGATAAATAAATAAATCTTTTAAAAAAGCATGAATCACCTTCTAATGTGCGAATGTGCATGTATCATTTTCTATGGCATCAGCTGAGGCTCAAGAGTCTCCTGGAATTCAAAGTCCTCCCCTGGTGACCTTCACTGTACAAATTCCATTAATCCTTCTTGTATCCTTTCTGCCTTAATATCACGCTGGATTGTCTACCTCATTTTGTGAAAGTCTTGGAATGTGCATGGCTAAAAACTACCTTCACTATCTCTAAGTTTCAGTTAACCTCTATTCTTATCTTTTAAAAAAACTGTTTCTGCTCTGTGGACAGCCTAATCAATACTGCAAGGTCTAGATTGAATAACTTTTCTGTAAAACCTTTCTGCAATACTATACATTATGAGGCAGTTATCTTCAAACCTGATGAAGATCAATCGTAGGCCATATAAACACTGGGTACTCTGCTCCTATTTTAAGTGCCACTGTCATGTTAAATAGAATCCAGACCCTTAAGAGTGAGCAGTACACCAATCCAGCCAACACACAGGTCATAAACTGAATGCTGCTGGTCTTTGTTTAAATAGGTTGTCAAGTTAAAGAACTACCCAAATTTGGAAAGATGTCAAAACAAGCATCAAACACATCTCTTCATTATACAGAAAAACATCACCCTGGATGCATGGATTCCAGAAAATATGATATGCAAGATATGATCTACTAAAGCCTGTGATAAAATGTGGGTAGAGCTAATTTGGATTTGTTCCGGTGCAAACTCAAGATCGTTGCATTATAAAGCTGATCAGTCTACACTTTGTTTCTTACCATTATTCTTGTTTTACATTGACATTTTATTAGAGTGTGATTTTTTTCATAAGATCACTACAGAAATGTGATATGTGCTTGTTACATCTATGATTTTTTAAGGTCTGCTGTAACTGCTCAATCTGCAGGGGGAGCTCAGCATAAGGCTGTGCTATATTATGATATTAAATTAGAAACACTGAATGAAACATATGGGTAAAATTGATCTTTCTCAGATTTGTTTTTTATGCTTCCTGTATGTTTATCCTCCAAAGCTAGAGATTTATGAAGGCAAGTGTGTGAATAGTCACATAGCTAATAATCTCTAATTTAAAAGTACATATTTAACCATTAGGTTCACATGGGGTAAGTTAATGTTCAATTTTTTCTTCCTATAGGTAAATGTGGGCAATGTTTAAGTAGACATCTTTAATTATATATTGCTGAAAATAAAAATAATAAAATAGAATCAAACAGTTTAAATGCCAGAATTATATATAAATTGCTATACAAAATTGTGATATCACTTCAATAAGATTAAACTTTATCTATGGGATAAGAATTATTAATCAACTACAGAAATAATCCCATCCTTTTGGCTGAGCAACTTTAAGGCTGGAAATGTATTGTACAAATAGAAAAATGTATCATTCTGTATACACAACCTTAATGAAACTGTCTTACATATTAAGACAGTGGCAAACACAGACCTTTCTATGCAGAATGTTTCCGTATACTTGATGTTTGACTAGCTATTTCATAGTAGCTCCTTAACTTAAAATTATGAACAAAACAAAAGAAAAGGAGAGAGGGAGAAATGGAGGAGGATGGGAAAGAAGATGTAGAGGAGAGATAGAAAAGAGACATCTAGGTGGAGAGCCCAGACTTACGCTGCCATCATGATGCCCAAAGATAAGTTCTGTACACTTCTCCAGGCTACCAAGGACTGCCAATATCTACAGAAGGTCTGCTCCTGAGTTCTGAGAAGCAGCCCTAACTTATCCAGGACCATTCTGACACCCCATTTGATCACCTCAAAACTAAGTTGCCCCAAGACTGAACCTCAAGCCTCAATCAACTATTTCATAACCTGACAAGTCAGAGTAAAAGAAAGAAAGATGTTAGCACCCACTCAAAAGGGGACAACCAGATATTGGTATCAAGGAACACTACCAATGACCTAACTCCAGATCCCTAGGTGCCATCATAAAATAATATGAATAACCATGATAATATATCTCCTTCAGAAGTTAGTGCTCCCAAAGTAATGTTCCCTCAGAACATTAACTCAGATGATGCACAAAGAAAAATAATGATTTCAAAGTAGCAATAACAAACATGTTCAAGGAATTCATAGGGGATATGAAGAAATTCTGGAATGAAGATTACAAGAACATAAACACTTAAAACAAATCATGAAAACAATCCAAAATACTAAAATATAATGTGATGAACAGAAAGAGCCTCAAAATAAAAAAAGCAAGAAAGTTAAATAAAAATCTGAGATGAAAGCCTCAAAAATTTATTGGAAAGAGATTGGATTAGCTGGACGTTGGTGGTGCATGCCTTTAATCCCAGCACTCAGTAGGCAGAGGCAGGCAAATCTCTGTAAGTTCGAGGCCAGACTGGTCTACAGAGTGAGTTCCAGGACAGCATCCAAAACAATACATAGAAACTCTGCTTCGAAAAACCAGGGATAGAAAGAGAGAGAGAGAGAGAGAGAGAGAGAGAGAGAGAGAGAGAGAGAGAGAGAGAGAGAGATGGGATCAAGTCAGTTTCACCCAGAAATGCAGAGATGGTTTAACAGACATTAATCAATAAACATAATTCATCTTATATGTAGACTCAAGGACAGAAACTACATGATCATCTCAATAGAGTCAAAAAGGCTTTTAATAAAATCTAACACTCTTTATGATAAAAGACAAAGGCATGCAAACATGCAAAATTCCAATGCTTATGAAATAAAAACAAATAAATCATTTTTAAAGTCCTGGAGAATCTTAGGTATTCAGGGGACATGTCTAGTCAAATAAAGACAATGTCAAACAAGCTCACAGCCAACATCCTGCTAAGTGAAGAACATCTCAAAGCATTACCACTAAAGTGAGGATCAAGGCAAAGATATCCATTCCCTTCTTTCTTATTGAATGTAGTGCTTGGAGTTTTAGCTAGTGCCATTAGACAAGTGAAGAAGATAAGGGAGTACAACTGTGAGGGAAAAGAAGTCAAAGTATCCTTATTTATAGATGACATGAATCTATACATAAAAGATCCTGATGATTCCACCAGAAAACTCCTAAAGCTGATAAACACATTTAATAAAGTAGTAAGATACATAATCAACTCACAAAAATCAGCTTTCTTTCTACATAGAAATGACAACATACCAAGAAAGAAATCGGGAAACCATCCTGTTCATGGCAACTCAATAAAAGGGATGGAACATATCTAACCAAGGAATGCAAATACAACTAAGATACCTGGGATGGGAGGGGTCATAGGAGTAATATTGTGAAAATGGCTGTCCTACCAAAAACAATCTACAGATTCTACCTAATCTCCAACAAAATTCTAACACAATTTTTCACAGAAATTTAAAAAATAGTTAATATGGAAACACAAAATACTCAAGATAGCCTAAAAATCTTGAGAATGTAAAAACTATTAGAGCTAACACCATCTCAGTTATACTATGGAGCTATAGTAATAAAAAACAACATAGCACTGCCATAAAAGCATGCACATTAATCAATGAAATAAGATTGGGCACCCATACATAATCCAATACTACTAATGATATCTGATTTTTTTCTAAGAGGCCAACAATAAAGACTGTAGGAAAGTTAACATCTTCAACAAATAGTGCTTGTGACACAGGATAGCTATGTGTAAAAGAATGAAATTAGATCCTTGTCTCTCACCCTGTACAAAACTCAATTCCACTGGAAAAGGATCTCAACATAAGACTTTGTTCCCTAGATCTGATAGAAAAGAAAATATGGAATATGCTTGAATCTATAGACACAGAAAAATAACTTTCTGAACAGGATTTTGGTAAGCAGCAATTGGTGAAGAGATAACAGAAAAGTAAAAAGTTTTTATACAGCAAACAACATCATCATATACGTGAAGAGACAGCCTACAGAATGGTAAGGAAAATAATTCTTACTAACTATACATCTGACGGAAGGTTAGTACC
Source organism: Mesocricetus auratus (assembly GCF_017639785.1). Taxonomy (NCBI): domain Eukaryota; kingdom Metazoa; phylum Chordata; class Mammalia; order Rodentia; family Cricetidae; genus Mesocricetus; species Mesocricetus auratus. The sequence goes on from NW_024429266.1 coordinate 46,076,932, forward strand.
TTGTATATACAAATAACTCAAGAAAAAATGAATATCAGCAAAATAATTAAAACCTGGGGTGTAGAATTAAAGAGTTCTCAAAGAATGAAATGTAAACAAATGAGAGGTTTGTTTTGTTTTGGTTAGGTTTATAATACTCAACATCCTTAAAAATCAAGGACATGCAATTTAAAACTACTTTGCAATTTCATCTTACCCCAGTTAGAATGATGAGGTAACAAATGATGTGATATAAGGGAAGGGGGGTACCTATTTACTGCTGATGGGAATACAAACTGGTAAAGCCACTATGGAAAAATTTGTGCAGGTTCCTCAAAAATCTAAAAATACATCTGCTATTGGTTTTATACTCAAGTGATTCTGTATTCTTATTCAGAGATTCTTGTTCATCTGTGTTCAACGCTACTCTATTCACAACATCCAATGAATGGAAACATCTTAAATGTCCATAATGATGAATGGATGATGAAAATGTGAAACATTTGCATGATATTATTCAACTGCTAAGAAAAAGTAAATTATGAAATTCACAGGAAAATATATGGAGCTAGAAGCAATTATTTGGAGTGAGGCCACCCAGACCCAGAAAGAAAGCCACCACATATTTCTCCCTTCTGAATGCTAGATTTGAATCTTTAGATATGTAGGTCTCATTCAGAATATCAATAGATGTCAGGAAACTAACAAGGAACAGGAGGGGGCAGTTTCAAAGACATAGATTCAATGGTACAAAGAGGAAAGAGGATAATGGAACATTAAAGTAAATGGGGTGAGGAACAGGAGGTAGAATAGAAGAGATAATATGGGGGGTAGTAAGTAGCAATGAAGATCTTTTAGAAATGTCACATGGAAACCTACCACTTTAAAGTTTCCTAAATTGTGAGTTGAAATGGAGCTACCTCATAATGAAGCAATAACGCTCCTACTGGACGCCATAGCCTAACAAACAATAAGCCAAGTGCTGGGGCTAGAAAGAAAGTTCCACAACTACAAATACTTTCTGCTCTCCCCGAGGACCTGAAGTCAATTTCCAGCACCTACGTAGCAACCTACAACCCTCTGTCATTCCAGTTCCAGGGGTCAAGTGCCCTCTTCTGGCCTTTTCAGACACTAGGCATGCATTTGATATACAGACATATATACAGGCAAAGCATCCAAAGAAATAATTTTGTTAAAAGACAAGTGCCAGGAATGGGCTACGCCTTTTGTATTACTCACCGTTGCAGTCCCATAAGCCCCTAAATATTGTAGGCTATTGTTCCATTTGCCCTCCAGAACTTGAAATGGGACCCTATTTTTGAAAACACTATATTCTTGAGTCACAGAACATGGAAAAATCAAACGGCTGCTGGTCTGCAGCTTCATCCTTACTGGCTAGCTTTTATAATATTTCAATGTACTGTGCATGCTAGCAGAGTAGAAAAGTAATCATAAGTGTCCTGAGCTGTGAACCCCGCCAGTTATTACAGCCAGCTTGACAAGATATGCTGATTGCTATTATAGAAGTATGTTAGAGCGTATAGGTGTAAAAACAAAATTCCGCTTGGGTTTAAGGCCAAATTTACAAGTAGGCACCTTAACTGGGAAAAAAATATGTGGCTAGATAGGTCATAGGCTCTGGGGAATAATCTACTACTGTTTTTTTCTGTGAAATGGTCAATGTTAAAACAACCTCTAATGACTCAACTCTCATCAGAGAAGTTTCTTTATTCAGTAAATGATGATTAGCACAGACTTCACAAGTGGGTATGATCCAGAGAATGAGAGACTGGAATTGGCATGCTCAGCCCTGAATGGAACATCTGTTTCATACACCTTCATCCAAAGACTCAAGGATCACCATGGAACCACTATTGGTGAATATATTAACTCTTCAGTTAATGATGAGTCCTTTTCTACATTCTGTGCTCTGAACTCTACGAGGAACCATTGAAACTAATATTCTTAACCAGAAATTTGTAAATCTCTGAGCAAGGAATAGTTTTCGGGTAGTCAATGAAACCTTAGTATTTCTTACTATATTCATAGACACTACAATTATTCTAATAACTGTCAAATGTATGTTGTAGGCAGTATCTTGTTTAATGTGGGAATTTGCTTTACCTGTTATGTGTTTACAGTGAGTACTCTGTAAACCTTAATTGGATGAATTTAAGAAAAAGAGTAACCTAGGAATGCAATCATTTTATGGATATTTGAAGGGGAGTGTTTCACAACTGCAGCAGAAGATGACAGCGGTACAGAGTGTGATGGTGTCATATTGACTTAAACTTAGATCACAGACTCTTCACTTTCTGACTCCCACCAGAATGACAACAGATCATTTTGGAAGAAAGGGAAATATATAACACTTAAATTATTATTCCTTTGCTCTATCCATAAAGATAGGAATCTGCTTATCTCCACTCTGAAACACTCTGGTTCAAGGCACACACATATGCTTAGAGTTTTACATGGCTGCTGGGGAATTGAATGTACACTGAAAAGCAAGTACTCTTCTTACAGGCAACAAGCAAGTAGATCTTATTTATTATTTGTTTGGTTTTGGCCAGAAAGTATACACACACACAAACACACACACACACACACACACACACACACACACACACACAGGAGAATTGAGACCATTTATGTGCAGGGTTATGATTGAAATATATGGCTTTTTCCTGACGTTTTTGTTGTTTTTACTATGTTTTATCATTTTTTAATTATAAATTGGTCATCTGTATTGCAGTGTATTTATTCCTTCTTATGTTTGCATAGTGTGCTTATCTTCCCTTTCTGCATGTAGAATTCCTTTACATGTCCACTTGTTGATTCCTTTCATTTGTGATTTTCCTTGGCTATCTTTATTTCTTCTTAGATTTTGAAATGTAAATTTGCTAGATATAATAATGTCATTTTTCTCAGGTTTTAAATTAGATCATTCAATCTATATGAATGGAAAGATACACTAACTTTTAGTGGAAGGTTATGTGTATAGAAAAATACACTAACTCTTAGTGGGAGGTTATATGTACAGAATGATACATTAACTTTTAATGAAAAAATGGAAAGATACACTAACTCTTAGCTTGGCTGAAAGTGTAACTCTGAACAGTTTACTCAAACACTCTTGCTTACTCTCAGCATTGTGCAATGAGGGAACAGAAACAGCAAGAAATTGCAAGGAACTAGATACACAAAAAAAGTAAAAATGATGGAGAATGTCCTGTATGTTGTGAATACATGTTACTCTCATTGGTTGATGAATAGGACACTGACTGGGCAGTAGCCAGGCAAAAAGTATAGGCAGGGCTACCAGACGAGGAGAATTCTGGGGAGAGGATGCAGAGAGAAGCTACCAGGGAGACCATATGTAGCTGTAGAGGAAAAAAGAGGGTCAAGCATCATTGGTAAGCCCAAGACCATGTAGAAATACATACATTAATAGATATCGGTTAATAATTAAGAGAGAGCTAGCCATAGGCCAAACAGTTTATAATTAATATAAGTCTCAGTGTGTTTACTTGGGACTAAAAAGCTGTAGGACCTGGCTGAACAGAAACTCCATCTACATAAAAACCAAGTATTAATCGCAACATCTACAAATCTAACAATAACAACAGACATGATACAGACAGAAATAAGGCAAATTATAAAGATGGCTTTTATGCTTTTGAAAAAATAATTAAAAGAACAAAATAGAAAATGTAAGGCAAAAATTAATTATAATATTTAACAGTGAAAAAGGAGAAAGCAGGAAAAAGGTCAACAGTGAAAGCTATATTTTAAGAAGAGAAAAAAAGAATCCATATCTTACTAGCTGACTCAGCAAGTAAAGACATTTTCCTAGAAACCTGTCAGAGGGCCCATGTAATATTTTGGATTTAAATATATTCCACCAGGCCGCAAGTTCTGAGAGCTCAAAACTTCTATTGTCTTTTAGATGTCGGCTGATTACCACCAGATGGCTTGGTCGCAGTGGAGAATGGCTCCTATTCTGAAAAACAAAAGACTTGGGCCAGGATGAGTCTATATCCACCCTGAGGACTGATGGGGTAGCTGAGGGCTTGAATAAATGCTGTAAAGGAGTATATATAAGATTAAAGGAAATATTTGTTAGCAGGCCTTTATACATGATAATAGATGTCTTCTCTCATTGCCCCCACCTTTGGTTGGTTACTTAAGATGATGTGACAATAAACCATGGCCTTCAGTACTAACTGGGAGCCCTCCTGATGTGACCAGATGTGTCTGTCTGGTCCTTAACACTGTTGGGTAGTTAGTCTATCCCACATCCACACACCCCCACTCAGGGTTGCTGGTTGACTCAGGTTGACCTGAGTCAGTGATCTCTCACTAGCTTTGGTCAGCTGTTTCTCTGGGTTTCCCCATTATGGTCTTGACTCCTTTGTTCATATTATCGATCTTCCCTCACTTCAATTGTATTCCAGGAGCTTGGCCCAATGGTTAGTTGTGGATTTCTGCATCTGATTCTGGAAGAGAGTTCTAGCTTCTCTAGGGTTGTGGATTGTAAACTTGGTATCTTTTGCTTTATGTCTGGTATCCACTTATGAGTGAATACATACTATATTGTTCAACTATTTTCATAACAACATTATTTGGAAGCAACCTAGATGCCCCTTAACTGAAAATGGATAAAGAAAATGTGGCATATTTACATATTGGAGTACTACTCAGTTGTAAGAAACAATGACATCCTAAAATTTGCAGGCAAATGGACAGAACTAGAAAAAAAAAACATCCTGAGTCAGGTAACCCGTTGATTTGGGGGTCATGCTCTTTCATGTGTCAGTGCTGCTTCAGACCTGAGAAGATTGAGAGACTCTGGCTCTGGATAATGCAAGGCACTGTGCTATCTACTCTTCTCACTACTGTGGCAGACACCTGACAGAAGCAACTTAGGGAAGGATAAAGGGAGGGAGGGTTTAGTTCGGCTCACCGGTTGAGAAAGATTCATCTATCTGTCCCTGCGGAGGAGGGATGGTGGAGTTTCCATGCTGTGGAGGCTCCTCAAATAATGGGCAGATGAGGATGTAGGCAGCATTAGGGAGTCCTGGCGATTCTAGATTTTTATGCCAGAGATTCTCAACCTGTGAGTCATGACTCCCTTGGCGGTCACAAAAACATTTCATAGGAGTCACTTAAGACCATCAGAAGCATATATTTACATTATGAGTCATAGCAATAGCAAAATTACAGTTATGAAGTATCAATGAAAATAATTTTATGGTTGGGGGGTCACAACAACAGGAAGAACTGTATTAAAGGGTTGTAGCATTAGGCTTGTTGGGTCAAAAGAAATTCGGTGAATGGCTGGGACAGTGCAGTGATGTTTGTTATGAGTTCAACAAAAATGGTAAATTAAGAATTCCTGTCTAAGTTTAATTTTGCAGGGGTAAAATGGCACACCTGTGCTAAAGATTGTGCTAGGTTCAGTTTCAGGACTGTGGAGATTTGGAAAATTGCAGATCAGTGGCTAAATGGCTGTGGGCTTTTTTTGGGTTCTCATTGTGGCATCCATTTCCCACCCCTCTGCCTGACCTGATATTCTTTTAAATGTCAAGTAAAACCTCAACCTGTAGGTCATGACTCCCTTGGCGGTCAAACAACCATTTCATAGGAGTCACTTAATCATCAGAAGCACGTATTTACATTATGATTCATTCATGGACTAAAAACTTTCACCAGCCATAAGAAAGATTATCATAGATAGTTTCTAAAACCTATAGCAGGGAGTCCCTGTTTTGCTGTAATCTGCCTTCTTGTGGTCTTCGCCTTTATATTTGAGAAATGCCTTGATTTATGACTTCCTTTGTTTTATAACTATTAACCTATATAATAGGTTATAAAAAGTTCATATGTAACCTCATTGATGGTAGAACCTTCTATCTAGGGCAATCTGAGTCCACATACACAGACCATAGTCACTAATAACGCCTGAAGAGCAGACCATTTTTTCCCTAGGCGGTGAACTCTGCATTGACATTGCCTGTGCTCTGATGAACTACAGTGAACTCCCTCCACTATTCACTGCACTGGATGATTCTTCTCTAGCCATGTTGAGTTCAAATCACGTAGAATCACAAAGTACTGCTAATCTACCATCTTGGCTCCCACTATTGTTATTTGTGGTGCTTGAGACTGGGAAATTTATAAAGAAAAAAAAAAGGGTTCACTTAGTTTATGGTCTTTAGGCAGAGAAACTCAAGGCTCCTATGTCTCATGAGGATCTCTTGAATCCAACATGACAGGGTATGAAAGCAGAAAAAAATCATGTGTGCTTAGAAAAGAAATAATTTTACAGGAGAGTATGAGAAGATGCCAGTTTTACTTTATAATTCCCATTTTTCCCCCACTCTCGTGGAATTTTTATCCTTTTTATGAGAATGGAAACCCTTTGACCTAATTACATTACAGAGACCCCTCAACACACTCATATGGAGAAAATGCACTCTACCTTCAGTAGGGGGTCAAACAATCTTCACACTATGGCAGTCCTTATGTGTCTCTCTCCTATACTCCTTCTAAAATGAACACTACCAAAGAAACCTGACAATGCAGAGCCATGTGAAGACATTCCTGGCCACAGAACATTTATGCAATCCACACTGGCATTTTGGGGAGTGACAAATAAAAACTACAGAGGTCTGGGAATCATTAAGATTAACTAGGGAATTTTATCCTGATAAACACAAAGATAACAATAAAAATTAACATTTCCCTTTTTTAAAAAATCTCTATTTCATTTTTAATGACATATGGAGTCGTCTAGAAATAAACACAGCAACTTCTCCATCAGAAAATAGTACCATTTTGTTCCCACATTAGGCAGGGGTTATCTCTCTAACCTTGTGATGTTCTTTGAGATAGAGCTGACTGGAATAGAGGATGTAAGCTATCAATGAGAACAATATCTGAACAGCTTGTTTCAACTACAACTTATGACAGAAAATGAGAAAAAAAACAACATAAAAAGGGAGGAGAGGAAAGCAGGAAAAAGATAAGTAATGGAAAAATTTGCAACTGATTTTAAAACTTACATGAAGGCCAGTTAACCATAAAACATGCATTTTCCACTCACATGCTTAATTAAGTCCTACATCCCATACTGATATAAATAGTTTTGAGTTAAAAGTGTCCAATCATGAAGACTAAACCAGAATTCCAATTCAGTGCCATGAATGTCTGGAAAGTGTACCATGACTAACCGGGGAATTCAATGAACACAAGTAAAACTCCACATGTGAAATCAGCAGGACAAGGTTCCCTGAAAAGTCATTAACTACTTATGGAATCATCTGTTCTATGGGGGAAATATCGTGTGATGTACAAGTGTGGCCCAAACACTGCTGAGCCCAACATAAGAACATGCACTTAAGCACATCGACTGCCTGATATTCATGTTGTCCTTGACATGGGCCAGAATCTGAGGGAATGTCTGAGGGAGAAGGGAGAGCACCAGCAGAGTGATAAACACGAAGGACAAACGACCAGAACATTCTGTAAACTCTGGAGAAGAGAAGAACAGGTCACTCTCACAGGGTGGTGGAGAACTCTCCTGAGTTGGAGTTAGAATTAAAGTATGGACCAGACAGGGCACACGGAGCTATAAAGCAAACCACTCTACCCTAGAAAACAACAGTTGGAAGAGATGTTTTGCTTCCATACACATCACCAGCACTGCTGACAAACACAGCACCCTAGTGGCTTCCCCAGAATGGTGGCCGTCCCAGCCAGGTTCCAATTATTTAAGAAACAAAATTTAAAAAAAGATTATGGTAAAGGCCAAAGTATTACTGAACCAGGTAGGAGGACTCAGGGGTGGAAGGTAAAAGAGGTCACTAATTTAACCCAGAATTAGACCAGTTTGCCATCTAGTTACAGAAATACTGGCCAGGTGCTAGGTTCTGTCCATGCTTGGAGGAAACAACCTGAGTTTATAGTCTGTGGATAAGTTTCTTCCCACTAGGGAGGAGGTAAAGATGTCTCCTGAGCATGGTAAGAATCTCAAATGGGTGACAGAAGAGTAAAATGGTAAGTACAGGCAGGATCTCAAGACCAAATGCACCATGATGTTGGTAGAGTTCCTCATTTACGGAGGTTATTTGTGTCCCCCAGAAGCAGGGATCTTCACATTTTCTACTGTGTTTCCAACGCAACTGAACTCACTCTGAAGTAATGCCATCGGGTGGTGCAAGGGGTAGCAGGAGATACTGTAGCACATAGCCCCTCTTCAGAATTGAGGAGCTCATCCTCTGAGGAGTGAAGAGTTTGTCTGCTGACAGATCGCTGATGGGCTCCCCTGCAAATACCCAGCAGTCCTAAGAGAGCAGCTTCACTAGGTATGACAACCCTTGTGAGGAAGCCACCCACAGGCAATACCTGGTCACCGCAGGGTCCAAAGAACTCACATCCTTATCACTACTGGGTGAAATGTAAAGGAGTATTTTAGCTCCAAATCTCCAGATAGAATAATCTGAGACCTCTTAGGGGATTCAAATGCAATAAAATAAACCTCTTTAAAGGGGATATTTATTAATTTACAACAAATATCTATTAAGGTTATTCTGCAGACAGATGCAGTCTGACATGTGGTCTGTACTTGTGTGATTTTAGTTTGATCTGGAAGATGCACACGCATGGTTAAATGAAATGGTATTAGATCTGCAGAGCCTCCACAGATCCACTTGTAACACTTGAAGGGCGTGCAGAGCCAACAAATTTACCCAGTGATTGTTGTTGTTTTGGGGCTCCTTTGTGTGTTATTTGTTAAGACTGGATCTTACTATAGCCCAGGCTGTCCTCAAACTTACAAGCCTCCTGTCTAAAGCTCCAAAGCTCTGTGATGCAATCATGCATCACCAAACATCGCTCCAGAATTATGTATTACTGTACATGCAAGTGTCATTCTACTTCCTTGTGACAAATATTGTTTATCTGTATGATATATCCAAATAGGTGAGTCATTTTCAAAGTCCTCTCAGGGATGCCTGTTTTCATGCTGATCAACTATTCTGAAAATGTGTCTCATCTTGCTTAGGCTTCTTACCTTTTGAGACCTTTAAAAAAATATATGTAATGGTCCTGGGATTTGCTGGCTATTATCTACTAGATGGATCTGTTGAACTTCATATATTAGAACAGTTTAGTTGCTTGGTGACTCACTCTCCACATAGTTCCACTATCATGAAATTGCTGCTCCACTGAAGGACATGTACTTCATAGTAATCAACTGTAGAATTAGAGAACACCAAATTCCATTTTCAAACTATGAGATTCTAAACAGCATTGGCAGATGAATCACCAAGTGAAGAGATTGTTTGATGTCTTAAGAAAAGGAAAACATGTATGATAATAATAACATGACATTCATACCTATTTTGCACCAGTGGGCATGCTATGGTAGGTCAGTTGCCACCACAGCTCACCCAGCTGCGAACTCTGATTCAGTTCATGCCTTTAGTGTCTTTTCTTATTCCTAGCTGGAATCCAGAAGGCTCCCTACTGTCTTTGAAGTAAGATGGTTAAAATTCATTCTTCACCACTCAGGTAGCTTCCCAGGGCCAACTTTGCCTTTGGCAGATTCAATGCATTTCCCTTTTTGATGTTTCTAGTATACTACCCAGCTGTCTATTTGAGCCATTGAGCTTTAACATCCTTTTCCTACTTTTTGACCTCTTCGAAGCTTCCTTTCTTGAATCAGTCCAGCCTGTTTTCTGACCAGTGTCCTCAAGTACTCAAGAAGAGCAGGCCCTGGAACCCTGTCTGCACTGAGTACCAAGCCAACTACTATTCCTGGTTATCGTCTGATTCTTGTAGTTGGATGTCTCCTTGCCCACCTTCAGAATACAGTCTTGCTGTTTCTTTCTTTCCATTTCATTTTGTTATTATTATGATACATGAAGAGGGGCAGTGAACAGGAAATCCCATCCCTAGCTGAGGAGCCATTGGCAACTGACAGCTGCTGGGAGTGGGATAGTCCTTTGTTTTATGCCTCTGGACCCTGGTAGGTCCACCACACTTGAGTAGAAGACCGTACATTCAAGAGTACATGGCAGCACAAATTGCACTGGATAGCGAAAATAGAAAAGGAAAACAGGAAGAGGACATGAAATTGCATGGCTATGGAAATGGAGCGTGGATCTGGGAAGTGTTTTGGAAGGGTAAAGGAATATGAAAACATACATTGTATGAAATTTGCAGAGAACTAGTAAATTGCAAAAGAAAGTTAAAAATAAATAAATTTTAAGAAATAAAAACCGAATCAGGAAGTTAAAAATGGGAAACAGAGACCCAAAAAATGTCTGAAAAAATACAAAAAAAAGAAAGTTCAGCAAATGCCTCTGCATGATTATGTGCAGACAAACCATTAGTAAAACAGAATTAGGGTTTCTTGTTTTGTTTTGTTTTTCCTTTTTGGTGATAATCTTTTTTTTTAAACCAATCTTATTTTCCATACCAATCCCAGTTCCCACTCCCTCCCACCCTCCCACTCCTCCCACCATCTCCCCGTCCCTCCCTCATCCACTACTCAGAGAGGGTGAGGTCTCCCATGGGGAATCATCAAAGTCTGTCACATCATTTGGAGCAGGACCTGAGACCCTGTATCTAGGCTGAGCAAGGAATCCCTCCATAGAGAAAGGTCTCCAAAAAAGCCAGTTTGTGCATTAGGGATAAATACTGGTTCTAATGCCAGCTGGATAAACTGCCCAAGACCCCCAACTGTCACCCACATTCAGGGGCCTAGTTGAGTCTTATATAGGTTCCCCAGGTGTCAGTCCAGAGTCAGTGAGATCCCTCATGCTGTTTCTGTGGGTTTCGCAAGCATGGTCTTGATCCCTTTGCTCATCACTCCTCCCTGTCTACAGCTGGATTCCAGGAGTTGAGCTTAGTACCTCGCTATGGATGTCTGCTTCTGGTTCCATCAGCTACTGAATGGAGGCTCTATGATGGCATATAAGGTTGTCATCAATTTCATTATAGGGGAAGGGCAGAAAAGGTACCCTCTCCACTATTGCTTAGATTCTTCCCTGGGATCATCTCCAGAATAAGAGAAGTTTTTTTTGTATATTAGAATTAGCTTTTTTTAATTTTCATTAACAAACTCAATATGTTTGCATTTTTACAGAAAATTTTAAATCTAAACAAAAATAAAATTTAAAATGGATTCTTGACATTCTTTCTTGAGGAATTCAATGTATCTTACTTTAAAATGGGTAACAAAATTTTGCAATACCCTTATCACAATCAATATAATTTATTGAGCATAGTAAAACATAATGATGAAATAGCAATATCTGGTATCACACAGTCAGTTAGTTAAAGAAAATGCTGCCTATAGTTAAAGAGGAGAAGATAAAAATCTCATTGGTCTAAGAGTAAATGCTCACTTCACAGGTACATGAATTCAACTTTTATTTCTGTTTGGGAGAAAGAAAAAATGGGGGCCTTGTGTTCTTAACCAGGCATCAAGGACCCATCTGTCCACTTCAACATTGCTGACACGCCAACTTGACCATCCACATCTAGCTGGTAAATGGGGATAGAATAAAAGATTGATTGGAAGGGCTTTCTATGGGCAAAGACTGTAATCCACATGGAAATTATACTGTAAATCCTACTGATCAGAACAAGTTTCATGGTTTCAGAAACCCTCAGTAAAGTATGGAAAACAGAACATCTGGTTATACACTCCCTTCTTGAAATCAATTTACCCTGTAAAAGTGATAGACTGCATCAATACTTTCAAAGTCGAGATTCAAGTGGTGCATAAATAATTTCATTATAGGATCCCTGCCACCATCAAAGCAATCAAAGACCATTCTGTATAGAATCAAATGATATTTCTATGCTACTTTTTGCAGAAATATGTCCCTGTGGTCTACCTACTAGTCATTTTCTAGCTATTTGAGCAGTTTATTGCAGCCCTAAAAGATGACTGTATCATTAACCAGCCTCACAGTTCTTACTCCATTTCAGTTTATTTAATAAACATTGTTAAGGTGCCAGATTCGATGTTAATCTCAAATACCATTTTAGGTGATTGTGGTAGCTCTTTTCCCTAACATTGAGTAATTTCATGCTCTATATAAGTCTTCTGTGTCTTTACAGTCTTTCCAAACCCCACTCATATTTTTCTTTCCCATAAAAGCCTCTTGGAATGGTTTTATTTGCAGCAGATTTATCTTCTCTTATGTTCCTAAACTCTTTCTATTTTCCTCTGTTTCCAAAAGCTAGTTATATGGAAGCTTATTTCTCACCCTACTATTTTTATTTTAAGTCAGTATTTTTTTCTGTCCTGAACTTTTATCGCCTCAGAAAACCTCTTACAGGGAAGGCTTCAAAATGTTGCATGTTTATCTCCCAAGTATGTATCATAGAAAAGGGACAGTAGGTGCTTATTTATAGGCTTCTCTTTAAAATCTTTGTGAGAAATTTAAGCTGCTTAATTAATATACCCAATTTTGCTAGGTAATTTTTTATAAGAAGCATGGAAGTGTTTTTTTCATAAATTATGAACTGCTTCTAAAAGGGTAAAGAAAAATAGAAACTATGGTGACAAATATTGGATACTCAGCAGGATCTATTTTATGACTTTCCAGAAAGGCCATGGATGGGAGTGATGTTTTCATAATTGCAGCTATAAGAGTACAGGCTTCCTCCACATTCCTCCTCCTGGTGGTTGGAAGTTGACTTGTAGCCACCCAGTGTTTGCCATGTGGCTGGTATCAATGCTCCGAAGAAGGCAAGGTTACCCTTCTAGCCTGGAATTCTGGAGGACTTTGGAAATAGAAGGTGTCAACTACTGCATTGCTTGCATATGTTTCAGTATTGCCTTTGCAACTCTTTGTTGCAGTTCTTAATCCAATGCATCTAATAATGTATTTGTTATCATTATTGAGTCTGACCTGTATACAGCATCCTTTATTCCAGGGACTAATTACAAGGAATATCCCCAAACTAGGTACCATCTAGTTAAAATACACAGCAGATGGTAAATGAAAACCTCACTGATCCACTCAAGTTGAGGTTCCAAATTTCTAAATAATAACGATGATGATGATGATTTATTTGTTACTTGTTATTAACTAGGTGTTGTGTTTCTTCCACAAAAACACATCATAAGATGGTCCTTACTAAACATCAGCACATTAATCTTGCACTTTCTAGGTTACATAGCAGTAAAATATAATTTCCTGTTCATTTATCATGGCATCAAAAATAGACTAAGTAAAATCTTACAAAATAGATAGATGATGTAACTAGATTAAACACTAAATTCTTTAATGATGCATTATCATTCAAGAGAAGTCAATACTAACAAAGTGCATAATCAAACTGATTATGTGATGGCAGTCAATATTCTGGTATGCACATCTTCACAGTTGAACCAATTTAAATAACTCGACTCCACAAAAGTTAGGACTTCATTTCATGTTTATCTGCTTATTATTGCATAAAAGTATTGTGCTTGTTGTGATAACCAAGCAAAATCCATGTGCATTTGCATACATGTTTAGAATATACTATGTATAAGCTCAGTATTTGATAAGTAATGCGTTGACTTCTAACAAAATCTCTGTGTGGTTGTGTGCAGGTATGAACAGGTGTACATGTAGATGTGCACACATGTCTATATAGACCATAAGTCAATACTGGGTGCCCTCCTTAGTCACTCTTCACTTTTTCCCCCTTACTGGGTTTCCCATCACTTCAGCTAGACTAACCAGACAGCAAGGACTGGGGACACTCCTTTCTCAACTTCTCCAGAAGTTTGGTTGCAGTGTTTTTTAAATGGGTACTGGACATCAAACTTAGGTCCTTATGTTTATACAACAAGGACTTATCTACTGAGACATCTCCCTAGCTAGCCCCTGGTTTCTAATATTATCTTGAATCACCTGACATAGACTAAATTAGGCTTGTTTACATTTTCAAGTACAATCCAGCAAAACCAGTTGGAAAGCAACCAGAATTTGGAAGACTGTTGTAAAGACTGAAAAGCAGCAGTTGTAGACATACACATGATAGGCTATGTTCAAGTGCTGCTCACACAACAGTTCAGTTCTGGAACAATTTCCCATGTGCATATGGATGACCATGAAGTAGTATTATCACAGTGGTTCTCAACCTGTGAGTCAGGACCCCACAGGGGTCACATATCAGATATCCTTTATGTCAGATATTTACATTATACTTTATAACAATAGAAAATTATAATTATGAAGGAGCAATGAGGTAATCTTATAGTTGTGAGTCACCGTAAAATGAGTAACTGTACTAAAGGGTCACAATATTGGGAAGTTTGAGAACCATTGCCTTAATATTTCACAGTCAAACTAGGGGTATAGGTGCAGTCCTTTAATTCCAGCACTTGGGAGGCAGACCCATGCAGATCTTTGTGAGTTAAAGGCCAGCCTGCTCTATAGAATGTGTTCCAGGACAGACAAAGATACACAGATAAACCCTGTCTCAAAAAATAAAAAATAAAAACAACAAACAAAAAGACTTCACAGTCCCTGGTTTTGTAGCAAAGTATTATTTCTTTAACTCCATAGTTTAAGAATTGCAGCAAAGATCTGGGAGTGTAGATAGATACAGAGCTTCCTAGCATGTGTAAGACCCTAGGGTCAATACACACACACACACACACAGAGAGAGAGAGAGAGAGAGAGAGAGAGAGAGAGAGGACAGAGACAGAGAATTGTAGTGAAAATTAATCTATTTATAACCAGTTTTTGTGCAATGACTCCGGGGCTTTAATGGGGTGGGGTATATTTTAAAAGAAAAGTGTCATCCCAGCCATGTAATGATTTTTAGCTAAAATTTAGCAGCAGGGGAGTGGAAGCAGTTCAGTTAGAATATAGCCTTGACCTATTCCCAAAACAAATAGGAATGATGTTAAAAAGCAGAACAACTTCAATAATAGGGAGTTATTGTTCATTGAAGTAATCATAGAGGTATAATGAGCTGGGTGGAAAACATCCAAAGCACAGGAAGTCCATGAGTGTCAAAAGGAGACTGGACTTGATACTGAAAGAAAAGTGAAATAAGGAGTTAGCATAATAAATTGGTCAGTTGAGTAATAGTGCCCTAACTAGGAAGAACTTAATAGAATAGAAATATTGGTTTTAAAGGAGATAATGAATGGACACCCCCATGGAGGGCCTCACACTTCCTGGGGGAATGAGGGGATAATGGGGGGAGGGGGTTGGGGGGAGGGCACGGGAGGTGGGGAGGGAAAGGGAGAGGGACCTGGAACTGACTTGTGAAACAACCTTGTTTCTTATCTAAATTTAAACTGGAAAATAAAATAAAATAATATATTTAAAAAAGGAGATAAGGAAACCACCTAATGAGTCTCCCACAATAACACATAAAAATAGAATAAGCTGGTAGATATAAGAATGGATACAAAGAAAGGAAGGTAGAACAAAAATGGGTGAATTTAAATTTTAAGCATAGATAACTAGAAACTGCGTTAGTAAGTACCAAAAGTATTGGAAAACTACATTGAGCAGGATGTGGTAGTGAATGCCTTTAGTCCCAGTACTTGGGAGGCAGAGGCAGGTTGATCTCTGTGAGTCTGAGGCTAGCTTGGCCTACAGAGCAAGTTCCAGGGCAGCCAGTGGTACACAGAGAAACCCTGTCTTGAAAAACAAAGCAAAACAAAACAAAAACTACATTGATTTTGGAAAATATTGTAAGTTTAGTCATATGGCCCCAAAGGGAATGGCACTACTAAGAGTTGTGGCTTTGTTGGAGTGGGTTTGGCCTTAATGGAGAGGGTGGGACTTTGCTGGAAGAAGTGTGTAACTGTGGAGATGGGCTTTGAGGTCTCATATATGCACAAGCCATACCCAGTGTCTTAGACTACTTCCTATAAATGCAAGATAGGACTCTGAGCTACTTCTCTAGCACATGTCTGCCTGCACACCACCATGTTCCACCATGATGCTAATGGACTGAACCTCTGAACTGTAAGAGAGCCACCCCAATTAAATGTTTTCCTTTATAAGAGTTGCCATGGTCATGGTGTATCTTCACAGTGATAGAAACCCTAACTAAAACAAGTTTTCAACAAGAGTTGATACAATCTCTGCTGATGCTACTGCAGGAAAATGCAAAAAGATCAAAGTCAAAGCATAGATTAAATAAACTGCTAAGACTGATTAATTTATTCAGGATTAAATGTGTTTTCCTGAGTCCTGGACAGGGACAGAAGATTTTGAAGAGACATTAGTGGTTTTACTCCAAACCCTTTAATCAAAATGAAAAGTAAGAAATATTTGTAGAAATTACTTTCCACAGGCTGCTTGGATCTCCTATCTTTGCACCACTACAGCTCTAATGGCTTTGTTAATAAGAACCTTGGACAATAAGATTTATTATCTTCAGTCTACAAACGATGAAAATGAGCCTTAGAGAAGATGAACTGAAAATGTTCCCAAGGTTAAAAGTTCTCAAAAACAAATGCTCAGCTGCTTCCGTGTAAAATGCAATATAAGAGAAGTAATTTTACAGCAAAGCACATCATCAGGCATTGTAGCCTCTCCCTAAGCATTTTTTATAAAAGCCATATGATTAATACTGTGATCCCAGAGAGGCTGAAATTAATTCCATGACTGATTATTTGATAGACATCATGTAGTGGGTGGGAGGTGTAACCCACAAAGTAGACAAGATGACCCAAGTGTCACTGATGTGGGGAAGTTTTAAAATGAAGACCACTATAGTTTCATGAGCCTAGAGCACTACTCGGTGAGACTTTTGGGTGACATTAAAAATGCTCCATCTGCCAACGAATTTTGGTTTCTTTCTCCATGGAACACTACTCAAGAGCATAGGGTGATTTGTAGTTTCTCAGGTATTTTTTGATTTACAAATACACAAAGATACTCCATTTCGGAGATTGTCTAGGCTGAACTGAGGTAGGATTCTGGGATGGAGCGCAAACTTGTTTGTCTCCTTGATAGTATTTACCACAGCAACTTTGACAAATTTAATGTTTTGTGTGACCTTGATGCTTGATGAAAAGAAGATAGAAGGATGCAGAGTTGGAGCTTTCTAAAGATGCCACTAAGATTCTCAGACTTCTTGGTCCTTCATATTTTTCCATCAGCCAGCATCCTCAGTGACTGACATGTATCTTCGTGTATACTTTAAAGACACCTAAACAATCAGTAAAAGGTTATTACTTCCCCATCAATATCTTCCTCATCCTTACTCTGACTCTCTTTTTTTCATGGGCCATATATAACAGAACAGACTTTCCTTTTGGCTAAAATTAGAATCCAAAAGCCCTCTGCCATTCATCTCCCCAGGAAAGCTCCATGGAAACAGTGCACAGGGAGATTTTGATGACTCTTCTTGTGGTCAGAGTGCAGGCCCTACTGTTCACATTCTTCCCACTTCTTATGGTTCAGAGTCCTTTTCTACCACCTGTGGTTTCCGTTTCTCTCATCTGAGGACTTATTCATCCAGCTTTTGAGGTGGGGTAATAATGTCTTTCCACTAAGTTCCCTTCCAAAGATGAATCCCCCTTGCCTAGATTACATAATGTTTCCATTTATCAAAAACGATCATATGTCTCAGCTTTTAGAACTTAATCATGACAGAAAAAAAAGTTCTATTTAGGGCAGATTAGATTCATTCCAGGAAAAGGTCTGACTATAACCATTTATTCACCTTACTGGAAAATTAAACTCACCTTTTAGAAGTGTCCCAGATAAAATGGACATCTCCTTTAATATCCTAGCATCTAAATCTGGAGAATAATTTTAAAAGTCTATGAGGACTCCTGACCACACAGAAGGAACATTATTCAGTCCATACTGGTCTATTAAATATCTAGCATGTGGGAGGAAATCGTGACCCAGGAAAGCAATGAAAAAAGGACATGTTGCTTGCTGCGTAAGTTATCTCTAATCCACTCTGTAGGAAGGAAAGGACTCTGTTCTATTGTATTCTGCTGTCTGGAATACAGATTTGTCAGATCTAGAGAGGAGTTAAGAGGTGATCTAAACTTTTAATGGAAGATGGAAAATTCACAGCACCAAGAGATTAAGTGGTTTTATCCAAGGGGATTCAAGTAAGTATTAAGTCATTCCACTGTGAATCCATGAGTGTGTAGAACACAGGAGTTCAGGAGTTTTATAGATTGTTCCATTCTGTCCTCCTGACTAAAGCTAAATTACAATTTTGGAGATATTTCAGTGATGCTTTCCTAATGCAATGCCTGCTCTGTTTTCACTAAATGCATTGGAAATGAACAGTTAATGTATGCAAAATTACACATCAGAAGCAAAGTTATTGTTCAAAGATTCTCAGGTTGAAAGAGAAAAGACAGATCATCCTGTATGCATGCTCTGTTAAACAAATCTCCATTGTGTGTGCAGCCAGTGACTCTTTGGCACACCAGCGTTAGGTGAATTGCCTTATCCTTAGTCTGCAGAACAACTACTGGTAACCAATTTTCCCATTAGCCACTTATCTGCCCCATTATCTCATTCTTTATCTGTGCAATTTGCTGAGCTATTATGCCCACGCTGGGAATCAGAAAAACTCCAATCAATATTTCAGAGAAAAATTGCTTCCAGTAATTTGAATATGTTGCAGTAGACTAAGAACATTGAGATAAATTTTCCTACTCCTTCCCTTTTCCTTCTTCTTCCATGATTTCTGTCTTTTTTCTCCTGCCTGTCAGCTTATCCATATCCATAACTGACCCTAAGCCATTAAAAACAGTGCTGCTTAAGTGGCATCCAACAGTCTACCTTTAGTTGGCTTCCTAAACAACTCGTGTCCTTTCACTCACACATACATGGGTAGTGAAAAACTCCTTCATGTCTCATCCCGATCAAAACTTGGGCTTATCATAGTACTAATGCACACCTGTTTGCTAATTAGTAAGAATTATACTATCATATCTGAAGTCAAAATGACTGGCTTGTTTTACATCACATATACATGTATGCCTGCAAATAAATACATCATTCAGTCCATCACAGCTCAAACAACAGTGTTTTCTGTAATACTCTGGACCTGGAATGTTAAGTTAGGAACAACAGAACTGTCCAATCCCTCAGTAAGCTAAACAGTAGAAAAAGGAGAACAGCCTTCTCATATACTCTACAGCAGTTGTTCACGGAGCAGGAAGTACTTCACTCTACCTAGGCAGTGAACTTTTCTAAGTATGTTTTTCTAAATAAAAAAAATGTGATTTGGTTATAGTGTTCTTTTTTATTTTATTTTTTATCTTTTTTATTTATTTTTCAGTTTAAATTTAGATAAGAAACAAGGTTGCTTCACAAGTCAGTTCCAGGTCCCTTTCCCTTTCCCTCCCCTCCTCCCGTGCCCTCCCCCCCAGCCCCCCCATTATCCTCTCATTTCCCCAGGGAAGGTGAGGCCCTCCAAGGGGGGTGTCCATAGTCTGTCATTTCATATAGGGCAGGGCCTAGACCCTACCCCAAGAGTTCAGGGTGAGAGTGCATCTCACATTGTTGGATGGGAGTCCAAAGTCCGTGTGTATACTCAGGATGGGTACTGATCTGCTGCCCAAGGCTCAATAGATTACCTAGGCCTCCTCACTGACACCCACATTCAGGGGGTCTTGATCAGTCCCATGCTGGATTTCCAGGCTGATGCCTGGGATTCAAGAGTTAACCTTTGTCAGGTCAGCTGTTTCTGGGGGTTATAGTGTTCTTATTGTGTCAACAATCAGCATCTTTAATGTGGCATCCTTCATGTCTAGCAAGTTAGGGTTTACTTGTAATTTCTGGGTATCTGATCAAGGTTGGTATGTTCTTCAGATTAGATTACAATCTACAGTCATGGGTTTCAGATAGATGTAATACGAGGCAATAAGAGGCTCCCCATAAGAAATGAGCAAGCCACTCTGGGGAAAGCTTTACACACAGAAGAAAAAAGAAGAAATAGAAGCAGGGAGAAAAACAATATGGCAATGGGATGCTGGTGTTATTGTTTCAATTGAGACTGCTTGGTTTGATGTAAAACCCTTCAACTCATTAGCCTTCCCAGATACACACACACAGATTTCTATTTCCCCCTGGAAACATCTGTATACCTACTGAATGCTTCATGCAAATGAAGACAGTTTTCTGTTTTTATTATTAATTGAGATTAATGTAAGATTTTCTGCAAAGAGGTGCAGGAGATAAAGCAAAGCCTCCAGTGATTAGGAAGCAGGAACTCTAGAGGAATGGAACCTTTCTATCCCATCCTTATCCTCAGAATCCACAGGGACTGTGGATGGTTGCTGGAACACACAGGACAAGAAACAAGTTTCAGAGACATTTATGCCTAAACCTTCGGGGATGATATAGCTTCAGAGAAGTGTGTGTTACTAAGGGACTCTCAGGATGAGTGTTGTGAACAGAAATAAAATTACCAAAACATGTTTTCAAAGACACAGAGATTAATACATAGAAATTTTCCTAGCATGGACATGGAACTAGCCTTGATTTTTGGTATCAAGACTGTTCAGCCTCATATTGAAAGGCAACCAGGAAATGAATTGAGAAATTAAAGACGCCTTTGGTTGATTTAGAGACACCCTTTTCAAGTGTTAAGTAGCAGCAGATGAACCTGAGTTGCATTTGCTTTAAGAGTTCCTTCACTGAGCAATTGTAAGGGGGAAGGAAGGAGTGGTAATAGAGTCTCAGTAGAAATTACCTTCCATGTTTTATGAGGTAGAGATTTTCTAGAAGTGTTTGCTATAAAACTCTATGAAACAGCGCTTCTTTTAAACTTCCTTACATGACTGAAACCATTACTTTAGCTCCCGGTACCTCATAGAGATGTCAGAGCCTTCAAATTTAGTCCGAATGCTCAACCTAACAAGCTGTGGAAGGAGCTTTTATGAAGGGAGGGGCAAAAGGGGGGGAGACAGAGAGGGTGAAGATGGAAGTACTTTGTTCTACAATTCTGGCAACGTTCAAAAGATGTAACTTGGATATTTGTTGAGTTGGCTAGTCTAGAGTACACAGTTATGAAGTTAAACACTAATCAAGATGCTGGTATGAAAGTGTGTTTGTAGCTATGATTACCACTTGAAGTTTAAATAAAGGAGATTATCATCAGTAATGCAGATGGCCTTCATCCAATCAGCTGAAAGGCCTTAAGAGCAAAATCAATTTACACTGAAGAAGAATTTTTCCTTAAGATTGCTGCATCAGCTCCCCTGCCCCCGCGAGACTTTCCAACTTGCTAGCCTGGTCCAAGGCTTTGAACTCACCAGCTCCCACAAGCCAACAAGGGATAAATCCTTGAAATATATTTGTTATAAATATATATACATAATTGTTCATGAATCTGTCTTTTACTAGTTAGACTTCTATGGATAACTAAAACAATGAAAACAAATGAGTAGATTATGCTACGCTATTGACTATAAGTTTGCCTCACCCTGACTAAAACAATAATGAGAAAGAATTGAAGGGACTTAATTGCTGGGTTCTCTTTTGATAACAGACCCAAGAATTTGTTTGTCATCTAGGAAACTGATAATTTAAGAACAGAGTCAGAACTGTGACAACATGCCAAGACAATCTATTACTCACCCCACATGTTAAACCAGAACAGGACAGTAATCATCTTGAAGCAGAGTAGACGCCTTCATATGGTATTAAAATTCATATCCACGTCCTTCCCCTAAATTATGAATGATGGAAAAGCAACGACAATGTCTTAACACCTTCCGCTTGTCATATGTATATAATAAATGGCTTCTAAATAAAAAATTTGCATCTAGAATGTTGGTAATTTAATGCATGTTGACTGCATGCCATTTACATTCCAGCCCTGTACTAGCTTTCGGTACATGCCATAAATATGCATAAGCATTTCCTTGTGGAAGTGGGTTAAAGTTTACCTGAAGATGCTGCCGAGCGGTGCACTGGAGGGAAGACTCCTGTTAAGGTCACACTCAGTAAATTAGCTGTTTAGTTGCTACAGAGCTAAGTTTGCCTTCCTAAGGATAGCATACTTCACATTTCTGTGGGGACGGCATGAATAGAAGGGCCCACCAGAGCTGTCCGAACTAGCCTAGGTCCTGGCATTACAGCCAGGTTTAAGACATGGGGCACGTTGCTTAACGTCTGTGACCCCCCCAGGCTTCCCAACATCGAAACAGAACAATTCCTAGCTGGCAGGATGTGTGTATCCAATAAACGATGGCAAGGAAAGCTAGTTGCTTAGTGCCCAATCTGTGGAAAGTTAACAACAAACTAGGTTTTACAGAGTTTGTATTGCAAAACTCCACAGTTACTGGGGTAACACATGCCTCTAGCGAAATAACCAGCTCAAAGGAGCTTCCCGGCTTTGTGACTTTTCAAACGTGCTCACACATTCTTTTATCCAGGGGGAAACCCCCACACTGTACGGAGAAATTCACGAGAAAGATAATGTAAATACAGATGCTGATTACGGGATGCTATAGACCCCCAAGAACTGCAGCCACGTCGACTTCTTGGAAGAATCTGAGATCACTCATTTCGTATACGTTAGAAAAACAAACGAACGTGCGCCAGAGCACAAAGTAAGTGACACAGTGAGCCAGCCCCACAGTTGAGAGATGCTCTTTATTCTACTCTCCGTAATTGGTATTCATACACCAGGGTTACCACACAGGAGACAGGGAACTGTGTGTGTCCGGTCTCTCGGCTACCTGCCATGTTTCAAGAACCATTCTGAAGGCTTTATCTATGATTTCTCTCATCTTTCAAAAACACTTTGGGCCCAGACTTTCCTTTTTTTAAATCTTCTTTTTTTTTCTTCCTTTTTTTAAATTTAGGTTAGAAACAAGCTTGTTTCACATGTCAATCCCAGCTCTCTCTCCCTCCCCTCCTCCACCCCGCCACCACCAGGCCTCCAGTCCCCCACCCAATCTCCACTCCTATCCCCAGGGAGGATCCCCAGTGAGGCCCTTCATGGAGGATCTCCAGAGTCTGTCATTTCATCCAGGGCAGGGCCTAGGTCCTTCCCCATGAGTCCAGGCTGAGAGTGCATCCCTCATTGTGGGATGGGTAGCCAATGTCCATTTGTATGCCAGGGATAAGTGCTACCCAAGGCCCCATAGATTGATTACCTAGGCCTCATCACTGACACCCACATTCAGGGGGTCTGGGTCAGTCCTAAGCTGTCTACCCAGCCATCAATCTGGGGCCCAAGAGTTCACCCTTGTTCAGGTCAACTGTTTCTGTGGGTTAACCCAGCCCAGTCTTGACCCCTTTGCTCATCTGTTCTCCCTTTCTGTCACTGGATTCCATTTCTTTTTAAAACATCGTTCAAGTGGACTGATGCTTGGCAAGTAAACAATTAGTCTAGGTTCACCCTGCTATCAAATGGGAACAGGATTTAAAGTCATTCAATCTGGCTCTGGAAGACACAGCTTCATCTTTGTCTTCTACTCTATGTCTGGTGTTCAGATCCTGTACTTCCTACCCAGTTCCACATAAACTACAGAATGTTTAACTTGATTCTCCAGGAGGCAATTAGAATCATACAAGTCAGAAAAAGACAACAAGAAGGAAACTGGCAAGAGAGGCCTTGGGAGTAGACAAGGATGTGCCCGTGGAGCAGGGGTGCAAATAAGAAAGTAATTAACTATATGCATGGCAGTATCATAACAGACTATGACTTTAGCACTGACCTAAAAATTAAGAAAATGGAGAGAAAGTAATTTCTCAAGAAATGTGGATGATGAGGAGAGGGGATCCACTTAGAATCTTCTGAGGCTGTAATTCAGGAGTAGCAGCCTTAGGTCTGCCTTGAGAGGTGTGTTCCTGCAGAGGAGTGTTCCCACACAGGAATGCTCCCATGCAGGAGTGCTCCCACGCAGGAGTGCTCCTACACAGGAGTGCACCCACGCAGGAGTGCTCTCACACAGGAGAACAGCCATCCTGAGGTGTAAACAGGACACAGCTTCACAGGAAGGGGCAGGCAGCTCCTGTGCAGCTGTGACAAACACATCTTGTCAGTAAGGTATTTTTCTTATTTCATTTTGGGGAAGCATGGTCATCAGAGGTGGTAAACAACCTGACCAATGGATTTTCACATCACTAAGGAAATGGAATTTCTCAACTGTCTGTGAAAAGGAACTACTGTTATTTATTTCCATTTGCCAAGCAGGTATATTAAATTCAAATAGAAGATGCATAAACGATATAATGAGGTGATCTCTTCTCCATTAAGAGTATACAGAAGGACACTATTGTGACAAGAAACAGAGAATTGGAGTAGGTGCCTTATCAATAGATAGCATAACCATAATAATAATTAATAGTTTTCCATATGTATTCGTTCCAGAAAGTGTTCAGAAATTGAAATAAAAAACTTGGTTCTAACTCACATTAGCCTTACCTTAGGCTTGGTACAGGCTATGGATAAGCTTCAGTAGGTTGTATATGATACAAGTGGTTTTATTTACTTTTGTGTACTATTTTCCCATTAATCCTGACAAAAAGAATATTTTGAATATAGATAAGAAAAATATATAATCCTATTTTTAAATCTTATACCTTTACTAGAAACTAGAAGTATTTAAAGACAGACTTTTTGTGAACTGTTCCTACGTTATTTACTGATATTGACAGAAATCATTAGAGAGTATTGTTAGAACCAAGAACAGGACACACACACGACAAAGAGGGACTTTGCAAGAAAGTCCAGTCCAAAGCCTGTTGCTATGTACCCCAGCAGACAAAGGTGGTGAGTTGGGAGTGGGGAGGACACTCTGATTTACCCACCACACTCTGAACAAGTGATACTAGAATACAGGTTGAGGGGGTGTTCTCTTGTTTGTTTACAAGGTTGCTTGCCTTTTTCTACAGTTTAATTAGTCAAACCCATCTTTCTTTTCACATAATCTAGAAGTTTTCTTGTTGAATGCATTCAGGGGCCAGACAGCCTCCTGAGCCACTAGGAAGATGAGAGACATGAGGTCACAAGGAACTTCCCCAAATGACAACATGGCTCTCATCTCTAAGGGATGTAACCATAAGCAGCATGACTTCTTCCCTTCTTTCTGTGGTTATTCAAAAGGTAAGAGAGCACCAGACATTGAGAAACTTCTGCGGGGAACAAAGGACACCAGATGAGACATCTTTTCCCCTTGAGTTCATCAAAAACCAAAGGCGATGATCTTTCCAGGGTGTTAACCACCCCTCTTTCCCTCTCAGATTCTTTTTTTCTTCCACCCACAGGACACATTTTATGAATAAGACTATTTAGTCATTGACTAAAAGGAAGTACCTAAGGCTAGTGTTTGCTTATTTCATGTGTTAAAATATTAATTTCAAAACCTGTATGTAATCCCAATCAATGATAAATTGACAACATACAGTATTAGTACCATGCATACACTTCTAAACTTATAGAAAACACTAGGAGCTTCCCATACTTGCCTGTGACCTCTTATAGACACTAGAACATACATTTAAAACAAGGTGTCCTTTCCTGAGGATGGATATTAGGAACGGGGAAGTCCCTTTTAAATATGTACAATAATAATGGTTGAAAATTACATGCCCACCCCAGTAACATCTACTGGTTGGTTGCTCTGTTACATGCATCCTTTCCATCATACATGAGCCGCAGCCCTCACCCACGCCCCTCGCTGCAGCATCCCTTCATATAAATGTCTCGACACCATTTATTCGATGCAGGAACTGTGCTTGTTTTCATTCACCCTCTTTCGCCAGGACCTACAATTCTACACTGCAACTGATCCCTAATAACCACTTCTTTGTTTAATGTCTATTGATTTTGGTATATTCCCTGGAGATTTTCAAAAGACATAAAAGTTATTCTTCACACAACACTGCAGATGTGTGTGAAGATACTCACAGATCTGCTCTTTGCTGAATTAACAACCCAAAATCTTGTGGCTACTCTGGTCTCAAAGCCTGTTCCACTTAGTCAAATCCCAATAAGAGTGTGATGAAGATTGAGAGCAGAAGAATCTAGCAAAATACAATGACATACTTATCATTCAGGCTCACCTCTCTTCTAAACACGTTTGTATATATTCCTTTTTCATTTAGTCACATGTTTTCAGATGATATTATAAAACAGTCTTATTCTTTTTTATACCATTTCTTGAAGAAACATAGTTCTCCATTGTTTGAATCTGAATACAAGATTTGAATTTAGTACGCCTATTGTTTTTTTAGTTTATATTCCAGGTTAATAATATCATTGCCTTTTTCACTTAAATTAAAATTGTAGCTGATATATAGCATAATTGTGCTCATTTATGAGGTGTCATGTTATGTTTTGATACATGCACATATTTTACAATTTAAACAGAATCAATAGAAGCACATCTACCTACAGGATGGCTACAGATAATAACAATGTACTGTTCATTTCAAAAAGCTTGGAGAAAGTTTCCATTTCTTAACAGTGTTTGTTTCTTGATTCTCATTTCACCCAAGAGGTCCCTGCCTACCCATGCACTGTCCACAATGTCATATTATTGTGTACCCTAAAAAAGACTAGAGTTGAAGGAAGTGGTCGTGACAAAAAACAGAACTGAAAATTTAACATTTATTTTTAGAGAAAGTAGTCTCTGACTCTCTCTGGCATGGATATGAGTACCATCCTCCATAGGGGAATCCAAGGTAATAGCATGGGTATGATTGAATTTTTACCCTTATCCTCCAAAATACAGCTCCTTCTACACAAACTCAAGAATGGTAGACTTGAAGAGGATGATGAGCAATTAGAATACCTGTTTTCCCACAAACCTGCTTTATTTCCGGTTCTAACTTTTGTTTCCATTGTGTCCACCAGATACTGGTTAGAACCAATGCCTACATTCTCCTAATTCCTGTCCTTGTTGACTTTGCCTAAAATATTGCTAACCCATATCATGTCATCCTACAAAGGATAAGATTCTTTCTCTTTGTAATCTGAGCTTAATCTAGTTCATCTCCTTTAATGATGGGTAATTTTTCCTATAGCAGACAATGCACTTCGGATAAATTTGATGTATTTTTATTGATATCTCACTCTAGAAAGTATTATAAATAAAATATAAACTTACACAAGGGAAGAAAAGAAAAGAGAAATGGGGGGTAATAACATCAAAAATGGAAACAAGACAAAGGCTGTAAAGCAGAACCAAGAAAGAAACTTTAGATTTGATCAGTAAGGACAAAGTGGAAACAAGGATGGCTCATTGTCCTAGATAGCTTCGGTTGTCAACTTGACATAACCTAGAGTTATCTGAGAAGAAAGCCTTTATGGGCAAATGCCCATGAGCCTGACCTGTGGGCCTGTTTGTGGAGGGCTGAATTAAGCCTGAATTGATAAAGGGCAGTCGAGTCCACTGAGTACAACTCCTAGGCAGGTGAACGTATGCAGGACTGCATAAGAAGAATGGAAGAGCATGAATCAGCAAGGAGTGCCCCTCATTGGTTTCTGCTTCAAAGTACTAATTGAGTGCCTGCCCTGATTTTCCCCCATGATAGACTGTGACGCGGAAGCGGAAGCATAAGTCAAATACACGACCGCCCTCTTGGTTGCTTTTGGTCAGCGTGTTTTCAATCAGAGCAATAGAAAGGACACAAAGCACTCAGTGATCTCTCAATAAAATATATCCCTAAGCTACAAGAGACGGAATTGCTGAGAAGTGCTACTCTGCCTGGTCCTAAAAGCACAGAAATGTTCCCCCATGAGCTTCTACATGGAAATGAAAATGATCAAGTGGCTCTCCTCTTCAATGGAAGTGATTCGCTGAGTTTCTTTCTGATGATTTGGAAATGGGAAAAAGCAATAAAAGTCTAAAACTTAGACTGCAAAGCCCATATAGAAAAACGAAAATTTTCAGGCCTCTCTAAGTTCCCAAAAGGCAGTCCAACAGACAAGGTTAAATAAAGGTCTACATGACTTGAGGCCTTAGACCAGGTAACACACCCTCAGCTGTGTCAGCATTCCTTTATTCCAAAGAAGACCAGATAACTGTCAACTCCTGGTGGTAAAGATCCCTGAACCAGGAGAAAATTAACAAGACTTATTTTCCCTGTAACATCCTGCTTAATTGTATCCTACCTGAAATGTACAGCTATTGCTTCATCCTATGTAACCATGAAAGTTTTGTGATCTCGAGACTTCCAGTCTTTTGAACTTTCCCTTTAAAATCCCCCTCAGCTCTAAGTGGCCTTCTGCTTGCTTCAGAGGTTGCAGGATCCATGCTGCAGTGTGACAATAAAGAAACCTTTGCTCTTGTATTAGGTGAGTTGTCTCCTTGGTGGTGATTTTTGTGGTTCCATGAACTGGGCATAACAATGTATCTTTGCTTTCATCCAGGAATTCTCTTAAAAATGGTGCCCTATTTTCTAACTCAGTTTACTCCCTTCTTGCAGTTCTGGCTGTAACTCTGAAACCTCTGCCCCCACAGCCTTTTAGAAACTGCCTCACAAGTGAAGTCAGTGTGCCTGTGCCTTACGTGGAACAAGTGCTTCAAAATATCACCTACCCCACCTCTTTCTCTCTCTCTCTCTCTCTCTCTCTCTCTCTCTCTCTCTCTCTCTCTCTCTCTCTCTCTCTCTCTCTCTCTCTGTCTGTCTCTCTGTGTGTGTGTGTGTGTGTGTGTGTGTGTGTGTGTGTGTGTGTGTGTGTGTGTGATCTAGCATATCAAGCCTGAGAAGTCTTCAAGACTGAACATGTCTACCTGTTCTTAAGTGTTCATGTCCAGCACTTCTCTCCTCTCATGTATACTCTCAAGTTCAGGCGTGAGGAATGGCTGGTTTGGTTTCCTTGTCATCTTTATTGCTCCAGTATTCACGTTCACATATTCAACTCTGCCTTCAGTCTCTGTGCGGCATGACACCTAAATCAGATTACGAGAGAAGATGTACCCCCTTATTGGCTGTTTACTCACAAGATGTTGAAATATGCTTATATATGCTTTGACCCTGAAACTGAATAATTGTTTTTATAATCACTAGCACTGTATGCAGATTTAATTTACATTTTATTAACACCACGTGTCCTAACTAATACTAGTTCTCCATAAATGACTTCACTAACTTCTTATCTTCCTGTGTTTGTTTATTGTCTACTGCAAGCAGTTCTCGTAGTGGCCTCTCTCCAATTTCACTTACACTTCTCAGAGACACTTTGTTCCCAACAGTCAAACAATGGTTTTACACACTGACCATATTCAGTTCTCAGATGACCATAATCCCATGTTCTTAAGGTTACAGGGACTCAAGCCTACTGATCTTAACCCCTTCAAGTCTGTAGCCTGCACCATTCAGCAGTCAGAATCCCAGCCTCTTGGTGTGGGTTCCAAAACATTCATTCCATTCTCTTCCTGAGTCTCTTCCTGTTCCTCATATTTAGTCACCAAATCCATTTTATTCAAAGCCAAGTCTGCCTTCAAATTTCATCTTATGTTCTAATTCACCAAAAACATTGTTTCATATTTGCACAACAGCAGCTGTATCTGTCCTATAAAATCAATATATAACATCATTATGTCTTTCCCTTCTCTATTCCCACAAGTGTATAACAACTGTTCTTATACAACAAATATTTGACTTCAGCATGAGTGCATGAATTAACATTTTAATATTTACAACATCAAAATAGGAAAGATTGTGGTACTTTCATAAGACAAATTATAAAATTTTAAACCGTGAATTTAACCCAAGTAGCTATATCTAT
Source organism: Mesocricetus auratus (assembly GCF_017639785.1). Lineage (NCBI taxonomy): Eukaryota > Metazoa > Chordata > Mammalia > Rodentia > Cricetidae > Mesocricetus > Mesocricetus auratus. Next base: position 46,106,632 of record NW_024429266.1, read on the forward strand.
AGCTATAGATAACTAGAAGGCTATAAAAAGAGACATGAAGATGAAATGCACTTACTTGATGCAAAAAATACAGAAAAGTCTTGGCCTCCAATTTGTAGTCATTTTTCAATAGAAATTCTATTCTGCTTTTGGTGTATTTTAGAAAATGACATTAAGTAGGCTAAAGATGAATTAAAAATAGTCATGTGTATACTGTGTAATGTTAACAGATTTGGGAGAATTTCCAGTTATATTCTTCCTCCAGAAATTATAATGTTTATTTAAATATATGTTGTTATGGCTTTGTTACACATTATAAACAACATAGTTTCAATATGATCAAACTTCTACAAATTGTGTTAGCTAATATTTTTATTCAAAATATGAAATTTCCATTTTCATATTAACAAATTAATAGAAAGTAACTATCATCAGAATACAGAAGAAAATAAAACAGGAAAGTTGTATTTCCATGTTATATAGCTTTAAAATAGCATGGTTCTATGAATAATCAACTTCAGACAATGAATTTTGAGTTGTATTTCATGCCTATAAAGTACAGGCTACATACAAAAAAATAGACCTAGATAACTCTTTCTGGTAGTTTTTAATCTTCATTCCAAAACATTATTCTAAGCCTTTGCAATTAAAATACTAAATTCCACCAACAGCTATGTGACCTGGGATCAATTATTTAACCTCTCTAAGTTTACTTCACAATCTACAATATATAATAATAACAAATATATTTTCTTCTTTGACATATTGAGAAACTGTATTAAGTGACACATGTTACAAACAATGAAACTGCTTATAAAATTTAGTCATTATTTTATGACTGAATATAACCATCTAAGAATGAAGTCATTCAAGATTACATGATTACACTTGAAATGACCATTCTGTCACTAATATCAGATGACTTCCTCTAGCCATGGTTACTAATTAATGGCTAAGCCTGTTGCTGTAAATAAATGGGCACTAGGATGTTTCTTAAAAAACACATGTGGCTCCAGATTAGACTTCTTCCGCTTTGTGGTCTCACATGTCTGACCACAGCAACTATTTTTAATCAGCAATTGTGCTTTTGAGTGACATCCAATGCCACACATCAGAGTCACTGCCCTTATGGTGATGCAGAGATGTGTGACACTCTTCACTGTCACATCCTTTTTGTTCAGTTGCTTTTCTTCCGTTTTGGGTTCCAAAATGTATTTCTACTATGGAGACTTTGAAAACACAGAAGAGTGAGATGGGCATAGGCTTCTCATTCCTTAAAGCCACAAAAATAAAAAAGAGGCAGTCAGTTGTCTTGACAAAACTTATTTAACTAATAAACATGAAACGCTTCCAAAGAGAACTTCTGCAATGACAATAAATTAGCATTGTTTTTTAACTCTAATTGAATGAAAGTATTAATACTGAACATTAGTTTTATTTTCCTCAATATGTGTTTTTATTTAAATTAGAAACATGAATGTTTCACATGTCAATCCCAGCTCCCTCTCACACCCCCTCCTCCCTTGTCACTTCACCAACCCTCTCAGCCCCCCACCCAATATCCACATCATTCCCCAGGGAGGGTGAGGCCCTCTTTGGAGGCATCTCCAGAGTCTGTCATTGCATCCAGGGCAGGACCTAGGCCCTTCTCCATGTGTCCAGGCTGAGAGAGCATCCCTCTATTTGGAATAGGTTTGCAAAGATCATTCATACACCATGGTAAACACTGATCTACTACCAAAGGCCCCAGTAATTTCTGTGGCCTCCTCACTGACACTGCATTCATGGGGTCTGGATCAGTCCCCTGTTGGCCTCTCAGCCATCAGTCTGGGATTCAAGAACTCCCCCTTATCCAGTCAGCTGTCTTTGTGGATTTCACCATCAAGGTCTTGACCCCTTTGCTCATCACTTCTCTATCTCTGTCACTAAGTTCCAGGAGTTCAGTTCAGTGTTTAGTTGTGGGTATCTGTCTCTGCTTCCATCAGTCACTGAATGAAGGTTCTAGGATGGCATATAGGGTAGTCATCAACGTTATCATAAAGGAGGGGCTATTAATGTAGTCTCTCCACTATTGCTTAGTTTGCCAGTTGGTGTTATCCTTGTAGATCTCTGGAGATCTCACTAGTATCAGCTCTCTCCTCAAGCCTATAATGACTCCATCTATTATGGTATATCCCATCCTGCCCTCAACAATCCTAACAAAAGCTGTATATCTGATAACAATGCACAGTTAAGGTGTGCACTCTGCCACTCAGCCGCTTACAAAACTCATGGAGAAAACATGCTCAAACTCAGATGAACATGGGTTCAGCTACAGTGGCTAAAACATTCTTTGAATGTCAAATAATGTCCTCAACCTGGAGTGAGACAGATCTAAGTTCAAATCCCAATCATACAATTTCAAAGCCCTATGACCTCAAAAAGCATAATTGTTTGTAATACTGGAACAGACAGGCTTTAATGAGACTAGAGAGGAAATAAAGGTGGGAAGGAGGGGTGACAGGCTCCTCGATGAACAATAAGTAATAAATTGAAAAGCAGCCAAGGTTAAAGACACAGCCTGTGGAGGCAAAAAGATTGACAAAGAATGTTGAGAAAAAGTCTCTCTGATGGCATAAGGAACATTATAGTATTTAAAACAATGCTTCTCAACCTTCCTAATGCTGTGACCCTTTAACACAGTTCCTCATGTTATGGAGACCCCCAATTATAAAATAATTTTTGTTGTTACTTCATAACTATAATTTTGCTACTGTTATGAATCGTAATGTAAACATCTGTGTTTTCAAAAGGTTTTAGGTGACCCCCGTGAAAGGGTCATTAGACCCCAAAGGGGTCTCAATCCATGGGTTGAGAACCTTTGACCTATGATCTATACTACATAAGCCAGTGCCTTACCCTTTTCCAAATATAAAACATATAGATATCAGTCATTGCTAGAAACTATGCAGTTACACAGCAAATATGTGATTTCAGCATGAATTATTTTTAAATTTAAATATTTCAAAATATAACACAGTGGGTAAAGATGTTTGCTGATAAGCCTGATGACTTGAGTTCAAGAAAGAACCAACTCCCTCAAGACGTCCTCTGGCCTTGTCTCATCACACAGACATTGGTAGGTCTGTATGCATGCACAAGTACACATACAAATAAATAAATAAATATAAAAATACTTCAAGAATAAGAAAGCCATTTGAGTTTTTTTCCTAAGTCTAGATAACTGGAACCTGAAGGAAGTGAAGAGATGAGCTTTGTGTCCTTATGATAATGATTCTTCAGGTAGAATAACAAAAACCATGAACTAGAGTTGGTAGCACAAGGTAAATATTAGAAAAGCAACAGCTTTGGGGGAATCCAGTAGCTGAAAATGTGTCAATGGGCTTACTGAGCTTCATCCCTCATATTGCTTACTTTGCACAAGGAGAACAATTTGAACATCGCTCACATAAGAAAAAAGTTAATTTTTCTATGTATTTAAGTAACTAGTACTAGAAGTGACATGATAAACAATGGCAACAGTAGGATTTATCTCAGGTCTGCTAGACCCTATGCTCTTAATCAAAATGCTATGGGAAACAACTCAATTTCAAACAATAAGACAATGTGTAAATAAACCAAAGTAAAATGTGAAATAAGATTTGAAATTTAGACTTCAAACTTAGATGCTTTTCCGACAGATCTACTAGCAGAAGCCTAACTACTGCTGAAGGCCCAGTACTCAATTCCCTACTCGACTGCATTCCTTATGCTGCAAGTGTTGTTGACTAATAGGGGATGCTCTTCTGTATATATGTTTCTCTTATTGGTTGATGAATAAAACATTGATTGGACAGTAGCCAGACAGGAAGTATAGGCAGGGCTACCAGACAAGGAGAATTCTGGGGAGAGGAGGGAGGGTGGGTGGAGGGAGGAGATGCCATGCAGTCACTTAAAGAGTAACATGTTGGAGTTTCTCCAGTAAGATAAGACCATGTGGACATACATAGATTAATAGTTATGGGTTAATAATTAAGAGAGAGATAGACAGTAAGAAGCGTAAGCCATCATCCAAACAGTTTATAAATAAGTCTCTGTGTGTTTATTTGGGGCAAAGCGACTGTGGAACCAAGTGGGACAGAAACTCTGTCTCCAGTTGACCTGTATGTGCTCTCTGGGAAAGATCATAACCAATACATGATCATATGATACAACACACAGAGAGAGAGAGAGAGAGAGAGAGAGAGAGAGAGAGAGACTCACACTGTCACCACTACAACTGTTGCATGACCTTCCACTATTTCTCTGCATCCTTCCTAGAACCAAAGAGAAAATCTGTGATAATCTAGCATGAGAGAAATAGGTTTAAGTCATATTTTATCATAGCATAGGGGTCATTGTTTTTCTGCATTGAGAACTAGAAGCATGTTAAGTCATAATACTTCAATATTACAGTAATGATAAAACAAAGGAAAAATATAAATGACTATAATTTATGCATTAGACATTGGTGGTTAGTTTTTGTCCCCTTTGGTAAGTTTATAGGGTTGGAAACTCCATCCAAACCTTGTTGCAAAAGCATCCATTCAGGTGCTACCTACCACCACTAGCCTTGGTACCAGGACCACAGGGGTAATGTTCACACCTGAGCCTCTGGCTAGCCTGCTGTCACTAGATCCAACAGAACCAGATGTTTCCCCTGGAAACAGGTGGAACTCTCACCCCAGCACCTCCCACTGGAAGAAATCCGCAGTCCCTATTTTTCATGTAGCTGACTTCTGACTGACAAATGATTGGCAGGTGATATGCATTTGTCCATAAATTAGCAGAGAAAAGGGAGTCTAGAACATAGTTGATTTTTAACTTACATGTTGTTAGAACACAAAAATGTTCTTTTCTGTTTTTTTTTTTTATTCTAAACCAGGTAAGAGTTGAAGTCAATGATAGATCATTCTGAAAACTTTTAAACATTGACAGTAAATGTTAAATTAAATTAATTTACTCAACTGGAACACCCCTTCATGTATTGTTGCAAAAGACATACAGGGAAAGGAGAGAAGAGTGGCCAGTTAACACCTCTTCCAAGCACCAACATTGCAGTTTCGGCCATGCTGTCACTTTCTCCACTCTTGAACTGCACCCGCCCATGTAGATCTTGGGTCTGCCCAACCTTCCCTCTGTGAATAATCAGCAAGGCCAGTGAAATCTGCAGACACAGTGAGTATCGTTGTTAATTAATATTGATCAGCTGTACTACTTCACTCGCTAAAGTCACAGTGCAGAATTTTGTTCCCTACTTCATTATGGCAATAGCCATAGCGTGTTAATTTCTAGCTACTTTTTCATAGCATAGCTGTAGAAGGTCAGGGATGAAACCACTTTCTCTCAAGAGCATACTGCCCATCAATTACAATGGCACACAGTGACACCTAGTGGTACATTTTGAACACTCAAGTAAATGGAAGCAAGCAATTCTCAGTTATCGCCTTCCCTGTAAATACAGTGTTTCTGTTTGTGAATTCTGGAAGATTTTGAATGGAATCACAATGTGCACAATTTATCTGTTACAAAATATAAATTCTCAGAAGAATATTCTCCAAGAAAGGCTACCTTTAAAGACTTTTATGAAAATAAATCTTCAAATGATAAATCAGCTAATAATCACAATTGCAAAAGAAAGACATAGGACTGAAACACAGCTCGGTAGGTAAAGTAATTCCCTACAATGCATATGGATTCCATATGCAGCTTCACATACCCACAACGGTAGATTATTGTGGAGTAATCTTTGTACACTGTGAAGATGGGTCTCTGCCAAAGCACCCACTGAGTAGATTAATAAAGAGCTGAACAATCAATAGCTAGACAGGAGAGGATAAGTAGGACTTCTGGGCAAAGATGCGAACTCTGGGGAGAAAAGAGATAGACCTTACCAGCTAGACATTGTATTGAGGAAGGATAGCAGGCCATGTGGTAGAACATAGATTAATATAAACAAGTTAATTCAAGTTTTAAGAGCTAGTTGGGAAGTAGCGTCAGCTAAGGTCAAGCTTTCATAATTAATAGTAAGTGTCTATTTGGGAGCTGGCAGTTCAAAGAAAGTCTGACTACAGTGGAGCATGTCTGTAATTCTAACACTGGGGAGGTGGGGAGTCTTTAGAGTCAGAAGTTCAAGTCTATCCTCAGGTACGTAGCAAGAATGAGTCCAGCCTGGGAGTACAAAAGACCTTGCCAATTTTTTAAGAGACATAAATTTTTGCAAATTCAAAATAAATCTTTGAATTGAAACACATCAGTCCCTCCCCCCAAGAATGTAAGAATATGAAAGAGAATCATTTACCAAAATTACTAGAGTAAAGGCCACAGATTTGTTATGTCACCTCTCTGTGACTTTGATTTATATCTTGTAACATAAAAAGGTTTAGATTTAGGTGACCTTTGAGAGATTGCTCACAAAAGATGACAGATTTCTATACCAGTCACTAAACACAGTAGTGTGTAATCTTGAGGTCACCACTCAGGGTAATGTGCAAACCACATTTTCCCTCACAAGATTTCCTTTCAGATCACAAAATTTATTTGTCCCCAATATTTAGTTGACTTGTAATTTTAATCTTAAATGTGTTAGAATTTCACTAATTGTTGAATAAATGGTTGCATAAGCTTTAAACACTCTTTATATTTGCTTCACTGCAAGAGAAAGAGTGGGCCTGGGAGCTAACAGTAGTAATTACAGCACTTGAGAGGCTGAGGCAGGAGGACTGCCACAAGTTCAAAACTGTCCTTGGATAGAACTGGAAACCTAGACCCAGGAAGACAAACAACACATTTTTTCTCGTGTGTGTGATGTTAGCTTTAAATATTTAGATATTTGTGTTTCATTATTAATATATACGGGAGTGAGGAAACTAATAAGAGGACCTGGAGATCAGGGGGTATCTTTCAATGAAGGGGAGATTAAAATGCAGTATTATAAAGGATAAAAAGCGACTGATGGGACAAGAAGAATTAAATAGGGCAAATATGAGGCAAAATAACTAACACTAAAGATGCTTTGAAAAAGCCATGGTTAAACTACTAATGTATAAGCTTCCTAAAATATTTCATAAATGTGTATATAATGCGAGTTTAAGTGGAGCTGCACTGTAACAGGACCTAAATTCCTCCAATTAGACATAGTAGCAGATGCTAGCAGATAGTAAGTACAGTATCAGGATGGGTTACATCCTTTTGAGTTTTTGGTTAATGGGGTCCCATAGATCCATAAACATTATAGGCTATTGCCACTACTCTTAGTTACCTCCCCAGAATTTGAGGAGACCCCATTGCTGAAGACACCCCATACTTGAATCACAAACACAGAAAAAGGTAAGTGGGTGTTAATCAGAAAGGTTCATCCCTACTGACTGGCTTCCATAGTGCTGGGAGGTGGTATGAATGCTATGGGGGGGAGAAGGTAATCAGTCATTAACCCACATGTGAGCCTGCCAGCTATAGTAACCACTCCTCTGGCAAGATATGCCCACTGGTGCGATAATGGCATGAAGTCTGCCAAACATGTAAGGAACAACAATGTAAATAGGATAACTGTACTTTCAAATTGAATTGAAGGTCCACTCTAGGATATAGAACCCATAACTGGCACCATTACAAGAGGGATATGGTTATCCATAGGCCCTAGAAGAGAACCCACTACTATTTATTATTCTAAGAAAGCAGACACAGTATTAATATGTCCCCTAATAACCTATATCTACCCCCATTATCAGTACACCTTTCAACTCTCATCAAAGTAGCTTCTCCTTTCAGTAGATGTCAATTAGCACAGACAATTAACAAACTGGTCAACATGAAAATACCACTACTAGATACTAGACTACCAGTTCTCAGACAGAAATGGGAAGCCTATACCATAGCCCTTTCCCCAAGAGTCGGGGATATTCGTGGAAGAAGTTGTGGGGAGGTTGTAAAACCCAGAGGTGGTAAACAACATAAGGGAAACAGTGGTTTCTGAACACAATGAGTTAGTTGCACATATGAACTCACAGAAACATGGATCATATGCACAAAGCCTGTGCAAATTCAAACCACAGAAAATCCCAACACAAAGGCAAGTAAGTGAATTATGAAGTCCCCTAGCAGAGGAACACTTGGTTGGCACTTAATAGCTGCTGGAAGAGAGAAAATCAGATTTCTTTAATGGTGTGACCACTGGCAGGTCAGTCACACTCCAGGGCAGGCCCCACACCAAAGATGATCTGAGCTATGTAAATCGGGAGGTGGGGAGGGGAAGAGAAAGACCGTGAAGTTGATTGGGCAGGGAGATTGGAAGGAGATGAATAGGGCCAAGACACATCGATGGAATTTTAAAAAGCTAATAAACACATTATTTTTTGTGGAAAGCATTGAACAATAACTTCAAGGTTAAGAGCACTGGCTTCTCTTCCAGAAAACCCAGGTTCAAGTTATAGTACTCCTATATGGCAGGTAACAGGCATAGGTAATTCCAGTTCCAGGAGATCTGGTGCCCTCTTCTGGCCTCTGTAGGCACTGCGTACATGTGATGAACAGACATACACATTGAAGAAAAAACACCCACATACATAAAATAAATACATTTTTAAAAGAAGAAAAAAGGAGGAAAAGAAAAGAAAGGAAAAAACAAACAAAAAACCCAGTGGAATCTTGAAATTTGCAGGCAAATGGACAACACTAAAAGAAACCATCCTGAGTGAGGTAACCCAATCACAAAAAGAGAAACATGGTATGTACTCACTCATATATGGATTTTAGACATGAATCAGGGGAGTGCCAGCCTACAATCCCACTGCCAGAAAGTCTGGGAAAAAGAACCTTCATCCAGCAACTGATTGAAGCAGAAGCAGACACCCACAGCTAAACACTGAACTGAACTCCTGGAATCCAGTGACAGAAAGGGAGGACTGATGAGCAAAGGGGTCAAGACTGGGCTGGCTTAACCCACAGAAACAGCTGACCTGAACAAGGGGGAGCCCTTGGACCCTAGAATGATGGCTGGGAGGACAGCATGGGACTGATCCATACCCCCAGAATATGGGTGTCAGTGAGGAGGCCTAGGCAATCTATGGAGTTTTGGGTAGTATTTATCCCTGGCATACAAATGGACTTTGTGTGCCCATCCCACAATCAGGGATGCTCTCTCAGCCTGGACACATGGGGGAGGGCCTAGGCCCTGCCCTGGATGAAATGACAGACTCTGGAGATCCCCCATGGAGGGCCTCACCCTCCCTGGGGATCAGAGTGGGGATTGGAAAGGGGGCTGGGGGGCACAGGGGAGGAGGGGAGGGAGAGGGAGCTGGGATTGACATGTGAAACAAGTTTGTTTCTAACTTAAATTTAAAAATGAAAAAAAGAAAGGAAAGAGAGAAGAAAAGTGCATGCTATTTGCATTGCTTGCTCCTTGTAGCTTTAGAGATTTCATCTGTCATGCCATCTGGAGCCAGACTTGTGTGTTCTATGAGTACAATTAAAGATGAGATATACAGGACAGAGGTTGGGAGAAATGAATATTTTCAACTTGCATTCAAATCCCACAATATTATTCAAATTTCCTAGTTATTTTGGGACACTGTAAGTTACATTTTCACATATTTTATTTTAGTTTCTAAATATATGAATTTTGAGGTATCTTTTAAAGACAGAACTATTTTACTATGATTGCAAAAAAAAGATTGGTCATCTTGAGATCTTCCCTCATATTTTCAAATATACAAAAATATTGTTCAGTGTTTAGAATGAATGCCATTGCTCAGCTTATATTCTCCTTTTGATTCAGTTCAGGACACCAGCTCACATGGTGGTGAAATCACATCTGTCACCTCAAAATTATATCACTTTTGCAAATTATTTAGCCCCAAGTTTCCCATAAAACTCATGCTACTTTTCTCTGACTTGGTACATTAACCCCATCCATCATCTTACATATCAGGAGCTTATTTTATCTGTAAGCATACCTAAGTCATCACAAATAGAGATTAAAATTATAAATAACTATATAAAAACAACCCAGGTTGACTGATTTACACATATAACCCTATCTCAAATCCAAATGATCTGAAACATGTTTTATTTCTCTGGTATCTTAAATCTTTCTTTAAGTACTTCATAAGTACCTGACAATTTAGTAATAAAGGTAAATATAATTCTTCTTAGAAAAACTCAGAACTCAGTTCTTAGCAACCATCTCTCTAAAAAGTAACTGGAACATTAATTTACTATAAAAAACAAAGAGAAATCCGAATTTGATGCTGAAAACTTCACAGTTATAATTCTCTTGTGTAACAATCACAAATGTCAGTTACAGACTCAAGGGAACAAAAAAACATTTTCTAAAGTGAACACATTTTCTACATCATCCATAAGTTTAGGCTGGATAAGAAAAAAAAACATACTGGGATTTATCACTATAACATAATTTAAACCTTATCACCCCAGGCTTCTTGCTAGGGAAGATGGTTGTTGGGTTTGTTGATATTCTGTGGGTTTTGTGTGTGTGTATCTATATGACTCTGTGTATGTATGTTTGTATGTGTGCCTGTATGGCCTATATGCCTGTTTTTTGTGTTGCATATGTGTGTCTGTGTGTATGTCTGTGTCTCTATGTATGTGTCCATATGTCTGTGTGTGTGTGTGTGTGTGTGTGTGTGTGTGTTTGTGTGTATGTGAGAGAGAGAGAGCGAGAGGGACCAAAATACATACCCTGTTCCTGTTTTCCTTCTCCTTCCATCCTTTCCAGGATTAGCATGGGATAGGAAGGTGCTACCTTACTCTGCGGGGGCCTATAAATCCTCCAAAAGCAGTGCTACTTGCACTTCCCTTCCTTCTGTTGAACAGGGAATTTTTAATCTGGAAAGAGAAAGCAATTCTACTTCCTCTTAGAATTCTTTTATGTCCTGAACTAAGCACTTAAACTTCAAAGCCAATACTTGTATTATGTTCTTGCAGGTTTCACTTTCTATGCGTTATGTAATTTTTACCTAAAGTAGTCAAACTTGGTGGTCCAATGACGGGGGGAGACAGTGTGACATGAGCAAAGTGACATAATTTCCATAGATTATTAGCAAGTTTATTTACTTGATCTACAAAGAAGCAAGTCTTCGAAGCCAACAAAGATTGTCTTTAAACACAAGTCAGTATGCTAGCTTGAACCACAAATAATAGACCACCATTTCAGGGCTTATAAAACAAACAAACAACCACTTACATTCAACCTAATACAAGTGTGTATACACGAGTCAGTTCATCTAACTCAGGCTCATCTGTGTTTCACAGATATCAAGGGTCATTCTGAATGTGTAGTTCTCTGTAGGGAATGACTACAATTCTATTCACATAAACATCCTGGAAGAGCAAGGCTGCTAGCTCTTTGCCTCCTAACAGTCATTTTGAGCGGTTGTGACTGCTCAACAGGGAACCTTGAGAACTCTGGGACTCACAAGTGTGGCTCTGGAGCCCAACAGCACAAGCTGTGATTCCCAATCCACAGCACAGCATTTTGCAAGCAGTATCAACTTCCTGTGCCTCAATGTCTTTTACATATAAAATGGTGAAAGGAAGCGTCTCCCTTGTAGGTTTGATATGTGACAAATCAATGTTTAAAAGTCTTACAGAGCATGTCATGTATTAACTTATATTATTATTAGATATCATAGGTTGATCTTGCACCATGTATTTACTGCTAAAAGCAAATTTATGGAGTCAGAAATTAGTCTGTGGGTGTCACGTTGGACGATTGCCATGACCATGTAGAATCTGTGGGGTTGGTGCTATTTTCTGAAGTCAGATTCTTGTGGTTGTTGTGAAAACCCATGTATGTATTAAAGTCACTGAATTTTACAATCAAAAATGAGTGAATTTTACTGCATGTAAATAAGAAAGCTGTTGGAAATAGCTTTGACTATTGTTAATAAAAATATGCATTTATGTTTTTTGTCCTTTGATAGCAACATGAGCTGTAATAAAGGTAAACAGAAAAGCTTAGCATAGTGACAAGAGCCATTACCACAGTAACTAATTAACACATTTAACATCCCATTTCTTTCTATTAATAAATGTATCCTTAGGCATCATGCCATCTAAATATTCACAGTCTTTGCTCCTGAGTGTTATTGTATTGTGTTTTGTGATCTTCATCAAAGGAAAAAGTGAGTGACCCTCCTATGAGACCAGTTGCCTAATATTCAGACAGTATTCACCGCATTTAACATACAGGATATTGCCATCCCAGAGAGGATTATTTGCTATGACAAATCTCATATGGGAAATGAAGCAAGTTTAACTAGAAAAAGATTTTCCGTGTCCTCATCATATGTGCATCGCAAGAAGGAAAAACAAACTTCCTTTAGAGTGGGTTTAATTATTCACTGCCTCTGACGTGATTTCTACATAATTCAACACAAATGCTGAAGAATTCTTCTTTGCCAATTCTGGTTAGCATAACAATAGCCCTCCCCACCACTCTGGAAAGAGTCCTTTCCCTTTCCAGACCTCTTTGGACTCCATACTCAAAGCATTCTCACTGACTCTCCACCACAACTGAGTCACCCAGCCAGCGCTTACATTGACTAAGCCAGTTTCCTAGGATTCACTGAAAGCCTGTTTGCATTTCTGGAAACAAACTTTTAAGGGACAAATAAATGTGATCCATACTCCCAGGCTCATAGAGTGCAGGTCATCTCCATATAAAGTCTTGAATGCTCTCTGGAAGGGGAGCTACATTCCCAATATTATCTCACATAACTATTTCTTACCAACTTTCTCTAGTTCACTGTTCCTTAACCTGTAAGCACCCGACATTCCTTTCTACCAGTGAGTCCTAGCTGAGGGCAAAAGACCATCTTCAAATGTTCTACACATAAAGCTATTAAATTCCATCCAGTTTTTAAGGATGTTCCAGTGCTACCCTTCCACAATGTATTTCTGATCAAACTAAATATCATTTCCCACTCCTTTTAAACCTTATCACTTTAGCTGCATCTGTTACATAGTAATATCACATCCACTTCCTTCTACTGCTAGTTTGGCAGTAACAGGAACATCATAGTCATCGTAATTTGTCATAGTCTCTATTCTGCTCCCACCCTTGCCCCTACCCAACACCATTTTTGGAATTACACTATGCACAGTAGCATCGTTTAAATGAAATGGTAATAACTGTGCCAGCCTTACCTTACAACTTTCCAGTACAGTATCAGTTTGCATGGGGAAAACAATGACCAGGCCGACTTTATCTGCCTCATTTGTGTAAACTGTGGGAACTATCCCTAGCCAATAGCAGGGATTCTTGTGGCAGTTTTGCAAGAGCTTCATCTCTTTGCAAATATTCCTTTGCTCATTGCATCTGCACATGCTCCAAGTTCTCATTCTCTAAGTGTTCACCCAAATCTGAGTAATTGCTATGTCCCTCCACCTTCTGGCCATACAAGACATTATGACATAGCAAAGGATATACTCCTAAATTGCAGTCACAACAACCTCATTCCAAATGATGTACTTCAGCAGGCAGACATAAGCATGCTGATTCCTTTGACTGAGCTTTAGAGTCCTTATCACTAGTACAAAGGTCAAAATAGCAACTTCATACCCTTATCCTTATCGGGAGACATGAAATGGAAAAGTATAGTTAAGGTGCTTTTTGCCATACCTGGCAAATTAAAGGTATTTAAAATGGAATTAAAGACACTAATTCAATTAAAAATATTTATCAACTGTCCACTAGGTATTATGAACCACTTTGGGGTTGTGAAAATAGACAAAACGGCCAAAGAACCTATTTTCAAAGAGCATGGAGCCTCAGAGAAAGACACAAACAATTCAACAAGCAGACATAGTGCCTTGTGATGAGTTCAGTAATGTTGAAGGAAGGAAATATACTTCTAGGACATAGATGGTGACATCTATGAGATCGGGAGACTCAGTTTTCCAACATCTTCAAATCATACCCTAGAAGATAAAACTCAGTATCTGCAAACTACAGCCGCTGCTAGAAATCAAGTTCACTTGCTGTTCTAGGACTGAAAAATGCAAGGCACCAGGTGTGGGAAGCTGTGTTTGCAGGGCTACTGTCAGAGCCAGCTGACTTGCCCACCTGAGGGGGGGGTGAGAATTGAGAAAGGCTAGCTAGAGATGTTTGGAGACACAGTATAGTGTCAGAAGGGCAAATTCAATCCATACTGAATGCACTGAGTTTGTTCTTCAGTCTTCTTAATAAGTACCCAACCAAAAGTGAGGATAATGGCAGAAATCTTCTATTATCACATATAAGGGGCAAACAAGACTTACTTCCTTTAATCCTCCCGGTACTTGGTAGTCACACCTGCCATCTGGCCTTCAGGGTCAAGAGTAAATACACCTGAGCCCAAATCTGTTGTTATTTAGATAAAGAAATTGGCTACCAAGGCAGAAACACCCTGCAGCAGCCAAGCTATAGACTTATAGGTCTAAGGACAGTTTTGAACTCTCTGATCTTGAGGCAAGATGAAATGGACCCCTCTTTATGGGCCTTGACAACCAGGGTGCTACATGATCACATTACAGATTGATTTATGCCTTCTGGGTAACATCACATTGTAGAATCCACAAGCATAGTCTTGTAGAGAAATAAGAATCAAGTATACACACAAATACCCATCCCTTGGATATGTAGAGGAGTAGCGGGATGAAAATATAATCAGTAAATGTGTCATGTATTTGCATATTTTCCTATTTTGGGTAATAACAAAACTCAAAGTGAAGAGACCGGGACTGATTAGCTCTTTCTGCAAAGCAGATGCCCTCCTTGTGCTTCTAAAGCCTGGTTTCTTCATTTTCTGAAACAGCTTGCTAATTTTAAAAAGCAAAATAATGAAAGGCATTTGGGGTGGCGAATGGAAAAGTTTCAAAGCTAACAATGCAATTTCTCGTTAGAACAGCCTTTGGGGAGTGAGGCAAAAGCGGCACAATGCTTTATAAAGAGGAAACTGCGTGCAGTAACCTTATGAGACCCAGAGCGCCACGGGAAAAGAAAAACATGATTTTAGGTAAATGGAGTCTAATGGCTTCACAATTAACACGAACCACATCCGTGACAGACCTGGAATTCACTTTGGAGGTACCATGCTCTCTGTCACTGGACAGGGCTGGAAAGGAGTTGCCGAGGGGAGAAAGTCAAGCAAATGTTCCCCTCCTCAGCTTGCCCTTTGCCTTCCTCTCAAACCCCCTGGCTCTTCTTCGCACCCAGAGGGATAATGATGCACAGTTTGACCTTTGCTGGCCTTTAGTGTGAACTGGGCATGTCTTTGGTAAGAGTAACTTAGAAATTTTTTTATTTCCCTTTAGATTCCTTCCCATTTCCAGTCAGCTCTGCATAAGTTAGCTTAAAATATTATTCTGTGTTATAATAAAAACACTATTTGTGTCTCTTCTGCTTCTCAAATTGTACACTGTAACTGTATTTCCGTAAAAGTATCATCCACGTATTTCCTCACACTGGATGTCTTTGTAAACGAGTACCTTCTGGACTGGTGAGACGGCTCAGTCAGTAAGCTGCTGGCTGAAAAAGCATGACAGCCTGAGTCTGGATCCCCAACACCATGTAAAAAGTCAGGAATGATAGTACATGCTTAGAATCCCATCACTAGGGAGGTAGAGACAAGAGGATTCCTCAGGCTGGCAAGCCAGACAGTCTAACTGAATCAGTAAGCTTCAGATTCAGTGAGAGACTCTATCTCATAAAATCAAGTGGAGTGAGATAAAGGAAAACACTGACATCAACATCTGGACTTCACACACATGCAAATATGTGACCACACATACATACATATACACATGTACATATACATATATATATATATATATATACGCATGTGCATGTACATGTACATAAGGGACACTTTCCAACTGAGAAAGTGATCATTATGATATGTATTCTAAGTCATCAACAGAAAATAGAATTAATATAAAGTATCATTGATAAATGTAAATAAACCATCACTTCATTTTGCTTTGTTTATCCATGACTTTGCCACAAATATATAGACTTGTGAATTTTCTAAGGTATCAACATGAGACAAGCTATGACTGGGTTCATGCTGAATATTAAGACTAAATGTTATAAAATAAATGCTCTTGTGTCCTAGTTTTTGCTCACTGGGAAATAAAATAGAAAATGATAATTGTAAATTCAGTGAGGTCTTTTCAAATTAGAGCAGTTCTCAAACCCTTCTGGAAGGAGAAAATAACCCTGAAACCCCTCTAACTAATAACCATGTGACTTTGTCAGTTTCCCCTTCTTCAAAAGGTGAAGCTGGTAAGATCTACTTCTTAACATTATTGAAAGGACCAGGTCAAGTTCCTGGCTTACTGTGTACACCTCAGTTCCTATACAAACACTATGCATCGTTAGCATTAAGGCAAAGAAATATACCATAATGCCCATGGGGAATCTGCCAGCACATTCTGCAACTGAGGTCTTCAAAGACACCCAGATTGAACTGGACTACTAGAAAATGATAGCTGCAGAGCCTCCATGCGACCAAACTAGGGCCTCTGTAGGACAGAGACAGTTGTGTAGCTTGCTCTATCTGAGGAGCCCCTGGAAGTAGCACCAGGATCTATACCTGGTGCATGAGCTAGCTTGTGCGAGCCCGTCCCCATAGTGCTCAGCCTTAATAAGAGGAAAGAGGCTCCGTCCTTCCTTAACCTCATGTACCAGACTCTGTTGATCCCCATGAGAGGCCTTACCCTTTGGGAGAAGTCAATGGGGGTGGACTGAGGGACAGTAAAAGGGGGAGTGAGGACGGGGCAGGGAGAATTGCGGTTGGAATGTAAAATGAAATTTGAAAAATAGAAAATGTAAAATGGGAAAGTCCCAAAGCGGAGCCTCACCACCAGACTTGTTCGATCTCATAGTGGACCATAAGCCCCCCGCTCTACTTACTCCCTGTCTCTCATCTGGCTTCCTCATTTAAAGTTTTAAGGAGTCAACCTTAATAGTTAATAATGTACAAAAAGCTCACATCAAATCAGTTATGATCACGGCTCACCGACAACATCCGAGACATCTAATGCATTGTGTATGATCTAATACTTGACTTCATGAGGAATTAACTAGATCATATACACATCTTTATAGACAATGGTGGTTACAGCACATGATGTCTCCCTAGGGAACTGCCAGCAAGAGCACTTGAACTAACCCTCACACCACATCCTCTTAGGCCGCTCTCCTCAACCTCAAGTTCATTCATTTCTGTTGTGAGGAACAGCTACTGTGCAAGGAGATGAAGACCTTATCTCTCAGGGGCCCACAGCACTTCCTAAATGGTATCACAGTCTAACTGTTGGTCGTTGAGGGCAACTAGCCAAAAAGTCTGCAGAGTAATCTGAAGCATGAGCAGTCAAGTGACTTTATGTTCAGTACCAGTGACTAGGGTCAAACTAGTATCTATTTCCTATGTATTTGTTAAGCTTCCTAATTATGAGAACAGTCACTGCCCAAGTTGACAACTGTTGTTAGGGATCTTCCACCTGGTGGCTGATGCCACTTCCCCTGAGGCCCCTGTTTTGGCTCAGTGTCCTCTGCTAGCTCCCCGTTCTACCCTGTGAAATTCCACACTGCCCTTCATCCTTGCAGAAGCATCACTGCCAGCAGCACGGGGTTTGCCCTCACACAGGCTGCAGCACACAGTCAAATACCCTCTTGACATTTCTCACAGCTAAACCATTGGGCATGTTATTTAAATGGTTTGTCTTTAAAGTCTATAATAAAGAATTTTACACAACCCAAATTTAAGTAAACACCATGTTGTGCCTTCTGGAATCTACCTCCTGACCTTTTCATTGTCCTCTTCCAGAAATATCAGTTAGATAGTGTGTGGAGTTCAATGCAAATGAAAATGAAAATGAAGAGACTTTGCTTAAAATTTGTTGAGAATTTTAAGAAACTGACAATAGAGCATTGATTTCCTTGCCCACGTGGCGCTATAAGATGTGCCAAGTGTTCGTGGATCCTAACCAGGTTCTTACTCTTATGACACCTCTACAGACGTGATCTCTGGTAGCTTCCTCCAACGTAAAGCACTTCCTCTCTCCAAAAATGAATGACAATAATGTCTTCACCAATATTTCTGCTCCACAGTTTATATTGTACTCCTCTGATTGTTTGCTAGTTTTCTGTGTCAGATGCTCAGCAACAGAGCTATGAGCAGGAAAATTCACTGGACCAAATGAGTCTAGTGAGACCTGGGAAGTCTTATCCTTACATTCCCATTCAAGTATGGTTTCTAAAATCTTGGCTACCTTTTTATGGACTCACCCAACACTAGTTAACCAGCAAATTCCAGTACACATGGGCAGTGTGGGTCTCAGTTATCTGTAAAGTAATCTTACAGGTAGTCCCACCGGGAATAAGGCTTGACCCTGGGCAAATATTCTTCAGTTAAGTGATTGATTTCATAGCAGACAAAACTTTTGAATTCCTGATATCTAGAGCCAATAGCATGTCTGTAGGCTAGAACTCGCTCTGCCAACTAGCAGAGTCTACAGCCTGAATCAATAAATGATCCCAAAAATAAAGCCGCCACATGATCCTTTTGGGAAAAATGTTTGACTTAAAACAGACCCAAGTGGAATATTCCTTAATTACTGCTGTTTCATAATACTTTTTGACCCCTTCTGCTCAGGCATGCTGTAGTTCCCCAGGGTATTTCTAGGCATTGCATTTAGTAATTTAAGCCTGCTTCCAATCTGAAGATAGCATCATTTCTTCTACCAAACAGCCCTAGCTCTTGGCAGAAAGGAAAAATAAAATAAAAAGAAGTATACTAAGCATAGTATTTGCTAAATTATCAGATGCACCTAGTGTTTAGAGTTACTTTAACAAATCTAAGTGGTATTTATGTGATATTAAATTTAAGTGTACTTTGCTTTATATTATTGAAATACTGGGCATAAGCTGAATCATAACTCTAAGCTTGGATTCATTAAGAAATTTTTATGGGAACCTTTCCTAAAATAAATCATATTGTGTTTACAGTAACCATTCCTGAATCTCCATTTTTTCTCTCAGGTAATTTAGGCAGCATGCATTGTGTTCCTTTTAAGTATAATGCTCCAATCTCATCATCTAAGTTAGACAAGTTAGATTTAACTCAGGAGAATGAAGCTAACAACATACAGGTTGGTCAAGAGACCACTGTCTCTGTGTAGAATTAAGTAACTGCAATACATATGACCCAGTGAACATGGGCAGAATTCATGTAAACCTAGCATTGATGTCATGCCTTTCTGGTAAGGAAGGAGGGAAAGAACAAATGTGAACATAGGCATAGAAAGAGAAGGAAAGGTGTATGTATTTGTTTGATTTTCAACCAAACATAAAACAAGCAAAATGAAAAAACTAATATAAAAAAGTTAGTACAGTATCTCCAGGTTAGGGGTTTAATATCAGCTTCTCCTCCACCTCGGGTGCTGTGAGCCTCCAGGTTAAGGGTCTAATGTTAGCTTCACTTTCACCACAAATGCTGTAGGCAGCAGGGTACCACACATAGGCTGGTTTGTTCAATTCCATGGAAGTTTTGAAATCGCTCATTCAAACTTCCTTCAAACTGTAAATTTTAGGGATAGAAATTCTACTTTAAAATGTAGTTGGGAAAGCTGCTTCTAAAACATGCTCTCCTGTTTTCCTATTTGAATAACCTACATTTAAGTATAAAAATGCTCCCATTATTATAATAGTCACCTTCCCAAACCAGTCCCACTAGGTGGAATGAAAGCAAATGACTGTTATAAACTTTCATTTCTATTTGCCTTCTGCCTACTCACTTGGAAAACAGTAAACTGGGGGAACTGTCTACCTACCCGGGGGGAAAAACTGGTTTCCCTAAACTTCCAAAGATAGAGTTTTTCCATAAAATAAAATCAATGTTATGTTTTGTTATATAAATTATTTTCTGTAGAGTTTTTAAATGCACTGAGGGGGAAAAATCGATGTTTTTACTTTTCAAATGAAAGTTGTCCTTCATGTATGTCTTGGTCCCTCGTTATATATTCATTCTACCCTTTGTTCAACTTCCTCTAAACACTCACTCCGAATCTCCCCTGCCCATACTGTGCATGCAGATTGTCTCGGGTGGCCCCACAGCACACAGGATCATAGCTCCTCGAATGGCACTCATCCTTCATTTTCCTTTGGATATAATTTTAGCTGGACAAGATGGTCTATAAAAATGTTTTAAGACTACGTTTTTCTCCATCCTAGAAAAAAATACATTGACTGGATGGTTAGCTTTAGTTTTAGAGTTGCTAAGGCAAATCCCCAACTATTCAAACTGGAGGGAAAATCATGTACTTTTTTTAATGAAAGAGTAATCCAAGTAACTTTCTGAAACTTCAAGGATTACAGTGTTTTTTGTTTCTTGCCTTCCCTAAGCACGGATATTGTTTACCCAATTTTATGTGCATATCATGTCTCTCCAGAGGTCCCAAGACCAAATTTCAGTGTTATTTTCAGATCCTAAAGACAAACATTGGCTTTGTGTTTCATTGTGTTTCCTTATTTGATAGTTACAAGGGCTGGGTTTTTCAAATTTGCATGCTTTATGAAAATATGAATTTGTGTAAATTATACTTACAAAGCTTAGTATTTCCAAATGTGCACCATAAAGTCTACACTAATTATAGGGCATGAAAGATTCAAGCAGAAAAACAGGACTATTCTTTAGGAGGGGGGAGATATAGACAGACATAATCGTTCTCAAACCTCACCACCCAATTTTTATGGAAGTAAAATGAGGTCCAAAGAACATGAAGGCGCGCTTTCATTGTTTATTTTAGATGAACCCTGTGAGAGAGAACTGTACTTCTCCATTGTTCAGATGTCTTTTGGGAATCAACTATAGCAGTCTCGATATGAGTTCCACATGTGCAAATGAGGCTCACATAAGGAGTGGGAAATTCCTTCCCCAGTGACATTCCCCAAAGAGTTACTCTTTGCTATCTCCCTGAGTGACTGGACACCATTTGAGAATTCCCAGAAGGGGTGGGGTACCACCACCACTTATCACTGCACTGGGGATAGATTTACTTCAAGTTTCAGTCAGTAGGCTCTGAAAAAGTGACCTATCCCCTCCCAAAAAGAGTCATTTAATCTCTGTGACAGAACAAAGAAGTAGGAAATGGAACACGAGTTTGTGCTGCTTTGTTCTACAGTGCAATGAAAAAAGAAGAGGCATATGGGCAGAGTTAAGACAGTGATTTGATTAGGTGATTTTAAAGCAGACAGACCTAAGCTTTGTAGCTACACTTGAGCCCTGTCTACTCAAGACATCCCTCAGATGAAGAAGCAAAGAATGCTACTTTCTATCTGCTACAATAAGGAACTGCTGATGCTCCACTCTCCTTCATACCTCACTGCATTTGGTTTTAAAAGTGTATATTTGATGCTATTTCATATAAACTGAAATCTAGAATTTAGAAGGCATGACATATCTTAAAATATCTGCCTACCAAACACCTATAAATGGTAGGGGGAAGGAGGAAGATCTGGGAGATGGCTCAGTAGATAAAAACTCTTGCTCAGCAAGCATGAGGACCTGTAATCCTAGCATGCAAGAAGCAAAGACAGAAAGACAGAGGATCCCCTGAGCAAGCTGGCTACTTAGAGCATCTGAATCAATGAGTCCTGGGCTCAAGTGAGATACATCGTCCAGTATGTAAAGTGAAGAGTGATGAAGGAAAACAACCAGTGTCAACCCCCAGCCTCCACATGCACACACCTATGTACATACATACACATTCTTGTGCCCACACACATATGAACACTTAAGCACATATGCACAGTACACACACACACACACACACACACACAAATAGTAAACATCTTCCGTTAAATCTATAGTGAAGCTTGCAAAAGGGAAATGCCAGAAAAAAATATATAAAAATTTGGAAAAAAAAGAGGATGGAAACATAGATTTAAAATACAGCCAAGTTTGGTATTTGATAAACTTAGTGACCCAGAAATCAATTTTCAAAAATCATTCGTGCCCATAGCCCCAACACACACACACACACACACACACACACACACACACACACACACACACACGGGGAGAGAGAGAAGTTCTTTATTATTCATTTTTTAAAAGAAAGAGAAAAGAAACCTACCAATATTCCAATATTGGTGGCAAAGAAGTGGCTCTGTGAATTTGTAATTTAAACCTGCCCTTCCTATGTGGTCCAGGAACTCTATGGTAAAAATTAAAAGGTGCAAAGCGATCAGGCCATGGTAACACCTGGGCTACCTAGCAGAGCCAATGCAAATTATCTTCAGAAGGGGCACCCTCGACCCAGTTCCCTGAATACTCTACCTCACAAAGGAAGCGTTTGCCTTTACCGCTCTGAGGGAACAATGAAATTCTATCTAATCAAATGGAATCTGGTTAGAAAGGACTGTGATCTAACTCAGGGCTGCAGATCCAAAGGCTGACAGTATCACTGTGCTGACTCCATGGGAGGCTATGACTCCATGGACTTATAGCAGCTTCAGGAGAAATGAAGAGTGACTGTAGTTAGTGACAGATCTCCATGGACTTGTGTGATAATAGCTATAATTAACGGCATCTAATTTTGTAGGGCTCTGTGGAAGGCCTTCTGACCTCACTCTTGGTCCCATTCTCCTGCCCCAGGAATTTTCAGCTTACTCTGTAAGCAGGATAAAAGCCATTGCAACAAATGCAGATAAAACTGGCTGCTAGTGTGCACTGCTGCTTATGTCCATTTTGTGCAGTTAACAGTGCTGGATAGGTACAACAATCTAATTATTGTTGCCACTGTGCTTGGTGGTTATACACATCAGAAGCCAAAGTTACACTGTGTCTCATCATCATCAAGTCAAAGTGTGAAAGACTAGAAACAGGTCTGTGCTCTCTTGGGTTCAGACTTTGGGTGGCAATTGTTCAGGCCACATTCTGGACATCTGGGCAATGTGTCTACATAGACAAGCAGAAGTTTTTCATGAGATAAGGCATTGGGAAGAAATTCAGCACAGATAGCCAAGACTAACAGAAGGCTAAAAGGCAAGGGCTCCAGAGTTCAGGAAAGCAGGAGATGCTAATCTCCTCCAAGCGTCAGCAGCAACTGCCTGCTGGGTAGATTGCACTAAGAGTTTATCCTGCTTACAGAGTGAGCTGAAAATTACTAAGGCAGGAGAATGGGACCAAGAGTGAGGTCAGAAGGCCTTCCACAGAGCCCTACAAAATTAGCGTATTGAAAAACAAGTTGGCAGAGAGGAAGGCTGGAAAACCCCTCTGCCAAGGTTGAATAAACTCTGTTATTGGCATAACCACAGAGCACTCTTGAGGGTCTCTGGGGACCCACGGCTCCTGGGTAGATATGTGAGCTGATAATTCTTATTATTGTGGGAGGCACAAAGATGTATGTAGACCTGCATGTAACAGAGCATTCATGGAAAAACCTACTATGCAAGTAGCAAAAAGCCTGAGCTGTGTGACATAAAAGCCTTTACATAGGTCTGCTGAACAGCTTGCTCAACTTGTTATGTACCTGAGCCTACTCTTCTAAACCCCGGAAGTTCCTTAAAAAGCTGTCTGCTTCTGTGGCAACTGTGTGTCTCTGCTCAATTGTCAAAGCACAAAGGAAACTGGAATCCCTTTAGAGAGCCCTCCACACTCTGGTATTTGATCATATCTGTACTGTCTGTGGGTGCCATGCAAAACCTATCCACTATTACTAAGATGCATTGAAACAGGGCTATTTATCAATAAGCCACTGATAATGAAGTAGTCACACTCTCATTTCCAGGGAGTTACCAAAAATTGCAAAGCCTGGTATTTATAATTTCTCAAAGTCATTATTCTGTTCTTGTAAAATTTATTTTAAATTCCAACTATATAAAACTATCAGGTAGCCCACAGAAAAATATTACACAGTAACTAATCATGCATGTTTTAATTTGTATTACTTTGGACTTGACTGAAAGAAAAATACAGGGCTGATCACTTGGAATTGGAAAACCTAATACTGAACATGTCCTTAGGGAAAACTGATTCTCCCTCTCAGTCAGTCATTGGTTGCCTGTAGTTCTTCAATAGTCACTCTGCTAATAGCTATGATCAGGCTACAATCCACAACCCCAGAAAAGCTAGGCAAAAAGGGGGACTCTAAGACGGACACACACTGAGGGCCCCAGGAAGATCTCCAGGATAAACTGTGAAGGGAGGTAGAAGGAAGGGGATGGGGATGGAAACATGAGGGATCAAGAAGACTGAGTTGGGGAAGGGATGGAAGGATGGAGGGATCCATTATGGGGTTAGGGAGAAACCTGGTGCTAGAGAAATTCTCAGGAATCCACAAGGATGACCCCAGCTAAGACTCCTAGCAATAGTGGAGAAGGTGTCTGAATGGGCCTTCCTTTTTAATCAGATTAGTGACTAACCTAATTGTCATCACAGAACCTACATCTAACAACTGATGGAAACAGATGCAGTGACCCACAGCCAAACACTGGGCTGAGCTCCTGGAGTTCCGTTGAAGAGTGGGAGATGGGATCATATGAACAAGGGGAGTCAAGAGCAGGACAGGGAAAACCACAGAGACAGTTGACCCTAGCTAGTGGAAGCTCACAGACTTTGGATTGACAGCTAGGGAACCTGCATGGGACCAACCTAGGCCCTCTGAATGTGGGTGACAGTTATGTGGCTTGATCTGTTGAGAGCTCCTGGCAGTGGGGCTAGACCTATCCCATGTGCATGAACTGACTTTTTGGAGCCCATTCCCAATGGTGGTATATCTTGCTCAGCCTTGTTACAAGGGGAGGGGCTTGGTCCTGTCTCAACTTGGTACGACAGACTTTGATGACTCCTCAAGGAAGGCATAACACCCTCTGAGGCATGTATGGGGATGGGAAAAGGGTGAGGTGGGGTGGGAGAAAGGAAGGGAGGAGACACAAGAGTTGATATGCAAAATGAAAAATATTTTAAATAAAAAAATAGGCATGACAAGGAAATAATCTAAATGCCCTTGAATTGACTGACAAATTGATGATAAAATGTGGACATATACACAATGCAAGTCTGTTCAGTTGTAAAGAAAATGAAATAATGAAATCTGAAGGTAAATGGACAGAAGTAGGAAATATACTGTATGGGGTAACCCAGATCCAGAAAGACAAGCACCCTGTGCCCTCTCTTATTTGTGGACCTCATTTCAAATCTTTAGAGTATAAAACTTGGAGTAACCACAGAGGCTGGGAAAGCAAAAGAGGATAATGGAAATAGTGGGAAGGCACTTTAGACAAGGAGTCATGTGATACAGGTTTCTAAATGTTGTAAGAAGTATTCTCACAATGACATTCTGATCCTTCTTGCTATTTTATTACAGTATTTCTATGGGAGCGTGCTCAGAGTTCACATGCGTGCACACACACACACACACACACACACACACACAAGACATAAGACAAGAGCACTAAACATCTCCCCATAGTCTACATTCAATAGCACAGCTCATCTGAAACACTGTGTTCAGTCCAAAGTTTAACAGGCATTTTTTGTTTGTTTGTTTTTTGTTTTTAGAGACAGGGTTTCTCTGTATTGTTTTTGGAGGCTGTCCTGGAACTCGCTCTGTAGACCAGGCTGGCCTCGAACTCGTAGAGATCAGTCTGCCTCAGGCTCCCAAGTGCTGGGATTAAAGGCGTGTGCCACCAATGCCCGGCTTAACAGGCATTTTAACAGACTGAATAATGATGGACAGTCAAAGTACTGCCTCAAAGGACCAGCAGTAAGAACTACAAGGATTAGCCAGAAAAGAGAGCCCTTAGCTTGTTACAGGTCCTTAGTTGACTACTGTGATCAGTTGCTGTCAAGAATTCCCATCACTCGATATGAGGTGTTTGCAATGGTGGCCTGCTTATTTGTACTCAGGTCTCTGTCTTTTTTCCCTCTAAAGGGGGTTTTCCTCTAGGCTGCACATTGTCAAATGCTCGAAAAAATAATTATTCAGAAGAGAAATTTTGACTACAGCAGTTGAAAATTCTAAGGAGCTGCTGCTTCCAGCCATCTGGACATGTCAGATTTTCTGATAAGTTTAGATAAAACCTCTTTTATCAGCAAGACATTGCAATCCCACAGAAGTACTTTCCATATTCAAAAAACCTCTCTTTGCATAGATATGTGTCTGTAAAACTAGAATTTCATAGCACAGAGGCTGGAGTGCCATAGAAGGTAGTTATACAGACAGTAGAGTCTTTTTGTGCCAGGAAAAATACAGTACTTGGTGTTTCATGCAATTTCAGAACCTGATTTCAAAAGGATCATAACAAGGAGAAAATAAAATGTAGCTTGGTAGACTGCTCCATGGAATATATTTGTAAGTATGAGATTCAGTAAAAAAGTTGGTAAATAGAAGAATGTCTTGATATACATGCCTGTGGGTACTGATTTGAGTAGCAGGGCTATAGGAATGCATGTAAGGTATTTTTTTTCTAAAAAATAAACAAAAATGTAAATACATATTTTTTTCTTGTCTTAGGTTTTCTGTACCTAACACTAAGAATGGCTTTCTATAATACTTAAATAGGGCAACAGAAGATCTATTGCGGTTTTAGAGTGTGTTATTTTTATATGGATTTTATGTGGATGTGGAATGATATAGATACAAAATCAGAAAATTTAGAATTAAAAAAACATTGATCTCCAAATTGCTATTTCTACTAGTTGGTTAGGTCTGTTCATTGTGATGTCAGTTTATTGTTAAGTTTTCTATGAAGCACTGTTAATCTCAGTCATATAGAATTTCTTCATTCCTCATACTACACCTAAGTAAAACTTCACAAAAGTACTTTTTCTTACAGGACAGGATTTTTTTTTGTACCATTCCATGAAAATAGTTAATCAAAATGTAAAGTAGTCCAAGTTTTTCAAAACTGTATTCAGCCTGATAAAATAAAAGAAAATGAGGGGGTGCTTGTTTGTGTATGAACAGAAAGATTTTCTAGAGTGTATGTCAGCACTACCGAAATTCAAATATGCAGAAAGGGGTTAACTTTTAAGTTTATTTATTTTTTATTTGCCTCTAAGCCTTAATTTAAAGTTAGGGGGATATGTGAATCTATTTATGCCATAGTACATACACAACTCATCCTATTACCAGTATGTTTACAATTAATACCTTGATGAGATGTGCCCTTATTTTAAAAAATAGTTACTAGAAGAAATATACTGTGCTTAAAGACTTGTAAAGTAATACACATTAATTTTACCATCAGGGTACAGAAAAAAAGACAAGCAAATTTAAATTATCGTAAGATCATCAAGTAAAATGGAAAGACAGATTAGGTGCATTTTATGTACGTTTTATTAATCTATGAAATTAATAAAATTCTATGGATTTACAAACAGAGATTGCCAAGACCCATAAAGTAGAAGTTATTGTATTAAAAACAATGGCCAAGTACTTACACAAATCCTTGTGAAGTATGTATTTTCACACTAATTTTTCTTCTTCCTTGTATTTTATCATTACTTTACTCTTAGGCTAATGGACTATTTCTATGTTATTACACCAGCATGAAGAAACAGGGTTACCACTGATTGGAAGTTTGGTGAGTTTATCCATGACACAAATCAGTTCTCACAAATTGGTTCTACATCATGGCAATTTAGTGTGTTCTAAACTAGGAACTCTCTATTATACCGAAACAGAATTGAAGTTCTAAGGAGCCTTCTAGTTTAATGTTAATGTTTATTTTATTATTTTATTTTTCTCTTGTGCTCTAATTTGAAAAGTACATTTTAACTGAAGATATGCTTGGCTGGATTTATCCAATAAAACGAATTTAGGTTCACTAATGGGGGCATTAATTAAAACCTTATTACACTTCTTTTTAAAATTAGAATTCACCATTTTGTGAATACTAACTACATCTATTTAAAGCTCCTCAATTGTAAATTTGAGAGTGTTTAACCCTGCCATTTCATATTTTTGTGGATACTAAAGATGAAATGTGTGATTTAATGACAAATATTGACAAAAATTGTAGGATGTAGAACTGCAGATATTTATTTTTATTTTCAAATTAGAAGCATTTAAGAAATACTTGTTTTAGAAATTCTTTGTCCTCAGACTGTGAATTATATGTTCTTCATTTGCTCAAATGAAATTTCTAAATCTATGTTTGTTCTCATTTTAGAGGTTTGCAAATTTTAACTTTACTTTCCATCTGCTTTCTATCTTCCAAGACTATTTAGAAATATTTTGTTACTTTTCCTTTCTCCTTTAGTCTTCCTTTTCTTTCACGTTTAAGTCTTGTGTGCTCTTTACCTCTCACTTTACAAGTGTTTTTATTGGAAGACAGAATAAGCTCAATTGGCCAATCTGACCTTTTTTTATAATTGAATATTTGTGACTTACCTCTTTGCTTCAATCTAGAGAATGTTATGAGATATAGAAAGTGTTGTCCTTCATCCCAGCAAAGTTGGGTGCATGGTGTTCATGAATCCAATAACAATCAGTATGAAGGCACATGGACATGTGGGTGGACATTTAGTTCTGGAAACCTCAATGGGCAAGAGAGAGCTGAAGGTCCTAAGCAGACCTAGGGAGCAGACCCACAGTGTTAGGACAACATCCATCAAGGCTCAGGTTTTTGGGGACTAGAAACACAGAAGACATCATAGAAGACAAACAATTTCTTTTATACTCTATGTATCCTATGTGTAATACATCTTGTGCACAATTATTTCACTAAAATTAGTAATTTTATGACATTGCATTCCATTTGTATTCTGTAATCTAATAAATTGAGTGTGACTCACACGTGTTTTTCAACTAACATTGGAAACTACATAGAGTAGAAAAGTTAGAACTTTAAATAACATGTATATGTACTTAATGTGTATATATACATATATATAGCTATATTTCAGTCCCTTCAGATGTTGCTAACTAATGAATAGTTTGTACCATAGAACCTTGTTCTGTAGCAATCATTTAACTGAGCACAATGTTATTTTTGAACTAGACAGAGCTTCACTGGTCTAGAAAATCAGGGCCACACGTGAGACAAACAGCATCTGGGGTGCTGCAACTTGGCAAGGGTGCCCACGTGGATCTCAGATTCCTGTTTTGGCTTAAACCATGCATCTTTTGCTTTTGTTGTTGCTGTTGTTTGTTGTTGTTTTCTTTTCAAGAAAGGGTTTCTCTGTGGCTTTGGAGGCTGTCCTGGAACTAGTTCTTGTAGACCAGGCTGATGTCAAACTCACAGAGATCCACCTGCCTCTGCCTCCCCAGTGCTGGGATTAAAGGCATGCACTACCATCACCTGGCCAAAACCATGCTTCTTTTTTTTTACTATTATTATTTATTTTTAAGTTTAAATTTAGATTAGAAACAAGGTTGCTTCACAAGTCAGTTCCAGGTCCCTTTCCCTTTCCCTCCCCTCCTCCCGTGCCCTCCCCCCAGCTCCCCCCAATATCCCCTCGTTTCCACAGGGAGGGTGAGGCCCTCCATGGGGGTGTCCATAGTCTGTCATTTCATACAGGGCAGGGCCTAGACCCTCCCCCCAAGAGTTCAGGGTGAGAGTGCACCTCACATTGTTGGATGGGAGTCCAAAGTCTGTGTGTATACTTAGGATGGGTACTGATCTGCTGCCCAAGGCTCAATAGATTACCTAGGCCTCCTCACTGACACCCACATTCAGGGGGTCTTGATCAGTCCCATGCTGGATTCCCAGGCTGATGTCTGGGATTCAAGAGTTAACCTTTGTCAGGTCAGCTGTTTCTGGGGGTTAAACCAGCCCAGTCTTAATCCCTTTGGTCATCAGTCCTCCCTCTCTGTTACTGGCTTTCTTGAGTTCAGCTCAGTGCTTAACCATGCATCTTAATAGCAGAGAAAACCTGCACAATCATCTCCAAGAAGACAAGCCAGAGGACTTGTCCTTTTTCACCTTTCTACTCTAGCACTCAAACTTCTGGCCATGCAAATCCTCTCTTGTGGCTTTTGCTGTTTGGTATGACACACATTCCTGGAGGATTCTAAATATCTCTTACTGACTTGGCTAACTCAGTCTTTAGCCTAATAACTAAAAATAGTCACCATAAATGAGGCAACAATTTGAAAAAAATGAAAAGAAACAGGATTTACAGAGAAGAATGAGCAATATCAATAAGGAAAAGTGGTCATCTGAGTTGAAATGTAAAAAGAAGGAAGGAATATATTGTGGTAGGATGTGTGCCTTCTTCCTACTAAGGGCTTGGGAAACATTCTGAGTGTCAAAGTACAAGAAGCTGAGGGTCAGATCATCTGGAACAGAAACTCTTTGCATGCATCTATTTTTTCTAATCTTCATTGTTCCGTTTCAGAGAAACGGAAATAGGAAATAGATAATCTGAGAGGTAAATTAACATGCCCAAGGTCACGGAGCTAATAAAAGCCTCAACTAAAGTGTGTGTTATTCTAGTTTCAGAATTCTGAGCTAACTGAATATACTCTGAGTGCTCTCGGGAGCTCTGGGAAACCCCCTGAATACCAGTACACCCACAAGGTGCCTGCAGTGTGCATCCTCAGGGAGTGTCGCATACTGACCATTGTGGTTTTGTCTGATCCCGCTATAGCTATTATATAATCTACAAAGGACTTAGAGTTACAGAGATGATAATAATTTGAAAATGTGTACACATGGCTCTAGTAGATGAAATGAAAAGACAATGAAACAAAATTGATTGTTCACGAAGAAATATTGAGTCCTTGTGGGAGACAAGGATGAGTCGCTACATTGACAGGGAAGATGATCAAGAATAAGCGAGAGCCATTGAGTACATAAACTAAACTTCACTAATAGAGTTTAGGGCCCCTTATACACAGGATCATTATAAATAAAGCAGCCAATACCACAGTTCTCTTAACCTCAATTATTTCATTATTAGTCTTCTTCAGTCAAGTTTATCTTTCCAAAAAATGCTTCTATTTTCACCACTTTGAGATTTTAAAACTTTAGTAAATTACTATTATCAACAATATTTTATTCCTGTGTTTAAGGTCACCTAGAGTCTAGCTGCATACACACATAGCCCCATAATAAACTTTCCTTTCTACTTACACTACAATATTTACAATAAAAAAGAGGCTTAGTTAACCAGTTAACTTCCCTCCCTTCCATTTGTTCCGCCATGTACATCTAGTTAGCTGCAGGATGCTTCTTCAACTATTTTTTCCCACTTCTCTCGTATCTTCTACTTCTGTCCATGGATGTCTTTTACCAAATTCACACCGCCACACTAAAGAGTTCACTGGCACACGCTACAAACGTGCAAGCTAGAAGAGTCAGGTAGCAGAGGCCAGTAACTGTCCCTATTGTATCCGTCTTCAGCAGCTTCCACACAACATGGGGGTGAGGGTACTAGCACTCCATTTTGTTACTCTCTCCACCTTGTTGCTGCCTGCTCTGCTCCACTGTGGTCATTAATGTCACTCTTGTTAACAGGCCTGAGAGCATCTTTAAATCCTTTGCTCTCTCACTCTCTTTGGGCTTTGACACCAAAATGACTACTCATTCATTTTTTAAAATTGTACAAGTCTTTTACAACACAGGATTTTTTAACACGATCTTTAAATGTTAGTGTATAGTGGGTATTTTTTCTGAAACTTAACCACAAACTATGAATTCATCAATATAAGCATGTTCTTTGATGCCCATGATACAGTACTATTCTGATTCTTGTCTAGTGGGCTCCTTTTTCACAGTCGTACTGAGATGTGTATGTATTTGTCCCTCATCTTGGGCTGTCTTTTCAGTTCACACTCTTTCCCAAGACATCCCATTATATTTTTATTTTTCTTAAGTGTTTATGAAAATACCCAACTTTACTTTCAAGTAAAACCTTTCAGGTAAACTTGTTTCCATCCTTTCTCTCAAAAGATTCATCCAAAGATGATTCTTGGACCAATCTTAACTCTCTAGCCTTTTCTTTCAAATTCTCTCCATTTTTCACCCTAGACAACCCAATTCTTTTTTTTCTTCAACTAACCAGGACTTGCTAACCTTTGCATACGCAATTCCTCCTTCTTTCATGTAACACTTCTCAACGCAGCCCATAGACTCCCACTCGAATGGTCCATTACTGGGATGGCTACACTGACCTTTCTCAAGTCTGACTTTGTTCTCCTGCTGCAGGTATACGCAGCCCCTCTAACAGAATCCTACAGCATGTTTTCTTCATTGGCTTTCCAGTAAGGACAGGAAGAGAAGAGCAGGGTCTCTGGAGATCACCCACTGGCACTGAGCCTGGCAGAGAACAAGAGTTCAGAACACTCAATAAAGTCACAAAAGCTCACGACTGATCCTTAGTAACTCACTTCACATAATTACTTATGTACAGCTACCAAACTATTTCCAGATTTTATAGGAAACATGGATTTAATTATCCCTAGCATGTATTTAGTTATTTTCTCCAAGTCTCGAGTTAAAAACCAACCATGACATGTGTTGCTATATATATACATTCAGCTTAGACTTAGTCAAACTCTGTCAGAATTTCAAAGTTACAGTGTCCAAAATGCCTAAGTTTGTGTAAAAGCTTCTCTTCTAAGTTCTTATACGAACTCATTCTTAAGGAGTTTTTATTTGGCTGTTTATGCTGTTTTATTTGACTAATTGCAAAAAGGCACTTTTTCCTTCATATATTTAGGGAGCCTTCTAAAAATAAGAATCATCCCAAAAAGGAAACATTAGAAGTTAATGAATTCATTGTCAGTGGGTTCTAATTAAAATACATCTTTCAGAGCTCTGTATTTTAAAAGCCCTATTATTAATGAATTGATGGGTAAAAGGAATTCCAAAGTCACTGAGAAATCTCCTAACCTATATTCATATGAAATATGTATGAGGTGACTCATTTTATTCCTTCTTCCTCCATGACCCACAGTGACTTCTATTAACTTTTGAGATTTATAATTTTATATAATCTTTGAAAATTGACTCATCAGATTGTCATTTCACATGACTAAATAATATATCTATATGCTTTTGTTTTTAGAAAAAAATGAACAGGCATATCTGTTGGATTTGTAAGCTATGCAGAGCTGAATCTAAGAGGCTCCCTTCAAAGTAAGTAGCTTTTAAATATCATAGCCATTTTAAAGAATTCATCACATGATAAATAGGTGCATATATATTTAACCGTACTCTAAATACAATTTTCTGAGAAAGTACAATTTCCATTTATGCACAAGAAATCCCAGCAGAAGAGCAATCATGTATCACACTAAAGCTCATTTTCATTATCTGTGGTATACACCTAAGAACTTACCAACTTCGATATTTAGAGACCATTACAAATGTTCTTTTTAAAAGAAGCTTAGGGATTTTTAATCCAACATATTTTACGAGTAAAACCTTCTTAAGAGGCGCCAGACACCTCCATTTCTTGGTGGGGTTTACAAGGGAACCCTAGCAAGCTCCAAATCTTTTCTGAATGCAGGGAAATTTGTTATTTGTTGGTTTGTTTCCATGCTTTTTACAGGGTCTGGTTATACAGCCTAGGTTGCTCCTACACTCGTGGTCTTACTTACTAAGCTTCTGAAGCACTGGGATAAGTTACCTTATAAAGATCCAGATAGATTAGAATGGAAAGCACAACTGGAAGGTAACCAAACAATCGGATTTATCACAAAGAATCCACAGATTAAAGACCCCTGTTAGATTAACCACCTTTACCCAATCTAGGTCAAATGGAGACCTTATTCTGAACACATCCTTGTAAGTCAGAGCTCTTGACCAGTCTGACCTTCCACTGAAGTAAAGAGGGTTTCAAAAGGTCACAAGCTATGGCTTGGTGAAGAAAGGTAGCTGTAGTGGTGGGTGATAAAGCCCAATGCTCAGTGAACCATGCAGGTGCACCCATGGAGAAAGATACAATAGTCTGACTGAGACCGGCTTTCTTCCCCTGATGATCCCTATGGTCTATCACAATCAGAACTTGGACTTCCTGTAGTCTACAGTGTAAATGCTCCATTGAAAGGAGGAGCTCGAGAAAAGAGAATTCATATTGTAGAATGCTGCTTGGGGTCATTTGACAGGAACTTTGCATTCATAATAATTTTGTCAGATATAGAGATAATAGCAAAACCTAGGTGTGCAGATGTATTAAGTCCAACATCAGAGTTGGATCCCCCAACCCTCAGACTCTACGCACCAATGCCATGAATTTCAAAAGGTCCCCATGTCTGATTGCTTTTTGCTGCCTACTATCCAGAAAAAAAAGGAAGTGACTCAAAACTGGAGAAAACTCAGGCTAATATGGGGGCAAAGGTGTTTAAAAATAATCTTTGCATAATTCTGAGGATACCATCTTCATAGTCACAGGCCAGCACGAATCCTGTGAAAGGAAAAATAAGCAAAAGCAAAAATGAAGTTCAAACAACCCAATTTCTCTAAACATGGTCTGTATCTGTGAGTCTCATAAATCTTGCAGGCAAAGGCATTCTCTTGGAAACAATTTCCCAACACAGTGATCTTGTATCCCCTCACTGGAAATTTCAGTCTTTCCCTACAATGAGAATCAGTGACGCAGGAAAGTATACAAGGAACCTGCCTTGCACTTCCCACTTCAATAGATTGGAAATATTATTTTGGCTAATTTTTTTCTGAAGTTCCAGTGAAAGAAAAGGACAGTGAGTCAGAAAGAGTTTTCATGGAAATGTTTTTGAGGGCGTTGAATGCAGCGCACCCTGGAAGCCAATGCGAAAGTCTACATAAAACTGGCAGGACTATCAAAGCTGGTACAGGGCTAATGTCGTTCTATGTTAGGTATCATCTAACTTTTTAAATCCTTTTTTATGCTCATAACCAGTTAATGCTGATGCTCATTCCTGAAGAATTAACAGTCAGGCTGACTCTACAAGTACAACAAGCAGGTCTTGCTCGCATCTTCAGTTTTCTTCGAATACACTGGTGCTAAAGGCAAGAAGACCCATGAGAGGTAGCCGTTGAGTGGTGGTGAACATATTAGTGACTTTGATACAAGGAAATAAAGTTATTTGTGTGTGAGAAAGTAGGGTCACTTAGCAGTCACCTCATAAAGCTCACCACCAGAAACAGAAATGGAGCCTTCAAGCCTGCACCTTTCACAAACATCTTCCAAGGGTGGCTTTGTTTATTCTGTTTAAGTTGAAGGTGACTTGACATAGTCTACCTTCATTAATGTTAAAGCCTTCAAGTGTCAACATATAAATATACACATAT
Organism: Mesocricetus auratus; assembly: GCF_017639785.1. Classification (NCBI taxonomy): domain Eukaryota; kingdom Metazoa; phylum Chordata; class Mammalia; order Rodentia; family Cricetidae; genus Mesocricetus; species Mesocricetus auratus. Next base: position 46,141,862 of record NW_024429266.1, read on the forward strand.
CAAATAAGAAAGTGCAAACATAATAGACCCGATATTCCATGAGAATGTGTGCACAACTTTTGAAGATAAACCCAGCCAGCACTAATTAGGTAAGGGGTGCATGTGTAACAGTGGCAGGGAAACATAAGACAATACTGCAGAGGCAGTGTGTGAGTCTGTGCCTGGAACTTTCAGTGTGTGCCTGTTAACTGTTTTCAGTTTGTTTCTACAACCTACAAAATTACCACAGCTGCAAAGGCATGCAAGCTTGGCTGTGTGTAGTTTTAATGGTGAAAAACTAAGAAATACTCAAAATATTTTAGACTATAAAATCTCCAGAAGGTCCCTTGTAGAATATTATACTATGTAGATGATCTACAAATGTTTAATTTATATGTTAAGGAATAAAAGCATAGTAATCACATATAAAATGTGTCTAAGAGGAGAATAAACATTGAAACTATGTATGGAAAAAATAATTTTTTAGTTGAAAACACAAACATATATATAACAAAGGCTAAATCTGTCACATTTCTAAAAGAAATTTGGAAATGAGATTATACAACTATTGTTCCTATCTTCAATATTTATTTTATACTCTCAAACATATACCTACTATATTTTTAGAGTTTAAAAACTCAGTGAAAACTAGAATATAAAGAACCAAAACAAAATGAGCAGTGTAATTATATTTTGCTATTATTCTCAAGATAGCAAAGAATTATTTAGTTCAGCAAAAACATTGACAGTAATTTAGCCTAATCAGTGCTTTTGTTTCTTTGCAAAGCCTTACTTTGGAGGAAGTTTTAAGATGGGCCCAATCTTTGGAAAGTCTGATGGCTACAAAATGTGAGTATGATGTATATATCATCTTAGAATAAGTGGCCTTTTCATTCTTATGAGAGAATGGGGGTGGAGGGCGCCAGATGACAAGTGTAAGAAGTTCTGCTTGCCACCTCCTAAATGGCAACTGACATAGTTAAAAAAGGAAAACCTGAAAATAGTTTGTCATGCCAACCACTGTTATTTTCTTTGGTGTTAATTAAAACAAGATTAGTCACTGTGGGTATTTATTCTTCACAAGTATATGTATAAAGCCCGTTGGGAATACGCTGAAATAGTAACACATTACTGAAATATACTGCCTTCCCATAGCTTGCTAAACTAAGTGCTTGGAAACTATTAAAAAGTTGCTGTTCTAAGTACTTTCAGAAGTAAGAACCAGTTTGAGCCTCAACATTCTAAAATTCCTTGGGGGTTCTTCAATCTCTGCTTCCAGTGGTTCCAGGTATAATGGAACAAGCATGAGCATTCAAGTGTTACAAATGAAAGGTCCTATCAATGTAGACAGATAAAAATACAAGTTCAATATAGTTAATATGAAGGATGATGGACACTCAGGGAAACTATCTATTGTGTTTGGAACAGAAAATGGTAGGTGAAAAACAACAAAAAAGTAGAGGATACTCAAAGAAAACTCCACTGAACTTAGTTCCTTTCTGACAGTGCTATCACTATTAAATGCTGGTTAATTGTTGTCTGTGGGCTTGTCTCTTTATTTGGGACTTCCCTGTGTGACATTCTCTGTAAAGAATGATTTGTTCAGATATCTTGACCATGAACAGGAGTTAACCGTGCTACTATGATGTTTTAATTAGTGGGTGTGTAGCATTATTCTAGACTAGGAACATCCCGTCATTCATGGAGACTCTCTGTGTTCCTAGGACTGTACCTGCTCTCTATGTCTCAAGAACATTCTTTAGTAAAACATCTATTATTTCTGACTCACAGGGAAATAGTAGGAGGTGTGAAACCTTGACTCTTGGCTTTTTCTAGCGAATTCCTTAGCCCCTCTAGCTCTCCAGTCCTGGGTACCATCTAAAGATCCATTTTTAGTCATCAGCTATTCCGTTGAAAATGTACACATCATAGTTTCTCTCTATGTTCAAACTATGTCCCTTACTTATCAAGTATTATTCATAGTTTGATGTAACTTTCCAGCATGACCATGAATTAAATATTGTATCTTTGGACTAAAATTTCAGGGCACTTAAATAGAAGGTGAAGAGAAACTTGCCTGTCAAGTCAGCTATATTGATTCTTCTCCAGACAGTTTTAATGTCAGCCCTAACCCATGTTCACAACATTGCCAGGTTAACCTCACTTTCAGAGTTACAGCTATCTCTTCCTTAAAGTGAGGCTAATATCATCTCTCTATTCAACATTATTGTATTTGTTGAACACAAAGATGTAGTTCAGTGCACTATACAGCCTGAGAACACAATAGTTGGTATTTACTCTTATTAGTAATGAAGTACACATCTCTGAGATTATTTTCCTCTCCTTCTTAGTATTCAGGATTAAGGATCCCCTAACCAACCTGTTCTCTAAAATTTGTATCTAGTCCTTTCTGAAACAGACCACCAGTGTGGTGGCTGCCCCATCCCTTACTTGTATATCAATGACTCCCCTGCTACAGGTTTTTGCTCAGTGTCCTTTTTTTCTCACCCAATCCTGCACACCCTTAAAATTAAGACCCAAGTTCCACCTTCCCTATGAAACGATTTAGAAATATTTCTCCTGTTCTGTTTTGTGAGAACATTATTTATTCTGCTTTTAATTGTAACTAGTTTCAGTAATGAATTTATTGCCAAAGTAGCTTGCTCAATAAATTGTGAAATTCTTTGAAGAATAGATATTGTTCATTCATTTTACATCCCACTGAGAGACTCAAAGTGTCATTTGTACCTAGTATACATGTACTACAATTCAATGAAAGATAAATATTGGTAGGAAAGATCAATACACCAAGATGTAATATGTAAATTTATGTGTCAGTTCTGAAGACTCGATGAAATGAATAGAGTAAATTACTTGACATGAATATCAAGTGCTTGACTCAGCAATTTGGAGAGACAGTCTCATAAGGATAAGCAAAGTCTACAGAAAAGGTGAGGAGGGCAAGAAAGTCTCACACTGTACCTAAAGAAAAAAAAAGGCCAGTGGAAACATGAGGTCAAATTAGCAGGAGGTTTATTTTAAAAAATTCTCCAATCAGATAAAGTGATACAAAACAAATCAGTCTACAGATAGGCCCAGTCAACTAGGAAAACTAAGAAACAAAACTCTATATGTTCTAGAATAAGTTTAGACTAACAGATAACACTAGTAAAATGTATCTGGTAAGCCATACACAAAATGCTACTGATAAGGAGATTAAAACATAGTCTTTAAGACTATATAGATCATAAACTCATGGGGATAAAATGCATTAATCTGAGCCTCAAGATATGATAAGAAAATAACAGGAAATATTTGCTGGAAAACCATTAAGTAATAGCTATATTCAAGACATTGGTATTAAATCCTAGTATTTTATGAAAAGTTGCAATTGGGAAGGACTAAGTTTGTGCAGTCATTTCTAGTAGAGACTGTTTCCCGGCACACTTCCTGGTAGTCTGGCTTTTCCATCTGTTTCCTGAGCCATAGGGGCAGGAGCTGAGATGTGAATGTATCTACTGAGGCTGTGCTGACCGAAACCTGTTAATATCTGTGTTATGCCCAGTTGGTTTTCTTCTATCTGCTGTAAAGAGAGATTTCTTTGATGAGGGGTGTTAGTGACACTTATCTGTGTGTACAAGTTTAAATGTTATCTCTAGACTGGGAAGAAATGATGCTGGCCTAGCAAAGTGCTGGCAGTAGGTACTTTTTTTTTTTAAAAGTCTGTGGCCTCCCTATCCCAGGACACTGGCTACGTTTCCAGTACTAAGCATGATTTTCTTTGTGTTAAGTTCAATAAGACTGATTTTGGTTGCCACCAACATTTAAGTGCCACTGACTGTACCTTAATGCATTTCCTGCCAAACCCAGAACTATTTCAATATCAATGGATATGTTAAAATGGAAAGAGGAAAATGTTATGGTGTCTCATCCATAGACAAAGAATCACAGACTAATGGAAAAGGAGAAGTAGGCTCTACCAGGGATGAGCCTCTTATTGGTTTGCCCAAAGAAGAGTGATAAGCCTTGAAATCATATACACACAAGCAACAAATATGGATTCAGCAGTGTACAAACACATATACATGTGAATGTAATAATAATCAAAGAAAAAGAGGAAAATATGGGAGGGGTCCAAAGAAGGCTAGCTGAGCTGGGAGCAGCTAGATGGAAAGGGAGATGGAAAGGGAAAGTGACACAGTTCTATTTCAATTAAAAACAAGTAAGAACAAGGGAAGAGACATTGAGAAGAGAACTATGACAAAGTTAGATGTTAATTCAAAATTAAGAATGTTTGTAACCTAGACACATTCCAGGTGTTATTCAGTGATACACTGCTGGGAAACAAGTTTTCAAAACATTAGCAATACTTTTTAAAACTAATGCGTGTATATTCACTTATGAGTCCATACTAAGTCTGCTTTAGTTATCAGGCAGCTTGCCTATTGTACAAATAAAACTACACAGTAAGAAAATGCTTTTTGTTTTTCAAAATTTGAAAGCCTGTTAAAAAAAGGCACAATCACCATTTATGGTAGACTGTGGAAAGACAGAAAATAGTTATTAAAGCAACTTTTACAAGCACCATGAATGGAATTCCAAAGGCAACAAAAATCCTTTTTAAAAATACTATCTTCTGACAAAAAAAATTCCTAAGGCTACATAAAGAGCTCACTAGCAGTAGTTTAAATATAGGAAATTATTTAGGAGTAAGCCTGTATAGATAAATGGATCTATTTTAAATGAAGAAATGCAGTTTTGATTCCTTGATGTTTGATGTGAAGGTCAGTATCCTTTAAAAAGTATCCACAATGAATGCAGCAGGAAATACTCTACAAATGTTAAAAGTCTATATATGACTAAAAATTCATATGAAACATCTAAATTTTTAGAAAATATTTTTTCAGAAGTAACAAGAATATAAATATGTCAGGAAAAATCATCTATCCAAGAAACTAACTGGAATTATATAAGATTTTCCCTCAAACAATAGGAACCCAGACTTTGCAACTGAAACAAAATTGCCATCAAGGCTTCAGGCTTTCCCAACATGAAAATGGGAAAAATAGCTGTTTTGGTGTTCCTGGTAACCAAACACTAATTGAGATTAGCAAAAGCAGAAAAGATACAGAAAGGAACATTTGAAATTATAGAAGACCAAAAATCACTTAAAATCCCAGGAGTCTTCAAACAAGAAAGGAAAGGATCAAACTTCTTAAAATATACAGACTCTATAATGTGGAAGACACATAAATACATTACATACATTAACCAATTTTCTTTTTATCTTTTTGGTGACAGATTTCTTTTTTATTTATTTCTTTTATTTTTTGAGATTATACATTTCTCCCTTTCCTTTACTTCCTCCAAACCTCATACCCTCCCCATTTATTTCTTTCCAATTCATGGTATCTGTTTTCATCCATTGTTGTTACACACATACACACACACTCACACACACACACACACACACACACACACAAACACACACACACACCAACTGTTCAATTTGTACAATTCTGCCTGTGCCCATGTTTTCATGACTGACCATGCAGTTTTGGATAATCAATTTGTTATTTTGCTATTCCCTGGGAAGGCTTTGTCTACAGCTTTCAGCATTCTTTGTTGTCTGCAGTTCTTTGCCTAGAGTTGAGGCCTCATGGGCTTTCTCCCATCAGGTTTAGCATGTCTATTGTCCTTGTTCAACTCATGTATAAGGAACCATGCTGGTGAGACTTTACGAGTGTAGCTTCTAAATTCCTAGGAGACACAAAATCACTGCAAACTCACCATTCCTCTGGCTCTTTCTGCTGCTTCTTCTGAAATGATGTCTGACACTTAGGCATAGATGTATCCACTAGGACTGGGCTCCAGAACTCTACATGTTGAGTGGTTGTGGTTTTCTGCAGTGACATCTGTCTGCAGCAAAGAAAAGTGTCTTGATGAGGGCTAAGGACTACACTTACCTGTGGGTATAGGCACAAATATTTAGAATTCAGACAGAAATTGTGCTTGTTTAATAAAGTTGCGATTATAGTTTCTCCTCCAAGATCCATTACTTCACTAGCCCTGGGTAATTGGCTAGGTTTCCAGTACCAGACATGATTTCCTTCTTGTTGAGTGGCTCATAAATCCAATTAGAAAACTGTAGGTTATTACCAAGGTATATGTTACACTACTGCCCACTTAGAATTATCATGCTGCATGACCATTGTTCTGGTTCATATGTGTCATAGCTGGACTGTCAGTAGCTTCCCTCCTTTGGAAGTTTGTGTTGTAGGTACCCTCTTATACTATGAAAGCCAGTCTTCAGGGGAGGTCCTGTGTCCATAGTACATGGTGTTTTCAGCAATAGGGACCTACCTTCTACTGCCAGGAGTAAACTAATTTTCAAAAGATAACAATGGAAGTTGTTCACTGATATATTTTGCTTTATACAAAGAAAAATATCACTTGGATGGTTCAAACAATCCTACCATGTATCTGAGGGAGCAACATGAGGGAGGAAATGAGGTGAAGGGAGTATATCTGCACCCAGCCTACGCACCCCATTTAAACAGAGGAGACAAAGAACGAGAAAACTAATAGATAGACAATTACATAAAGTAAGTGCTTTGAAAAAAATAAAATCAAGTGATATGGAAAGAAGACACGGGGCTAACAATAATTCAGCTGAGAATTGTTGACAGAGAAGAAAACTGTCGGAAGGAGTAGAACGGCCAGAAACTCTGACAGAGAGTAAAACTGTCAGAAGGAATAAGATTTGAACGAAGAATGAAGATATGAGTCATAAGAAGCAGACATCTGTGCTGAGGTCTTTGAATATGAAGCTAAGTAGCAGGAAAACATATCTGAAAGGTCCAATAATGTGAGACTCATGTCTGCAAATACCTGAAAGGAAGTGTTCTATGTCTGCTGCAGAAGACCTCCATGGCCAAGTGTCTAAACTTACTCTGAGCACTAACCAAAGATCAATATATTTTTAAAGCACTCCCAAGCTCTTTTCTGAAGAAAAACAAAGGGAAACTAGTTAGAAAGATATTTCAATAACCCTGCTAAAATCAGAACTGAGGAGAGCAGACAAACTTGGAAATGATTAACATCTAGGTGCTAGGAAAAGCTATGAGTCCAAGAGATTACTGGAAGAGTTAGGATAAAGAAGGAAGCCAAAGAGATGATGCTAGGGTACATGGTGATATTCCAGAGTTCAGAAACAAGAACCAGTGGAGGCAAAAGGATTATCTGGTGAATTAATGATGAACAAAAAGCATGTATTACCACGGAAGTCAGAGGCAACAGTTCTTTCAGGAAAAGTACCATGAACTGTGGTTATGGCTAGAGAGAAATCAGGTCAGAGTGGGGCCCATTAGGTATGATAACATAGAAGCTCTGGGTACCTCAACAAAAGCATTTACAGCAGCATGGTAGGAGCAAGGGAAGATATATAATGCAATTTTTGTGAATTTCGATGTGGAAATGAGAAGAAAAACAATAGAGATTGGAAGATGGCTGACTAGAAATATTTGTGGTTTCTCTGTAACAAAATATATTGTAGTCAAACCGTCAAAATAAGAAGTAAAATGGAATTCCATAAATTAGAAGAGGCTAGCTCTGAAGATCAGTGGTAGAGCTCTGGCATAGCTATACATAAGGCCATGCATTTAGTTCTCATCACTACTTCCGTGTGTGTGTGTGAGTGTGTGTGTGTGTGAGTGTGTGTGTTGTCTATATATGTATGTGTGTATGTATGTATATATGTATGTGTGAGTGATGTCTATATATGTATGTATGTATGTATACATGTATGTGTGTGTTTGTGTAAGCAAGTAAATAAATAAAAAGCTCTTTCCTGAAAGCAGCAAGTCACTTGGAATTCCCATCAGACTAACAGCAAACTTACCAATAGTTATTTTACAGAGTAGGAGAGGATGGCATGATATATGCAAAGCTGGAAAAGAAAAATTTCAGCCAAAATTACTATACCCATCAAAACTATCATCCAAAGATGAAAGAGAAGTAAAAACTTTCCTAAATAAAACAAAATCTCAAGAAATTCGTCAGCATTTTATTAGCTCTGCAAAAGATGTTCAAGGATGCAGTATCTAGAAGCAGAAGGGTGATTATCACTATAAAAATGTACAAAACTGCAAAAACTCAAAAAAATGGAGTGAAAGGGTGACAATGGAAGAGGATTCTCAACTCTCTATCAGTACAGGGACACCACCAAGCCACAAAAATGAACAGGAGAGGAAGAAACAGAAAAGATACATAAAACAAAAAAATGACAAAACTGTCATTTTTCATCATTAATAATACCAAATATAAACAGATTAAATAACTCAACTAAAGTATATAGGCTGATAGGACAAACTAGGTTTTTGAAAAATAACACAAAAATCTAGACCCAACAGTGTACTTCTTCAAGAAAATTACTTTAGCTGTAAGGAGATGCTACAAAGACTAAAAGGAACAAAGGAAAAGATAAACCATGAGTGTGGAAACAAGAACCTAGCAAGAATTGTTATACATGTGTGAGGTAAAACATACTTTAAGTAAAAAGCAATTGAAAGAAATAAAATAATAGCCATAAAACAATCAAGAGATATCAAAAAGAAAATTGAATGTGTGGCCAAAGCTGGAAGAATCAAATGCACAAGGTCTTCCTTGGGGAGGTAGACTTTGCAGTGCTCTGCTGTCGTCAGGGGACAAAAATGGGCAAACAAGCTTTGGAATTAGACTATAATACAGACTGATGAACACAAGCTCATAGGCCATTGCATCAAAGAGCTACAAAATACACATTTCTTACTATCACAAAGGGCATGCTCCAGGATATTTCACATGTTGGGCTGCATAACCAATTCTCAACAAAATGTAAAACTTGAAATCATGACATTATCTTCTGTGATCATGGGGGAGTAAAACTAGGTATCCATAATATTTGGAATTTTGGAAATTATGTAAACAAATGCATAGAAACTTTTTAAAGTTCCTTATCAAATTATCTATTGTATTTCACATAATTAAATAAAAACACTTCTAAGATTTCTTTGGAACCATAAAAAAATGTAAAATCAACCAGGAAGAGAAAACTAATAAGCCAAAAGCAGACGCATTATAACATCAGGTTTCAAAACATAAAATTGATATCATCTAAACAGCAAGGTACTGGTATGAAAAATTCAGAATCTTATATAATAGAATGGAATATTTCAGAAACAAATCAACCACTTTCCAGAGAACACATTTTTTTAAGAAAGGCAATAAGGAAACTCATTAGAGAAAGAAAACGATCTTTAACTGGTGCTTCTGGGGCAATTAGAAGGAGATATCTAAATGCAGAAGAAACTTGGCCTCTCTCCCTCATCATATACAAATTACTCAAAAGACTTGAATGTACATACATAAAATTATTAGAATAAAATATAGGAGAAATACTTCAGAATCTAGGTATAGGCATAAATTTATATACTTATAACCCCCACACACAGGTAACAAAAGCAAAAACTGACAAACCAGATTATACCAAATGGAAAGACTTCCATGCAGTCAAGAAAGTAAGAATGCATCGTAAAGAATGGATAAAGTACTTACAAACTATTCAATTAAAGAAGTATTGATTTCCAGCATATGTAAGGAGATAATTCAACAGTAAAAATAATAATGACAACAACAATCAGATTTAAAATGGATAAATGGCTTGTATGGACATTTCCCAAAAGAGAGTGTACAAATGGTTAGTAATGGTAAGAAAAACGGCTCACCATTCAAGAAAATGCACATCAAACCACAATGGGCTATTATTATAGACCTCTCAGCATAACCACTGTCAAAGGACAATAAGTAAAAAGTGCTGCCAAGGATGGGAAGAAAGGGAACTGCTTGTACACTGTTGATGGTAATACAGATTAATTCTAGTGTGTCTGGAGTTTCAAAGTAAAAAAAAACCCACCATATGATCCAGCAGTCTCAGTACTTTCTACATAGCCAACGAAGTTGAAATATGAATGTGGAGAAACCAACAGTACTTGAATTTTTTCACAACACTATCCTCAGTCAACAAGATACGGAACTAGTGTCAGTGCTGAGGTAGTTAAATTGGTAAAGAAAATGTGACTGGTGTGTGTGTGTGTGTGTGTGTGTGTGTGTGTTCATAATGAAATACTGCTTAACCATAAAAAGAATAAGACTTAGTTGTTTGCTGGGACATGGATACATCTGGAGATAATTACATGAAAAATAAACCAGGCAGCTAGGGAGATTGCTCAGTAGATTACCTGCCTGTCCTGTAATCATAAAGTCTGGAGTTCAGATCACCACACCCAAAAAAGCCAGAAGCAGTGGTGCACTTGTAATTCCAGCATGCCTACAGGAAGACGGAAGGTGGAGACTGGAGATTCTCCAAAACTTCTGGGCAAATCAGTCAAAGATACTGCCTCAAACATGCTGGACAGCAAGGACTGACATCCTAAACTGTCCTGACCTCAACATGGCATGGCATGCTTGAGCCAGCACTCACACACATACTACACACACACACAAACAATTTTAGAAATGAAACTAGTCAGACTCACGCAGACAATACTACATATTCTCACTTATATGTGGAATCTAAGATGCTATTTTCAAAGCAGTAGATAATACAATATGGTCTTCAACTCCTGAGAAGTGTGTGAGACACAGAAAAACGGAGAAAAGGTGAACAATGAACCCAAAGATGCAATTTGATGACTCTGTTCCCAGGCCCAATCCCCTAATCTTCCAATCCATTTATCCTGTTTAGAAAAGAGCTGATCTCCTATGAGTATCAACAAAACACGGCATATCAAGCTGCATTAAGACTAAGCTCCTTGTGTATTAAGGCTGGATAAGGCAACCCAGTATGAGGAGTAGAGTCCCAAATGCCAGTAAAAGAGTCACAGACAGCCCCTGTTCCCACTGCTAGGAGTCCCATAAGAGGACCGAGCGACACAACAGTAACATATATGCAGGTGCGTCCCGTGCAGGCTCCCTGGTTGTCGGTTCAGTCTGTGAGGCCCTGTGTGCCCAGGTTAGTTCATTCTGTGGGTTTTCTTGTGGTGCCCTTGACCCTTCTGTCTCCTACAATCCTTTCGCCCCCCTTCTGCAGGATTCTTTAAACTCCACTCAATGTTCGGCTGTGGGTCTGCATCTGTTTCCATCAGTTTCTGGATAAAGCCTCTCTGATGACAATTGGGCTAGGCACCAATCTGGTAAGGAGATAGCCAGTTCAGCCTATCTATCTGTTATTGCTAAGAGTCTTAGCTGGGGTTGTCCTTGTAGATTCCTGGAAGATTCCTTTGCAACAGGATTTTACCTGACCCCAAAATGCCTCCAGTTCCAGTAGTCTCTTCCAGTACTCTCTCCCTTTGCATCCCCATCAACCTGACTACTTGTGTTCCCATCCCTACCCACCCTCGGTCTGCTCATGAAATCTCTTTTATTTCCCCTTCTTAGGGAGATCCACACATTCCCCCATGAACCCTTCTAGAAAAGATTTAGCCAGTACAAAAAAGGAATCAAAATAGCTCTTCTGGAAAATTCTAGGGCTATGATATCAAGGAAACAACAGTTGACAAGTATACATTTCTGATAGATCATTTAAAATTTACAGTGAAATCTGTGGGCTTTCCTGTGTCCTGTTCAGCTGGTTCACCAACAACATTCTGAAAAGGCAGGGGTTCTAAGTAAGAGCTGGCATTAATCCTTTGCATTGGGTCCGAATTATACTTAAATGTATTTTATACTCGCTCTTGTAAATTATCATAATAGCAGGTAGACAATCTTAAAACCTCTGGATTTAACAGTGTAGGGCTGGCGAGCTGCTCAAAGCACTGAGATCGCTCTATCCTGATGAAGCACCCGGCTGGTGGAGCATCTTTATTGTTTCAGTGGCACAGAGCTGACAGGAGAAGCCACTGATGGATCTTGGTGCTCCCTCCTGTGCATTGTCTCAGCTCTCTCCATCTGTGAGAGATCCCCTGCCTCCCACTAAGGATTGGCAGCTTCCTATGCTGTCAATTATCCTAATCCCTGCTAACCACTGCTGTTGCCGTGGTTACCCCATCACACCTTACATTACTGTACAACCTCGCCTCAGCTGAGTTACATTTAGCACTTTCTGTCTTCTCCAGTTTCTCATGCACTGTTTTATCCTGGCAGGTTGAAAAAAGAAATGACCTTTTTTAGACATTGCAATTCAGCTGCACTTTTCCCCCACTGTCAGAAAATGAAAAGCCATGGTATACTGTTATAATCCTCCAGTATTCAGTACCTCCTGTATGGGGAATGATTAGAGCCTGCTTCACTTCTTAAGACTTATAAGAGAGTCCTTTAAAATGTAGAAGCATGAAGGATACAGCAGTCTAGGTTATAAAACGTCTATCCACCAGCAGCTGCCATTTACCAGTGTATAGAAACTGTATATACAGTGATCAATAGCCTGCAGTGCTGACTCTTATAGCTTCTCATGGAATGGGAGAACAATTGGAAGAAATCAACAAATATAATAGAGCATAATATATTTATTGCAGTTATAGATCCTCCCTATACTATGACTGTTTACCAACTAACAGTACATATTTAGGCAACCAGGGGAGTTCAGAGAACTTTTTCCAGTATTTGTGATCCATAAGCCAAGTCTCAGGTCAAGGTATAAAGCACAACACAGGAAATAAACTATATAAATGAATGACACATCACATAACCATGAAGTGTGTTTAGAAAAGTATGTCTGAACATGGCTCAGGCATTACATTTAGGAGTGAATACAGATGGGTATGAGGGTAGAGTCTCTGCCCAGTGAGTCTGGCAAGTGCAGTCAAAAGCTATGGCCTTGTTCATTTGAGCTATGGAAAGGTGTTGGTAGGGTATAATATGACCAGACTTTTAAAAACACTGTTCCTCTAATGAAATTCCTAACAATACTGAAAGGAACATTTGGTAGACTGGCTGAAGGTTTCTCATATAAGATGGTTACAAACATACCTCAAAATAACCTGCAAATAACAGAAAATAATTCAACAGTATAACAGTGTCATTAACACATAAAAAGAATAGAAAAGTCAGGAAAACTCTAACTACAAAACACAAATTTTAATAAAACAGAAGATTTACTACAAGTGCTTATAGAACTCCTAGTAGAATTATAAACCTCTATATTCCTAGTGGTGCAGAATGAAAGTACATGAGTTTAAAATTAGTTCACACGTATTTCAATTTGTACTAATGGCCACAGCTCACCTGCAAGATTTAATGAATGGTTAAGACTTGCCTTGCACAGGAAGCATGATTTGGGAAAGATAGGGCATTATACTGACTCAGCTAAAAATACTCAATATGTTCCTTCCCCATCAAGATAACTGTGGCACGTCACTTTGTGTGTCGGAAACATACTCATCTCGCTGACTACTTTTTAAAAAGCAATACAGAGATTATGAATGCTACCACTCACATTTTGAGAGGAGAACACATTCACAACATATGACACAAACTGATTTTCTCATCCTCTCAAATGAGCAGTCCTGGTCTTTATCTTTCATTCAGTAAGCACCATTGAGTCTCCTGAGCATCATTTGAAACTTCAAAATGGACTATTTGGGGCTCCACCACCTAATTTAGGAAAACATTTCACCTTGTAATTCACTTGTAGTATGATTCAATACAACTATAAACTCAGCAGTTCAATTTTGTACTTAACATCTACTAAGATTCCAGAAATTTTTTCACACAGATACTTTTCCAGCTGCTTGCTTAAGTACCTAGTTAGTATTCTCAGACAAAAACTAATCTGGTGTACACAAATATCTATAAAATAAACCAATTGTGTAAGCCTAGTTACTCTGCACACTAGAGTCATGTCTGAAATACTATATAGGTTCCACTACTCTGGGTCAACTTTTGCAAAATTATGATGCAATAATAAGTACCATAAAATTCCTAGTTGATTATAAGAAGGCTCTCTTTTCATTCATGATATATGGCAACTGAGGTCAGTTTCAACTCTGTTCCATGTCGTAGTTCTGGCATTAGGCTAAAAGATCAGATTTCTTCTAGATTTATTCCCCACATGACAAGCGGAGAAAAGAGCCACAGCTTCCACCTTACAACTCACTTTTGCCTGACTCTCACTGACCAGCACAAATCCAGTGGCCAGTGCAGAGGTAAGTGGGGTGCGGAAATGTGCACCTCTTAGAGGACCAGGAAATCACTGAGAATCAAATAGGTACTACTGCAGCAAATACCTGTGTGTTACATCTATCACATATAGAATAACATAATTTAGGAAATGGTTACATTAGCAGTTGTGAAACCATTATTCCAGCTAAAGAAAAAAAGGTATTTATTCATCTCTTACATAAGAAGCTAGGGAAGGCAGGAGTAGGTACAGTTGGGTTCTGGAGCAAGAATTTATATGGCAAATACAAATTCAGATATAATATACAACCTAATAAGGGTTTCCAGACTGTATTCCCACCCCCATACCACCCACCCATCTACCTAACCATCCAACTTGTCAGGGATCATCTCTTAAGTGACCTGTGGACTTCACCAATCTCTATTTTCTGATTTATAGCTTATTTCACTATTTCGAAGCCCTTGCTTTCTATCCCTAAGTCTTCAGTCAAAATTCCTCTAAATATCAACTATATAAATTCCTTCATTTTTAATAAATTTCAGTGCATATTGGAAATTTGGGGCTTTCAATTTGTCTTGTCAGAGTAGTAATGGCTTTTTGTTTTGTTTTTAACTTTGTCCACAGCTTTGGCTATTTCTCTAGCAGGAGAGCTAATAACTACAACTGTGTTTTCTGCTCCCGATTTTCAGTGCTTATAGCAAGGCAAGGGCCATCCCAAAGTCATGTCAGCAGGAAAATAAATGTCTTGCATGAAATATAAGTTATAATGTATTTCGTACTGGGTAGTAATATGTAACCAATGTCACTTCGTAGGCTACATATCTGTATGTGCTGTACCCTCATCTGATCTGTGCTCCCAGTCAAGAGGAAGTTTCTTTCAAACCTCTCTCATTCACTGTGGGTTGACTGCCCACATCACAGTGAGCTATGCTTCAGGTCTGTGCATCCCCTGGATGCCATATTTCTTGCAGATTACCAGTCTTCACCAACCCTGATGTTTTTTTATAAGTGGTATTTACTTCTATCTATGTCATTTTCCTTGAATATAGAATGTTGTCTATCTTCCTATATTACTACTAATACAATGTGAAGATCAAGGGATTTTCTGACTTTCTAGTGCTAGGAAATTGATCCAATAATGTCTCCTATGAAGATGCAGGAAAATATGACTTTATTCGCCACTTCTATTCCATTCAATCATAACTTTTTAATGATGCCAATTAAAAATTTTGTTAGCTAAATTCTATACTTAGAATTGGGCACTGGTGGCACAACTTGTGGTAACAGTTTCCTGGGCAGGTACTGACCTTGAAACTCATCAACTTGTAAACATCAATAGCGCACTTTGTAAAAGAAAAAATTCACACAGTCAGTCTGTCAGTGGTCTTGCATTCAGTCTGACTAAACACATTTCTACTAACATCAATGGAAAGTTACTTCGTCATTTTATCATTTAGCAATTAAATGTCTCAGATACGACAAAGGACTTCACAGTCACCGAAAGTTGAGTGGCAATCTCAAAGTATTTGTCTCAAACCTTGAGACTGCTTGACACTCCCAGGGATGATGAGTAACAAGTTAAACACTTGGGAGCATGTCTAATCTATGAGCACAAGCTCCTGAAAAATGGAGCCTTAATAAAAGTCCTTCCACTCTGCTCATCAATGTACCCCAGGGGCTGTTCAAGACCAGAGCTTAAGATAACCATCTAAGCAGCAGGTGTCATTGGATGGTTACATTTGGCACAACACATGGCCCTGTGTTAGGTTCTGAGAAGATGTCCAACATCCCTCTGGATTCCATTCCTTACTTGGTCCTTATTTCTGGTTTGAACCATAAACCATGAGTATGATGTTCAATTCTTCATCTTCCTGTTCTCCTGCTGATTGGACACTGAGAAACACTCCCGCCAACTCTGCCTCATCAAAGTATCACTCATACATAGCTTGGATACTTTCCTCCCACCCCTGCCTTGCCAGATTCTTAACCTAGTTCTCACCTATCAGTTTGCTGTGAGGTCTTAAATATGTTATGTAACTTTATTTGGGAGAGCTCTGCCAGCCAGTGTAGCTTAAGCCATTTGTGTGGGTTCTTATGACATCTCCTGGCCTTTCTGTCATAGGCACATCCACTGAGTGACTCAGAACAAAGGGGTACCTTCACCAACTAGTGGCATTGCTAAACATGCTTTAGATGAGAAGAGACCTGAGTGTGTGGTTAATAGTCTTACTTTTCTGTATCTTTGGGGTTCTTCTTCAGGTTTCTGTATTAAACAGTATGAATTGTTGCTTAAATGTTTGATAACTGTTAACCCATGAAACTGATCACATTTCTCTGCTTTCAGATGGTCCAATAGTGTACACAGCGTATTTAAAACTAGAGCACAGTGACGAGAACATTAAATTCTGGATGGCATGTGAAACCTACAAGAAAATTGCCTCGAGGAGGAGCAGAATTTCTAGGGCAAAGAAACTTTATAGTATCTACATCGAGCCACAGTCCCCTAGAGAGGTAACAAGGATCAGACATGGCATTGGGGTATCCCTTAGAAGACACTAATAACTCAAGCATCATTACATGACAAACATATTCAATCCCAATATCTCCTAAAAATTGCATAAACTAAGAATTACTAATCAGTCAGGTGGTGACGGTGCATGCCTTTAATCCCGGCACTCAGGAAGCAGAGATAGACAGATTTCTGTGAGTTCAAAGCCAGCCTGATCTACAGAGTGAGTTCCTAGATAGCTAGGGATACACAGAGAAACCCTGTCTTGGAAAAAAAGGATTACTAATCTTATTTTTCTGTCACAAAGCATAAGAGTTAGATAACTTAATGAACTTCATGAATTCCTCCTGTGTGGAACTATCATTAATCCTACTACATTAGGATGTTTTGGTTTTTGGTTTTTGGGTTTTTTTTAAGTTCAATGGAATCTTTATTCATTGTCCCAAGCAGGTTATCAGGAAGCAGCCCCTGATCACTAGTTTGTTCCAGCTTTTAAGGACAAATATATAAATAAAAAACCAAAAATAAATAATAAAATTGTGATTGTCAGGTCCCAAAGAAACTCAGGACAAATGGTTAATTGTGATGACTATTAGTATATTTAAATATGCTAATATGCTAATGTGGTACATATTAGCATAAAGGAATTCTTAAGTACCTGTGAGGTGACAGAGCATCCTGGCTCCTCTCAGCTGTCTAATACAGCCCCACTCCTACCCTAAAACCTCTCCAGCCCAGGGAACTTGATTTCCTTCCCCCAGCTTCTGATTTCTATAAAACCATCAATTTGGGCCAGGGTTTTTTTGTCCTCTTAGTCCTAGGCTCCTCTCTTGGTCTTCTCTCCTCTCTCTTGTCTTCCTCTCTTGCTCCCATCCTCCCCACCCTCCCCAATGGCCTGGTTTCATACGGATCCTTCCAAATGCCTCTGACTCTTCTCTCTCTCCTATCTACAATAAAAACCTCCTCCTCAACTGTACCTTGGAGGAGTCACATTCTCATTTGCATCCAGTGAACAGGCAGAAGTCATCTGAGACAAGCAAGGAGTGTTTTAAAAGTGGAGAGATAACAGTTAAAGGGCAGGCAACCCTCAGCTCACGGTCATGTTCTATAGGAGTTTGTGGGTGATCCAGAGACCAGTTCACCAAAATCATTTAGGGCTAGTCTAAGAGAACAGAGACCAGTTTTTACCCAAGACAGCTTTAGCACTTAAAGTATTCTGAGGAGTGCTTTCATGAGACGGCATAATTACAATACAGTTGCCTTATGCAGCTATTTTTATTTTATTTTATTCTAGTTATTATTGAAAGGGTAAACTTAACTCAAAGGCTTCACTTCTAATAATTTAGGAATAAAGGAACCAGACCCTCACTCAACCCCTGCTTTTGTAGCCATAACAGGCTACAGATGGCTCAGTCATTAAAGGCTAGGCTTACAACCAAAAACTGCATTAGGATTTTAAGGTGAACTATTTAATCCAAAATCAAGAACCCGTTGGTTTATCTTAATTCCCAGCAAAGTTAAAAAGAACCAATGGGTCATTGGAAGAATTCTCTGGCAGCATAAACTCCCTGGTAGTGTTGGTCCTGTGTGCCACAGCACTCCAGCATAAACCAACATAAGCTGACATCCTTGTGGCTGCTACCGCTGTCACTTATGCTGCCTACCCTTGCGATTCCTGACAGAGAGACAATCAAAAATTATGTTAAATGCATGGAAGGAGGAAACCATATCCCTATATTATTCAACTATTCCCACAAACCCTTCTGGAAATTTTTAGTCTTCTGAGATAACCACTTCCGCTCTCTGTTTCTTCACTTCTCCTCACTTGCTTCCCATTTCAGGGCTTGTTTGGCTAACACAGCATTTGTGACAATTAAGGAAGGTAAAATTGAAAGCAGCCACCGACTTCTGTTTCTCTTTAAAAAGAGTCCTCCAGTTCATAAACGTCCACGTTTGCAGACTACCGCTAACAAACCACAGGCATCCCCCAGATAAGCAGTGGTTTGTAGAGTTCCCTGGCCTTGGACTCCATGCTTTCTTTATTGCTCTTGGATGCTAAAGGCAGATTTTTACTTCTAAAAAGAGCAAATACTTCATTGCCTGAAAGTCCTTTTAGATACCTTAGAATACTGCACCCAAAACTATCCTGTTACACTGAAAGGGAGGGTAGTAAGTTAGAGCATTCTGTTGCAGGCATCCAGATTCCATTGTGCTTACCCTATAATTTCATTTTTCAGATTAACATCGACAGTGCAACAAGAGATGCTATCATCAAAAGCATTCGAGAACCCACTCAAACGTGCTTTGAAGAGGCTCAAAAGATTGTGTATATGCATATGGAAATGGATTCTTATCCCAGATTTTTAAAGTCTGAAATGTACCAAAAACTTCTAAAAACTGTTCAGTCCCAAAGTTCCTGATTGCTACCCAAAAGTTTAAACTAAAGAGGGCATGTTGCAAGTGTCAACCTAAATTTAGAAAACTATACAAAACGAGAATGAAAGTAGAAATGAAACAGAAACCAAGACATAAGTTGATTTCTAGTTCCCAAAGGAAATGCATTCCAAACAGAATTAGCTCACAAATACTGTAACACAATTTATAGCATACTTGCAGAGTGGAATGAACAGAGAGGGGAAAGAAGCTAGCTTTCAGCATATAAACACTATAACATTTTTTACTATCCTGGCAACTAATGATCTTTTAGAAATTTGGCAGTCATAGCACAGATAGCTTGTTATATTTTAACATGAGGACTATGGAAAATATGTTATTAAGAAACAACTTAACTATAAAACTTTCCTAGTTGGATTCCATAATTGACCTTCTATATCACACAGACCTTGTACATGTAAAATCTTTGTGATGAGTTCAAACTCTCAATATGTGTGAATAATTTTTATTTATACTTCACATTTACTTTGCTGTTGGGGTATAAAATTTTGTCTTTTATTTGGGAAATAATTTCTTCACAATAGAAACTCATCATAGTGTTGGAAGTCAAATCAAAACTAAATGGCTATGTGAATATTTTTTGAAGATGCCTTATTGCTCCTTATACTATAAACTTCAAAGGGCCTAAAGTTTACAAAACGTAAGAAAATAAAATAAAGGGAAGCTTAACTTACTTGTTTGTTGTCAACTTACTGTCATTTTGAAACATTAAAAGAATGGAGACTCGACTTCCAGATTTGCAGTTCTCGGGGTTCAACAAAACATACACAGATACAAAATTTTAACTGTTACATTTTATACTTAAAAAAAGTAAAGTCTTGTGTCACTGACAGACAGGAATCATTGAAACTGCCTCTCACCTTATCCCAGAACCACTTTTCAATACTCATGGTTTGTCCTGGTTTGACAAAGCATCTCAAAATAGATTTTACCCCTCTGATGAAACCAAGCTTCCTATCTTCCTGGTGACTTCCTCATTCTCATACTATAGTGGTCCTTACTCCTTGGGCTAGTGTACTTTATTCTACTGAAAGTTTGTTAACCTCCATGGTTCACAAGGTCCCAGGCATTTTAACTACTGTTCTCCATGTTTAAAGGGGAAGCATGAGTAACTGCACAGCCAACCATAGTATATATATTCAGGTGTTGAAAAATGCTAAGTCACTAAACCACCTGCCTCCAGCTCCAAAGAAGCCAAACAAGTGACTAAGTGGAGAGCCACTGCCTTAGAGTGGGGAATGGCTACTTCAGCTCCACACAAAACCATGGAAAGAGTACTAAATTCATTATAAGAAACTTAAGTTTCACCTTGAATTCCTAAAACTATTTTATGAATTTATTCAGATCTAAGTATACTATAGAGAGTTAAGAAAAAAGTCACAATCTCTCTGCTCTTTCCTTATTTTTTTATTTATTTCCCATTTTATTTACTTCAGGGAGGAGCACATACATGCAACAGTACATTGCAGAGGCCAGAAGACAAAGTATAGAAGGAGTCAGTTCTCTATTTCTACCTTGTGGGTCTCAGGAATCAATATCAGGTCATTGGGTTTAATGGCATGCACCTTTATTCATTAAACCATCTCTTAAGACCAAGTTTCCCTTTCTATGCCATCTCTGTACTTTCTTAGTCTTCCTAAGTCACCCACCCCAGCCTTCAATTCACTTTGTAACCAAGACAAACCTTGAACTTGTAATCTTCTTGCCTCAGTCTTGAAAATAATTTGTATTATAGGGCTGTACCACCAAGGTCAGTACTTGCAAATTAATATTTTTCTCCATTTAGGATGATGGTGGCAATAGGCTTATTGCATATAGCCTTTTCATGATTAAGTGCATTTTCTCCAATCCTGTTTTTTCAAAAGCTTCATTGTGAGCAAGCTGTGCTTGCTCAGCTATGTTTATTTGTGCTCTGTTCACAATCTAAATGCCCTTCAGCAGACAGATGGGTAATGAAGATATGGTGCATATACACAATGGAATTCTATCCAGCTGTAACAAAAATAAAATCGTGAAATTCATAGGTAAAAGGGTGAAATTAGAAAAAATTACACTGAGTGAAGTAACTCACACCCAGAAAGACAAACACCTCATATTTGTGAATGCTAGCTCTGAATCTTTAGATGTGAGTATCTAACCAGGAGGGACGACAGAAACCAGGAAAATAAAATGGGAACATAGATTCAGGACAAAGAAGGAGCTCTAGAGAGGTTTATGAAAAGGGTATAATAGGATATAAGTTCTGTGCAGGAGGATGAGAAAAATGGGAGGCAGAAGAAAAGATACTACTGAGAAAGGGGAGGGAGAAGAGACTATAAAGGATACTAAAGGTGGTTGAAAATGTTCACTTAAGTATACATAAGTAATAACATATATGTGTGCATGTATGTATATATATACATAATTTAAATGATGTTATGTCACTTATAGTGAGAATGTTCTCCCCAGAACTATGAAAAATCTAACAAAAACCCAGTGCCAGGCAGGGCAAATCCTCCTTTCAGTGGTAAGGCTTGAGCATCCAAGAGATTCCCAAAACAAGAGAGACTATTTCCATTGCCCTTGGCTGCCTTCCAGATCTTGAAGGTAAGACATTATTACTAAAGATGCCAAATGCTCAGAAACAAAACTTGAAGGAATCAAACTGGAATTAACCTGTAAGTTTCCATCTGAGGCATAGCTCTCATAGCATCTAAAGGTGCTATACAAACTGTCAAGGGAGGAAAGAAATCAACAATCCTACAAAGCACAGCTATGACCAGCATGGTAAGACATACTCAAGAGTGCAATAATGGCACTTAACATCTTGGTAATAACCAACAGTCACTTAATTAGAAGGGCTTACTCAATAGGAAGAAATTCGTGCCTGGTACTTTAAATCTAGGCAAGTATCTATGCCTGGTGAGTTCATGGACCCTGGAATTTACTACTACCACTTCTCTAAACCAGTATTATTTCCATCTGTACTCTAAATACCTAGTATTATATCTACAGATAAGTGCAGTGTGATGACACACTGTTTATGATCTAATAAAACTTGTCTGGAGATCAGAATGCAAAGCTAGCCACAGCCATAAAGGCCAGGCAATGGTAATACACACCTTTAATCCCAGCAGCCATACTAGTTATCTATAAAACCAGGCGGTGGTGGTATACACCTTTAATCTCAGCATTAGGGAGATATATAAGACAGGAGCAGGGTCTCAGAGTGTGCATTTAGTCTTGGGACTTAGTTTCCAGCCACATTTAGGATAGAATTTCCCCAGCCTTGGTAGAGGTAAGAGTACTCTGGTGGCTTGGCTGCTTTGCTTTTCTGATCTTCAGTTTGAACCCCAAATCTGTCTCTGGGCTTTTATTAATCATACTACAGTATAGTTCTCACTCCTCATCAAGAGGCTTCTTTTTGAAGCAGATGGACACCATCACAAAAATTAACAACTAGTCAAAATAAAGAGAACAACTTGGAGTGTCCCTCCCCAAGCAATTCATTTATAATACAACCCCCACACCTAAGGTCCAGAGAACATTGCAAAAGAGGGGGCAGAAAGATTGTAAGAATCAGAAGACCAGGACATTTGCTACAAGTTAGTGCCTTCCATATATGGCATGAAATCTTCACAGCATGGTCAGCTAAACAAGGCCTACACAATGACAACACCATCTGATAAACCAACGTTTGCAGAAGAAATTTAACCATGCCCCATCCCTAGATGAAGAACTACAGACAATTAAAATCTGCGAAGAGATGGAGTCAGTCCTCTCAAGAGACTAGTCTTCTTGATAGGTTACCCTATCCCAAACTGTCAGCCTGAAACATACTATACAGCTGAAGAACACTAAAGGAACAAAACTGGTTGTATTCACATATATGTGAGTGTCAATGAATACACATATGTGACAACATTTATTTAAATGAATGTATGGAACAACTGAATCAGTGTCTATTCATTCACCTGATGTCCTTTCACCTTTAGTTGCAGTATATTTCAAGGTTCTCATCTACAAAATAAAGTGATAATAATCTCATGATTAAATAAACCAAATGATACGTGTGTTTTATCACACCCCATTACAAATCTACTCATAATTTTCTTCTGTATTACTACCTTGGGCTAATTTTAAGGAATAATGTATCCAATATTGAATTTCTCAAGAGGAAGTAGAAAACTAATTACTTTGCATTTAACAATGATTCATAGAAACTTTTTGAAAAATATAGCTTAAGAATAGAAACTATAGATCAGGTAAACAGGCCGGCTTCCCGGCCTGTGTTCCAGTGCCTGCAGATCGCCTGGGAACTGCACAGAGCTCCCAATCCTGGCGGGAGCCAAGCATCCCAGACTCCAGATCTTCTCTCCCACCAACGAGACCAGGAAACCAGAGGAGGCAGGGAGACCAGGGGAGTAGCTGTTCCTGATCAGGTACAACAGGACCCAGCATAGGGTCCAAGGGACGAGGTAGGAGGCTAAGAGCCCCAGATTCCTGTTCTTCTTCTCCACCCACGGGACCAGCATTTTGACAAGGAATAGAAGAACCACCAGATTATTGGACTTGCTAGCACCCACCAAAAGGGAACTCTGGTCCCCAGATCAGTAAGGGGCTCTTTCTGCACCCACTAGAAGAAGAGATGGGAAAGAGACAATACAAAAACACAGTCAGCAACAGAAAAACAAATATGACACCGCCAGATTCTAGAGACTCCACACCAGCAAGACCCCAACATTCCAATGCGAATGAAGCAGAAGAGAACAACCTTAAAAGCACTTTCATGAAAATGATAGAGGTCCTAAAAGAGGATATAGGAAAATCCCTAAAAGAAATGGAAGAAAAAAACAAACCAAAAAATGCAAGAAATGGAAGAAAAAACAAACCAAAAAAGGCAGGAAATGGAAGAAGAAATGAAGCAAAAAATGCAAGAAATGAAAGAAAAAACAAAGCAAAAAATGCAAGAATTGGAAGAAGAAACATACCAAAAAAGGCAGGAAATGGAAGAAGAAACAAAGCAAAAAATGCAAGAAATGGTAGAAAAAACAAAGCAAAAAATGAAAAAAAAATGGAAGAAGAAACAAACCAAAAAGGCAGGAAATGGAAGAAGAAACAAAGCACAAAATGCGAGAAATGGAACAAAAAGCAAACCAAAAAATGCAAGAAATGGAAGAAAGAACAAACCAAAAAAATTCATAAAAGGCAACAAACAGACGAAAAGATAAACAGAAAATTGCAAGAAGCAATGCAAACACTGCAAGGGTTGAAAACTGAAATAGAGACATTAAAAAAACACAATCTGAAGAAAGGCAGAAAATAGAAAAGCTGGACAAACAGTCAGGCACTACCAATACAAGCATTACCAACAGAATAGAAGAGATGGAAGAGAGAATCTCAAGTGTTGAAGATACACTAGGAGAAATGGATTTATCAACCAAAGAAAACCTTAAATCCAACAAATCCTTAACACAAAACATCCAGGAAATATCGGACACCATGAAAAGACCAAACCTAAGAATAATAGGTATAGAAGAAGGAGAAGAAATCCACCTCAAAGGGGCAGAAGGCATATTCAACAAAATCATAGAAGAAAACTTTCCCAACCTTAAGAAAGACATGCCAATGAAGGTACAAGAAGCCTACAGAACACCAAATAGAGTGGACCACAAAAAAATCCCCTGGCCACAAAATAATCAAGACCCCAAACATACAGAATAAAGAAAGAATATTAAGAGCAGCTAAGGAAAAAGGTCAAGTAACATATAAAGGCAAACCTATCAGAATTACACCTGATTTCTCCATGGAAACTCTGAAAGCCAGAAGGTCCTGGATAGATATTCTACCTACACTAAGAGACCATGGATGCCAGCCCAGACTACTATACCCGGCAAAGCTCTCAATCACTATAGACGGAGAAAACAAGATATTCCATGACAAAACTAGATTCAACCAATATGTGTCCACTAACCCAGCCCTACAGAAAATTTTGGAAGGAAACCTCCAACCCAAGGAAGCTAACTACAACCAGAAAAACATAAGCATTAGAGAATCCCTCTCTACCAACAGTCAAAAGAACAAAGGGGTGAAATTCCACACATAATTCCACCAACAACCATCGCAAATCGAAGAAGGATGAGCAATCAATGGTCATTAATATCCCTCAATATTAACGGCCTTAACTCACCCATAAAAAGACACAGACTAGCAGAATGGATTCGAAGACAGAACCCTTCCTTCTGCTGCATACAAGAAACACACCTCACCCTCAAAGACAGACATTACCTGAGAGTTAAAGATTGGGAAAAAATTTTTCAATCAAATGGACCCAAGAAACAAGCAGGGGTAGCAATCCTAATATCTAACAAACTAGACTTTAAAATAAAATCAACCAAAAGAGATGAAGGAGGTCATTACATACTCATCACAGGTGAAACCCACCAAGGTGAAGTGTCTATCCTGAACATCTATGCCCCAAATACAAAGGCATCCACATTCGTTAAAGAAACATTATTAGAACTTAAACCTCATCTAAAGTCCCACACAGTTATAGTGGGAGATTTCAACACACCACTCTCACCACTAGACAAAAATACCAGACAGAAACTCAACAAAGAAGCAAAGGGTCTAATAGAAGTAATGACCCAACTGGGATTAACAGATATCTATAGAACATTTCATCCACATAAAAAAGAATATACCTTCTTCTCACCACCACATGGAACCTTCTCAAAAATCGACCACATACTTGGCAACATATCAAACCTCAGCAGCTACAAAAAAATTGGAATAACTCCATGCATCTTATCAGACCACCATGCTTTAAAATTAGAATTCAACAACAACACAAACTGCAGAAAACCTACAAACTCATGGAAATTGAATAATGCTCAACTGCACCATCCCTGGGTCAAAGAGAAAATAAAAAAAGAAATTAAAGACTTCCTCGAATTCAATGACAATGAAGACACAACATACCCAAACCTATGGGACACTTTGAAAGCAGTGCTACGGGGGAAGTTCATAGCACTAAGTGCTCACATGAAGAAACAGGAGAACAGTTATACCAGAGAATTAACATCACAGCTGAAAGCTCTAGAACACAAAGAAGCAAACTCCCCCAGGAGGAGTAGACGCCAGGAAATAATCAAATTGAGGGCTGAAATCAATAAAGTAGAAACCAGGAAAACAATACAAAGAATCAACGCAACGAAGAGTTGGTTCTTTGAGAAAATCAACAAGATAGACAAACCTTTGTCCAAACTTACCAAACAGCAGAGAGTGAACACACAAATTAACAAAATCAGAAATGAAAAGGGGGACATAACAACAGACTCTGAGGAAATCCAGAGAATCATTAGGTCATACTTTGAAAACCTGTACTCCACAAAATTCGAAAATTTAAAGGAAATGGATGACTTCCTGGACAGCTATCATTTGCCAAAACTAAATCAAGAACAGATAAGCAATTTAAATAGACCTATAACCCCTATGGAAATAGAAGCTGTCATCAAAAGTCTCCCAACCAAAAAAAGTCCAGGTCCAGATGGCCTCAGTGCAGAATTCTACCACAAATTCAAAGAACAGCTTATACCAATTCTTCTCAAAGTGTTCCACACAATAGAAGCAGAAGGGTCTTTGCCAAACTCTTTCTATGAGGCTTCAATAACCTTGATCCCCAAATCACACAAAGATACAACTAAGAAAGAGAACTTCAGACCAATATCCCTCATGAACATTGATGCAAAAATCCTCAATAAAATACTGGCAAATCGGATCCAAGAGCACATCAAAACAATCATTCACCACGATCAAGTAGGTTTCATCCCAGGGATGCAGGGATGGTTCAACATACGAAAATCCATCAACGTAATCCACCATATAAACAAGCTGAAAAACAAAAATCACATGATCATCTCACTAGATGCTGAAAAAGCCTTTGACAAAATCCAACACCCCTTCATGATAAAGGTCTTGGAGAGATCTGGGATAACAGGGACATACTTAACCATAATAAAAGCTATATACAGTAAACCAACAGCCAACATCAAACTAAATGGACAGAAACTCAATGCAATTCCTCTAAAATCAGGAACAAAACAAGGCTGTCCACTCTCTCCATACCTTTTCAACATGGTACTTGAAGTTCTAGCTATTGCCATACGACAACAAAGGGGGATCAAGGGGATACAAATTGGGAAGGAAGAGGTCAAACTTTCACTGTTTGCAGACGATATGATAGTTTACATCAATGACCCAAAGAACTCTACCAGGGAACTCTTACAGCTGATTAACACCTTCAGCAAAGTGGCAGGCTATAAGATCAACTCAAGAAAATCAGTAGCCCTACTACATACAGATGATAAAAGGGCTGAAGGAGAATCAGAGAAACATCACCCTTTACAATTGCCACAAACAACATAAAATACCTCGGGGTAACGCTAACCAAACAAGTGAAAGACCTGTATCGTAAGAACTTTGAATCTTTAAAGAAAGAAATTAAAGCAGCCCTCAGAAAATGGAAAGATCTCCCATGCTCTTGGATAGGTAGGATCAATATAGTAAAAATGGCAATCCTGCCAAAAGCAATCTACAGATTCAAGGCAATCCCCATTAAAATCCCAGCACAATTCTCACAGACCTTGAAAGAACAATAATCAATTTTGTATGGAAAAACAAAAGACCCAGGATAGCCAAAACAACCCTGTTCAACAAGGCAACGTCTGGAGGCAGCACCATCCCTGACCTCAAGCTCTATTATAGAGCTATAGTCCTGAAAACAGCCTGGTATTGGCACAAAAATAGACAGGTAGACCAATGGAATCGAATTGAAAACCCGGGTATTAACCCACACACGTACGAACATCTGATCTTTGACAAAGAAGCTAAAAATATACAATGGAATAAAGAAAGCATCTTCAACAAATGGTGCTGGCATAATTGGAGACTGGCATGTAGAAGAATACGGATCGATCCATGTTTATCGCCATGCACAAAACTTAAGTCCAAATGGATCAAAGACCTCAACATAAATCCAGCCACACTGAACCTCTTAGAAGAGAAAGTGGGTGGTACCCTTGAACGAATTGGTACAGGAGACAGCTTCCTGAACATAACACCAGTAGCACAGTGAGATCAACAATTAATAAATGGGACCTACTGAAACTGAGAAGCTTCTGTAAGGCAAAGGACGCAGTCAGCAAGACAAAAAGGCAGCCCACAGAATGGGAAAAAATATTCACTAATCCCACATCTGACAGAGGGTTGATCTCCAAAATTTACAAAGAACTCAAGAAGCAAGTCTCCAAAACACCAAAGGACCCTATTAAAAAGTGGGCTGCAGAACTAAATAGAGAGTTTTCAATAGAGGGGTCTAAAATGGCTGAGAGGCACTTGAGAAAGTGCTCAACATCCTTAGCCATCCGGGAAATGCAAATTAAAACAACTCTGAGATACCATCTCACTCCTGTCAGAATGGCTAAAATCAAAAACACCAATGACAATTTATGCTGGAGAGGATGTGGTGAAAGGGGGACACTCCTCCATTGCTGGTGGGAGTGCCAACTGGTTCAGCCACTTTGGAAATCAGTATGGAGATTCCTCAGAAATATGGGAATAAACCTACCACAAGACCCACCAACTCCACTCTTAGGCATATATCCAAAAGATGCCCATTCATACAAAAATGATGTCTGTTCCACTATGTTCATAGCAGCTTTATTTGTAATAGCCAGAATTTGGAAGCAACCTAGATGTCCCTCACCAGAAGAGTGGATAGAGAAAATGTGGTACATTTACACAATGGAGTACTATTCAGCAGAAAAAAAAAAACACGGAATCCTGAGATTCGCAGGCAAATGGATGGCACTAGAAGAAACCATCCTGAGTGAGGTAACCCAGTCACAAAAAGAGAAACATGGCATGTACTCTCTCATATATGGATTTTAGACATAGATCTGGGGAGTGCCAGCCTACAATCCTATGGCCAGAGAGTCTGGGAAACAGAAACTTCATTTAGTGGCTGATCAAAGAAGAGGCAGACTCCCTTGGTTAAGTACTGAGCTGAACTCAAGAAAGCCAGTAACAGAGAGGGAGGACTGATGATCAAAGGGATTAAGACTGGGCTGGTTTAACCCCCAGAAACAGCTGACCAGACAAAGGTTAACTCTTGAATCCCAGGCATCAGCCTGGGAATCCAGCATGGGACTGATCAAGACCCCCTGAATCTGGGTGTCAGTGAGGAGGCCTAGGGAATCTATGGAGCCTTGGGCAGCAGATCAGTACCCATCCCAAGTATACACACGGACTTTGGACTCCCATAGAACAATGTGAGGTGCACTCTCACCCTGAACTCTTGGGGAAGGGTCTAGGCCCTGCCCTATATGAAATGACAGACTATGGACACCCCCATGGAGGGCCTCACTCTCCCTGGGGGAGTGAGGGGATAACGGGGGGGGAGGGTTGGGGAGAGGGCATGGGAGAAGGGGAGGGAATGGGAGAGGGACCTGGAACTGACTTGTAAAGCAACCTTGTTTCTTTTCTAAATTTAAACTGGAAAATAAAATATAAAAAAAAGAATAGAAACTATAAACTTGAATTCTACCTCCATTTTTTCATAAGAGCTATCTTTTCAATAATTCCTTATAGAAGTATGTGTTCCATTTTGATCATAATTAAAATAGTTTAGATCACTTTAACATTAATATTTCATATGCAATTATTTTTCTAGAAATCTATTAGCAAAATATTTTTGTTTTATTAAACAATTCAAAAATTGTTATTTGTAAAATGGCTATATAGATATGCTACAATTAATACATTGTACATGATATTTGCTTTTTTCTTAGTGCTTGGAGATTTATCTGCTTAAAAATTAAACTCTGAGATCAGAGTCTGAATATATTTATCATTTTTCATTTGTGTATACATTTTTCAAACATTAAGGATGTATACAATAAGATGTATTATCTCTGGGAATTAGAAATGGCTTAGTTGGTAGAGTGCCTGCCACACAAGCATTAAGATCTGGGTTCAGATCTCCAGTTACCATATAAAATCTAGGTCCAGCAGTGAACAGCTGTAACCCAAAAGATAGTGTTGAGGTGTGGGAGAGATACAGGTCAATCCCTAAGGGTTATTAGCAAGACGTCCTACCTAAATGGGTGAGTTCAAGCTTCAATGAGAGACCCTGCCTCAAAAACTTAGGAGAAGGAGACCATAGAGACACTCCATACTTAAGAGCACTTTCTGTTCTTGAAGAGTACCTGGGTTCAGTTCCCACCACCCACATGGTGGCTCACAACCTTCTATAACTCTAGTTCTAGTGACTTCTGAATCCATTGGGTATGCCAATACATGCAGACAAAGCATTCACACATATTAATTACATAAAAACTTAAAAGCACAAGGTATAGAGTGATCAAAAAAGACACATGACACCTCTGACCGATGCACATATATGCTTACACACCTGCATACGTGTGTGTGTGTGTGTGTGTGTGTGTGCGCGCGCGAGCACAGGGACGTATCAACACACACACAAAATAATTCGTTACTTCTGTGTAAAGATACCTTTTCAGTAAGAAAACAGTGATAAAGAAATATCTCAGAATTCAAGTATCTTAGAACAGATGAACATTTTTCTATCTATAATTCATCAGGCATACAACAATTTCATCATATTTTGACTTTATACCAGTTTTTAAATAATGAGTTTAGAAATGTTTGCCAGGCATTGGTGGCACACACCTTTAATCCTAGCACTTGGGAAGCAGAGGCAGGTGAATCTCTGTGAGTTCAAGGCCAGTCTGGTCTATAGAGCGAGTGGCAGGATAGGCTCCAAAGCTATACAGAGAAACCCTGTCTCAAAAAAAGCAAAAAACAAAAAAAAAGGCATATGCAAAGTTTTCTTCAAAGGAGTAAAAGATTGTAATTTAGAGAAAATAGTAAGTGCCACTGCCTAAAAATATCTTTCGCATATCTAGAGCCTGAAATTCCCACCACTGATCATAGATGAAAATTAGCATCTAAACTCACAATAGGAGCAAGAATGAATCACTAATGTTCACACATTAGCTGTTGCCTAGCTGAAAACAAAACTTGGATAAGTAAAGTGCAATGATATAATATAGTATAGGAAAATATCTAGGCTCAGGGAACAAAGACATTAATTAGGGACACTGTGGGCTTGAAACAAGTGAGGAGGTCAAACAAAGTATTTTATTAATAACACCAAGTATTTTATTTATAAAAGGCTCCCAGTGTTGTTAAAAGAAAAATTAAGCAAAGAAATAAGCTTCATGAGAATTATGTATCTTAGCAGAAAAAATATAATGTCCCTGTGAAAAGAAAAGAGTAAATATGAAATTATTACATAAGTGACATTTATAGAGGCATCTGAAAAAAAACCAACCCAGCTCCAGTAGGGCCAAGACACTGTACAGACAGCCATTAATTAAGGTACATTTTCTGCTCTCAAGGACATATGCAATGATAGATAACTAAAGCACATAGCAGCAATGGCCCAGCACACATTGACAAAGGCTGCTTTGGAAACCCAACAGAAGTACCTTCCTCTACACCGTGGAATCTGTAAAGTATGGGAGACATGCTGTTGAGAAGAGCTTTGAAGAATAACTGGAAGATCTCTCGGGGAACAGGGGAATGCTGTGTGAGCTAGAACGCTGGAGACAAAAGAGCACCTGACTCTTGGGAAGATGCAGAAGGCTGTAGGAGTTCTGCTGTGAGGCTGCTCCAAGTTCACAGCCTGACTCCAAAGCCTGGAAGCTACACACATTTCAGAAAACCACTTAATCTCATGGAAATTTATTGTTGTCTGAAAAATTAGTTTATGGATATAGGCTTCTATATTCAGAAATAACACAAAGAAATTTGCCATTTCAGTCACCTAAAAAGCCCAAATTAAAGGGCTAGTGAGGACTTGCAAACAAGGAGAAAAGAAGTATTTCTGAGAAAGAAATTGTGAAGAAATCAGATTTAAACAACGAGGGAGAGATCACAGAGGATCCATTTTCTGAAGCAACTAGCATACAGTTCAAGTACCACGTATGAGAAAATGACCCAAGCAGGATTTGGAGAATGTGCAGAGGATGCAATGATCACATGCTGTAAGTGGGACTCCGAAGCAAGGTGGAGTTCAGATCACAAATCTGGAAACCTTAAGTATGATGGTTAGTCTTGTCATATTGGAACAATCCACATCACTTAAGAAGAGTCTCCATGACTTAATTAGTTGATGTGTGAAGTCCAAGTCCACTGTAGGCATCACCATTCCCTAAGACGGGAGAGCAGTCCCCCGACCTCAGAGAAAAAAAGAAGCAAATAAACAGGCAGATACACATGCGTTCATTTCCCTCTGCTCTTGACCATGGATACAATACAACTGGCTAAGTTCTTGCCACCTTAAATCCCTTGTTGTCACAGACTATGGTCTGTAATTGTAAGCTAAAATAAACCTCTTCTCCCCTAAGTAGCTTTTTATGCAGGTTTTTTTAAAATCAAAGCAGCAGAAATAAAACTACAGAGTAACCAAGTGACTGGCTCTCAGAGCAACACTGTGCAGGAGAGCAAGCAGAAACTCACAAGAAACCAGCAAATCTTATGAAACAAAGCAGTAGGCTAATAATCCCTAGATTTTCATTGTAGGCTTATTATGATGTTATATCAACAATACACAATTTGTTGTGTTTCGAGGAGTAGTATGAAATCTTTTGACACATTCATTCATTCAACAAATAAACATCTATGTATACCAGTATGGTGATCAGATGTAGAAATGAACCTACTACCAACAAAGCAATCAGAAATTGTCTCAGTGAAATTTATAATGTCTATAGTCAATAACAGAAATGTGGCAATAAAAAATCATTTAGGATTACAATAAGTTCTATAAAGTAAAGACTGGATAATAAAGGGAATAAGAGAGGAGTGTACTGGAGAAAGGGGTTGGGCTCATCTTTTCACACTTTATACACACACCTCACTTCCTGGCATTACTAACCTAAGGCAAGGAAAACAAGACTTTAAGAAATTAACTAACATGTGTATGTGAGCATTTATTTCATCATTATATTGAGCACAAGTACTACTCTCTTTACACATTTAAGTATTTTTAAAAACTCAGTATTATTAGTAATAAACAAAATATTGTACAGCAATCCTCCAAATCTCATTCATCTTACATAACTGAAACTTCATGCACATTGTTTAGCAACCCTGCAGGTCCCTTTTCCTTCAATCCCAGAAAGCACCTTGCTATTCAAGTTTAATTGCTGTAAACATCTCAGGTTCCTAGAATTAGAAAGCATTTGCCCTTCCTTGACATGCTTCTTTGGTTTAGCATTATGATTTAAACATTCATCTATACAAAATACATGACTTTTATGTTAAATAATATTCTATTGCAAGAAGAAAACATACTTAATTTACACATTCATTCATGTCTGTGTTCTGTTCTGCTTGTATTTATTTCCTTGATGTTTATTAACAGGAACAATATTTTGTGTAACTGCTTGCTCTGCATGCATCTTTTTTATAACATGGAAGTTGCATAAAAGTAAATACATGAACCAGTGTAACTAAACACAAAGGTGTTCAAAGGAGGTGGTAAGAGTACATGTTGGGAAAAGATACATCTTTCCTGAAATAGAACAGGCACAAGGAGATAACCAGCACACCCATGACTGTTACAGTGCTGTGTAGACCTCTGATGGTTAACCTTCATTTTCAACTTGACTCAATTTAGGATTGCCATAGAAACACATTTCTGAATATACCTATGAGGTTATTTCCATAAATATTTAATGACCACCTGCATCATGTTCCTGCTATCATGATATCACTGCCATGATGTACTGGACTGTATCCTAAAACTGGCAGCCTAAATAAACCCTTCCTTAAGTTAATTGAGTCAGATGTGGTAAAGAGAAAAGTAACTAATATGATATACAAGATGCAGACTACCTATAGAATATAGAATGCCTAGATATAGGCAACTCATTAATTATGGAAATATATGTATGTGTGTGTTTGTCATAAGTAAGAATAAAAAACTATCATTTGCAGGAAAAATGAATGAAACTGAAGGATACAGAAAAACAAACATCACATTTTCTCCCACATGCAGAAAATTTTTAAAATATTAAAGATGACCTGGTGACCTGAAAATTGCAGAAGCGCCATTTTCTATTAAGGATGGAGTCTTCAGAAGGTAAGAGTGGGAAGGTGACAAGAGAAGGCAGTAGAGGAGAGAAAGGGGCAGATAAGATCTAAGGGCAATATCTTCATGTACAGAATGTCACCACTAAAATGTTTTAATTGACATAATTAATATTTGTTAATTAAAAAAAGAAAAAGATGCTACTGGAGAAATTGATACACTCATACAGAAGAATGAAGCATACCCCAATCTTACACCTCAAATAAAAATCAACTCAAAATAGATTAAAAATAGTTCAAACACAGGAGTTGAAAAAACACCCACTCCCCACACCCCCCAAAAAAATCCAAGGGAAAGATTAATGAAAACAGCTCTAACAATTCTCTCCTTCGTATCACACCAAAAACATGAGTCACAAAAACAAAAGGAGGCAAGCGGGCCTATGTCAACCCTAACACCTCTGGAAAGCAAAGAAAATAGGAACAGGGAAACACAGTGAAAGTTGCCCTGGAGAATAGGAGAACAGATCTACAAAGCATCGGATAAGAAGTTGGTATCCAAACATATGGCTCCCAACAACTGCAGGGGAAAAAAAATCTAGTAATCTATTTTAACATTGTTTAGGGACCCAAATAAGTAACTTTTCTTCAGTGTGCCTTCACTAGAACCAAGATTATTTCCTGATTTAATAACCCACAAACAAGCAAAATATAGAGAAAGTGTACAATAACTTTATTTTTATAAATCTATAAATGTATATTTAACACTTTATGGACAGAACACTTTAAGTGGTCTTATTTTACTTAATCCTCAAACTAAACCCATTATAAATGCATCTTTAGGCAGAGGGCAGAGGTGAGTTCTCGGTCCCCATCTCAGACCCTAATTCCTCCTGTTCGCCCCCTCTCGGATGCCCTCCCCTGGGGTCTGCAGCCAGGTCGACTTGCCCCGGACTGATGATCAAGCGACCAGGAGCTTGCAGAGACAGCTGATCCACTTCTGCCTACACTCAGGGCAGAGGGCAGAGGTGAGCTCTGGGTTCTCATCTTAGACCTGAATTCCTCCCACTTGCCCTCTCTCGAATCTCCTGGCCTGGGGACCACAGCCAGGTAGATGCATCCCCCCCCATGGATGACCAAACAACCAGGAGCCTGCAGAGAGAGCAAGTCCATTCCTGCACGCACTCAAGACAGAGGACAGAGAGCAGAGGGCAGAGAATATTGGATTTGCTTGCAACCACCAAAAAGGAACCCTGGTTGCCTACCCACCAAGAGAGGAAGAGGCTCTTTCTACACCCACTGGAAGAAGTGATGGGAAAGAGACAATATAAGAACACACTCAGGAACCAAAAAACAAATATGACACCACCAGAGTCTAGAGATTGTACACCAGCAAGGCCTGAACACCCCAATTCAGAAGAAGCAGAAGGGAATGACCTTAAAAACACCTTCATGAAAATGATATAGGCCCTCAAAGAGGATATGAGAAAGTCCCTTAAAGAAATGGAAGAAAAAAACAAACCAAAAGATCCAACAAATGCAAGAAAGGGAGGAAAACATGAAGCAAAAATTACAAGAAACAATTCAAACACTGCAAGGGTTGAGGGCTGACATGGAGACAATAAAAAAGCAAACACTCAGGTATTACATAACCAACAGAATACAAGAGATGGAAGAGAGAATCTCAGGTGTTGAATACACACTAGGAGAAATTGATTCATCGACCAAAGAAAATCTTAAGTCAAATAAATCCCTAACACAAAACATCCAGGAAATATGAGACACCGTGAAAAGACCAAACCTAAGAATAATAGGTATAGAAGAATGTGAAGAAACCCAACCCAAACGGGCAGAAAACATATTCAACAAAATCATAGAAGAAAACTTTCCCAACCTAAAGAAAGACATGCCAATGAAGGTACAAGAAGCTTACACCAAATAGACTGGATCACAAAAAGAAGTCCCCTCACCACATAATAATCAAGACCCCAAGCATACAGAATAAATAATGCTTAGGGCAGCTAAGAAAGAAGGTCAAATATCATATAAAGACAAACCTGTCAGAATTACATTGACTTCTCCATGGAAACTCTGAAAGCCAGAAGGTCCTGCATAGATATTCTATCAACACTAAGAGACCATGAATGCCAGCCCAGACTACTATACCCAATGAATATAGATGGAGAAAACAAGATATTCCATGACAAAACCAGATTTAAACAATACATATCTACTAACCCAGGCCAACAGAAAGTTCTAGAAGGAAAACTCCAATCAAAGGAACTTAGGTACAACCAACCAAACAAAGCTAATAGATAATCTCACTTTACCAACACCCAAAAGAGAAAACGAGTAGGAACCCACACATAATTCCAACAACAACAACAATTCCAAAACAAACAAGAATGAGCAATCAAAGGTCATTAATTTCCCTCAATATTAATGGTCTTGACTTGCCCATAAAAAAGCACAGGCTAACAGAATGGATTCGAAGACAGAACCCATCCTTCTGCTGCATACAAGAAATGCATGTCAGCTTCAAAGACATATGTTACCTCAGAGCTAAGGGTTGGGAAAAGATTTTCCAACCAAATGGACCCAAGAAACAAGCAGGGGTAGCAATCCTAATATCTAACAAACTAGGCTTTAAACTGAAATCAATCAAAAGAGATGAAGAAGGTCATTTCATATTCATCACAGGAGAAATCCACCAAGATGAAGCCTCAATTCTGAACATCTATGCCCCAAACACAAAGCCATCCACATCCATAAAAGAGACATTACTAAAACTCAAACCACACATAAAACCTCACACACTTATAGTGGGAGACTTCAATACCCCACTCTCACCACTAGACAGGGCTACCACACAGAAACTTAACAAAGAAACAAAGGAACTAATAGAAGTTATGACCCAATTGGGTTTGACTGACATCTACAAAATATTCCATCCAGACACAAAAGAATATACCTTCTTCTCAGCACCACATGGAATCTTCTCAAAAATTGACTACATACTTGGCAACATAACAAACCTCAACAGGTACAAAAAATTGGAACAACTCCATCTATCTTATCAGACCACCATGCTTTAAAGTTAGAATTCAACAACAACATAAATTGCAGAAACCCTACAAACTCGTGGAAATTCAATAATGCACAATTGCACCACTTTACAAACACCCAAAAGAGAAAAGGGTTGGGAAACCACACATAAAGACTTCCTAGAATGCAATGAAAATGAAGACACAATATCCCCAAATTTATGGGACACTCTGAAAGCAGACCCCACATGAAGAAACTAGAGAATAGTCACACTGGAGACTTAACAGCCCAACTGAAAGCTCTAGAACAAAATGAAGCAACCTGACCCAGGAGGAGTAGAGGCCAGGAAACATTGAAATTGAGGGCTGAACTCAATAAAGTAGAAACTAGGAAAACAATACAAAGAATCAATGTAACAAAGAGTTGGTTTTTTGAGAAAATTAACAAGTTAGACAAGCCTTTATCCAAACTCACAAAATGGCAGAATGTGAACATGCAAATTAACAAAGTCAGAAATGAAAAGGGGGACATAACAACGGA
This sequence comes from Mesocricetus auratus, assembly GCF_017639785.1. NCBI lineage: Eukaryota > Metazoa > Chordata > Mammalia > Rodentia > Cricetidae > Mesocricetus > Mesocricetus auratus. Next base: position 46,179,703 of record NW_024429266.1, read on the forward strand.
CACTGAGGAAATCCAGAGAATCATGAGGTCATACTTTGAAAACCTGTACTCTACAAAATTCAAAAATTTAAAGGAAATGGACAACTTTCTGGATAGCTATCACCTGACAAAATTAAATCAAGCAATTTAAATAGACCTATAACCCCTATGGAAATAGAAACAGTCATCAAAAGTCTCCCAACCATAAAAAGCCCAGGGCCAGATGGCCTCAGCGTAGAATTCTACCAGAAATTCAAAGTTCAGCTTATACCAATTCTCCTCAGAGTAGTCCATGCAATAGAAGCAGAAGGGTCTTTGCCAAACTCTTTTTATGAGACTTCAATAACCTTCATCATCTCACTAGATGCTGAAAAAGCCTTTGACAAAATCCAACACCCCTTCATTATAAATGTTTTGGAGACATCAGGGGTAACAGGAACATACATAAATATTATAAAAGCTATATACAGCAAACCAACAGCCAACATCAAACTAAATGGAGAAAAACTCAAAGCAACTCCTCTGAAATCAGGAACAAGACAAGGCTGCCCACTCTCTCCATACCTCTTCAATATTGTACTTGAAGTTCTAGTCAGAGCAATAAGACAACAAAAGGAGATCACAGGAATACAAATTGGAAACGAAGAAGTCAAACTTTCACTATTTGCAGATAGTTTACATAAGTGACCAAAAAAACTCTACCAGGGAACTCCTACAGCTGATGAATACCTTCAGCCAAGTGACAAGAAAATCGGTAGCCCTACTGTATACAGACGATCAAAGGGCTGAGCAAGAAATCAGAGAAACAGCACCCTTTACAATTGCCACAAACAACATAAAATACCTTGGGGTAATGCTAACCAAACAAGTGAAAGACCTGTATTGCAAGAATTTTGAGTCTTTAAAGAAAGAAATTAAAGAAGACACAGATAATGCTCTTGGATAGGTAGGATCACTGTAGTAAAATTGGCAATCTTGACAAAAAGCAATCTACAGATTCAATACTATCCCCATTGACATCCCAGCACAATTCTTCACAGATGTTGAAAAAACAATTCTCAACTTTATGTGGAAAAACAAAAGACTCAGGATAGCCAAAAAACACCCTGTTCAACAAGGCAATGTCCGAGGCATCACCATCCCTGACTTCAAGCTCTATTATAAAGTGATAGTCCTGAAAACAGCTTGGTATTGGCACAAAAATAGACAGGTAGACCAATGGAATCAAATTGAAAACCCTGATATTAACCCACACACATAGGAAAAATTGGTTTTTGACAAAGAAGCTAAAATTATATGATGGAAAAAAGAAGGCATCTCCAACAAATGGTGCTGGCATACCTGGATGCTCACAGAATGGGAAAAATATTCACTAATCCCACATGTGACAGAGGGCTGATCTCCAAAATCTACAAAGAGCTCAAGAAGCAAGTCTCCAAAGCACCAAAGAATCCAATTAAAAAATAGGCTACGGAACTAAATAGAGAATTCTCAATAGAAGAAACTAAAATGGCTGAGAGACACTTAAGAAAGTGCTCAGCATCCCTAGCAATCAGGGAAATGCAAATCAAAACAACTCTGAGATACCATCTTATTCCTGTCAGAATGGCTAACATGACAGTTTATGCTGGAGAGAATGTGGAGAAAGAGGAACACTCTTCCACTGCTAGTGGGAGTGCCAACTCATCCAGCCACTATGGAAATCAGTATGGAGATTCCTCAGGAAAATGGGAATCAGTCTACCACAAGACCCAGCAATTCCAATGTAGGCATATACCCAAAAGATGCCCATTTACACTACAAAGACATCTGTTCCACTATGTTTATAGCAGCACTGTTTGTAATAGCCAGAACGTGGAAGCAATCTAGATGCCCCTCAACTGAAGAGTGGATAGAGAAAATGTGGTACATTTACACAGTGGAATACTATTCAGTAGAAAAAAACAATGGAATCTTGAAATTTGCAGGCAAATGGATGGCACTAGAAGAAACCATCCTGAGTGAGGTAACCCAGTCACAAAAAGACAAACATGATATGTACTCACTGATATATGTATTTTAGACAGGAATCAGGAGCGTGCCAGTCTACAATCCCACTGCCAGAGAGGCAGGGAAACAGGAAGGACCCTAAGAGAGATATACATGGTATCCCAAAGAAGGTGAAATGAGGCAAGATCTCCTGAGAAGATTGGGAGCACAGGGTGGGGGAGGGGAAAGGGAGCCAGGAAATAGAGAGAGGAGAGAAGAGGAAGGGACTGGAGGACATGGTGGAACAGGAAGTTTGAGTTGGGGGAAGTATAGAGGAGAGCAGGATAAGAGATACCATAATAGAAGGAGCCATTCTAGGCTTGAAGGGAGATCTGGCACTAGTGAGATCTCCAGATATCTACAAGGATGACACCAACTGGCAAACCAAGCAGTAGTGGAGAGACTACCTTAAATGCCCCTCCCTAATAATGATTTTGACGACTGTCTTACATACCATCATAGAACCTCCATCCAGTGACAGATGGAAGCAGAGACAGACACACACACCTAAACACTGAACTGAACTCCTGGAACCCAGTGACAGAGAGGGAGGAGTGATGAGCAAAGGTGTCAAGACTGGGCTGGTGAGACCCAGAGAGACAACTTACCTGAACAAGGGGCAGATCTTGGGCCCCAGACTGATGGCTGGGAAGCCAGCATGGGACTGATCCAGACCCCCCTGAATGTGAGTGTCGGTGAGGAGACTCTGGCAATCTATGTGGTTTTGGGGTAGTAGATCAGTATTTATCCCTGGCACATAAATGGATTTTTGGGGACCCATCCCACAATGAGGGATGCTTTCTCAATCTGGACACTTTGGGGAAGGCCTGGGCCCTCCCTGGAACGAAATGACAGACTCTGGAGATCCCCCATGGAGGGCCTTACCCTTCCTGGGGAATGGAGTGGGGATTGGGTGGGAGGTTGGGGGGCTAGTGGGGGGGAGTGGGTGTGGAGGGGAGGGAGAGGGAACTGCGGCTGACATATAAAGCAAGTTTGTTCCTAATTTAAATATATAATAAAAAGTATAAAAAATAAATAAACGCATCTTTATCCCTGACATATTTAGGAGTAGAGTGATAAAATCCAAGAGGCAGAACCTTTGGTGCTTTCTGGGCCAGTGCTTGAGTGATGAGGTATAAGCACATACAGATCTAGCCACACTGGGATCATGGAGTCTATTTGGCAGAGTGCTGTGTGAATGAAGTGAGTTGAAGGGTGTGGAACAAGTATGTAACAGTCAAATTGACATGCAATTATATTAACCACTAATAAGCACCATTATCCATTCTCATAGGCAATAGAAAATGGAAAGAAGGCTGGAACAGAGAGAGCTAGGTCCTAGACATGGGGTGGTGGTTGGGGTGGGGGTAGGTACCCAGTATGTAACAGAGAATTATAATCTTAAAAAGATACTTATTAAAAAGAGAATATATGGATTTAGAGAGAAATAGATAACTAAAACCAAAATGGATTACAGTATTTGTCACAAGAGAAAATATTTAAAAAATCAAATATGTAAAATGAAGCAGGAAGGGTAGAAGGTTGAGGAGAGCAGTATCCTCGGACGTCCAACAGCATGCACAGAGCACTTCACTAACATTTAACACATGTTAGTATTTGGCTATCTGTAGATGGTGTGCAGGGGGCCAATAAAATTAGGCCCAAGTCTTTACAATGATAGAAGAAGGAAGGAAAGATAAACAAATTGTCACAATGCAATTAGGCCAGCAAGTAATACTTACAATGGTAAAAATTTGTCATTAAAGAATGTCTAAAACTAACAAGGAAAAGAAATCTGGAGACAAGGACAAAGTATGGCAGATCAATGGACATCAAATATGAAATGTGTTCTTTAAAATGAACAATGTGCAGAAAGAAGGGGGAACATCTTGACTTCTGGAAAAGATTATAGCACGACCTGCTCTTTCTAATAATGTATTTGCTGTTACTGAACACTCAGACCTGTTCCTCTGGCAACACTTGTCACCGAGTTCTTTCTCACAAGACTCTGCAAGTGAGAAGGATAAGTGACAGCTAGAGTAAATATAGTTTGTCTTGAACTGGTTGCGCTGGCCCTATGGGCAATTGATATGCAAAGCCCATCCCAGGCAAGTCAATCTAAAATTGGAGGGTATGTGTGAGGAGATTTTATGCCTCATTTTGGCAGTTTGTATCTAGACCTGCCACAACGGATTTTATTATTAGCTGAAAGGTTGGGCGAAATGTGTCACAAGAGCTTATTTTTGAGTAAAGAATGGGGGAAAAATAAGATTCTGAAATCTCATTTCCAGGAAAAGCTTGGATGCTACTAGATGCCAAGCACCACAGATGGTCATTTTTGCTCCTCCTATCTCCTGTCTCATAATAAATGTACAACAATGTTATTATTAACTACACTTTAATCTTGAGTAGACTGGGGACAAAGAGATTAAAAACTTACCCAAACTTATTCAAGGAAAGGAAAAGCCAAGCAAAGACTAAGTCACTGAACTCTCTAACTCCAAACTCATGCTTTCTCATAAATCAAATGCAAGATAGCAGAGTAAAGGCCAAATGTGCAACCTTCCCATTGCTGTGTCACTGTTTGGAGAGCATCCTCTGACATTAAGTGGGCCCCATACAACTTAGGATAGATTTTCTTAATAAATCCCAAAATGGTTATTGTTGGCATTCCATCATCACCTTAAACGTACAAATACTAGACCATTCTGAGAAAAAAGTCAATAGGTGTCATCTAAGAAAAAAGTCAAAAGTCCTGACTTTAAAAATCTTGGTCATTATTTAAGATTAATGTTGTCACCCCAAATTAAGGGAATCCTTCAGTTGACACAGACTTGAATAACCATGCAAGTCAAACATATTCAGAAATCAAGACACTTCTAGCAAACTGCCCTTGGCCAGAAGTAGTTTCCCTCCCTGGGAAGCACAGCATGTGCTACGTTCCTGTCACCCACCCTAGGAACCTCTGCAGAGTTAGCAACCGGACTCCCATTTTGCAGGAGTGAAATGTAGCCTGCCTGAAGTCACAGCCCCACAAGTGATGAAACCCAGACGACTTTTCATTTCTGCATTCCCTGTTTCCTCTCACCACATCTCCAACTCTTGCTTGTTCTAAATGTCTCCCAGTGGTTTTTATACCCCAGAACTAAATATGTTCATTTTCTACACTCTGTGTCTGCTTTCTTTCCATTTTACTTACCATAATGGGGAATGCCAGGCATAATGGTGCATGCCTTTAATCGCAGCACTCAGGAGGCAGAAGCAGGTGGATCTCTGTGAGTTCATGGCCACCCTGGTCTACATAGTGATTTCCAGCTCAACCAGAGCTACATAGTGAGACCCTGTCTTGAAAAAGAAAAAGAAAACAAAAGAATGGATAGTATTATTATTGTTTAAATGATTATATGTCTACTTGTTTGTATTTTTAATTAAACTGTTATCTTTGTATGACCAGAAACAGTCTGTAAAAAAAGAAGCTTTAGGAAGTACATTCTTTATCAGCAACAAATGCCTGTTGAGGTAGCTCTGTCATCCAGGAACAAAGAAACAGACCTCTGGCACAGATTCTATAATTAAAACAGAGATGATGGTAAAATTGTCTCATGGATTTAATGAAGAAATAAAATTTTATGGAAAAACTAAATCACTCTAGCAAAATATAAAGTTCATCAGAACACTAAGTAAATATTCATGATTTCACAGATTTTCGACAATGATTTAAAAACATCAAGCTGGTGGTGACCATGAGGAGCAGTGAGGTAGTCAACCGTGAGCCTGTATGAAAGAGTGACAGTCAACTAAATCATGATGGTGGAGGGAAGTGCTTTCTTTCCTCATAAACTCTTCCTAATAGAATGTGAATTTGGCAAAAAAAATCATCTGCATGAATCAGAAATCATGAAAATGAGAACAGGGAGATTATAAGGCACTTTGAGTGCAGCACTATTTGTTCTTGGTTTACTATTCCAGATAGGAAAGAAAAAAGAAAACAAAAAACAACCTTACCAGTAAAGGGGGATATGAAGTATCTGAGGAGTGGTAAGTAATGAGGGTTCTAGGAAAACATTTCAAAATTCATATCTCCAAATGAATCTTATCCTCTCTAAAACTTGTTTTATCCTTTTTTGCTCTTCTTAAAATCTACTCTTTCACATCTCACATGCCAGTAATCAATCCATCTTGTCATCTCTCGCCTTGAGATATACCCTGAAGACTCCCATTCTCTATCACCTTCATAGCTTTTACTCACAACCAAGCCTCTGCCTCATTCTGCCTGGATTATTACAACAGACTCCTAGTTGGCCTTTCATCTTTTACTTCCCAATAGCACTTCTGTGCCCAACACCACAGACACAAACATACACACACACACTCACACACACACAGGGTTCATTTGAAAATGTGTCACACTCTTCAAAGTTCTTAAGTAATTTCATTCCACATACAGAAAAATTTCCAAAATGTTTACATGTTCTACAAGGGCTCCAGCACCCCAACAGGAACTGAATCTCTTATTCTCCTATGATCTACTGACTTGAGAAAACCATAACCAATGGAACCATTCTCTCATGTCTGCAAACTTGGAGGCCTCTTGCTCTACTCTTGCTCTCTTCCTTCCTTACCCTAGGTGCCTGCCTGTTCTCTGCTAAAATGACCCAGATATTCTTAGATGACTGCATGTAAGCTAACATTGCTGTTGCCACTTCTTCTTACCCTCTGATTGAATTCTTCTTCACAATTATTACATATTTTATGTTTGCTTTCTGTCAATCCCTAGTATATAATGCAAGTCCCACTCTACCTCAAAGAGGAAGAACTTGGTTTAGTATACAAATGACTAAGTCTAGATTTTAAAAAATTATCTTAGTTTCTAATATCTCAAATTATGTGAAAATAATATAAAGCTTGGACTTTTCCCTTTAATCTACTCTTTTTACAACTGAAGTTTACAATGCAGATACAGATAAATGATAAAATTTGCTAAAGTGAAAAACATTCCATCCAATTTGGGAAAGAGTCTAAAATTTCAGCCAAGGGCAAGAACACTTAAAACCTATTTATTTCACAAAAATTTCTAACGCTGTACAATTTTATTACTCTTTGTGTAATAATTCTGGTTAACCACCCTGCATATCTGTGACTTTGTATGATTTGAATTGTAATTATTGCCTTGTCTAATAATATTTTACTCTCAATCTATACGTTTGAGTTTTTGTTTTATGTCCTACATGTATTAAGCAAAATAAGTAAAATAAAATAAAGAAAAAATTTCCCAATCATCATTTGTTGAACTTACTGTTTCTTTTAAGTTTACCATATTTGGGGAAGTTAATATCTATGAGTCTCCATTTTCTTGTAGATTGAAAAATAAGAGATTTAAAAAGACTGAATGACATAATAGAAGGAAACTGACTTAGCAGAGATCTACAGACCTGCTTACTAAGAAAAGTCACACCCCAAGTTGTAATGAAATGTTATGGCCTCAATTTTAAAATGTTTCCAAGTCTTAGTTGCTAGCATTTGAAGGGTAACTGAATAAGAAGAGCCCTGATATCATCAATGGATTAATCCATTGTGAATTCATAGTTCAATGGATTATGAGAAAGGTGTAACATACAGGGAATACGTCACTGAAGACATGGTTATAAAGTCATGTCTTGTTTCATTAGCCCTTCCTATCCATCTGGCTGCTTCCCTGCCAGCATAGAATGAACAACCTTACTCCACCAAGCATACTCCATCACACTCCATCACCTCATCATAAACCCACAACAATGGGAGTAAGAGACCATAGATTCCAAACTCGGAAATCAGGATCCAAAAGAAATCCTCCTTCCTTTACATTATTTATTTTGTCATAGCAACAGAAAGATGACTAGTAGATTATGTTAAGAATCCAACAAACCAACCAGCCCACAGCCCACAACAGTTTTCAGCAAGTGTTCATAAATGCACATTTTGTTTCTACTGTGCCATTCTGTTGTTAATAAATGGGAAAATACAGCTGCCCATGGTGTGCTTATTCAATGTTATGAACCAAACAGTATGAAACTTAATTGGTAGTCTGAAATTTAAAAGACTTGTTGGTGCATTGGTTTGCATTTTTTATGAATAATAACTTCAGGTGCCCATCTGTACTTCAAATGTAGAGAAAGCAAATAACCTCATAAAAGAGCTGGTTGTTGTTTTCAATACAGTATGAACTAGCTCTTCTCTCCCACATCACATCTACATGAGATCCAGGTATTTAGATGATCAATTTTTAGGATAATTTCATTTAGTAAATATGTATCCTTTAGTATTTAATATCTCCTGGAAACCAATTATTTAAAAACAAATGAGCAGCTGTTGTGTCAATAAACCCAGGCTAGTGTCTTCTGCCATCTAGTTTTAAGAATCTTTTAGCATTTTCTTATTACAGTCCAAATTAAATGTAAACAGTCATGTCACACAGCACACATTCTCAAATCTGCCATCAGCTAACAGGATGAATGATAATGAGATATGTTAATTATTTGCTGTGACTGATTTTGACTGGTACATCTTGTAATGTTATGGAGTACAGTAAATATTAGGTCTGTTAATTTTTTCCTAGGCAAGGAAATCATGCTCACTAATGACTCACCTCATTTGTAGCTTTCTCTACAATCTGCCAACATATTGGTATATTCAAGCATTCTGTATGTTTTCCTAGGTGAATTTCACATTAAGAGGCCAGTAGTATCCTAAAGTCAGGTGAATCTCTTGAGTTTTCCAAACACTGACGCCCACCATCTTCCCCTGATAGCCCTAACACACACACTTCAATTTCCTGCAAAGCTAACCCTACAGGGCCACTAAAAACCCTCCAATATGCACATTATATTTGTTCTATGTTAGAATATATTTTAAGGCCATTAAGAAGGTTCAGCAGGTAAAAGCAACACCAAGCTGACAACCTGAGTCCAATCCCTGGGACTCAAATAGCAGAATGAGAGACCCAACACCTATAAATTGTCCTCTGCCCACCCTACACATGCTGTGGCATACATACACTTCTATCCATACTCCCCACACATACACAATAAATAAATAAGTGAATAAATACGCAGTAAAATAATTTATAATTATTTTAAAAGATTGTTTTTTAAATACAAGCTTATATGTCTAAATGACCCAATAATGTGTGTGAGTCCACAACTGATTTTTAACAAATCTAGCATTAGCTTTAAAGTCTTTGAATCCAAAGTAAGGAGTTTGAAATCATGGGGCACTCCAGATGAAATTACCACAAATACAGTATCTCCTGAGCATTTTTTATTCGATAATCCTCTAAACAAAATTTCCCTTGCCTTCCTATTCCCAATAAATTTTAATATCACAGATATTATCTGCTATGTACTTAGCCATCAATTTTATCCCTTAGGGATAATACCATTCATTCTGAGAATATATTGACTAGAGTTCTCATCCTACTTTCTCTTTTTTTATAATAATTTTTTCTTCCTTTTTTTATTTAAGTTATAAACAAGCTTGTTTCACATGTCAATCCCAGCTCCCTCTCCTACCCCTCCTTCCCATCCCTCCCCACCAGGCCGCCCCTTCCCCCACCCAATCTCCACTCCGATCCCCAGGGAGGGTGAGGCCCTCCATGGTAGATCTCCAGATTATAATATTTTTATTTATTTAACTTTTTACACTTGTTACTCCCAGTTCCCTCTCCTTCTCTTCCTCCCCTGGCCCGCCAATCCCTCCAAGTCCCCACCCCACTCCTTCCCCCCTCTGCTCCCCAGGGAGGGTAAGGCCTTCTATAAGGTATTTTTAGAGTCTGTCATAGAATCCCAGGCAGGGCCTAGGTCCGCGCCCCATGTGTCCAGGCTGAGAGAGCATCCCTCCATGTGGAATGGGCTCCCAGAGTCCATTTGTATGCCAGGAATAAATACTGATCTACTTTCCAAGGTCCCATAGATTGTCAAGGCCTTCTCTCTGACACCCAGGTTGACGGGTGGGGGGGGGGGAGTCTGGATTAATACCATGCTGGCCTCTCATCAGTCTGGGGTCCATGCGTTCCGCCTTGTTTAGGTCAGCTACCTTTGTGGGTTTCGCCAGCCTGGTCTTGACGCCTTTGCTCATCACTTCCTTTACAACTGGGATCCAGGAGTTCAGTTCCGTTTTCAGCTGTGGGTGTCTGCCTCTGCTTCTGTCAGCCACTGGATCAGGGTTGCAGCAATTCCACTCTTAGGCATATACCCAAAAGAGATACACTCATACAATAAGGAAATCTGCTCAATTATGTTCATAGCAGCATTGTTTGTAATAGAGAGAACCTGGAAGTAACCTAGATGTCCCTCAACTGAAGAGTGGATAGAGAAAATGTAGTACATTTACACAGTGAAGTACTACTCAGCAGAAAAAAAAAAAAGGAATCTTGAAATTTGCAGGCAAATGGATGGCACTAGAAGAAACCATCATGAGTGAGGTAGCCCAGTCACCAAAAAACAAGCATGGTGTGTACTCACTCATATATGGATTTTAGACATGGAGCAGGGGACTGCCAGCCTACAATCCCACTTCAACAGAGTCTGGGAAGCAGGGAGGACACGAAGATATGCTTGGTAGCCCAGAAAAGGGGAATGGGATGAGACCTCCTCATTGGATTGGGAGCAGGAGGGGAGGGAAAGGGAGAGGGAGATGGAAGAAAGAGGGGGAGAAGAGGATGGGAGCAGGAAGGTTGAGTCAGGGTAAGAAAAGAGGAGAGGATGATGAGAGATACCATAATAGAGGGAGCCATTATAGGTTGGAAGAGAGATCTGGCACTAGTGAGATTTTCAGAGATCTACAAGAATGACACCAACTGGCATTAAGGCAACCTTAAATGTCCTCCCCTGATAATGAGATTGATAACTACCTACTTTCTCTTTACCATTGTTTAAATTATCTATTCTTACTCAAATCTATAAACTCACCTTAGTAGGAGCTGGTGAAATGAGTACTTCCCTAGGACCTGATTCATTCCCTGAAGACAATACCCAGAAATACTCTATCTCCTTTTTTTTTACATTTCCACCCAAATAATTCATGCTTAGGCAAGTTCATACAGCTTAAAGATAGATAGATGATAGATGGAGTAGGTAGATAGATAAATATAAATACAGAAACAAATAGATATATATGCTTACTTTTATAAGTAAGTTTTTAGTGGGTCTAGCTATTAAATGGTAAATATCAACACGTATTTTGCACATAATCATTCAATAAAATGCTTATCATCTCAGTGAAAAATTCTTGTGAAGTCAGATATTTCCAGAAAAATCAAACAGAATCAGTTAGATGGGGTATTGAAGTATCATTGAATAAGCTGTTTACAAAGGCATCTGGATCAGCAAGAACTTAGTTTTTATAAGTAAGCAGTGCTTGGTTTTTATCTTCTCAGCAGCATTCAACAAAAACATTGGAATTAGACTCGGTCCCCAGTTCATATAGTATGTCAGACTTTCATTTAGATACTAAAGACAGAAAGAAGCCCCTAGCTAACAATACAATTGCATTCCAACAGGAGAACCAGTGCACAGTAAGATGGAACACAGATGACAACTTTAGAAGAAGTGAAGGAGGCTGAAGAAATGAGTGGCAGTGCCAGTAAGACAGTAAGCAAGTCAGTAAGAGGGACAATGTTGCATATTGTCTTTCTAAAAATGTTTAGCAGAGTCTACAGGACACAACAGGAATCGCTGTGAGTATGTCCACTGGAGTCCAGTGCTTGGGTCTGACCACTGACTCCCAGGACTTGGGAGTCAGGACAAAAGCCAGGATCAGACAGTTGGACCAGTTTGCCATGACAATGCTGGAAGGACTGATGCCCCGAACTTTAGAAACTGTTCAACTCCTTGAGGAGCTAGAGCAGTCTTTTATAAAGTTCCCAGAAAGGTTCTGACTCATCCTCTGCGGTTGACTGGCAAATGTGGGATCAGGGGATAAAGAGTACATCCAGACTATACACCTAAAACCACTAGTTCCATATAATCTAAATTTCCTGGAATTACAGTCATCTGAAACTCATGCCATGGTATCAAAGACGTGTGTGTTTAAAAACCATGCTTAAAGTGATGTAATTGGTGCAAACTTTTTAAGGACCTGACTCCCACGCAGTTTGTGAAGAAAAAAAAAACCTCAGCAGCTGCTATCTAGTTTTACTGAAGCACTGAAAGTTAAATAAATCTACTTTAAAAACAAAAACACACAATCCAAGAAAGCACAATTTAATTTAGTGGGATTGGGGCTTTGACTCTTGTCTTTCCTAGCTCAGCTTTGGCAGATAATTGGAATAGCTATTCACAAGCCAACACTTCCTCCAAAGTTCTGCCCTGTATCATCTCAGATCTGAGAGGTCCACATGCACTGTTCTCTCTTACCTGCGAAACCGGCACCGTCTCTAACATGCTAACATGCATGTTCTAGAAGTCAGAATCACACCAATCTCAGCAAGCACACATGCACTAACTGGTTTCTGATGCTCTGGATTATTGCTCTGCGTGCCACTTAAACTCTTGTTGCTTAATTACACAAATGAGCAGATAACATTGTTAGCGTCCTAAAGCTAGAACGCCTTCCTAAAGCACATTAGGCACACGGGATCCCCGTGCCTCGTTTATTAGACCAGCTTCCACAAACCCATGCCTGACTGGGTGCATTTTGCAGATGTTAAAAAAAATATAGCCACACCCACTTTACTAATCCAAACGTAATTTATATTAACAACAGATACCAAAGTCCTGGGAATTCCTCTGCTTCTGCCTGGAACATTCATGTGCCAGCTCTGACATGCAAGTTCTTGATTAAATTAAGTAATTGACTTTGGGATATAAATTGAAATTAACAGGCACCTAATATTCCAAAATGTCTTAATGATAAATTGTAGTATGTAACATAAAACCTTACCACCTCTAGTCTCTCTAGCACACACACTCATCTAGACAGAGGAGAGTTCCTTAACCTTAGTACCTACTGGCCATTTGGACTGGGTAACTCTGATGAGAGGATGACCAACTATGACCTGCGCGTTACAGGCGGTGACGGTTAATCTGCATTGTCAACACTGCTGGATGTGGAATATTTGAAAGACACACCTTTCTGGGTCTGGGCTTCCTCACTCAAGGTGATCTGCATGTTCTCTCTCATCTGAAGCTACTAGTTCCAAGTCTTCGAGTGTGAGGATATATCCTGGAGTAAGTGCAGAAATCTAAAAAGTAAAAAGGACCATTGCTGGGGAAGCAAGAGAGAGGAAAATGGAATGCAAGTCATCACATAGGAAAAACTGGGGTCTTTAATTAGGAAGGCTAAAGGAAGACAAATATAGGAGGGAGGAAGGTAAAATAAAAGTAAGGATTCTGAAAAAAGTCATAAGGTATCATACTACTAACTACCAAAAATAATATAACATGCATACATGCATGCCCATGCATTAATACACATATATAGCTTAAATGAAATTTTCCCATTTGGGTTGACAGTGTTCCCTCCAAGAGATAAAGACCATCTAGCAAAAACCCTACCATTGGGCACAAAAGGCAAGATTGTCCAAGAGTCTCCCAAAACATCACAGACTATTGATATTGCCCTTGCTTGGAAGGTTGGATAGTAAGTCCCTATTGCTGAAGACACCATGTGTGGTGATATATTATTTATTTATGTTTTAATAAAGCCTGCCTGAGGATTCAGAATGCAAAGCTAGCCACAAGCTATAGAGATCAGACAGTGGTGATACACACCTTTAATCCCAGAAGTCATACTAGCAAGCCATAAACCAGGCAGTGGTGGCATATACCTTTAATCCCACGACTCTGAAGACAGGCAGATGGATCTATGTTAGTTCAAGGCCACACTGAGTTACATGAAAGTTACATGAAATTGATCCAATCCTAAAGAGAAACAGCTCACACAAGGTGATCTCAGTACTTGGGATCACATGCCTTTAATCCCAGCAGTAGGAAGGCATAAAAGAAGCAAAGGGTGTCACGTGGTGATTTAGTTTCCAGACAGGGAGAGCTATTGTCTCTGAGGATTCTTGGAGAGAGCATTGCACTCTGAGGATTTGAGAAGCCAGGATCACCCTTTCAGTCTGAGGGAGAGGTAAGAGCTAGTTGCTGGCTGCTTTGCTTATCTGACCATCAACTTGAACCCCAATATCTATCTCTGGGTCTTTATTACTCATGTTACAACTATGCATTGTTGTCAAAGGGCCCAATGGCCCCTAAACTGAATTTGACCTGAAAAACCTCCTCCCTATGGACTAGTTTTCATGGCACCAGAAAACACCATCCAAGCTTCCAAAGGAGGGAAGTAACCAATAGCCCTACCCAGCTATAACACTTTTGAACCACAGCAAAAAGGAGCATGGCATAATAAACCTAAGGGTATAATGGTGGCATGCATCCTTTGACAGTAACCAATAGCTCCCTAATTGGATTTAAGAGCCCTCCGCAAGAAAGAAATCATACCTAATACTGAAAACCCAGAAATTACTCAGGGATAATGAAGTCATGGGTCTTGGAGAAGCTACAGCCACCACTTTATTGAACCATCTCTAACTGCATTCTAAATATTTGTTCTTATACTCACAGATAATGTAGTCCTCACCCCCCTCATCAAGAAAACTCTTTTTGTAGCAGAGACCATTACAGAAAACCACAATCAATCAAAATGGGCATTTGTGGATCCCAGTCCCAATGGATACATCTACAACACAACTTCTACACCTAGGCTCTGGGATCATTGCAGATGGAAAGGCAGAAATAGTATGGAGCCAGATGATCAGGGGTTTTGTTGTGAGATTGTGTCTCATAGAAAATTCAGAAGTTACACTCATAAAGTCTCATCAACATGACTGCCTAAACATGAGCAAAGAAGAAAGATACCAGTAAACATGTTACCATAGATAGGGGTGAAATGCCACAAGACCTCAACCCTACAAGAAAAAGGAAAAGAAAAGAAAAGAAAAGAAAAGAAAAGAAAAGAAAAGAAAAGAAAAGAAAAGAAAAGAAAGGAAAGGAAGGAAGGAAGAAACTATAGGCAACTAAGAAATACTGAGAGCAGGAGAAAAGCACACCCAGGGAATAGCACACCAATTAGTTACTCAATACCAATGATCAGCCCTAAAAACATACAACTAACATTATATAGACTGGGAAGGTTGTATTTATAGCAACAACAATTAATAAAAAAATGAAACAACAAATTTGAAAGAGAGAAAGGTAGGGTATATGGGAAGGTTTGGAAGGGGGAAAGGGACATGAGGAACGATGTAATTATAATTTCAAAAAGCTAAGGTGTGTCTTCTAAAAATGCCTTTCCAGGAAAGTTTAAATGGCAAGGAAAGACCCACCCCCAAAGCGGGAGGGTCCAAGCAGAACAAAGAAGGAAAAGAAAAATGTAAGCAAAGGACCATAAGTTATCTCTCTGCTTCTAGGTTTCTAAAATAAATCCTATCATAATCAAGAACATCATAAAAGTAAATGTTGATAAAATATAAAGTTAGATGGGTAGTGGCTGTTCCTGGTAAGATGTAATAAACATAAGGAGAGGTACAGCATGTTAATGATTAACAGAACTCTGTGGGAACACTGACACATCTGACCATGTAACGAGTATAAGCTAAAAGAGACTCCACCTGAATCTAGATGCAAGAGTTTAATTTTCCCTACATATGATTATTTTTTTATTTTTACTCAAAGGAAGCAATGTTACATTCGGTTCATAGCTTAAAAATGAAATTTTGGGAAAAATATGAGGAAAATGTAAAACCCAAATGCAGGCATACCTGACCTCAAGCCTAAGGTTTTTCGATATTTCAAGCTCCTTGGTTTTCTCATTCAGCAAAGAAATCCAGCTTGGTTCTTTATGTGTAATCATAGTAATGGTGTTCTTTTTCCAGCATTTAATGAGGTAATCAAGACTTGAGAACTTAAGCAAGAATAACAACAAGTTGAATAAACGCATATGGATATGTAAATGTCACTGGCATATATGAATGTGTTAAATGAATAGATAACATAGTATTATACATAATTTCATCCTAAGGAAAAAACAAAGAGCTGAATAGACTTCCACACCTTTATCTCAATGGAATAGGTAAAACACACAGCTAAGGCCTTCTTCTAGGTCTTTGTCTCTAATGGTAACTTTACTGTTTTTATGTCTTCATAACTTATTATGAAAAAGTTTCCTGAGTACTAAGATCATGGTTTTCAAATCTAGTTTTTTATGGGCTCAATATTTAGCAATGAGATCAGTCATTGTATTCTGATATATCCACACTGAGTGATAAATATTTGCCAGTCACCATGTTAAACATGTTATATTTTATGTTGTAATTATGGAAATTTGTATTTCATTTTTATATTCCCCTTATAGTTAAAGAAATTGAGGCTTACAGGAACTGTGAGAGTCCAACATCACACAGTGAGGAAATCATAGACGGTAATTCAGATGCAAAATTCCCTATGCCAAGCTGTCTCTTCAACCATGCTGTGGCATACTTGGAACGAATTCTGCTCTAACAATGATACTTGCAAAATGTCAGTTGCATGCCTCTCATGGAGAATGAGCCATGCACCCCCCCAACCTGCCCACTCATGGCTTATGTGTAGGCACCCGCTTTCCATGCAAGGGGATGAAAATTTCTGTATTTTTTCAGTTCTTCACAGACGAGAAAGGGTAGAGGAAGATGCTTCGGTTTACCTGCTTGGTTTATTCTGTTTTTCATTTTGTTTTGTGTTTTTGTTTTTGTTTCTGTTTCTGTTTGAGACTGATCTTACTTCATAGCCACAGCTAGCCAGGAACTCATTCTATAGCCCAAGCTGCCTTCAAACCATGGCAATCCTCCTGCCTCACCCTCCTAAGTGCTGGGATTATAGAATTAGCTACCACACCCAACTCTAATGCTGTTCTTGATAGGGAAAAATAAAACTTTTAAAGTAATGACCAACTTGAGCATGGGTCACATACACTGGGCAAATATTTTCTATCCCAGAGTAGCCAACTGCACAGCTGTGCTCAGAGGAGACACTGAGCTTACGCTACCTAGACAAAGTCACACATTATTACCATACACTTCTTCATTTTATGTATTTCATACAATGTGTAAGTTTAATAGTATTCTATAACTTAGATGACAGTATCTTCAGGAAGTAATACAAAAACTGAGCTATAAAAAATAATCATGTTCTCTAAGTTTCACCTTAAATCCACTTTATTCTAGACCACAAGATATTGAGAACCTAGAATATGTTTCAAGTGGTAATAGTTAGAAGTGTTAACATTCACATATTGAAAAAATACCCCACAATGGATGAAAATGTGATCTGTGATCTCTTTTCAATATGCTATAATGAGTTTTCTAAGAAAAAAAAGCAAAGTGATCTTGATATTATGTCTCATGCCCTACCGGAAATCAGTGACAAGTCCCTGGAAACAGAATTCTGGAGTTTTAGGAAGCCAGTTAGTGAGAGCGCAAGCTTGCAGCCTTTGTTTTCTTGATAATGCACTAAACCTAACTACACTTCCTGACCAAAACAACCTGTATGCTTAGAGGAAACATCACTGAGTGTTTTCTGGTTTTGCTTTGCTTTAGTTAAATGTAGTTTTAAAGTTTATCTGGGAAAATTTTACCTCATGGATATTGAGTCAAGTACCTACCCTAAATATTTACAAGGCAGTAAGCTAGACATCACATATTAGGTATCTGCCATAATAAAACTTTTAATAGACATGTAGATGTGATTTTTTCCAACCCACATACTTGGCTAGGATGAATACCTCTGCTAATTATGGTTAAATATTTCCACTACCTGGAAGGATTCCTGTTCTGAAAAGCATTTTTTGGAACACAAAGTACTAATCTCTTATTTTTAAAATTGGATTAGTAAATGACAATCATCTAAAATCCCTGCCAGGCAGAAAATAAATGGCAGAAATAAATTGAGAAACACTATCTCAAGAGATTAAGCAACCTATATAAAGTCATAGTAGCGTTTCCCAAACCAGATGACTGTTATCCTTACAAAATTCTATAGTCCCTGTGTGTCATTTCATAGTGCACTTCTTTTTTTTATTTTATTTTTTTTATTAATATTTTTTTTATTTTCCATTTTAAATTTAGATAAGAAACAAGGTTGCTTTACAAGTCAGTACGAGGTCCCTCTCCCTTTCCCTCCCCTCCACCCGTGCCCTCCCCCCATCCCCCCCGTTATCCCCTCATTCCTCCAGGGAGGGTGAGGCCCTCCATGGGGGTGTCCATAGTCTGTCATTTCATATAGGGCAGGGCCTAGACCCTTCCCCAAGAGTTCAGGGTGAGAGTGCACCTCACATTGTTCTATGGGAGTCCAGAGACCGTGTGTATACTTGGGATGGGTACTGATCTGCTGTCCAAGGCTCAATAGATTACCTAGGCCTCCTCACTGACACCCAGATTCAGGGGGTCTTGATCAGTCCCATGCTGGATTCCCAGGCTGATGCCTGGGATTCAAGAGTTAACCTTTGTCTGGTCAGCTGTTTCTGGGGTTCAACCAGCCCAGTCTTAATCCCTTTGATCATCAGTCCTCCCTCTCTGATACTGGCTTTCTTGAGTTCAGCTCAGTACTTAACCAGCCAGTAAATGAAGTTTCTGTTTCCCAGACTTTCTGGCAATAGGATTGTAGGCTGGCACTCCCCAGATCTATGTCTAAAATCCATATATGAGAGAGTACATGCCATGTTTCTCTTTTTGTGACTGGGTTACCTCACTCAGGATGGTTTCTTCTAGTGTCATCCATTTGCCTGCGAATCTCATGATTCCATTATTTTTTTCTGCTGAATAGTACTCCATTGTGTAGATGTACCACATTTTCTCTATCCATTCTTCGGGTGAGGGACATCTAGGTTGCTTCCAAGTTCTGGCTATTACAAATAAAGCTGCTATGAACATAGTGGAACAGACATCTTTGTTATATGAATGGGCATCTTTTGGATATATGCCTAAGAGTGCAGTTGCTGGGTCTTGTGGTAGGTTTATTCCCATTTTTCTGAGGAATCTCCATACTGCTTTCCAAAGTGGCTGAACCAGTTGGCACTCCCACCAGCAATGGAGGAGTGTCCCCCTTTCACCACATCCTCTCCAGCATAAATTGTCATTGGTGTTTTTGATTTTAGCCATTCTGACAGGAGTGAGATGGTATCTCAGAGTTGCTTTGATTTGCATTTCCCGGATGGCTAAGGATGTTGAGCACTTTCTCAAGTGCCTCTCAGCCATTTTAGACTCCTCTATTGAAAATTCTCTATTTAGTTCTGCAGCCCACTTCTTAATTGGGTCCTTTGCTGTTTTGGAGACTTGCTTCTTGAGTTCTTTGTAAATTTTGGAGATCAACCCTCTGTCAGATGTGGGATTAGTGAATATTTTTTCCCATTCTGTGGGCTGCCTTTTTGTCTTGCTGACTGTGTCCTTTGCCTTACAGAAGCTTCTCAGTTTCAGTAGGTCCCATTTATTAATTGTTGATCTCACTGTCTGTGCTACTGGTGTTATGTTCAGGAAGCTGTCTCCTGTACCAATTCGTTCAAGGGTACCACCCACTTTCTCTTCTAAGAGGTTCAGTGTGGCTGGATTTATGTTGAGGTCTTTGATCCATTTGGACTTAAGTTTTGTGCATGACGATAAACATGGATCGATCCGCATTTTTCTACATGCCAGTCTCCAATTATGCCAGCACCATTTGTTGAAGATGCTTTCTTTATTCCGTTGTATATTTTTAGCTTCTTTGTCAAAGATCAGATGTTCGTACGTGTGTGGGTTAATACCCGGATTTTCAATTCGATTCCATTGGTCTGCCTGTCTATTTTTGTGCCAATACCAAGCTGTTTTCAGGACTATAGCTCTATAATAGAGCTTGAGGTCAGAGATAGTGATGCCTCCGGACGTTGCCTTGTTGAACAGGGTTGTTTTGGCTATCCTGGGTCTTTTGTTTTTCCATACAAAATTGATTATTGTTCTTTCAAGGTCTGTGAAGAATTGTGCTGGGATTTTAATGGGGATAGCATTGAATCTGTAGATTGCTTTTGGCAGGATTGCCATTTTTACTACATTGATCCTACCTATCCAAGAGCATGGGAGATCTTTCCATTTTCTGAGGGCTTCTTTAATTTCTTTCTTTAAAGATTCAAAGTTCTTACGATACAGGTCTTTCACTTGTTTGGTTAGCGTTACCCCCAGGT
Source organism: Mesocricetus auratus (assembly GCF_017639785.1). Taxonomy (NCBI): domain Eukaryota; kingdom Metazoa; phylum Chordata; class Mammalia; order Rodentia; family Cricetidae; genus Mesocricetus; species Mesocricetus auratus. The sequence goes on from NW_024429266.1 coordinate 46,199,929, forward strand.
ATTTTATGTTGTTTGTGGCAATTGTAAAGGGTGATGTTTCTCTGATTTCTCTTTCAGCCCTTTTATCATCTGTATATAGTAGGGCTACTGACTTTCTTGAGTTGATCTTGTAACCTGCCACTTTGCTGAAGGTGTTAATCAGCTGTAAGAGTTCCCTGGTAGAGTTCTTTGGGTCATTGATGTAAACTATCATATCGTCTGCAAACAGTGAAAGTTTGACTTCTTCCTTCCCAATTTGTATCCCCTTGATCCCCCTTTGTTGTCGTATGGCTATAGCTAGAACTTCAAGTACCATGTTGAAAAGGTATGGAGAGAGTGGACAGCCTTGTTTTGTTCCTGATTTTAGAGGAATTGCGTTGAGTTTCTGTCCATTTAGTTTGATGTTGGCTGTTGGTTTACTGTATATGGCTTTTATTATGTTTAAGTATGTCCCTGTTATCCCAGATCTCTCCAAGACCTTTATCATGAAGGGGTGTTGGATTTTGTCAAAGGCTTTCTCAGCATCTAGTGAGATGATCATGTGATTTTTGTTTTTCAGCTTGTTTATATGGTGGATTACGTTGATGGATTTTCGTATGTTGAACCATCCCTGCATCCCTGGGATGAAACCTACTTGATCGTGGTGAATGATTGTTTTGATGTGCTCTTGGATCCGATTTGCCAGTATTTTATTGAGGATTTTTGCATCAATGTTCATGAGGGATATTGGTCTGAAGTTCTCTTTCTTAGTTGTATCTTTGTGAGGCTTGGGGATCAAGGTTATTGAAGCCTCATAGAAAGAGTTTGGCAAAGACCCTTCTGCTTCTATTGTGTGGAACACTTTGAGAAGAATTGGTATAAGCTGTTCTTTGAATTTGTGGTAGAATTCTGCACTGAGGCCATCTGGACCTGGACTTTTTTTGGTTGGGAGACTTTTGATGACAGCTTCTATTTCCATAGGGGTTATAGGTCTATTTAAATTGCTTATCTGTTCTTGATTTAATTTTTGCAAATGATAGCTGTCCAGGAAGTCATCCATTTCCTTTAAATTTTCGAATTTTGTGGAGTACAGGTTTTCAAAGTATGACCTAATGATTCTCTGGATTTCCTCAGAGTCTGTTGTTATGTCCCCCTTTTCATTTCTGATTTTGTTAATTTGCGTGTTCACTCTCTGCTGTTTGGTAAGTTTGGACAAAGGTTTGTCTATCTTGTTGATTTTCTCAAAGAACCAACTCTTCGTTGCATTGATTCTTTGTATTGTTTTCCTGGTTTCTACTTTGTTGATTTCAGCCCTCAATTTGATTATTTCCTGGCATCTACTCCTCCTGGGGGAGTTTGCTTCTTTGTGTTCTAGAGCTTTTAGCTGTGATGTTAATTCTCTGGTATAACTGTTTTCCTGTTTCTTCATGTGAGCACTTAGTGCTATGAACTTCCCCGTAGCACTGCTTTCAAAGTGTCCCATAGGTTTGGGTATGTTGTGTCTTCATTCTCATTGAATTCGAGGAAGTCTTTAATTTCTTTTTTATTTCCTCTTTGACCCAGGGATGGTGCAGTTGAGCATTATTCAATTTCCATGAGTTTGTAGGTTTTCTGCAATTTGTGTTGTTGTTGAATTCTAATTTTAAGGCATGGTGGTCTGATAAGATGCATGGAGTTATTCCAATTTTTTGTAGCTGCTGAGGTTTGACATGTTGCCAAGTATGTGGTCGATTTTTGAGAAGGTTCCATGTGGTGGTGAGAAGAAGGTATATTCTTTTTTATGTGGATGAAATGTTCTATAGATATCTGTTAATCCCAGTTGGGTCATTACTTCTATTAGACCCTTTGCTTCTTTGTTGAGTTTCTGTCTGGTATTCTTGTCTAGTGGTGAGAGTGGTGTGTTGAAATCTCCCACTATAACTGTGTGGGGCTTTAGATGAGATTTAAGTTCTAATAATGTTTCTTTAACAAATGTGGATGCCTTTGTATTGGGGGCATAGAAGTTCAGGATAGACACTTCATCTTGGTGGGTTTCACCTGTGATGAGTATGTAATGACCTCCTTCATCTCTTTTGATTGATTTTATTTTAAAGTCTAGTTTGTTAGATATTAGGATTGCTACCCCTGCTTGTTTCTTGGGTCCATTTGATTGAAAAATTTTTTCCCAATCTTTAACTCTCAGGTAATGTCTGTCTTTGAGGGTGAGGTGTGTTTCTTGTATGCAGCAGAAGGAAGGGTTCTGACTTCGAATCCATTCTGCTAGTCTGTGTCTTTTTATGGGTGAGTTAAGGCCGTTAATATTGAGGGATATTAATGACCATTGATTGCTCATCCTTCTTCGATTTGCGATGGTTGTTGTTGGTGGAATTATGTGTGGAATTTCACCCCTTTGTTCTTTTGACTGTTGGTAGAGAGGGATTCTCTAATGCTTATGTTTTTCTGGTTGTAGTTAGCTTCCTTGGGTTGGAGTTTTCCTTCCAAAATTTTCTGTAGGGCTGGGTTAGTGGACACATATTGGTTGAATCTAGTTTTGTCATGGAATATCTTGTTTTCTCCGTCTATAGTGATTGAGAGCTTTGCCGGGTATAGTAGTCTGGGCTGGCATCCATGGTCTCTTAGTGTAGGTAGAATATCTATCCAGGACCTTCTGGCTTTCAGAGTTTCCATGGAGAAATCAGGTGTAATTCTGATAGGTTTGCCTTTATATGTTACTTGACCTTTTTCCTTAGCTGCTCTTAATATTCTTTCTTTATTCTGTATGTTTGGGGTCTTGATTATTATGTGGCGAGGGGATTTTTTTGTGGTCCACTCTATTTGGTGTTCTGTAGGCTTCTTGTGCCTTCATTGGCATGTCTTTCTTAAGGTTGGGAAAGTTTTCTTCTATGATTTTGTTGAATATGCCTTCTGCCCCTTTGAGGTGGATTTCTTCTCCTTCTTCTATACCTATTATTCTTAGGTTTGGTCTTTTCATGGTGTCCCATAATTCCTGGATGTTTTGTGTTAAGGATTTGTTGGATTTAATGTTTTCTTTGGTTGATAAATCCATTTCTCCTAATGTATCTTCAACACTTGAGATTCTCTCTTCCATCTCTTCTATTCTGTTGGTAATGCTTGTATTGGTAGTGCCTGACTGTTTGTCCAGCTTTTCTATTTTCTGCCTTTCTTCAGATTGTGTTTTTTTTAGTGTCTCTATTTCAGTTTTCAACCCTTGCAGCGTTTGCATTGCTTCTTGCAATTTTCTGTTTATCTGTTCGTCCGTTTGTTGCCTTTTATGAATTTTTTGGTTTGTTCTTTCTTCCATTTCTTGCATTTTTTGGTTTGCTTTTTGTTCCATTTCTTGGATTTTGTGCTTTGTTTCTTCTTCCATTTCCTGCCTTTTTTGGTTTGTTTCTTCCTCCATTTTTTTCATTTTTTGCTTTGTTTTTTCTACCATTTCTTGCATTTTTTGCTTTGTTTCTTCTTCCATTTCCTGCCTTATTTGTTATGTTTCTTCTTCTAATTCTTGCATTTTTTGCTTTGCTTTTTCTTCCATTTCTTGCATTTTTTGCTTCATTTCTTCTTCCATTTCGTGCCTTTTTTGGTTTGTTTTTTCTTCCAATTCTTGCATTTTTTGGTTTGTTTTTTCTTCCATTTCTTGCATTTTTTGGTTTGTTTTTTCTTCCATTTCTTTGAGGGATTTTCCAATATCCTCTTTTAGGGCCTCTATCATTTTCATGAAAGTGCTTTTAAGGTCGTTCTCTTCTGCTTCCTTCGCGTTGGAATATTGGGGTCTTGCTGGTGTGGAGTCTCTAGAATCTGGCGGTGTCATATTTGTTTTTCTGTTGCTGACTGTGTTTTTGTATTGTCTCTTTCCCATCTCTTCTTCTAGTGGGTGCAGAAAGAGCCCCTTCCTGGTCTGGGGACCAGAGTTCCCTTTTGGTGGGTGCTAGTAAGTCCAGTAATCTGGTGGTTCTTCTATGCCTTGTCCAAATGCTGGTCCGTGGGTAGAGAAGAAGAACAGGAATCTGGGGCGCTTAGCCTCCTACCTGGTCCCCTGGACCCTAGGCTGGGTCCTGTTGTACCTGATCCGGAACTGCTACTCCCCTGGTCTCCCTGGCTCCTGTAGTTTCCTGGTCTCTTTGGTGGGAGAGAAGATCTGGAGTCTGGGGTGCTTGGCTCCCGCCGGGATTGGGAGCTCTGTGCAGTTCCCAGGCGATCTGCAGGCTCTGGAACACAGGCCGGGAAGCTGGCCTGTTTACCTGATGCTCCCGCCGGGATTGGGAGCTCTGTGCAGTTCCCAGGCGATCTGCAGGCTCTGGAACACAGGCCGGGAAGCTGGCCTGTTTACCTGATGATGCCAGAGGGACAGCTACTTTCCCATAGTGCACTTCTAAAGTCAGCTCCTTCACAAACCTTTCCAATTCCAAAATCACTACTATTTAAATGCCTGGATAAATATAAGGTACATGGATTATCTACTTACAAGTAGAATCACAGCGTAATTAAGCACAATAAAAAGCACAAACTTGGAGTGTTTCCATGGAACACAAACTAAGAAGTAGTACCAGTGAGGTTTCAAATAATTCCCTAAATCACATAACACAAATCTAGACCTTAATGGTGCACCACAGCATTACATCATCATTTTCCATGCATGGATTTATTTTGTCATGATAGTCATCCCCACCGAGAGTATTGCTATAACTTCTGTTTTATAAAAATGTAACAAGCTTGTCTTCTTTGATACTAGGAAAGTCTATGAATACAAGAACCACATCTCACAGATGTTAGTCTCAGTAATAAAAGTACTATGCTTGCATTTGGAAGCTGCTAGTTTTGGAACAATAATTATTTTTAAATGTACAAGTTTTTTTTAAATGAGCCTAAGTTTCTTAGCAAAAATACTCTTGTGTATGTGCACTTTCAATTGTGGGTGCATGTGTGTGTCTGTGTGTATGTACGAGTGTGTTTGATTATGCCCTTTCCTCTTTGGATATATTTTAGCAAGAACAATACTAAAATGTATGGTGGTTTGAATGAAAAATGTCCCCCACACTCTTGGGCATTTAAACAGTTGATCCACGCCAGGTGTTGGTGGCACACGCCTTTAGCCCCAGCACTCGGGAGGCAGAGACAGGTGGACCTCTGTGAGTTAAAGGCCAGCCTGTTCTACAGGGCGAGTTCCAGGACAACCTCCAAAACAATACAGAAAAACCCTGTCTCAAAAAAAAAGTAAACAGTTGGTCCACAGCTGCTGGTGGTGCTGCTTGAGAAGATGTAGATGGTGCACCCTTATTGGAGGAGACTCCCTGGGGGCTGCCTTTGAGAGCGTGAGGCCTCACCACACTGGAGTGTTTCTCTCTGCTTCAAGTTTTAGGTTAAAGATGTGAGCTCTCAGTTTCATATTTCTGCCACCTGCTGCCATGCTGTCCCTGCCATTATGGAACAGTTTTACCCAATTTGTAGTGCTGCTGATTAGACCCAGAGCCTCACATATACTGAGCAGTCATTCTAACAGGAAGCTACCTCCTAGCTTATAGTTAATATTAGTTTGAAGTTACTGCTATAGAATGCTATAGAATGCATTCTTTTGAAAAAAGAATTAAGATCAGTAAAAGTTTTCAACTAAATATGCTTTTAGGTATTGCAACTAAAATAGTAAGATGATTCAAAGGGCTCAGCGATCTAATTTGGTCATTCTACATTGTATTCAGATATTATCACATCACAAGTGGGTGTGGTGGGGCACATCTGTGTTCCTAAGTCTCAGGCAGGTCAAGCATAGTCTGTGGTCACACAGGAAATGACAGACCAGCCTGAACTATACAATGAGACTTTGTCTCAAAGGAAAATAGTCAGTCAGGTGGTAGTGGTGCATACCTTTAATCCCAGAGCTTGGAAGACAGAGACAGGTTGATCTCAGTGAGTTTGAGGCCAGCCTGGTACACAAAGTGAGTTACATGACAGCCAGGACTGTTACAGAAAAACCCTTTCTCGAAAAAACCAAAAGAAGAAAAAAAATCATCTCACTTTGTACCCAAAAATTTCAGCTGTCTTGTCAATATGCAATAAAAATAATAAATAAATAATAAAATGCAATAGTAAATGAAGGAGAAAAAGAAACTTCCTTAACCTAATAAATAATTTCAAAACAAAAAAAAGATTTATAAAAAGAAGTCAAATGGATTTATTCTCTTTTACACTTTAAAGAATCAGTTTAATTAAATCATGAATTATTTTTTGAAAGTGCTTAGCTTGCTCTTTTGTAGTCTCTTCTGTAGTAATTCTCTCACATATTTTATCAAATCTGTGTGGGCACACATATACACACAATATTTGATTGCCTAATATTTTATTAATAGTTTATTTTTAAATTTCAATATATTTTCTTTTCCTGATTAATTTCATCTTTAATTATCACATCATCATGGTAGGATTTTTTAAATGTATTTAAAATTTTCACATGGTATGATAGCTAATTTCTGTGACAATGGAGCGAAGATACATTATTGCTAGCTGCTATTGTTTGAATATGATGTATCCATAAAAAGGTTCATACATTTAAACTTGAGTTGAAGCTTGTAGTACTATAGCAGAAAGTCTATATTGATTTGGATTACTAGAGAATCCATTGATCAGTTCATAGCTGAATGGGCTATAAGTAACTGATGCCTGACAGGGAGGAAGTCACTGGGCATGTGCCTTTGAAGACACTGGTCCCTGGTCTCCTTCTCCTTCCATATTCTGCCTGTCTGTGATGAGGCAAGCATCTTTGCTCTCCCATACCTCTCCAGCATACGCCTGAAATCAATAGAAACACTCTATCATAGATGAGAGCCTTTGAAATGTGAGCCAAAATGAGCTTTTCCTCATTTGCAATTAAGTTATGTATTTGTCACAGAAAAAGAGATCTAACACAGTGTGGTTTTCCAAGAGAAGAGCATTTGTACCCTGAGTACCCTTAATAAAGCATATGGCACTCCTTAATGTTGGTGGCTGGGGTAGTTTCAATAAGAATGACCTCCTTAGGCTCATATAGTTGGATGTTTGATTCCGCAATGATGAGCTGTGAGGGAAGAATTAAGAGGTGTGGCCTTGTTGGAGGAGGTGTATCACTGGGTTTCAAAAGCCCATGACCAGCCAAGCCCAGTCTCTCCTTCCCCCTCCCCATCCCCCTCAAGAGTTCCCTTGATCATGGTCTTCATGGTATTAGAACAATGATGAAGACAGTGGGCATCATCCAACCCATTAAATGCCTGAGTAGAACCAGAATACAGAGAAAGATTGAATATGCTTTTTTGCCTGCATCATAAGCTGACAGACACTGACCCTCCTATCCTCAGAATGGAACATACACCATAAGAGTGCCAGATTCTCAGGCCTTCAGACTCAGACTGGAATTTGCACTACTACCTCTGCTTGCAGATGACAGATTACAGGAGCTTTCAGTCTCCAGAATTGCAGGAGCTATACCTATACTATTGATTTATATGAATATGAGAGAGGACATATGGGTATATATGCATAAAAAAGAATACAAGTCAACAGTGCATTTATATATACTCACATTAATATGTGTATATATAGAAAGAGAAATAACAAATGCAATGCTTTACAAGACAAAGTCTGAAATAAGCAATAGGAAATATGTAACTGAAAGAATGAGTATTTCAGACTGGAGAACAAGAGAAAACCAGTGAGCTGTGATATGTGCTAAAAAGTTGCTTGCAGTCCACACAGAGAAATGTCTTGAATACCAAAGCAAGATGCTTGAATATTAACTGTGGAAAAGTGGAAATACTACAAGTTTTGGGAAGGGTAAAATAGCCAAATATTAATTTGGTGAAAGTAACCATGATGTTATAGAAGACAATGGAAAGGAGACATGGCTCGAGTTCATGGGAGAATGAAAACTAGAAAACTCAATATGAAGTGGAAAAGATGCTCTAAGGAGATAACTGTAAATAAGTGAGAATTTGAATGCAAAGACTACCGTGGAAGGGAAAAACTGTCAGTGAATACTGATTAGACAAATATAGAAGAGGATTCACAATTTGAGATCCTGAGATTTCAGGTATGTACGACTGAGATAATGATGAGAGAGTAAAATGAGTTGAGGTACTAAATCTGAGAAATCAAGTTTAAATTCTGGACACAAAGTACATCATCTGCAACCATGTGTAGAGATTTAGCTGAGAACCAGAGGCATGGATATGAGATTAAGAAAGACACATAAAGTGTGTTAGTCAAGGTTGTCCATGGAAATAATCAGTAGAAGACATAAACACATGTGCATTTATATGTATGTAGACTTCTTCCCTATTTACATCAAAATGCTAGCTAACTATATTGTCCTCTCTAAATGTCTGAGTCAGGAGTCCTTTTCTCCTCATCTCTTCATTCCACCCCATGTGCACCTCTGCTATGGAACCTATTAAATTACTCTTTTAAATTATATTAGGTTCACTTCAACCTAATAAACATTTATTCAGAAAAATACTAGGAAAAACAAAATGAGTCAGTGTCTCTCCTCAAAAATTTATAGTCTAAACACGAAAGACACAAGGCAGCTTTTGTATCATAAAAAGACACAAACAAGGTGCTGTGATGGCTTAGGTGAAATAAATCTTTATTATGCCCTATCTTTCTCACAAAAGGGCAAATTCTCTCTGTGTGTCTCTGTCTCTCTTTCTCCTTCCACACTAGGGTGCACATTCTTCTGTGTGCATGCACACACAGCACTAGCACACACATACACGCACCAACAAAGATTCATTAGATGGAAATCTTTAAAGTAACCTAGTACGTGAATTGAAGTAGATTCTCTAGTGTTGCTGGCTGAACTATGTCCCTGTAGAATTTTTATGTAGTAGTAGTTCCCATCTCAACCACCAGAACCTCAAAATGTGACTATGTTTGAAAACAAGATCATTTAAAAGGAGATTAAGTTAAAGTGAGGTCACCAGGACAAACCCAAACTTTGAGTTGTGACCCAAATAAAAGGGGTAAATCTGAAGATGCAGGGTCACCAGGGATGTGTATGCACTAACAAAGACTGAGAGTGTACAGCAAAAAGGAGTGGAATCTCCCATCATCACCATCTTTGATCCATGGACTCTGGAATGACAGTTGGGGATCCTGCATGGGAGCTCTCTGAATGTGGGTGACAGTTATGTAACTTGATCTGTCGGGGGGCCCTGGCAGAGGGAATAAGACTTTTACCCTGGGTGCATGAACAGGCTTTGTGAAGCCCATACCCTAAGATGAGATACCTTGCTCAGCCTGGATGCAGACGGGAGGGGCTAGGTCTTGCCTCTTCTTGGTATGCCAGACTTTGTTGACTCCCCAACTTACTTCCTTGAGAAATGAATGAGGGGTGCAATATGGGGAGCTGGGGAGAGGGAGAGGAGAAGGGAGGAGGAACTGGAGCTAGTATGTAAAATGAAAAAAAATTAAATAAAAAAGGAGTCAGCAATCAGTCTCTCCTAATTTGCACCTTTTGGGGTCTAAATTTCTGTAGACCTATTTTATTACTAAATAATTAATAAAACCCCTCTTTGTGAAAAAACCTGTAAAATGTGAATTTCTGCCTGATGGTTACCCATAGAAAACTATCTATAAAATAAGAACAAGACTAAAAAATAAGGTACTTAAATTCATGTAGTTTTGCAAATTAAGAAACAAAAAATAACCATGATAGGAGTATGGAATTGTGTGGTGTCGAAGCATGAGCTTGGTCAGAGGTGCCCAATCTCCTTGCAATGGTGTGCTTCTTTTATATGTCCCCTACAGTGGGCCCCAAGCATTTAAGGTGATAACAGTGATTGCTTATTTACTTAATCTAACAACACATATGATTTACCCAAATACTACAGGAACTATGGGAATTCTGTCTGTGTGTGTATACCTTTGTATATTCTTCATCAAGTAGTAGTGTCACAGTTCTGGTAAGTCCATGATTCTAGTGGGAATCTTAAATACCTGAAGACGCTTGAGTAACATTCCCTTTTACAAACTTCTTGACAGCCAGTTATCAGTCTCATCAGGTCACTAAAATCTGTGCTCTTCCATGTTCACCACAAATTTTCCTAATGTATTTCTTACTTTGTTTTTGTTTTGTTTTTTGACTTTTTTTTTGGAAAGGGTTTCTCATTGTAGCTCTGGCTATGCTGGAACTTGGTCTATACCCCAAGCTGTCCTCAGACTCACAGAGATCTGCCCACTGAGTGCTGAGACTAAAGATGTGTGATAATTTTTAGATTTGTGCTACTATGACTTTCAAAAATGTACATTGATACCTGGTTTCTTCATATCAGAACTTACGTATAGTCTATACTGTGAAAGAGTGTCAAACAATATTTTCTATGAAGAAAGCATCAGTTGCAATTGAAACTAAACATAACTTACCAAATGGGTAACATTAAATTGCCATGAAACATTTGTTTGATGATTTCACAAGCTTAGAAACTTAATGGATTACCACTGAAAGTAACAAAGCTATTCACTCATACTAGACTTAAACCAAAGACTAGCACCATATTCTAGTCTCAATGAACACATTTATGAGTGACAACCACTGACCAAATTCTTAATTGATTTTGTAAATTCAATAGTTCACATGATAAATCTTCAAATAACATTGCTGAGTAAAACCTAACACCACAGGCTTGACTGTTAACAACAGCTGTGTGTTAAGAGACTGACTGAATTGCCAAATCATTAGCCAATCTCCCACATGAAAACAATGCAAACAAAATCATATAAATGGTTAACGCTATTTGCTTTAATGGCAGTGACTCTTTTTGTTAAGCGGTCAAGTAATAGTGGAAAAACCCAGGGGTCACAAGATTTCTTCACAGCTAAATAAAACCCCTCATTGGAGCTATTCCAAAAAAAGTGTATGGATTGTGCTCTGCACTTGGCACTAAGCCAAGGGGGATAAATGGGGGAAAAGATAGCCTAAGCTGACAATATCTCTAGGCCTGCAGGACATCAATGTGCCTTTGACTAATTCAGACAAAAGGGCCCTCTGCACTCTAATGACCCCAAGGTAGACACCATTTTCTTCAACTAAATGATGCTAAAAATTCTAAGAGTGAATTCTTAGAATCCACTCTAACAAATACCTAAGTACAATGTGACTCAAGGATTCCTTTCAGAGGATGTTTTTAGTATGATTGGAACTTTAGCGCTATTTTAACTAGAATATCAGTTTAATACATAAAGGATTATCATTTTTCAAAGAGTGGTTGCAATGCAGTTATCTTCCAAAATGTAAAATGACAACATTTGATTTCACAGATTTGGATAAAAGAAAGGCAATTTGTTTACTGAAAAGTTATCTCAGTGACAAATATAGTTACCTCGAGATTATTTTAAAATTAAGGATGAAGCAGGAACCTCTGCCTTACATTTTCTAAGACTTTGAAGTGAGTCAATCTTTCCTCCAAGTGAACAAGTAGAGCAATGGAGTGACTACCAGACAATAGGTCCTACCTTCCTTCTATCAGGGCTCTCCAGGAGCGAGACTATCGGGATCTCAAGAATAAAGCATATATAAGCAAATGTAAAAATTAATTATTTTTCCTTTTAATTGAAAATAGATATTTTTCTCATATAACATATCCTAATTATAGTTTCTCCTTCCTCTTCTCCATCCAGTTCCTCCCCACCTCCCTTCTCAACTGGATCCACCCCCTTTCTGTCTCTCTTTAGAAAATGAACAGGCTTCTAAGGGATTATAATATAATTAGACAAAACAAAAACTAATACATCAGAATAGGACAAAACAAACAAACCGAAGGAGGAAAAGGCTGAGAAAACGCACAAGAAACAGAGACCCATTCATTTGCACACTCAGGAATCCCATAAAACCATAAATTGGAAGCCATAATATACATATGAAGAACCTATAGGGTAAAAAGCAAAAAGAAAAATACATAAATGAAATAAAATGAAGAAGATGAAAAATAAGACAAAACTAAAGACATGCCACTGCCTGTATATTATGGCCTTGCTCAGTAACCATCAGAGAAGCTTCATCTACCAGCAGGTGGGAACAGATATAAAAACCCAGACAAACATTAAATAGAGAGCAAGAGGTGTCAGAACACTCAACCATAAACGGGGTATGTCTATCAAACTCCTTCATTTATGGATCAGGGGAACCTCACAAAAGAGAAGGAAGAAAGGGTATAAGAGCCAGAGGGGACAGACTATACCAAGAAAACCAGGCCCTCTAAATCAACAAGATAGATGCACATATGAACTCACAGAGACTGAGGCAGTGTGCACAGGGCCTGCATGGGTCTGCACCAGATGGGGTCCCAGAGCTGAAAGGGGAAGTGGAAAAAGAGCCCCATCCTAAACCAGAAGCTAGCTCCAATTGTTAACTACTTTCAAGTAAAATTTAATTTCCTAGAGGAGTCTCACTGAAGAAACAAACTACTCTTAAGGATAGACTGCATGCCCAGCAGTACATGGCTAAATGAAAATGAACTCAATGGCATCATTGGGCTCCATAACATCATTTCAGGGCTTTTCTTTTTATTTTTTAATTAATTAATTTAAAAGTTGAATCTCTTAAAATTCTAATGTACAGGAATCATCTCCTGAAAGTTTATTGATTTGTTTTATGAATAATGTTTCTTCAAGCAGAAACAGAAAATATAAAATATTGAAATAACTTAAGTAATGGCACCATGCTCTGAATCCATTTTTGTGTTTGCTTACATGGGTCTCCGCCCTCTCATCCCTCTCCCAGAGGTGATATCTGCCTTGCCAACCACATTTGAGATTTGCATGGCCTTAACCATAGTCCAGATGTATTAACAAAAATAATTAAAGTAAACTACAATAACCAAAAAAGATAGAAGTCAAAAATAATGGGCATGTTATGTCTGAAAAAATTATCACACTCTGCCAGGATTCAAAGTTTCAAGGTTTCTCTGACCCTCATCTAACACTGACGTAAATTATGGCCCATGTGGGTCTTGCCTTTTAAAATGCTGCACCCTTGTATTTGGGCATCAGGAAACATTTCAGAGGTACAAGCCCACTCTAGAAACTTTAACTGGCTTAATCAGCAAGGTTGCTAATAACTAGCTTGCATGGATCATTTCAGTACGTATACATATAATGCCTAGTAGTGTAGATCCAATCAAAAGAGAGTCATGGAACCTATCAGATACCTTCTACTGCTGTTTAGCTAAATTTACAAAGTCTCTAAGTTCCTGCTAAATATTTATGTTTATACGAATAGACAAATGCTATTCCCAGCCTTAATCAGAGAAGTCAGTAGTAAATAGTGTTGAGGATAAAAGAGATAAACTCATAATATTGAAGACAAAGGAGAGTTGAATACTAACCCATAAACAATACATCTACACCACCCCTCTGAGGCTCAGGGAACATCAGTGAAGAGAGGACGGAAGAACATAAGAGTCAAGCTGGAAGACAAGAAAAAGGGCTGGAAAATACCATGTTCTTGTTATGGCACAGTCATTGCAACCATAATGCCACAGTGGTTGTGGGGTAGCCTCCCTGCCAGTGACTGCCGACAGATTCTGGGCGTGAGGCGGTTATTTCCTTCAGCTGTATACTCACGGGTGAACTCACCAGGCTCCAGTGGAGAGATTTAAATCCGTGATCCCACAGACACTCCTGCAAAACAAAAAGCCACGAGTGTAGCAAAGGAACTTGCAGGGGAAGGACGGACTGGTGAGGGTGGAAAGGGAAAAGAAAGGTGGGGGGATTTTTCGAAAGAAAAATCAGAATGTGTTATATACAGGTAAGAAATTGTCAGAGAGCAAATTCAACAACAAAATATTGTCACATTTTAAGAACAACTAAACTTAAAAAGCTATTTAATAATACTTGCATTTCATAAAATAAAAATAAGCAAGTGAAGCTCTAAGAATTAACGTGGTGCCATCCATAATTAAGGTGGGTCTTCCTGCCTCAATTACATCTAGAACTCTCTCTCACAGAGATACCATATGATTGTTTCCCAGATAAGTGTAGATGCTGTTGAGTTGTCAATCAATGTTAACTCTCATAGTAACATTACAATAAAATGTTGAATTAAGTACTATCACTATCATTAATTTCAAGGTGATAATGAAAAAAATCCAAGCAACCCATTAAAATAGGCAATTATGGTTAGCATCTGGTTTCTTTTCTCACTTTTTATCATGACTGTCCAGTAACAAGGAAGATAAACAATTCTCCCTGAATCATTAACATATATCTCTCTCCTCTTTGGTGTTTAGTTGTTTTTAAGCAGTCTTGTTTTAAGTTGTCTCATCCAATATCTGCTATAAGTAAGTCAAGCCTAATTATGTAACTTCCGTGTATCTAAAAAGTTCCATTGATGTTTCCTCTGCACACATGGCTCACAAACAGGCCCACTTATTAACAGACCCTTCTGTGTTTTCTTTTTTATGTCGGAAAGTACCAAGCAATTGGAAAACCCTAACAGTTGGAGAGTACTTGCCAAAAAGCAGTGAACGAAGTTACAGTGTGACACTCTGGATCTAAAAATAGACTGAAATTTAATCATTTCCTTTGAAGGAAAATGAAAGGAAAATGGCATTTAAATGGATGTCTCAAATAAGTCATCTCATTTGGGAAGAATAAATATCAGAGCACATTTCCCAGTACCCAGTGAGCCTGCCAGTCAGATCTCTTGTCTCAGACATCATAAAATCTAACCAGAACAGAGAGAACTTGTCAGAACAGAATATCTACACCTCATTTACTCCATTGACCTTTCTGTGTGCACAACAAACACAAGAAATTTGGATTACACCAATAGTCCCCCAAGGTCAGTTCTCAACAGCACACATTCGATCATAAACACGGCTGATTTATTATCTGCCAACTGCATACTCCGAGCCAGCCAAGACCCTGAGTTAGAGGAGCCAAATTTTCCTTGAGCTGCATCTCTGCTCCAACAGATTGAAAATGTATTCATGGCAGTGTTTGATTTTTGACAACACAGCTTATTATCCTCTGTAAACATCATGGCTAGCAACCAACTCTGCCTACATCTGAGGGCATACAGTGACATGTGGGTTTATTCCCCAGACTCTGCTGGGAACCCAAACGGTATTCAAGCTGGTGTTTGCTTATATCATGTTCCATCCCCATAAATACAACAGGGTACTATGGCCAGAGTTCTTGCTGAAAACCATTATCCAATGTTTTTATTTACTCCTTATGGTTGATTGTTTAATTCCCCCACAGAAACAGAGAAAGATAATATCAAAATATCTAGCCTTCAAACCTTTTTCTAGAATTCATGCACAGACAACAGTCCATGCATCCCTCTTTGTATATTCCAAGAGAGCACAGACAGACACGGTCTACAGTACCAAGTCTGTGACCGAGAAGAAGCTATTTTTGGTTTCCAAGGTTTCATAATGAACATGTGGATAAATGAGGATAACACAGTTGTCCCTAAGACTGCTAGGCTCCACATGAGGTCATCAGAAGAATGAAAAGGAATGCACTGTTTACCTCTCATAATAAAGCTTGACTGCCAACCTTGAACATCACAAAATAAAATGGAACTCTGGGTACAGCTCTTCTGAGGGATTTAATATAGCTCTTTTAAATACTCAAATAAAAGTGACTGAAAACTTGCTATTCTGCCCCATCACACTTACTTTTTAACCATTTTTGTTGTTGCTGCTACTGCAATGATAATCTCCCATCTATGCTATTTACAAGGTGAAAATAGCTATTTGACTCAGGATTTCAGAGGTTTCAGTCCATCTAGAGACATTGTTTTGACCTGAGTTGATACAGAACATCATGTGGGGAGCTTGACCAAGCTAAGCAACTTAGCCCATGGAACCTGGGAAACTGAGAGGGAATGGATGTAGCTGAGGACACAGTTTTCCAGGGCACATCTCCAGTGATTTCCTCTACCTACAACTCACATCCCAATTACGGCATCATAGTATGACTCCATGAGGGAACTGACCCACCCACATCAGCACCCTCAGGTCCAGTCACCTCCTAACATGCCATCATCTGCCACTAAGCCTTTATCATATAAGCCTTTTGGAGGAAAGGGGAAGACAAGGTATATCCAAACCACAGCACTCACCTCCTTACATATATTTAAATTCATCAGAGAAATTCTCTTGTGCTTAATGCTCCCTTTATCTGGGATGCTGTCCCCAGATACCTACATCACCCTCATGATACCCTTTGTCTGGAATGTTGTCCCTATATGCCTACATCACCCTCATGATACCCTTTGTCTGGGATGCTGGCCCCAGACGCCTACATCACCCTTATGATGCTCACTTTGTTTGTGATGTTGTCCCCAGATGCCTACAACACCCTTTTGCTCCTATAAAAAGTAACCATCCCAGAGAGAAGCTTCCTGATGATCTCATTCAGAATGTGCCTTATATCATGCTCTGTGTCTTTAAGCTTGTCTTTATGGTATCTGATATTTAATTACATATTTATTGTTTATTTTCTCTCCATATGGAAGCAGGGATATTTATTTACTAGTGTACTTGACCCTGTAACAGTGGATGCCTGGCACATTGTAGGTATGAACACACTTATCAACCAGTTTCCATGATGAAATAAGGGTGTTTCTGTGTGTGACAGTGTACCAAACCAGGGGCTGTGACTTGCATCAGTCCAATGCAGCACTTCTCCTCAAGGAACTGATAACACTTGTGGAAAATATTTTCTAAATGCTCCTAAGAGTGAAATGAAGATTCTTCTCTGTTATTTAACAGTAGTTTTCATTTATTTGTAAACACAGATTAATTGTTCTAAGATTTCAATTTTTCAATGGATTTGGTTATAAAAAGCAACTAAAATTAAAATATATTTTTCTCTTATCATTTGTAAAGTATCACTGGTTCTGAAAAAATACAAGTAGGTCTGAAATACCAAAGTCTCATTAGTTTTATGCAGTTAAAGTGTTTCCTTTCGTTTTTATTCTTCAAGTCTTGCTATAAAAATTAACATAGTTTAAGATACATAACCCAGGATATGTTGTATATGGTTAACTTTGGAAAACGGAATAGTTCCAAATTTGCCTGGCTTCAAACTAATTAAATGGTCTATTTAAGCATGTACCAAATCTCCCTATCCACTGAGTAAAAGGAATGGCTTTGTACGAAAATCAGCAGCATGCTCTTAAATGCTTGGTGATGCTGGTAGAAACAAGGCTCTCAGTGATGGTTTTTCCAGTTGAATACACTATAATCTCAGAATTAGGGAGATAGAGGCAGGAAAATTGAGTATTTGAGGCTAGCCTAAGCTACAGTGTGAGTTCCAGCCTGGTTGAGATTACACAAACATGACTGTGTGCCACAAAAGAATAAATGACACAATAGGCATATATGAGGACAGATAGATTCTACAATGGAAGTTTCTCCAAAAGTCTCCTAAGTAGCTACTAAATTCTGTGGTCTACCAGGTACCAGAGAAGTGGATTAAAACCACTCGACATTTTAAGCAGATAATTTAGCATGGTTTGGTATCTTTTTCAGAAATAATAAATAAAAAATCTTGCACATGATAAATATGTATTGATCAAAAATGTAGATACTATATTTAAAACACAAGCATGTTATGTATAATTTCTACTGGGAATCTTCTTCACCGGACACAGAAATGACCAATGGAATAATATCAGTGTTTATATCTGACTCCTTCCCCATTCCCAGAGGCATTAGAAAGTCGGAGCTGCAGTTGGTACAGCACAGGCTTTTGTAATGGTGCCGATCAAGCTCCATCTTCCCCATTTTTCCATTTGCAAGTACATGACCATAATGCACTAACTAATGGCATAAAATAAGTGTGTTTTCATCAGTCACCAGAACTGTCCTGCTTATAGAGTTTCTCAGAAAATGGGGAAAAAAGAAAAGAGCAGCAAGCTTATAACAGAGTAAACTGAAACCAAAGTTCTAGCACATGGATAAATCCCTGAACTATGTATGTGCCTTCAGAAGTCCGCTTACAGCAAAAATGGTTAAATAAAAATATACTTCCTTCAGTCTCTGATTCTAGAGCACCCTTTTCCTTGTGCAGAAACCAGAAAAAAAAACAGGCACTCAATGTAATGTGACCAGTCAGGTGGAATTAGACCAGCACCACTGTCAAACTCTCATCCATTCTGTTACAGACAGGAAAGTGTGTGACAAGGACATACACTCATAGTCTTATTTACAAAAATGCACAATGGCAATAGCAGTTCACACTTGTATAGCACTGACTGCACGCTAGGTATTCTCTCTGCAGCATATGTGGTACGTGTGTGCATGAGTGAGTGTGTGCACAAGTGAGAAAGCAAATGTGTATCATTGAATCTTGATAACACCCTACAAGAAAGTAACAATGGTATCCATGTTTTTCATGTGAAAAACTGGGACTCAAGACCACATGGCTCAACTAGTGCCAGAACTAGAATTTAATCTCAGGAGATATCTGAATGGGTTGTGTGTTTTATTCACAATGCTACACTGTCTAGTACAGGTGTTTGTCCACAAATGATCCAGGTGGTGGCTCACCTCAAATCTTCTTTCCTGGAATGCCACCAGAGGAATTGTGACTAATTTTGAAGGCAATAGTGGCATTGTTATCCCTGATCCTTCATAAGATTGTGATGCTCTGGGATTGTGTCTGCAGCCCACGCCAGGAATTTCTGGCTCACTTAGAAAAGTTGAACTATCTACCTTGTCATACCAATACAGCTTTGAAGTCTACAATTCTTTGATTGCATAATCTTATTTTGAGATCAAATATTCCTATACAATGTATTTCATTCTGTAGAGGAATGTACAGCAAAATACAAAAAGAGGTTTGTAAAATATAAGTCTCATCGAGTCCCATAATTTTAGAAAACTGTGATATGTGTTTTTACAGTTACAATAAATAGATGAGAATATTGTTAAGTTCCATTTGATTATGCACCACATTTTGATTGTCTTCTCTTTTCTTGAATCTCAAAACATATCTAATTTACATTGCCCTGATTACTACAAAGGAAGAAAACTTTAAGTATTTATTAGCCTTTTATATCTTTTCTTCTGAGTATTGTCTCTTCAAACCATTAACCCATTGATTGTTTAATTGAAGATTTGGTCAAGGAGTTTGTTCTTTAATGAAATCAATTTGATTGGCAAACCCTTAGCCAAATAACTAAAATGTGGAGAGAGAAGATTCAAATTAACAATTAGAAATGAAAAGGTGGATGTAAGAATAGACACTGAAGAAATACAGGGAATCATATTTAAAAACCTGTACGCTACCAAATTCAAAAATCTAAAAGAAATCAATAATTTTCTTAATATATACAACTTGCCAAAGTTAAGACAAGATTATTTAAATAATTTAAATAGATATATAACCCATAGTGAAATAGAAACAGGAATTAAAATTCACCTACTTGAAAAATACCCAGGACCAGATGGCTTGAGCACAGAATTCTACCAAACTTTCAAAGAAGAGTTAATGCAAATACTCCTCAAATTATCCTACAAAATAGAAACAGAAAGAACATTGCCCAATTCTTTTTATGAGGTCATAGTTACCCTGATACCCAAACCACATTTTTTTTAAAAAAGCAAAGAAAGAGAATTACAGACCAATTTTCCTTATGAACATAGGAATACGAAAATACTCAGTAAAATAACTTTCAAACAAAAGCTAAAAACACATCAAAAAGATGATCAAGTAGGCTTCATCCTGGAGTTGCAGTGATGAATCAATGCATGAAAATTGATAAATGTAATCCCTAACAAACTGAAGACAAAGACTATATCATCACCTATCTTATCAGATGCAGAAAGGCCTTTAACAAAATTCAACACCCTTTCATGATAAAATTCTGGAGGGACTCCGGATACAAGAGATAAGCCTCAAAATAGTAAAGGCGATTTACAGACTCATCACAATCATCCTAAACCTAAATGGAGAGGAACTGAAAACATTTTCACTAAAATCAAGAATAAGAAAACGTTGTCCACTCTCCTTATGACTATTCAATATGGTACTTGAAGTCCTAGCTAGAGCAATAAGACAACCAAAAGAGTTCAAGGGGATAGAAATACTAAGGGAAAATATCAAAGTATCTTTATTTGTAGATGATATGATTGTATTCACAAATGACCCTAAAAATTCTGCTAGGAAACTCCTATAGCTGATAAACACAGGAAGTAGCAGGATACAAAATTAATTTACTGAAATGAGTACCCTTCCAACATACAAATTATAAATGGACTGAGAAAGAAATCAGGAAAGCAATACTTTTCACAATAGTCTCAAAAAATAACAATAAAATATATTATGGTAGCTCTAACCAAGCAAGTAAAACCTTACATGATAAAAACTTGAAGACACCAAAGGAATTAAAAAAAATAACAGAAGATGTCAAGATTTTCCATGCTCATAGATCAGTAGGTTTAATAGAATATAAATAGCCACCCTATCAAAAACAACCTATAGAGTCAATGCAATCCCATCAAAATTTCACTGCAATCCATCACAGGCAACTTTCAGTTTCATAAGGAAACACCTAACATAGCTAAAACAATCCTGAATAATAAAAGAACTGCTGAAGGTATCACCATCTCCAACTACACATTATACTACAGAGCTACAGTAATAAAAACAGCATAGTATTGGCATAAAAACAGACGCATTGATCAATGAAACTGAGTTGAAGACCCACATATGTATGGACACCTTATTTTTTTTTATAAAGACACCTGAAACACACACTTTAAAAAAAGCATCTTCAACAAATGGTGCTGGTCAAACTACTGTTTTACGAAAGTAACATAGCAATAAAATGACTTCTAACGACATTCTGCTGTACTCATAGATCAGTGCCTTGCTCAACTGTCATCAGAAAAGCTTCCTCTTACCACCCATGGGAACAAATACAGAGTCCCACAGCCAGACATGAGAGACTGTGCAACACTCAGCACTAAATGTGATGTCTCCATCAATTCCCTTTTACCATGAGGAATAGAAGGCAGAAAGAGTGTGAGAGCCAGAGTGGATAGAAGATACAAAGGAAACAAGTCCTAAACACAGCAGGAACAACACACATATAAACTCAAGGAATATGAGAGCATGCGCAGGGCCTGAAAAGGCATGCACCATATGGGAATCCTGGCTCTGACAGAAGTGAATGCAAGCCCCACCCCTAAACCAGAAGCTATCTCCCATTGACAAGCACAAGTTAAAAAAAATTCTCCAGCAGTCTCACTGGGGACACAAACTTCTCTTTTCTTTAAAGTAACATATATTTTATTATAGAATGTTGATCACAGCTACACTGAAACAGGGCTTCCCCCAACTCCATGGTGCTCACATTAAAAAGCACACTTCTTTTCCTCCCCATTGTTTTCCATTCTTCTCCATGTGCACGAAGACTTGGGAGATGGTAGAACATTTAGGAGATGGGGTCTAGTGAATTATTGACATACCAATAACAGTTTCCCCTCCCTCCCCCCTTCCCACTTCCTCCTTACCTCCCCCTCCAGTCCAACCCCCATCCACTCCTCAAAAAGAGTAAGGCCTCTCATGGGAGTCAACAAAGCCTGGCACATTAAGTTGTGCAGGACCAATCCCCTCTCCCCTGCATCAAGGCTGAGAAAGGCTTACCATCATAGGGAATGGGCTCCAAAATGCCAGGTCAAGGACAGGCTCCTTTCCCAGCAGTAGATGGCCAACAAACAATGAATTCAATGGCATCCTTAAAGTTTCTATAATGTCTTGTCCAGGTGTTTTTTTTATATACATTACACGTCCTTTGCACATATATTATGGCTTCTAGTTCTATGTTTTTATGGGATTCCTGTGTATGTGAAAATGGTCCTGGGTGTGTGTTTCTTGTGCCTTTTTGTTGGCTCTTTTTCTACTTTTTTTGTCTTGTGTCCCAATGTGCGTGGTTCTGTTTTATCTTATTTTATTTTATCATTATTCTCTAAATGCCTGTTTGTTTTCCAACAAGAGACAGAAAAGGTGTAGATTCAGATCAGAGAAGTGAAGAGGATCTTGGAGAAGTTGGGGGAAGGGAAACTGTAACAGGAACACATTGTATGAAAACAATCTATTTTCAGTGAAAGAAAAGTAGAAAAATGAGAGTGGGAGATCAGAAAGCCCTCCCTCCCTCCTCTCCACCAGTTTTCTTTCCACTGTGTGTGGGCAAAAGTTGAAGGCAGCTGTCCTTAACCTACAGACACAGAATTCACCAGAAAGTGACCATTTCTATGTCTTGACCTTGGGTTTGCAGTCTCCAGAGCTGTGTTTATGTTGTTCAGTATTTGGGGTTTTGTTCTGGCAGCCTGAGCTGACTAAGGCAGTCACAAACAGTGTCTAGTGACACAGACAAGACAGAGTGTACAGCTGTGTTCATGGAAGAGATTACAGCAGAAGAGAGAAACCATGTAAAAGGTCGGTGGTGGAAATCTTTATGCCCTTTACTGGAAATAGGTAGACAGATGATGAGTGTTTGTCACTGAGGCCAGTTTAATATTTATCATTATTAGTAGCTCTCCGAATATTTTGAAATAACATTTATTCCTCACAACAACCCAATGAGAAGTGAATTATTGAAAGAATAGTTTCCTTTCAAAACACACTGCAGCACCTAGCTGGACAGACTCAACCATAGCTCTGTGAGCAAAGGCCCTCTGTGTGCCCCAGTAACATGCAGCAGGTGGCAAGGGAGCAAAGGGTTTTCCAGAAGAGCTTTCAGAGCTCTTGCTGTACAGCATTGAAGAAATCCAGGAAGACCCAGAGTCAAGACCTTCAGAAGATCTGAAGCCCTGCTCTATACACTGGTATAGACACCTGACACTGTAGAAACGGTCAAAAGTTTATGGCTATAGAGGCTGCAGGCCCCATTGGGGGAGCCTATTACTGACACTGTGTCAAATGGATATGCAGTTAAAATACCTAGTAAGCACGTATGTCCTACCCATGGACTACTGCAGCTTTCAGTGCTGCTCTGCGATGCCTCTTTGACCAATGAGCAACAGTCACAGCAGAGACTCATAACTGATCTAAGGCTTGGGAATAAGAAACTGATGAGTAGGTGGCCCAAAATCTGATATCTATGTCACTCGTTCCAAGGTCTAGAGAACATCAAAGGAGAGGAATGAAAGGACTGTGGGAGCAAAAGGATAGAGGTAATATCACCTGGAAAATGCATGACCTTTGCAGTGATGAACATGGCAGCTGTGATATCATGGAGAAAGAAGGGAGGATTGAAAAAAGGAAGGGATGGAGGGAAGGAAGGAAGGATGAAGAGGGACTACCTGAGAAGAAGGGCATGGGGGTGGGAGGGGAGGCTGGTCACAGTGCATTATACAAACTATGATAATGTCAGATTAAAAGAGAAGAGGCAATGGGGGGAGCTCACTTAAGTTCCTGCTAAGACAAAGGAAAATAGCAGGTTCTCACTCATGAATGATTCTTTCTTTCAAAGTATCTCAAAGTCGAATGGCGTCACTCTCGAAGTTGGATGTGGATACTGCTGCCAATCTCGATTCTGATGGAGGCTTGGCCAGTCGGTCATTCATCTGAGGTATCTGACCCTAAATCATATTCCCTTCCAATAAATGTGAAAACTAAGAATGTTACGATGCTTTAATTTTAGTAATTAATACTTTATACTTTTTGTAAATGTGAAAGCTAAAAGACTCTTTTCACCCTGCGCTCCCAAGCCCTGTGCTCTGGTGGGAAGAGAAGATCAGTAAAATGCTGAGTTACTGCAGCATGGCTGCACTTTTTCCAGAAAATCTCTAGTCATTTGAGCATTATGTTGTCAAAAACATCTCAGTACTTAGGAAAAATTGCCCCACAAATTAGTAAAGGCATTCTTAGTCAACCATCTGGCAAGCTGTTAGATGAATGGCCTTCTTCTTTTTTCCCAGCCTAATGATTCCAGCACAGCCTGCTACCAGATGTCTTCTGTTTCTGAACAAATGACAATAAAGAGTGCTTTTGGACAAGCCACAGATTTATAAACATTGAAAACTCTGAGCTCTATCTAGAGTGCAATGTAACAGACTGTGGGATTCTCAGTCCAATGTACATGATTCAATTTCCTCCCTACTTTTATGGATACTTTATACTCCCCAGAGTGATTCCAAAGATAAAGGCAAATGGTCCATTTAGAGATAAACAAATAATAAATGGTCATTCTGTCTGTTCTGTTATAGAAAGAAATTTTCAAGTCAAAAATTATGAGTGATGCAAATCTATGAGAATTTCACGTTTTGGTGAGATGTGCCTGGTGTGTGTGTTTTGGAGATAATCCAAGGTGTCTCTATGGATGTGTTTCCTTTTCACTCAGCAATTCCCTTCCCCTCGTGTTATCAATTTTCACTACAAATTCTGTTGTTGTCCATGCACTTCTTGTAATTTTTTTCCATTTATGCCTGGTTACCTGCCTCCACAGGGTAAAAGACATACTCTCACAGCAACACATATGGAAGCCCATAGAGCCTACTAAAGTAGCACAGTGACCCCTCTCCAAAACTGCTTTCTACATTTTTCTCTTCAATACCTGTGAGTTTCCTGAATGATTTAGTTTTTAAAAATTGCATCCATTTTCTCACAGAGTTAGAAATTCACTCTTGTTTAGTGACATAAAAAATTTCTCACCTAATTGCACATGTTCCTAGTTGTTGATCTAATGTATTACCCCACATGCACATATGATGGCTAGTGTGCCCCACCTCCTGGGCTGAAAGGCAGCAGGGAGGACCACCTACAATTGGATCAGTACTCACAGAGGAGCACTTTACAGGAGGACTTCAGTAAGACTGGGGTGTTTACTACTTCTTTTTCTTTTTGACAATTTTATAGAAGTGTAACTTATATGCAATGAATTTCATGCACTTAAAGTGTACAGTTCAATGTCTTGAAATATTTATGCAACTAAAAAACTTAATAACTCATCCAAGATAATGAACTCACATGTCCACCACCCCATAAGCTTCTTGGTTCTTTTTTGTAATCTTTGTGTTCTTAACTTCTTTCAGTCTGGTTGCCAAAAACTGACCATCTAGAAAGAATGTGATTACATCAGGCTAGTGTGGTACCCTAATTAAGTCTCAGAAACTCTATTCTCTTTTAGCACTAATTAGGAACCACCTTAGTCCCTAAAATACTGTATTTTCCCCTTCACAATCAATCATATGAATAGCTTCTCACAGTGTAAGGAGTGCTAACAAATCCCACAGTAAAAATCCCTAGTCTTACATGTACACTGTATTATGGCGTCTAGTTTAATGTTTTTATGATATTCTTGGTCCTTGTTTTGGCTCTTTTCATTGTGCTTGTTTATCTTGTCCAATTCTGACGTGACAGTTTCTGTTTTCTCTTACTATATTTTGTTGCATTTTACAACTATCCCTTAGGAGAGTGTTTTCTAATGAGAGACAGAAAGGGACTAGATCTGGATGGTAAGGGAGATTGAGAGGAACTGGAAGGAATAGAAGGAAGGGAAACCATAATCAGGATATATTATGTGAGGAAAAAAACTATTTTCAACAAAAGGAAAAGAAAGTCTTAGTCTCAACATGGAGACTTTTATAAAATACCCACCCACAGGCACTTATTATGCTTCCACCATGACATTGTAAAGCAAGAAGGCATTGATTTTATAAATATTTAAAGAAACATGAAGTCCTAGAAAATTGGACCTTTTACTTAGTAAGTCATAAAATGAATCAACAAATGTATAATTCTCACCAACACCACAGAACAAGCTCCATCCTTTGAGCATGTCCTATCTTAAAGATTATCTGAAAAAAACCTTCATTACCAATTATATATTCAAATACTGTGAAATATCATCTAGTTAGAGTCTGAAAACTTTATATCCAAGGAACAAATTGGTTGGGAACAAGTATTTTATGATCATAGTTCTAAAGGCAAAGGGTCTTGCAAGAATGTATTACCAAGCCAGTATGAAGTCAACATGACTCAGCAAGCCACAAAAGGTCAGGTCACAAGCCACAGAGTATAGACATCATCTAGTTCACCATTGTATTACCAACTGATGGTAGTGACATCATAGGAAATGTCCGATGACACCTGGATTATGGCAAATCCCAACTGTTATGCCTGAAAAGGAATTGTGTGTGTCTCTGTGTATGTGTGTGTATGTGTAAGAGAGAAGATGTGCTTTTTGAGACTAAAGTGTCTTTTAGGAACTTAACAATTCATTTATTCTGGAACAGGTGCTCCAAGAACATTTTCTTCTGTTGAACCCTAATTGCTAGATGATGCTCTTACCTCACTCATCTGAGGGCACTCCAGCTGTGTGTGCTGATTGCACAGCGAGTTCCTAGGCCTAACTGGTCCTTGCACTTCCTGATATGCACAGCATTTTTGTTGGTTTGCCTGACAGAATTAATGAATGTAGAAGAGCAACCCTGTGTTGAATAAAACATATACATTTATGAAACAGCACTCTGGCTTCCAGAGCCAACACTGTTGTTTTGCTTGCTTACTTAATAATAGCAAATGGCACTGCAGTCACAGAGGAGCAGGAAGATGGCAGGGAGTGCATGCCAATCAGTGGCAGGAACAATGGTTAGGAAACATCACAGCAGGACTGCTGGCAAATAGTGTGTGTCACTATTTCCTGCTAATATTGTCCCAATGTTTCCTTTACATTAAATTGTTTTCAACCTCTAATATTAGGAGGTTAAATAAGTGGAAACAATGTGGTATGAAGAGAAAGAAACGCCACTTGAATTGACTTTTTAAGAAAAAAAGAAACATGATACTGTTACAAGAACTTGATGAAGTTACTTTTCTCAGCAAACAGCAAAGACTGACCCGATGTTCAAATAGCACCACCAGCTCCAAATACCAGCTTCACTTTCCCCGTCTCTTTGTCAAAGGGCTCCCTCCTGAAAAACTGGGGCTCTTGTGCCTTAAGTCTTTGTTGTAGGAGGGGGCGGCTTACTTTTCTCCAATCTGAAAATCCTTTCTAGGGAGAGCCTTCAGCTGCTGTTCCCAGAGGCATCTCCTCATGGGTCCCATGCCATGAGGGCTCAGGGCTGTCCTGGGCACTGTTTATCATCTTTAAAAACACTTAAGATGACTAAAGGCGAAGAAAGTGTCTTCCCCTGCCAGGTTTCTTCTATTAACTCTCTCCCAGCTCCCTGGACTCCGACAGCAAAAGAGCAGTTCTCAACTTGACATTAGCATTTGGAGCAGAGCTGTCCCTGAGATGGCAAGGCTGTGCATCAAAAGGATCAGAGCTTAAAGATGCAAAACCACCTTATATTCTGCCTAAATGCATGCTGCAATCTGTTAAGCGTGCGTCTCAGTGTGTGCATCTTAATGACATCTTAATGTGTGCCTGTATTTTAATGACATTCTCATAACATTCATTTTTATCAAAAAAGGGGGTTTGCTCCAAAATAGTCTTTGACACCCTGCAGAGAAGGCACTGTGCTATTCTCTTATATGTTCAGCTCTACACGCAGTGCCCAGAATACAAAGTAGCCCACTAACACTCTAAAAATGAGGAAGTGAATAAATGAATGGAAAAACAGGCAGAATCTGTCTGACTGTGTTAGTTCCAATTCAAAAATTACAATGCAGGGAATAAAAGTAAACAGAAAGTAGGAGGAACGATGTTCTTGTTCAGGAGAGTCATGCTACAGATGAAAGGGGGCTTTTAGGGTCTAGAATGGTGTGATTAGCTGGATCTTGTTTTGGGAAGGGGTACCTGTGTAAAACAACATGGAAATGGGAATGTGAGCTGAGTATTGGACAATACAAAGCAACTGTATTAATGATGCTGAGCACGACAACCAGGCAAATCATCTGTAAGGAAATGTCCTTTCTTCAGAGAATATACAATGGGATTCGAGACAGAAATGGGGTGCTGAGTGTCTTTGCCTTGCGTTCTGCAGTGCAGGTTGAACTGAGACCCTTGGGCATGCTTGGTAAGCACTCCAGCACCAAGCTTCTCCTGCAGCCCCATGACTTGCTTGTGAGTGTCTTTCAGAAAGAAACAAAGATGCTAGAAGGGAGTTAGGGAATGATGGCCCAGTGGTTAAGAGCACTGGCTGCTCTTCCAGAGGACTGGGATTCAATTCCAGCACCCACTTGGCAGTTCACACATACAGAGAAAACATCAGTGCACATAAAAATAGAATGTCAAAAGGTTGTGGTGTGTGAGTGTACACACAGCAAAGAGGAGATTGAAAACAGAGGCACTTAGCTAGTTCTAAAGCTACTTCATGATTCTGAAGGTTTATTGTTAGTGTGGGTAAAGATGCTCCTCTCCTTTTTTTAGATCCATCGAAGAAAACAAAGGGAATTCTGAAAATGACATCAACATAATTTCTCTGAAGAACTTTTTAAGATTGCCACCTTATAACACACTAGGATGAAAAAATCAAAAAACTTTTTTGTAATTTTTTAATTTTAGAAACGATCTTATTTTACATATCAATCTTCCCATGCCCATGCCTCACCCTCCAATCCTCCAATACTTCCCCTCAACACTCCCAGTCCATCCCCCACCCACTCCCCAAGGATAGTGAGGCCCTCCACATGGGGTCATCAAAGTCCATCACATCATTTGGGGGAGGGCCTAGGCCCTCTTTCATGTATCTGGGCTGCAATAGTATCCCTCCCCAGTGTCTAGGGACAAACACTGACTAAACTGTTAGAGGCCCCATAGACTGCCCAGGCCTTCCAGCTGGCACTCACATTCAGAGGGCTTGGTTTGGTCCAATACTGGTTCTCAATCTTTACTACTAGGGTCTCTGTGCTCTCGCTAGGTCAGGTCAACTGTTTCTGTGCGTTTCTCCAGCATGGTTAGTCTCCTTTCCTCATCCCTCCTCCCTCTCCACAGCTGGATTCCTGGAGTATGGCTCAGTGTTTAGCTGTGGGTGCTGTAAGGCTGGTCACATCCCTATCCCTGCTTGTAATATCTCCCACTCTCAGCCAACCCTTGAAAATCACGGCCACCATCCAGGGCCCAGGTGCAGCACAGTCTTGTCTAGGAAGCAGTACCACATGCTTTGCCATCCCTAGACTAAGGGCATTGGAGGGAGTCACCTGGAATGGTTAGTGTTGATCATCTTCAGCTCCAAAGCCCTACAGATGAGACCAACAGTGTGATGAGAACCAGGAACTCTGTTCTCCATCCCTTCCTGGGAGCCCAGGCTGTGATTAGCATAACTTCATCTCAAACCAAGAGAAATTCATGTTAACATTTCTTATAGTGCAGATCCTCAGACAAATTATCTTAATTTGGTTTATTTGCATTTGTTTCCATTTTGCATCTTTCTTTGAAGAATAGCTTGTACAACTCTTTCCTGAAAGCTTATTTTCATCTTCCTTCAGCACTTTGTGGCAACAGTCTAAAGTCTTCTGAGTTTTACAGTTCACAGGGAGAAGTCTCCAATCATCTTATCATTAGTTTTCCACATTGCATTCCACATTTCCCCGCAGTTATTCTATTATTTTATCTGTCAGCATTTTGACTATGATATATCCAGGAATAATAATCACTGTTTAGACTTCTTAGCTTTAGTGAGTTTTTGAAATTGTAAATTGCCATTCTGTGTTAAACTGTAGAGTACTGGACCATTATTTCCTTCAACATTTTTCCTGACTCCTTTCTTCCCCTAGAATTTTATTTACAAATATATTAAATTGTTTTACATTGTCCTAGGAATTGTTAGTTTTTATTTTAAAACGTGTTTTCTTTTATAATTCCTTATGTATAAGTAATATTCTTTCATCAAAGCCTCCCAATTATTCACTCTTATCCCCTTCCCCATCACACCAAATCCCTTCTGCCTTCTAAGTCACCTTTTTACGTGTGTGTGTGTGTGTGTGTGTGTGTGTGTGTGTGTGTGTGTGTGTGTTACAGCAGTCCACCATGGACATGAGCAATTTAGGCTCAGACTCTGTACACTATGTCTGAGGGTTTTATGCAGCCAAGTTTTCTTTTAAAAAATCTAGTCACTTCATCTGCCCCAAACTCTGATAATGGCACCATTATCTGGCAGCAGTGCAGTTTATTTACAGTGCCAGTTTCCATAGCCATGTCTGTAAGTATTGAGCATCATGACCCTTGAACCATAATCTGAAAACACAATTCAAAACCATTTCACTTGCAAGTTCTCAAAATTCCCTCTTACAATTTTCTGTTTGTTTTTTAATGTTGTCTTTTGTTTTATGTTTAATGTTTCTCTTGTCTTTATAGAGATTATTTTCACCACATGATTTTAGTTATCTGTTAACATTTTAGTTCTCTGATATTCACTAAATTCCTCTTTCTGAATTGCCACTTACTATAAATCCAATAATGCCAAAATACATTTAATTAATGATATGAAATGTCTAA
This sequence comes from Mesocricetus auratus, assembly GCF_017639785.1. Lineage (NCBI taxonomy): Eukaryota > Metazoa > Chordata > Mammalia > Rodentia > Cricetidae > Mesocricetus > Mesocricetus auratus. The sequence goes on from NW_024429266.1 coordinate 46,230,254, forward strand.
ATTATACAATAATATTAAAAAGAGAATATTAAAATGCTAATAGACTAACTTGTTCAATATCAATCAATGTAACTTTTAGTTTTTATTTTGTTTTGTTTTTGAGACAAGGTCTCACAGTGTAACTGTCATAGTTTGGGTTTCTATTGCTACAAAGAAACACCATGACAATGAGCATGGCAACTCTCATAAAGGACAACATTTAATTGAGGCTGGCTTACAGTTTAGAGGTTTAGTCCATTATAGTCATGGCAGGAAGAATGGCAGCATGGAAGCAGATATGGTACTGGAGAAGGAGCTGAGAGTTCTACATCTGGATCTACAGGCAGCAGAAGGAGACTGTGTACCATACTGAGCACAGCTTGAGCATATGAGACTATAAAGCCTACTCCCACAATAACACACCTCCCCCAGCAAAGCCATACCTCCCAATAGTACCACTCCCTATAGGCCAAGAATTCAAACACATGAGTCTATGGGCGACATACTTATTCAAACCAAAACAATAACTCAGGCTTGTCTTAAACTCATGTCAATCTTTCCACTTCGTCCATTAAGTGCATGTGTTTCTACATATATCTCAACATCATTGAATTTAGTATTTTCAATTTAAACTAAACTTACATGTCTCTGACATTGGCAATATTTGGCAATACATTCTAAGAACTCAAACAACAATGATGGGTATGCTAAATTCTAAGAACTTAGAACAAAATCATTGATTCTAATTATGAAGTTAGTCCTCACAAGTAGTCTATGCATTGGGTACTACTCTCAATCAGTTCAGTAAACAAGAAAACTCTAAACATGGTTTAGTTTGCCTGTGAAAATAATTGCTAAAGCCAAGATTCAAATGTATTTTCATTTGGATTCTTAAATTCCACTGTTAATCAGGAATCATTCTATGAATAAAGATAAAATCAAAAGAAAGATTATTGTCAAGGAACAGAAGACTATATTTAGAATAATAAACTGTAGTCCTCTTTGAGAAGCCAATTATAGTAGACAAAGTCACATGAAATTGGCTTTTGGAGACTGTAGTAACATATGCAAATCAAGATAGGGAAATGTCAACTGTCCTAAGGCTATTACTAAATCTAGATTTCCTAGAATAGATTATTCAGGGGAGTCAGAAACTACGCCAAGGTAAGTTTATGTTTTTAGGTAACTATTTTCCTAATTCACGCATAGCAACAGTTTCTGTCTGTGTGGTTCTCTATTTCTCTATTCTTAAACCCGTGAGACAGAGTCTGGTCTGGGAAACAATTAATATATTAAAAAATGGTTTATTTCCATAACAAAATGACTGAGGAAACTGATGTAACTTACCAAAGAACACATTAGAAATATGCTGACTAAGCTTCTGGGTCCAATAGGCTCTAAGAAAAGATCAAAGCAATTGATTTTTTTCCCATCAAAGTACTAACCAGGCCTGACCCTGCTTTGCTTTTGAGATCAGATGAGATCGGGCACATTGAGGGTGGTATGACCATAGACAGCAATTGATTTTCTGAAAGAAAATTATCAGTCCTCCTTATTCCTTCATACAAGTAAAAACGAGTCATATTAATAAGAGGGTTAGGTCCAAATAAAGCATGATTTTTGCAATTAACTTTAATGTGTAGGCACAAATGCATCACTTTCTCAGTCACTGACATAAAATCTACATAAAAGGAATTTTCCAATTACAACACTCATAGAAGAAACATGAAAAAATAGTTCCTTAAGGTAATTACCTCTCCTGTCTTGGAATCTTTTCAGACTTGGAAAGTACTCTGCTCAGTTCCAGCAGGCCAAACACTTCAGTGTTGCTAAAATAAACTGTATCAACCTCCAGGAATAGCTACATTTTAATGTCAAACTGTTCAAGTGAGAAGTCCTTCTAGATTCAAGGAAACTAATATCAGGTAATGAGGACCCTGTGAGAAAACAGTGGGGGAACTACCTGTTCTGAACACAGGGTGTTTCTCAGAACTTGTTCAATGATATTATGTGGGTGACCCTCTAGGACAACAGCTTCCTAAACTGGCCACTGGAGTGCCCACTGCTGAAGTCAGACTAACCCTTGTCTAAACTGTTGTTCATAGACAGCTCAGACAATCTCTAAAATAAGATAAAAAATAGTGGTAATGTGGGAACAGAGAAGCAAGTGATGAAATTAAATAATGAACAGAATAAACGATAAGAGGACAGTGTCCCAGTGATGCAATTGCCTCTGGTGCTCATTTAGGCAAAGTCACACCAGGTACCACATCACCAGCATATTGTCAAGTGCTCAACTTTTTTCTTAGTGACGTTATAAATGAAACTATTTAACTGACTCAAGTCGGTAAAGAAATATATTACAGAAGTATGTTTAATATGCAATTCTGTTCAACAAATGTGCTCTCTAAATAATAAATACTATCTCTTCTGCATGCTGTATGTATTTCCGTTATTCCTTTTGCAAACCTCATCCCACTTCAGTAACACCAACTACTTCAGATGAAAGGAATCTGGAAGCTCAGAGGCCAACACTTATATCAAATCTGTTTATACAATTCATAAGTAAAGAAGCGACAGCAAATGCACAGAACATTTTAAAAGTACCAGGTGAGATGTAAGAGCAGCTCCTCCCATGAGCTAACTTGGGCTGGGCCACTCGAATTCCAGAAGGTTTTTTTGTTGTTTGTTTGTTTGTTTGTTTTTATGTAGAGACACTTAACACTGTGTGCAGGATTCTTAGGGATGAACATCACAACTCTAAGTATTCCTAGTAACCCCAGATAAAGAACAAGACTCTCTTGACTAGGGATATAAGCCAGAGATGATGTACTGAGAAGAGCTACTTCCAATGAGTATAAATGAGACCTCTATTTTTGCTCACAGAGCATGTGAGAGTTCTTCACTACTGTGTTTTTTTTAGTTTAACTCATAGCAAGCCAGATGACACTTAGTGCCACCCAACAGGATGCCAGGTAAGCTATTCTTCTGTAATTTACAACAATTATGCACTCAGCCTAGAAGTAATCCAACACAACTCTCTGACATCTGAGAGAGTCAGGAACCTATATGAACTGATGGCACAACTACAAACAATGCACATATTAATGGGCCTAAGAGTCAGAAAGTATTTCAATACAAATAGATACATGAGTATTTACTGTTTTAATTCTGGGACTGAATTTAGGCGTATTACCCATACTTGAATCAATCCCATCTAATCTTTAAAAGATGATCTCTCACGTGCACCCAACAACCTAAGACATGTTTTTAATTTGGGAATGTATTTTGGCAAACATTCTTCTCACCCACTCAATTCATAACCATTTGACTTCAGTTTCAAAATCAGACCTACCCACTACCTACACAGTGAGAGTACTCATTCTGCCAAGACAATGCAACACGCTTTTGTTTTTCCCACTGTTTTGTTGATAATCACCCTGGACACATGAAGCCACAGTGATCCCTGAGAGGTGAGATAACACTAATCATAAGTGGTGAAACGCTGACGTGCTATTATAGAATAGTCAGCACCACAGATTAGTCATTAACTTTCAGATGGTGCATCATCACTGATACATAGTATTGATAAATGGGATGATGTAGCAACAGTACCAATGAGTTTTCATTTTAAAAAAGGTTTTAAAGACACTGTATCAACATGCTATCCATGGGATTTTTAAGCATCAGATGTTTAAAAAAATTGCTATGCATATAGCCATTCTCAACATTCTAATATGTTTTGCAGATGTGTGCTTCTGTGGTCTTAGGTTTTATTTATCTGTTTATTTTTCCATTGGTCATTGTAAGTCATAGGAATGTAAATGAATAGAAATTTTGCCTAAGCGTCATCCTATAGAATTAAAGTCTACCTTGTGACTGCATTAATGCAATGTCCCACAAGAGAGAATACTGCAATGTGTGAAGTTTGTAAAGTTATTATAGGATATTTATAGACTGAATATCTCATATCATTCATGGTGTCTTATTAATTAATTGCTTATTGGAGAGATACATTGTTTCAAAAGTTGTGAAGAAAGGAGTCATACATCCATGATAAGTTAATAGTTGTCTTTCCATTCTTTAGTGAACACACACACACACACACACACACACACACACACACTCACATATTAAAATCCGCACAAATGCAAGCCATCTCTCTAGAAGCCCATGCAGGGCAGTGGCAGAGTTGGGTGGGTTAAAGAACTGCAACTTTCAAAATTCTATACTAGGAACTGGAGAGATGGCTTAGTAGTTTAAAGAAATTGCTGCTCTTGCAGAAGACCTGAGTTTGATTCCCAGCAACCACATGATGGCTCACAACTGTCTGTAACACCAGTTCCAGGGGATCTAATGCTCTCTTCTGACCTCTGCAGGCACCAGACACACATCATACACATAACATATGTGAAGACAAAAAAAACATGCACATAAGTAAATCTAGGGAAACTTTTCTTTAACTTTTTAGAATTCCAAACTGCAGGAAAGAAAAGACTAAAATTTTCCTTTCAGAAAATTAAATATGCTTCTCCCAAAAAAAGTCATCAAAAATGTATGAACTAATGAATCGAATAGATGGGCTTCAAAGAAAAAACTACACACTCTCAATAAATATTTGAAAAAGTGTTCAGCATTCTTAGACATCAGAGAAATACAAACTAAAGATGCTTTGAGAACTCTTGAAGATGCTTATCTTTGGGATAGTAAATGACAATAATACTCGTGAGGTTATGGGGAAAGAGGAACCCTTAACCATGTGGTGGGAATGCAAAGTTTTGCAGGCACTGAAAACAGAACTACCAACTATGCCATTTCTAAATAGATAGAGATGATTGATAGTTAGATGATTGATAGATAGATAGATAGATAGATAGATAGATAGATAGATAGATAGATAGATAGATCTCCAAAGGAAGCTAAGCCAATATACTATTGAAATACTTGCTCATCAGTATTTATTGCTGCATTATTTTTTTTGGCTTTACAAGACAGGGTTTCTCTGTATTGTTTTGGAGGCTATCGGTCCAGCCTGGCCTCAAACTCACAGAGATCCGCCTGCCTCTGTCTCCCGAGTGCTGGGATTAAAGGCGTGCACCACCACCGCCCAGCTATTACTGCATTATTAACAACAGCCATGAAATGGAACCACTCTAGATGTCTATCAATAGGTGTGCACATTAAGAAAATGTGGCACACACACAATGAAAGCGGAAGAGCGAACTATTTGAGGGAAGGGAGAGGATCAGCAAGAGGTCAGAGAGGGAGTGGGGCAGGGAGGTATGATGGTATGAATAAGATCAAAGTAAAATATGCATGAGAATGTTAGCATGAAACCTGTAATAATAATAAAGCAATAATAGTTTTAAAGTGGATGACAGATTTAATGGAGATATCTCAGTTTATGCAGAGCTTGTCACACAAGTCTGCAGACCTAATTTCAAATCCCAAAGCCCATGTGAAGAAGCTGGGAGTAATGGTGCTGGTTTGTAATCCCTGTACTAAGAAGGTTGGAAAAGATGGCTCCCTGGGATTCACTAGCAGCCAGGCTAGCCCAATTAGCAGGCTCTGGGCCAAGGAGAAACCCTGCCTCAAAAACAAGATAGATAGCTCCTGAGAAATGACACTTGAGGTTTACATTCTGACCTTCATATGCACATGTATGCGTACCTGCTCACATACACACAGGGAAAGCTAGTAGTAGTATACAATGATATTCTTCAGTGAATAAGAAAACACATTTGAAAGGCAGGCAGATCTCTGAGTTCAAGGCCAGCCTGGTCTACAGAGCACATTCTAGGACAGCCAAGGCTACACAGAGATACCCTGGCTCAAAACAACAAAAGAAAAAGAAAACACATTTGAATCCATCTTTCTTCCATTTTTTACCTTGTGTCCTTCATTCTCACTTCTTCAGAAGCTTCCTTATCTACAAGGTAAGGAAAATACTAATACATTTCTTATGAGATTCAATTACTATATAAGAGAAATTACTTTTAAAACAAAATGCTTAGACCTAGTAAGCACCCAGGAAGTGTCTATTGGTAGTAAAAGTCCAATAAGCACTTCAAATAAGTTGATGACAATTAGAAATGAGGTAGAGGTACTGTAGAACAGAGAAGTCAAAGAAAACCAGGCATGAGGCAGAACTTCAATGGGATTTTAAAGATGGTTAACATATGAATGTGCAAAGATGAATCGTGTAGTAGTACAGACTGTCTGGATGGAGTAATTGAAGGAGACATCATATATGCTCAACCAACCTAACTAGAGCAGAAGGATTTCAGTTTACCATCATGCAAAGCTGGAAAAAGAGTAGAGGACAATCCAAGGCATTTGAGTAAAAACCTACATAATCGGCACTAACTCAGCAATAGGGAGTAAAAGAGGTTGATGATTTTGCATAGTAGTTAAAGTGTTCACACAAATTTATAGGATCTAACTATAAAGCCCAGGATACTATAAATATAGTAAGAGTAACTGATGAACCTAGAATCATGTTTGTATTTGCCATGGCTCAGCCACATCACACTATTTCAGAGAGATGTACAGAACTCTGACTTCCAATGAAAAATGTAATAGCCAATCTATCTTTACCTAGCATACTAAGAGTGTTTGGCCAACTGAGATCTGTAAGTGCAGGAACATGGTACAACAGTAAACAGAAATTACTTAAGAAGTCAATTGTGTGTCTAGTCTTGAACAGAAATAATCTACAGTATTACATCACTCTGATTATAGACCAAACATTCATCAAATCTCTTTAATTAGAAGAACATGTCAAGTAATGATTTTAATACTTAACGTCATGCCTTGTAGACACATATTTAATGTTTTCTGATGGTCAACATTTAAGATTTTAATAATTGATAACTTTAATTAATGATTAATTTCAAATTTGACAATCCTATACGCTTCAAATTTTCTAATATTTTTACCTATGAATAGCTTCAAAACATTAAAGAATGGCATTTCCATCCAGCTACAGACTTCCACAGACACAAGTAGGTAGTTTTTACTTTAGTAGAAATTTCCTTTTATCCTAAAACAAATTTTAATGATAAATGTAGAGAAATTTCTCACACATAATCTTGGTCCTGAACTTATTATTTTTCTCCTTCCAGATAAAAGCTATGATTCTCAGGATAGATAGAGTTCAGGACCATACATTAAAGTTAGTACAATGAGGGATACACTGGGGGGAGGGGTACACAAAAGGACTTTGAGCCCAAAGCCATCTGAGATATCCAGTGGTAATAACAACAATAAAAAGAAACAGAAATTGCTACAAAACATATATAAATATAGAGGTAAGAAAGCATTCGTCATCCTGTACCAATGAAATTACAGTCTCTTACAGCTGGAAACTATAACACGTATGCTTTGAACTGTTCCAAAAGAAACTATAAATGAAATATATGTTGTTAACACATGTCCCCATTCATCTGCCACTTTCCAACAGAACAAGGCTGCCTTTTACAACACCTTTGAGTCAACAACTACAGCTGGACTAGTAGGAAAGGCGGTTGGATTTAGAAGGAGGAGGAGGTGAATATGATCCAAACACACTGTATCAAATTCAAACTAAAGATAATATATGATTTATATATATACATATATATGTGTATGTATGTATGTATGTATCATTATCCTCTAGTGCTGATGCACAGAGCTTTGTGCTCAGAACCAATTTTCTGCCTTTCACTCAGTAGATCTCAAGTTCCTGTTAAACACTGAGCTCATTCAGATAAACTAAATAATAGTCACAAGATTGAAATATATAATCAAATATAACCTATACCTGGGAAAGCATGATCAATGAAAACTCTGAGTTTCAGCAGATAACATTTTGAAACAAGTTGCCTCAACCATGGAGAGAGAAAATTAATTGCTGCCTTAAAAACCACAGAGTAATTAAGGACCGCTGGGCTCTGGAAGAAATCTTTCAAATCAAATATTTCATAGTCTCCCCTCTATTCTAGTCTACCTACAGGGTCGACTACCTAGAGATAATAATAATAAATCCCTGCCTTTTTATTATATTTGTTTATTTATTTATTTGAGAGAGAGACATGCCACAGTCTATTCCCACCTTTAACCAGGGACTGTATCAGGGGTAGTAGCAAGTGTTCCACTCTGGACAGCTATATAAGCCGCCTAGAGCTAAGGAAAGACTTCTGTTTCTGTCCAGTCTAGTCCCACAAGCCTTGATTCAGCACTTAGGAACAGTGAACAGCCCTGCATGAGGTACTGTGAAGTGAGACCACAGTCTCAGCACAGAGCTCAGAGACAGTGACCTTCCATAGCCCACTGTGGACAGCAGTAGAGAGCGGGAAGGAGCGCCACACCCATCTCCATCCCTCCAAACTGACTGTCTTCATTCTGATGGACAAAATCTCAGTAAGCGCTTGGCACATCCCTCCTCTAAGAAAGTGGTACCATGGGACAAATGTCCAGTACCCCTGACTGGTGAACAAAAAGCAACCTCTCCACTGGTCCAGAAGCACACTATCCAGTTCAGTAACGGAATTTACAAAAGAAGGCTCATAGTGTGTCTGCAACCTGGTAAGAGTCATCAGCACCCTTAATTTCTATGACAGTTGAAACCACCATACATTGCTGTTGAGTTAAAGTCCCTCGAATGCTGTGACTGTATTTTCTAATCCTCCAGTGTTCACTGAGCAAATAAGAGAAAAATTAAAGACACTGGGATAGATGGGGCTTGGGGAGCAATTTAGCTGTGAATTTTAATCCTGTGTAGGACCTTTACTGTAACTGATATCATCTAAGGTATCCCAGTGGGTAGAACAGAGGAAGGGCCAGTGATTAAAGTGAAGAACTCCATATCCTCTTGAAGCATTTCCTAAATCAGGTGCCTCTTTTAGGCTCATTTGACGCCTTCCACATCACTCCCAGAGCAGGTTAAGCAGGGCAATACTTATATAGTATGTTCAATTAGTGTTTAGTTAGACACATTCTAGCTTGCATGCTGGTTTTAGGTCAAATTCATAGATACACTAAAAGCCTCATTAAACTGATGTTTTGTTTTGTTTCTCCTTTCAAGAATAAAGCCTTATCGCAAACGCTTATGATTAGAGAGGAATTCGCTGTTTCAGAACTAAAGTCATCTCAAAGTAAGGGAGGGAGGTCAAAAAATACTGAGAAGTCTATGTCTCTGAAGACAGTGGTATGACATTTTTCTCCAAATAAAACTCCATATAATATATATATTATACTGTATATAAGATAGAAAAGTATGCAGTATTTTTTCTTTCTGAGTCTTATTCTCTGAACATAATGACTTCAAGACATATCCATTTTTCTGAAAATGTTGTGATTTTATTTTTCTTTCTAGCAAAATAAAAGTCCATGGTTTATGCTCCACATTTGTGGTGTTCACTCACCTGTTGATGGACACCTAGGCTGGATTCATGTCTCAGCTGTTGTAGACAGTGAACTTGAATGCACATAGAATGATACAAGGTAAAGATTTATTGGGGGAACTCACTAAGCTGCCTTTGCAGTCAATACTTTTCATCTTGACTTTTTTGTCAAAAACATGTTTTTTTGTCAAAAAATTTTGATCTCTTGTTTTTTTTTAGTTTGAGGCCAGCCTGATCTATGGCAGCTAGGAGTATACAGAGAAACCCTGTCTCAGGAAAAAATATTTTTTATCTTATTATACTGGGTTATATGAAGGAACGTAATTTTGTGACAAGCAATTTGGGGTCATGAGTGATTATTCCGCTGTACTTTCATATTAACATGACTGAGATCAGAGTGGACTGAATTGTAAGCCATAGAGAGAGTTGAACAGTGCTGATTTATTTGTTCAAAGAAATTCAGGTACTCAGACTGAGAAGGTGTGTAGGTAGACCAGCTCCTGGCAGCAGGAAGCTGGGTTCTCTTCCATTGCTCGAAGGTTCTGCTGCCAGTAAAATGATAGATTCTGGAGAATTTAAGATCATTCCAGAGAAAAATAAAAACACGATTTCAAAGATGAATCACAGTTGAGTATCCATTATCTTTTGAGTTTTTGTATGTATGCCTCTTGAACATTAGAAGCTGTTTGAATTACCAATGCTGACTCATCTTTCAGATGAAGAGGGAAAGTGAACTCTTCAATTCCTAGAAATTCAATTTTGAAATAAGTGTTTCAATCTTAGAATATCCTTGTACACTTAGAACTTGAGCAAACTGTAAGCAGGAGTTTACAGACCTTACCTGCTCTCTTTCATGAAATTCTAGACATCAGAGTAAAGTTGCAGGTGGTGGTTAACTCAGTGAAAGACTGTACACTTGACACAGCTAGGTCACAGGCTCCTTCCCAGTACAAAAAAAAAGTGAATGCTGGTATGAACAGGCCAGACACTCACTCCCTAGCCTGACACTCTACGTAGCCCAGAATTAATAGTTTTCCTTGAGTACTCATTTTTCTAACTCCTACCTACTTCTCTTTCAAGCTTTTTAACCACTTCTCCCTCCTTCATTATTACCTGAGACTCTTCTTCTCTATTCCACTTAGAAGAGAAAGAGAAAGTCTCCCACTTATCACCATTCCCCTTGTCTCTTTCTACTTGCCCAAACTTCTGCAAGCATTGTTGCATTTCAACTTCTCTGGAGCTCAATTAGCCTGTTTAGATCTGCATCATGGTAAGGTCATGTAATGGCTAACTGTCCTGTGCCTGATTTATGTCAGTTACCACAGTGATCTCCAGTTCTGTCTGTGTTTGCACGTATGGTGGGAACTCATTCTTTCTTCTAGCTGAACACTAGTCTGATGTGTACATCATCCTTTCATAAGCTGATGAACATTGAGGTAGATTCCATATATCCACTACATTAATAATGCTACAATGAATATAGGAGTGTAGATGTCTTTTCAATATACTTACTTCATTTCCATTAGATATATGCCCAGCAGAAGACTTGCTATTTCATAGAGTGGTTCTAGATTTCAGTTTTAAAGGAAATTCTATACTTCCTCCAGTCTTAGGAGTAACACTGGTGTGGTAGGAGATGGTAGAGTGACTATAGATGACAATAATGTACATAATGTCTCAAAAAACCTAGATGGGATTCTATACTGTAGAAATGCAGATACATGAATGATTAAATGTATATTTTAATCTCATAAGCACTATGCAATACATACACATACTGAAATATCATGTTACCCCATTATTGTAAACTACTTTGTACTTTTATTTATCAGTTAAAATTAAACACAAGTTAAAATACTAACACAAGAAAAACAATAAATAATTTTAAAAATAAGAAAATATTGTTCATCACTGTAACCTGTTTTTTTTTTTTTGGTTTTTACGAGACAGGGTTTCTCTGTATTGTTTTGGAGGCTATCGGTCCAGCCCGGCCTCGAACTCACAGAGATCCGCCTGCCTCTGCCTGCCGAGTGCTGGGATTAAAGGCATGTGCCACCACCGCCCAGCTGTAACCTGTTCTTATTCAAGTTTTCCTGTTTATCTCCAGCTATCCAGAAATAACTGTATTCCTATATAGTCTCCTCTTCCATCAATGCCTAATGACTTCTCCAATCATTTTTGTTCTCAGTCTACCTATCAATCTATCTATCTATAATCAATACTTCTGCTTGTACACCTCTGGATTTTTCATACTCCAACATTATTATTTTCCATTGCCCTTCATTTTTCTGCCAGCTATAGCCCAATTACTTCATAGCAGGTTGCTAAACGTTACATTCACCATCTCCAGTCTTAGCTCTCATCTGCCTTAAATATGTTCCTGGAATGGCTCATTTCAACACTGCTAATAATCAAGAAGTCGAGCCCATGTGTGGTTCTTGCTCCTCATGTTACTTTATGGAACTGCAGCATGTGACACAGGTTATTACTTGGTGTTTGAAATATCTCACCCACCCTCCTCATTTCCTTCTACCTCGTGAACATGCTTTCTTCAGTTTCTGTAGATTCCTTCTCTGCTCCCTAGCCTCAGGACACCTGTTTCCTGTCTATACTCAATCTGTTGGTAAGAACTCTGAATACAATACACACATGTGGATGCCCCCTCTCCCCAATATTTATCTTTATCCTAAACCTCTCTCCAGACTTTTATATTCAACTGTCTATGTAACAACTTCATCTCAGGTCTAATATGACCAACACTGAATGGCAGCCCCAACCCTTGCCCTCCACCTCACCCCCAAACTCCCTATCCCTGTAGATAGCAGCTACAACTGACTATACCCAAGCCCAGCATCATTCTTGATGCCTCCTTTTCAATTAAAATCAACACTCAACCTATTGTTGCTTTCTTCTGAGAGCTGAAGATCTTGACCTAGGGAAGCTTAATGACTTGCTCCTAGTTCTCAGCTAGCAAGGTACTGCCAAACCTCAAATCCTCTTCTCTCCAGTACTACAGCATGGGCCAGACATTGAACATCTCACCTTCATCTAGCACGGACACTATTTTGAAAATAAGTCATCTAGTCAATTGCTTATCAATCTAAAGGTGGTGGGACCTGGGTGAATGGAACTAAAGTCTCATGCAATAACCAAATTTATTCAGAGCATCAAACAATTTACACTCTCAGAATTAAGGGAGTCACATGAGTAACGTGTACAGTGACAAGGGCAAGTGGCAGACAAGCCACACATGGTGGACAAGCCACACATGGTAGACAAGCCACACATGTTTTTCTATTGAGGCATATAAGCAAATAACAATAACCAGTTATAATGAATAAACTGAGTAGATGTACTCCTATCTGCTACACCCAGGAGGGCCATGAAAGCATAGTCCAAGAACAATTCTGTGTTCTTGAAGAGACTGAGGTCATAAGATTCTTGTCTTGTTTCCTCAGAGATTTCTCACAAGCACTCAGAATTCTTAACTGTGTTCTGACTGAAAATCACCCACAAACATGAAAAATAAATATTTTAGGTGCGTTTATATATTTCAAAGTTTCTTATTATCTGTGTCATTGAGTTGTAATTTGAAGCTTATACATTGTCTATTATATGTTACATTTTCACAGCTGGCAAAAGATTCTATTTTTTTTTAATACAGGTTGATATTTATCTCAAGCTGGTCACAAATTTTCTATGTTGCCAAGAATGACCTTGAACATCTTAACCTCCTGTCTCCACACACCTAACGTTTGAACTGTCACCACAGTGCAGTATTGGGGATCAAACCCAGGACTTCGTGCTCAGCAAGCATTCAACCAACTGATCTACATCTCCAGCCCCAGTAAAAAAGACATTTGTTCTACAATATTGTGAACAAATTAGAATTGACCAGTTTATAAAAGATTTAATAAGAGCTACTTTTCCTCTGTCTTTAGACAAAATTAGCAGGCACCAAATTTTCCCTATCACATAGTATAGACTCCAGACGCACATTTTCCAGTATTCTTTTTTTTTTTTAGATTTTTTTATTTATTTTTTACATTCCAATCCCAGTTCCCCCTCCCTCCTCTCCTCCCATTCCCCTCGGGCCCCTCCCCCCACCCCCATCCCCATCCCATCTGCTCCACAGAGAGGGTAAGGCCGCCCCTTGGATGTCTACTAAGTCTGTCCCATCACCTCACCCAGTGATCTTACCAGAAGTGAGCACCACAAACATCTTGCAGTCTTCATTGCTCTAACCCACTTGGCAACTGCCAACAAATTCATGAGGTTTTAAGATGCTTATGACCCCGTTCCATTCTCCCTGCTTCTGAGTCGCAAATGCCAAGATTACCAGATTGTCTCAAAGATGTTATCTGTATAAACTGTTTTGATTCTTTGCCCCAAATGTTTTTATTGCACATACTCTATGTGATGTCAAGATTCGTCGTTTTAAGGGGAAACAGCTTGGAAAAAACCCCGCTAAGTTCACTGAGTATAAACATTGTTTATAAGCATTGTAATAGGTTACCTTCTTTAGCAGAGACTATTTCCAGAGCAGTTAGTGGTTGATCTAATGCTTTGGTAACATTTTATTTTTAAATCCTGGTATTTTCTTTTGTGATCCTTTAGACCTTCATAAGATGGTTGTCTACATGTTCTACAAAATACAATGAAATTCTAGGAGACTATGACTTATAAACTGTCATTTTCAAAACCCAGAATTTTCTTTTCTTTCTTTCTTTTTTTTTTTGAGACAATAATTCAACTAGTTATTTCTGGTTAGCCTAGATCAGACTGGACTGAAACTCACAAAGATCCACCTGCTTCTCCCTCCTCCATTCTGGGAATAAAGATATGAGCCACCATGCCCATATTCAAGAAGTATTCTGATACAATACTTTGCAAATCCTAAAAATATTTTCTTGCAATTTTACATTGTTATTACTACATTAAAGTCATGGTACGCTGGCTGTTCTTCTTTACCTCTGCATATATGAGTCAGATTCAATAATGCACGTAAGCTGCTGCTACAAGAAAGTCAGAATATGAGCACACTCTTTTATTCAATTCTATCAGTATCTACAACAAATAATATCAATCGTGATTGTTGCTCTTTCTTGGTTGTTATGGATATCTAAAATGCAGAATAAACTTTTAACACAAATTTTGAGTGAGAAGATCAATGAGCCCAAATATATTAGGGCGTATTTATCAAGCACAGCACACAGATAATCAGAATTCTAGAGCTATCTGTGACTATCAGTTTATGTAAATAAACAATTATCTTTATCCTGCCACAGGACCATATTCAAGAGTCTGTGTTATATTCCATCTTAAGTCTCAGCGCCTTCACTCTGGGCCTCATCGGGGTCTGCACTAAAAGCATGTCCATCATTCATTTGTCACTGCTTCTCCCCAGGATTTCTTTTGTATACTGTCCTTACTGAAACCTGGAACCGGGCAGAGAATGTCCTCTAAACCAGTGGTTCTCAACCTTCCTAATGCCGAGACCCTTTAATGCAGTTCTTCATGCTGTGGTGACCCCCAACCACATTCTTATCTGTAATTTTGATACTGTTATGAATCTTAATGTAAATATTTTTGGAGACAGAGGTTTGTTGGATGGATCTCAACCCACAGGTTGAGAACCACTGCTCTAAACCATTCTTCAGACCTGCCATAATCTCTGGGAGATCACCAACTATTTTTTACTGTCCTTAAGCACTCAACAATCCAATCAGAGACTGGGAACTATCCCCAGACTTCCGCCTGAAAATTTCCTCTATTTTCCTTAGTTTAATGCCTCAGAAAGTCTGTGAGAACTTCTCTGTAGGACATATTTATACTTCAGCTCATTATACATTGAGATACTTTTGGAAGACTTTTAAAATTAGACATGGTGAGTATTATGTCTGAAGACAGTAAAAAAAAAAATAGGAAAATGTTTTCCTTAATTTAGGTAGTTGAATGAGTATGGAAAATCCTGAAGAAAAGTAATCTAGAAATGGAAGAACTAGGATGGGAAGCCTAAATTAATACTAGAGGGTAATGATATTTAGAACTTAATGAAAAGTTTACACCCCTTACCATGTGGAAAACACACTCTCTGGGAGATAGGTCAGTTCAAACCTGCACAGTTCTTATTGTGATACCCAACAGAATTAGAATATTTTTTATCACTGGAGCCCTCTCAGTACAGAGTTCAAGAGTTTCAACTAGTGACTTCAACTCAGTAAAAACGCTAGATTCTCATGGGCAAGGGCAAAGGTTAGCTGTGGACTCTGCATGTGACTGAATCGGCCATTGTAACATTGTGTGTATGCTTTGGGATTAGTCGTTGAGGACAAAATTATAAATAAAGAGCTGTACCATTAGGGAACCAGAGCTGCTGACTTGGAACAAATATAACTGTGACTAAGTCCAGTCGTGGGAACTGTTTTGTCCTCAGAAACAACTATCTGGTAAGAAGTGGCATGACCACTATGGTGAATACTCATATGGTGAACAGTGCCTCATCTGTTTCTAGCTCCTCGGTATCACTAACAGTACATTCTACACAGAGAGCAACTCTAAGGTGAGTGCTTGTCAACCTGTGGATCTCAACTACCTTGGGGCTAAAATGACCTTTTCACGGGGGTCACATATAAGATATCCTGCATAGCAGATATTTACATTACAATTCATGGCAGTAGCGAAATAAAGCTATGGAATAGCAATGAAAAGAATTTTGTGGTTGGGGTCACCAAAACATAAGGAACTGTATTAGAGGGTAGCAGCATTAGAAAAGTTAAGAACTACTGTCTTAGCCCAACTGCAGCAATATCATTTCTATGCTGAAATATCATTGAAAACCCAGTGAAGCCAGACATAATGGTACATATATACAATCCCAGCACTTGGAAGGCTGAAACCAGAAGCCAACCTGTACTATGCACCAAAACCTGTCTCCTAAATACACCAACGACAGAGAGACAGAGACAGAGAGAGGAGTGCCCTGTAAAACGACCATGCTTCCATGATAGCAGTGTGAACCTCCAATTCCAAATGAAAGAAGTCATAATTCTCTTTCATTATAAACACAACACCTCCAAAATAATGTTTTCTTATAATTGAATCATTATTTATGTTAATAGCAAGTAAAAAAAATCTCCTAAATGAAAGAAGTCAAATGGAAAGAAATGTGTTATCTGTAAGTAGTGCTTCTTACTTTTTGCTACTATTCTCATGACCATGTGTTGATTTTTAGGTTGTATGAAAATTGAATCATAAATCAACTCCCCAATGTAGAAAAACAAAACTAAGGGAAAGGAGTCATAATTTTCTTCGCAGAGTACATGGGCAAACAGGAAGGCTTCTAAGGCCGTATTCCTTTTTAGAATCCATGTGCTAGGCACAAAATGCATACAGTAGCTTCTCAGCAGGCTCATCTTCTAAGAGAGGCCTTGCTTTATCATAGGACTGCCTATCCTTCACTTTGGCTGCAACATCAGCGTATTGGAAATGTCATGATGCTTCCTGGCTTCAGATAGCCACTGTGCTGAGCTAATACAGGACAGCAGCTGGAAGGGGAGAGATCTGGGACAGCACAGAGACTGCTGTGCCGGGCATGTGTTTATTCAGGACCATCGGTGTAACTTCCCAGTATAAGGACCTTCCTCTAACTGGAACAAGACAATCAGTTTAGGTCTATGTAATATAAATGAGCAGGTATTGCTTCCAGAACAAAGGGTTTCAGTAATCACTGACTTCTCCACACAGTGTTGGATTTGGTTTCCATGGTGACCTTGAAGATCACAAGTGGCAAATTAGAACACCAGAAACTGAAAGTGTGTGGCCTAGATGTCTGAGGCTGGAAAGAGAATTGCCCCAAAGGCATCTGATCAAAGCACATGTGTATGCAGGTGCACAGACATGGAGATCAGAGATGCAAGAAAAAACATGACATCAACCTCAAGCTTCCACAAGCACGGGCATGCCCTACAGGAACATGTGTGCACACGCACGCACGCACACACAGGCAACAGACCCTCCTTTAATCCCTTATATTGGTCCTAACACTGTAGCATCTGCAGCACAGGACTGCCTACAGATCTCACCAACAACCGGCCATAAGTAGCTATGTTAATAGCTCTGACCAAGGAAAGTGTGAGAAGTAGTAATGTGTGTCTCTTCCAAGTTCAGCCAGTAAAAAAAAAGCTAAAAATAAAATAAAATTAAAAGAAGAAAAAATCCTGTGCCTCAATTAACATGAAAAACTGCTGTTGAGATGACAGCATCAACATGCATCCTGAGTCACAGCTTAGAGAATATCACCCCGGCAAACTGCCGATACACAGAACACACTGTACACTATTAACTCTGTGGCCCCTTTGTCTCTGAAGCCTACTCCAGCTCAGACTGACTAAAACAGCTGCTTCAAACGCTCTCCTTCCCTTCTTTACACAAAGCATAATATAAAATACTCAATGCTTTGCCAAAAAAAAAGCTGCAAACTGCACACTGTTATTTAAATTCATTAACATGTAGGGGAGGGAACAAACTAAGAGTTTAATAACGCATGTGTTTGAAATGTTATAATGAACCCCACTATTACACGAACTTTTAAAACAAAGAACAAATAAATGAATTGGAGTTAGAGAGAAGGCTTAGCAGTTGAGATCAAATACTGCCCCGAGTTCAAGGACCTGAGTTCAGTTCCTAGCACCCACATGCCAGTTCACAACCATCTGCAACTCCAACTCCATGGGCTCTGTTGCCCTTTTCTTGGCCTCTGCAGGCACTTGCACTCCTGTGCACACAGTCAAATACACACACACACACACACACACACACACACACACACACACACACAATGATGATAGCTGATGCTATAGGGGATACAATATATTTATTTACCAGAGAGAGAGTCACACAAGCTAGGAGTTAGAAGCGTGGCTGGCTTCCAAAAGAGGAGGTCCTTTTTCCTTTCGCTTCCTTTTATCTCTACCTGTGCTAATTTACTTGTCCCTGCCCTCATGGGCTGATAGCTTTGTGGAGTTCACTCCTACACACACACACACACACACACACACACACACACATACACACTAATTTAAAATAAGATAAATCTTGGGGAAAGACATTGGTAGTTGCCTGTGCCTCAGTGGGGTACCCCACACAATGCACATTTGGGAACTACTAACTAGACTTAATCATTTTTTTAATGACATAAAGATGGTAAAGAAGATATGTTGGAGGTCAGGGGAAACAGAAGGGAGTGGAAGACAGATATGACCAACATATGTTGTTATTTGACATATATATGACAACATATGTTGTATATACATGCATTATATAAATAAATATGTATGAATTAGTAGACTGGAAATAAGAAGCTTAATCTTATTTCATTTTTCTGTCTATCTCATTGAAGAGTTCTGAATGTCACTGTCATTATAGAGAAAGATATACAAGAAATACCAAATTTGGGGAAATTCTCCCATTAACTATGTGTGTGTATGTATGAAAGTGAGAAAGTCTAAGGAAAGAGAAAAAATTTAAGTATCAGATTTACTTTGAACCAAAGCACCAAGTGACAAATAAGGCATAATCTTATTAACTGTGTTCAATTAATGAAACAAGAAAAATATGAATTTAACTGCAGCTTACATCTAGAAGTCTCAGTCGGAGTCTTTAAGAGCACCCTGTGCATTAATTGCTAATACATCATGGCTGGATGAGCTGGAATGTTCAGCATCCAATTCATTCTGCTCTGTGATGCCTCCACGAGAATGGAGTGGCTCTCATAGAAGCACATACTTAGGGTTCCTAGGACAACCAGGAAAACATTTGTATGTGCCCTTGGTCTGCGTGTATTCACAAGGACGGGTAAACCCTACTTAAGACAGCTTTAAAGCAAATGAAAACCTCTGACATATATCCCGAGGCACCAAAGACTGCAGATTCCAGCTCAAAAACTTTCTACAACATAAATTCCTAAGCATTTAACTGCATGTCTTGATCAGTGCAGAACAACTATGCTTGTGGCCTTTTAACTACTGGCACTGAAACAGTGATTTTTCCAGGATGGACTGGGTAGCAAGGTAGGGGATGGTGAAAAGGACTTGCAGGGTCACCGAAGGAGCATTTTTTAATGGGCTCACACCCCACCTCACCTCAGGGGCCTGGTGTGCACCCCCTGGGAAGCAGGGGGGAGCAGGCATGAGGGAGTGCAAGCAACAGGAAACTCCATGATCCTACTCTTTCCCCACACTCTCCTAAATTTAGAACTCCTGAAATGCATAAAAAGCCACTTAGAATTCTGTGAAGACGGACTCCTGACAGAACGAGTACAAACAAGATGTTCAGCAGAAGTCTGTGTTCCTAGCTGAACCAAATGTTTCCTGACCATTGTCCTCACATGTCTGTTATTTCAGAACAGCCAAAGTCACTGCAACTTTCTCACTTGTCTCTCACAGACTAGGTACCAGAGTGCTCACAATACTGACTGTAGAACGCCCCTGTTCAAAGCTTTCTCAGGTATTAAAGGGGCCATAGAATTTAATATAATGCTCTGAGTTCTTCCTCCAAATTGCCTCTTCTTTACATAAGTCTGTTCATTCATTATGTTCATTCATTAAAATAATACATACTTTTGGGCTGCTATTATCAATGTTTGTCAGAATTAGTTTATTAACTCTCTTTGGTCCACTTGTATAACGCAGTTCTCAGTGCTCAGTGTTACTTTAATATACCTCTCTTTTCTCTCTTCTAATGGAGATTATATAAAATTCATCACCCCCATGGCACAGCATCATTTTCAGTCTCTTTAAAAACTATCTGCTCAGATTATATAATACTATATATGTACATATCTATGTAGTACGTGTTGTTTTTCATTTAAAATCTCATCATACGACTCACTTATTATGTCTGAGAATGTAGGTAAATGATAGAACATTGCGTAGCATGCACAAGACCCTAGGCTCAATTCCTAATACTACAAAACAAACAAACAAACAAAAACTGCAATTACCCCTGGGAAAACTAGTGGTATTTACTTCCATGTATAAACAGGATTTTGATTCAACCCTGGTGGCACAGGCCCACAATTCCAATTAATTACAGTTTCTAGTGAGGCTGAATCAAGAGACTTAATTGCAAGTTCAAAGTCTGCCTAACCTACTTAATGAGACCTTATCTGCACTAATGAACCAACCAGTCAATCAAAAGGAGGGTTGGGAGTACAGCTCAGTGGTAGAGTCCTTGCCTAACATAGAAGAGGCTCTGGATTTCAACTCCAGGGCTACACAACAAAATAGCCCATTTCTTCTGAATGGGTTTCAGAACAATCTAAGCATCTTAATTTTGCAAAGGACCTTTGCAGCTTTACCCTCAAGTCCTGTGAGCACTGGCTGACTATAACAGCCTCTGGGCTTGTTAAATTCGTTCCTTTCGAAACTCCATCAGAGGTGAATTTGAGCTCTTTTGTGACTCTGTACATACCGCGTGTTATAATTATGGTATCTTCTGCAGTTTCTTTGCTAAAAAAGTTAAAATTTGTCCTTCAAGAACCAACTCAAATTCTCCTTTCTCTTCAAAGGCATTATTGCTGTGTAATAACCTGTTTTAAAACACATCCCTTTCCTTTTCATCTGGAACTGCAGTGTTGGTCCTTCACAAGAAACACATCCCTGTCTGCCACTCCTGTGATGAGGAAGTCCTGTGTATATGTCAATAAAGCAATGTTGGCCAATAGGGAAGCAAGATAAGGTGGACTAGGAGTCTAGGAGGATTCTGGGAAATGTAGTGAACTGAGCCGTAGCCATGTGACTCCCATCCTAGCAAAGATAACTTCTTGTAAAATGTATATGAGTGATTATGGGTTAATAATTAAGTCAGAGCTAGCCAATGAGAAACAATAGCAAATGGTCAACAACTTCATAATTAATATAGTGTCCTGTCTGTTATTTGAGGGTTCAGACAGCTTGGCAGGGCCCAGGTGGCTGGCTGGAAGACTACATATTACACTCCTGCTTATTGGAAACAAACTATAAAGTCCTGCCTAACTCCAGAACTGCAGATGTAACATCCACTCTTTCCAAGGAGGGCTATCAATGAGCTGAGACCTACTTTAGAATCCATGCAAAAAAGTGTTCAGGATCCCCTGAGAGAAGCAATTAGTCCTACCATTGTGTACCGTATTGCAACACTCAACACACTGTGTGATAGTTGAATACTAACACCCATAAAATTAATTTCTACTTGCAATTTCCATACCTTTAAATACCAGAACACCTAAAATACAGATCCCTCCATAAATGCTGTAGGGATCGCTTACAAGTCATTTGGCAGGAGAAAGATGTATTTGTCTTATCCTTTATATAAAAATGAATTACAAGGGAACTAAACATTTTAATTTTGTAATAAAATTGTATCAGTGTTATGGGCATAGTGATGGCACATGCCTGAAATACCAGCACTTGTGAGGAGCAGGCAGGACGGTCATCCCTTTGAGGCCAGCAACACAGTGAGCACAAGAATAGTTTGGGCCATCTGGCAAGACTGTCTCAAAAAACAAAAATAGGTCAAATGTATTGATATATGCCTTTAGTCCAAGACTTAGAGGCCAGCCAGGGCTACATGGTAAGATGTGTGTTTGTGTGTGTGTGTGTGTGTGTGTGTGTGTGTGTTTTGCTTTGTATTGGTTTTGGCTTTGGATTTTGGGGGGTTGTTTTCTTTAAGAAAGAGAAAGAAGATGAAGCTGGGTGATTAGATAAGTATTGAGAGGTGAGGGGGCTGGAAAGAGTTAGGGAAGGGGAAAGAATATGATGACAATACACATAAGAAAATAATTGAGATGTATATGAAAAAATTAAAATTTAAAAGACAAAACTGAATGTAACACAATAATAATTCATTTTTTAAAAACCTATAACTGGAACTGCTATAAAATAGTTATTTTCTGGTCATGACATTGTACCCATGAACTCACAGTAACTGTGACTAAATACACAACAAGATCAAGACAGCAAAACCCCAACTGACTGGGAATTGGATGTATGAGGCAGGGGCTCACAAAGTCCCACCCTCAGTTGAGAACTACCGTGACTAATGGCTACTAGGGGGAGAAGGGGGTGATCTGCTAGCTCAGGATGTGACCCTGACAGATTGTCCATACACAAGCTGGAGGCACTAAGTAGATTAAGAGCATTTAAAAGAATACATTAACTTAGAAGAAAAAGATGGTAGAAGACACAAGGCAGAGAGGGGTTGGCAGGGAGGGAGTTGGGGATGATTATGATCAAAACATATTCAAGTATGAAATTCTCAAGCAATATATAAAAGATAAATAATCTATAAAAGATACAAAATGTATTTTAAAAGGTTCACCTTTGCTAGCAACCATGGAAATAAAAATTAAAAATACAATGAGACATGATGTATACACATAAAGCCAGAGGAGCCTATTTAAAAGACTAGTAATCCCAAGAACCTGTTTAATATAAAAAACTAAGAACTCAGAGCTGGAGATACAGCTCAGCATTAAGAGCACTGACTGCTCTTTCAGAGGACCTGGAGAACCTGGGTTCGAATCTCAGAGTCCACATGACAGCACAATTATCTGTAACTCCAGCTCCAGGGGAATCTCATGCCTTCTTCTGCCCTCCATGGACACTAGGCACATGTGGTGCATGGACATATATATAAGCAAAACACTCATACCCATAAAATAATTAATTAGTTAATTGGAAAGTTTTATTAAAAGAACTCTGAACTGTTGGTGGGAATCTGAGTTTGTGCAAAGTCTGTGGGAAATGGTTTAGAAGTGTTAAAAGGTGTGCCGAACACACAACCATAAAACTCCACTGCTAAGTATGGCTTAGAGTGGTGAATTCAATGACAAAATCACTTTTGCCATTTTACTAAAGCAGTCTGTTCTCCAATAGTCATTATCATTATTTTACAACCATACAATGACATTTTGCAACTAAGACACATGAGGTACACACAATCAATAGGATGATTACTTCTAACAAATAGAAGGGGGTGGAATGTGACCAGAGGGTAATAATCATATCACAAATGGTATGTCTTGATCTGGATAGCACATATAGTTGTGAACATACTCTCCTTTATTTAAATTTCTGACTGTTATTCCATAAAAATCAAAAGTCAAACATAAAATAAGAAAACAAAAAGAAAGAAGGAAAGAAACAGAGAGAGAAGGGGGGAAGGAAGGAAAGTAGTAAAGAAGAGAGAGGAGAGAAAGAAGAAAGAAAGAAAGAAAGAAAGAAAGAAAGAAAGAAAGAAAGAAAGAAAGGAAGGAAGAAAGAAAGAAGGGAGGGAGGGAGGGAGGCAGGGAGGGAGGGAGGAAGGGAGGGAGGGAGGGAGGGAGGGAGGAAATAAGGAAGGAAGGAAGGAAGGAAGGAAGGAAGGAAGGAAGGAAGGAAGGAAGGAAGGAAGGAAAGGATCTGTTTTTTAGTTTTTTCTGTGATCAGCAAAACAATTTGGAATCACTGGGGAAGGGCTATCAGTTGGTCAATTAGGGATTGTGGAGGTCAGACTAGCCTGTGTGCATGTCACTGGGGGTTGTTTTGATTGTGTTAATTATTGTAGGAGGACCAGCCTACAGGTGGGCCCTGTGATTTCCTAGGTCTGGGTCCTGAGCTGAGAAATCATAGTAGAGAAAGTGGGCTGCACCTTGGGCATTTATTCTTTCTGCGTTCTTGACTGTGGATGTGACTAATTGTTACCTTCCTGCCTTGATTTACCTGCAATGGCAGACGGTAACCTGGAATTGTGAGCTAAAAAAAAAGCACCTTTCCCCCTCACATTGCTCTTTACCAGAGCAACAGAAACTGAAGTAGGACAGAACCACATAGGTACAAAATGTTCATTGTTAATTCTCTTTTCTGGGTTACACATTGAGAGATAAAATCTCCCTTTGTGTATTTATATAAGCAAACTATATTTACCAATCTCACATTATTATGTTGAAACAATAATCCTTACAGTAATTATAAATGCTTCTGCTATCACCTTTAATCTTTTGGAGTCATGAAAATGAAAACATTTTAGAAATATTATGTAGCTCAAGTGGAAAAAAAAGCATAATACCCTGAAAGGAGTGTAGACTTTGTTTTCAGTCACGTTTATTAAGCACCAGAGTTCTCCAAAGAAATGCAAATGACAAACAAATATTTTTTAACTCATCAATATCCTTAGACATCAGGGAAATCCAAATTAAAACTACTTTGAGATTCCATCCCGCCTGAGTTAGAAGACAACAACAAATGCTAGAGAGATTGTGGGGAAAGAGGAAACCCTGTTCACTGTGGAAGGAATGTAAACTTATTCAGACGCTATGGCAATCGGCATGGACCTTTCTCAACAAACTAAAGATAGATCTGTCATGTTATTCAAGTATACCATACCAGAGAATATACCCAGAAGGCTCTATATCCTATGATAGAGATATTTTCTCATCCATGTTCCCTGCTGTTCCACTTGCAACAGCTAGGAAATAGAACCAGCCTAGATGTCTATCAACTGACGATTGAATATACAGTAGTAGATGTGTGTGTGTGTGTGTGTGTGTGTGTGTGTGTACATTATACATATGTTTGTGTATGGCACACACATATACACACAACAGACTTGCATTAAGCTACAAAGGAAAAATGAAATTGGGAAATTTGCAAGTAAATGAATGGAACTGGAAAATATTATACTCGCTGAGATAACCCAGGCCTAAAAAGACAAGCACTAGGTGTTCTTTTTCATATGCAAATCCTAGTTTTGAATTCTTACCCTGGTGTCTTTAACTTGGAGTGCCTATAGAAGTCAGTCTCAGAGGCTGTTAGTGTGCAGCTGAGGCCTTAGGGAAGGGGAACAGTAGCACACATGAAATATAAAAGCAAAGGGTGGAACACTGGGGTTAGAAAGTTTAAGAAGGGAAGAGAGTGGGGAAAAGGACTAACCAAAACTGCGGATATATGAAAAACCCTTATGCAAACCTACTATTTTGTGAACATATTAAAAACCATAATTAAAAGATTAACAGGGGCATCTGGAAGGTGGACAATGCTCCTCCCGAAAGTTCTTAAATAGAAATTCCAGTATCTGGTATCAGATTGTTCAAGGATGTCTCAGAGGCCCCCAAAACAGGGATACTGCCATTGTTCTTTGTTTCCCACTAGGACTAAATGCTAAGATCCTACAGTTGAAAACCACACATACTTTAGGTGCCTGATACAGAAAAATCAAACTGGAACTGGGGTAGATGTGTCTTCCCTCTGACCAGCTTTCTCAGTGCCAGAAGTTCCTATGCAAGTTGTTGGGAAGGGAAAACTCACCAAATTTAATCAGGTATGGACCCCATGAACTACATCAACAATTTGCCTGGCAAAATACGCCCACAGGTGAAAAAGAGGCATGATAATTATGGAAGTAAACAACCACCTTCTGCTTAGATTAGAAGCCTGTTCCATTAGGAGGAAACTCATGCCTAATACTGTAACCCTGGCGGAGAGCCTGTGGCTATGAGATCATACACTCAGGAGGACTCTGCTATGGTTGTTTTGCTAAATGGAAATGTGGTCAGACTGCCTTCTAAATAATAATTTTTATACCCCTTGATTAATGGTGCTCTCAACCTTCACCAGAAAAGTTTCTTTTTACTGTGGGAAGTGGTTAATGAGACTCATAATTGATCAAAATGCTGAGAACAAGTGACTGTTGAGCGCTAAACTCTAAATAGTATACTGACATCAACCTCTCCAAGGCTCGGGCAACATTTCAGAAGAGGGCCTAGAAAGAATTAAGAGTCAGAGGATGGGTAAGAATACTGTGAAATATTGTCTTCTAGACATGTCTGTTTCTCTCATCAACTCACTACACAGGATTGGGTCATTAACATTTGTGGTAGTTTGAAAGAAAAGTCACAAAAGGGAGGGACACCATTAGGAGTTATAGCCTTGTTGGAAAAAGTGTGTCTCTGTGGGGGTGAACTTTGAGGTCCCTTTTGCTCAAGCTTCCTGCAATGTGACTGCCAGTCAACTTCCTGTTGTCTGCAAGATGTAGGACTATCAACTATTTCTCCAACACCATGTCTGCCTACATGCCACCATGTTCCCCACCATGATGATAGTGGACTGAACCTCTGACACTGTAAGCCAGTCCCAATCAAATGTTTTACTTTATAAGAGTTGCCGTGGCATGGTGTTTCTTCACAGCAATAAAAACCTAACTAAGACAATGTTCTATCATACATGGGGAAGAGGCTTGAAAGGACCCACACCTGCATGAGGGAGCATGGCCATAAATGGTTTCAGGGGATAAGGTCACTGAGAAGATGCCTTGGCTCCAGGAAATCACCTCCCAACCAAGCATATGAAAACAATCATAATTTAACTCAGTGGGTCATGCATACAGAAAACACACAAAGTAGGAATCAGACTTAATAGGAAGGGCTGTTTCAGTGGGAAGGGGGTGTGTGAAAGAAGTAATGTGTGAGTAAAAAATGACCAAATCTCATATGCACATGACATTGTCAACTAATGCTGCAACGATAAACAGCACACTTACTGAAAGTAAAAATAAGTATTTATTGTAGAAATTACTCACAAGAGACCAAACAAGTAACCCAGATGAGCCGAGTAGTTTTCGGCCGCCAAACTGGAAGCCAAAAGCCAGAAAACGAGACGGAGACTTCCGTTGTTCAGTCTTTTATACCTTCCTCCGTAACGCCCCTAGCCATGCCCAAAAGTGGGCCTGGCTAGTGACGTAGTTCACCACCTACGTCTGTATACGTCTTTAATCATGCCTAAAGTGGGTGTGGTTAGTGGTGCGGTAAACTGCTCTTTTATTACCTCATCTGTGTGCGCCTCTAGTAAGTCACATGGTTAATGGCGGCATTGTTTTCCTCCTACAATTCCCTTTTTAGTCTAAAAAGGATATTTAAGCTTAACCAACTAACTTGTGTCTGTCTCTCTCCTGTGCTGGTAAAAGAATCAGAAATCAATAAAGCGAAGCTGCTGCAGAACTTCCCTCTCTCTGTTGCCCTAGATGCTGTCCCTCAGTCTTTTCCCCAGCACCTTTTCCCCCTTCCTTCACCCTCCTAAGCTCCCTCTCCCCACTAGTTGCTGTATCCCAGAATGCACTCCTGCTAAGTCACAGGCCATGGCTGCCAGAAAACCAGGTAGTCTAACTACCCACATACCTTCTCTTCTCCCTCTGTTTCCCCAAATCCAATCCCTAACTCTCATGCCCAGCTCTGAGCAGAACATCTGTGGCAGCCTTCCCTGACCCCACCCCTTCTCCCATCTCTTGTGGATCTTCCCCTTCCAATCTCCCTCCCACAACCCTTTGCTTTGTCCTAGCACCCAACCTCAGCAGGTGCCCCCTTGATAAACCAAGGGTCACTCCTCCCAGGGCAATAAGTAGGCTGTAGGCAGACCCACACCTCTACTACAGCTCCTGAGATCCAACCCCCCAGTTTCATCCCCAGCTCTTTCCTTTCTGACCCCATTCTCAATGGATCACAATGATCTCCCCCAACTTTCCTTCCCCCATCTCATGCCAGTATCCCAGCCTCCAACACCAGCAGGATTCCTTGTGAACATACCAGTTGGACAGGCCAGAAAAACAAACAACACACAGCTACCATACTCTGCAAAAATCCAGAGAGGAAACAGAAACCAAGGAACAAAACATTCACTTAACAAAGACAAATCCAGAAATCAGCACCTAGAACTATAATCACCCCAAACACAGATGCCTAGATGGCAGTGTAAAAACACAACCAATAACAGCCAGGACAATATGTGCCCACTACAGCCCAGCTATCCCACTAAAGCAGGTCCTGAATATTCCAAAATAGCTTAGGCACAAGAAAAATTCCTTAAAACAGTCTTTAAGATTATGATAGACATCCTTAAAGAGGAAATAAATAAGTCCCTTAAAGAAATCCAAGAAAAACCAAACAAACAGTGTAAGGAAATAAAAATAGTCAAGACCTGACATTGGAAATAGAATCAATAAAGAAAACCCAAAATGAGGGAAATCTGTAAATGAAAAATTTAGGAATTCAAACAGGAACCACAAAAGGCAAGCTTCACCAGCAGAATACAAAAGACGGAAGTGAGAATCTCAAGGGATGAAGATATGATAGATGAAGTGGCTACATTTGGTCATAGGTAATGTTAAATCTAAAAAACTCCTGACACAGAACATCTAGGAAATGTAGGACTCTATGAAAGGTCAAAGCTAAGAATGATAGAAATAGAGAAAGAAGAAGAAACCCAGCTGAAAGGCCCAGAAAATGTTTTCAACAAAATCACTGAAGAAAATTCTCCTAACCTAAAGGAGATGCCTATAAAGGTACAGGAAGCATACAGAACAGCAAATACATCGGACCAGAAAAGTAAGTCCCCTTACCACGTAATAATCAAAACACTAAACAGAGAGAACCAAGAAAGACTATTAAAAACTGCAAGGGGAAAAGACCAAGCAACATATAATGACAGACCTGTTTGAACTACACCTGACTTCCCAATGGAGACTCTAAAAGCCAAAAAGTCCTGTAAGACACATTGCAGACTCAGACCACAGATGCCAGCCCAGACTACTATACCCAGCAAAACATTCAATCACAACAGATGGAGAAAATAAGATATTCCATGATAAAGTAAAATTTAAACAATGTCTATCTATAAACCCAGTCCTAAAGAAGGTGCTAGAAGAAAAACTCCAACATCTTGAGATTAACTACACCCATGAAAACACAGGAAATAAATAATCTCAAACCAGCAAAATCAAAAGAAGGAAGCATAAGCACACACACTTGTCCTTGCACACACATTTACACATATATACTAATAAAAAGAGAATAACATGAATCAACAATCATTGGTCATAGATATCTCTAAATATCAGTGGTCCTTATTCCCCAATAAAAAGACATAGACTAACAGAATGGATGCCAAAAACAGGATCCACCCTTCTTCTGCATTCAAGAAACATCTTAACATTACGACAGGGTAAAGGGTTGAAAACTAATATTCCAAACAAATGCAACTAAGAAGTAAGCTGGTATAGCCATTTACAAGGATGACACCAACTAGCAAACTAAGCAGTAGTGGAGAGATTATTTTAAATGCCCCTCCCTGATAATGATTTTGACAACCTCCATCCAGTGACAGATGGAAGCAGAGGCAGAAACCCACAGCTAAACACTGAACTGAACTCCTGGAATCCAGGGACAGAGAGGGAGGAGTGATGAGCAAAGGGGTCAAGACTGAGCTGGTGAAACCCAGAGAAACAGCTGACCTGAACAAGGGGGAGATCTTGGACCCCAGAGTTATGGCTGAGAGGCCAGCATAGAATTGATCCAGACCCCCTGAATGTGGGTGTCAATGAGGAGACCTAGGCAATCTATGGGGCTTTGGGTAGTAGATCAGTATTTATCCCTGGCACACAAATGGACTTTGTGCACCCATTCCACAATGAGGGATGCTCTCTAAATCTAGACACATGGGGGAAGGCCTAGGCCCTCCCCAGAATGAAATGACAGACTCTAAAGATCCACCATGGAGGGCCTTACCCTCTCCAGAGAACGGAGTGAGGATTGGGTGGAGGGCTGGGTGGGCTGGTGGGGAGAAGCGGGCATGGAGGGGAGGAAGAGAGAGCTGGGACTGACATAGGAAGCAAGCTTGTTTCTAATTTAAATATATAATTAAAAAGTGTTTAAAAATTTACACTTTAAAAAATAAAAACAAAAATTAAAAAAACACACTTCAAACCAAAAATCAAAAGAGATAGGAAAGGACACTATATACTAATCAAAGGAAAAATGTACCAAGATGACATTTCAATTCTTAACATCTATGCCCCAAACACAAAGCCACCCAGGTTTGTAAAAGAAACACTACTAAAGCTTAAATCACATATTGCCCCTCACACACTGGAAGGTCACTGACAGACAGGTCATCAGTATAGAACTAAACAGACATGCTGGACCTAACAGACATTATAAGCCAAATGGACCTAACATATATTTATTGAACATTTTACCCAAACACAAAAGAACATACCTTCTTCTCTGCATCTCATGGATATTTCTCCATAACTGACCCTAATCTAAATTGGAGAGATCTCATATTAGCAATTTAACAGCACATCTCAAAGCTCTAGAACAAAAACAAGCAAGCACACCCAAGAGGAGTAGAAGGTAAGAAATAATCAAAGTGGACCGAAAGCAATAAAATGGAACCAAAGAAAACAATACAAAGAATCAATGAAACAAAGACTTTGTTCTTTGAGAAAATCAACAAGATAGACAAACCCTTATCCAAACTAACTAAAGGATGGAGAGAGAATATCCAAATTAACAAAATCGGAAACAAAGTGAGAGACATAACAAAAGACACCTAAGAAATCCAGAGGTTAATAAAGGACATTTTTTTAAAGCCTGTACTCCACCAAATTGGAAAATCTAAAAGAAACAAATAATTTTCTCAATAACCACTTACCAAAGTTAAATCAAGATCAAGTAATTTAAATATACCACTATGTCAGAATTTATTGACTAACAAATTTGAATGGTCTGGCAGTTTGAACAATTCACTGTATATTCCTGCCTACCTTGATAATCTGGATGAGGCAAATATCGCTTATTTTATCCCAATCTTATTAACTCTTATATCACACAGGTTGTGTGTGTGTGTGTGTGTGTGTGTGTGTGTGTGTGTGTAAAAGAATGAATGGAAACTAAAGAGGCTACAGTAGAGTTCAAAAGGTTTCAGAAGTGGGCTGACCAAACTTCAACTAGAGTCAGCATTGATAAACAATAAACCCACTGGCAAGGAAGAAGCTGCTGCTGTCAGGCAATGAGAGAGTAGGGATTAAAAGTGAAGATGGAGTCAGCTACAGAGGCGAAAGGACAGAATCCAGTCCAAAGCAGCAACAGCAAGTCAGGTCCAGATGAGCAAGCAGCAGGTAGACACCAGGAGAATAGCAGTTGAATAGGCTAAATCAATAGCAGGAAATCAAGTGAAGCTAAGGAGTCCTCGGCCTGTCCATCTTTGATGCACGAGGGTATCAGATGTCAATCGTCTGACCGTTAGACACCTAGCATACCAATTTATGGGGGACAGGTGAGGGAGTTATATTCCTTCCCCGGTCTGACATGTCCAGTAACACCTTGGACCTAGCTTTCCTGGTATGATTTTAATAAACCTATGTACCAATGCTGTAGCAATTCACCCTGGTAAATTTGAGTAACATCCTTTGTACTTCCAGGAATAAGTCATTATCAGTCTATGCAACATGGCTGACATTGGGCAAACAATTGCTTCAAATCCAACCTGGAGCCCAATCCTCTGCTTTAAAAATGGAGCCAAAAGCTGGTTGTAAAGCAGTTTCTCAGGGCAAGGCACATCCTGAAACAATACTGTTTCATACAATTTAGAGGAATGTGGGGGGAGTACAGTGTGACCTGAAAAGGATTCCAAGAACATGATCTGCCTCACACTGCCTATCCAATAAATGATTTTGAATTTGTAGTTGATCTAAATGCATTAATAAACTCAGAGTCACCAATAATGTGTCAATGTCACCGCATTAAGGAAAGAAATCAGATTACTTCCCCGTGGTGTCATTTAACCAAAAGCTAGTGCAGACTTTACCTCTCTACTTCACTGTCCTTTCTGTCTGTTGTATGAGTCAGATTCTGTGCCGACCTGAAGAAGACTATCTTGTGAATACCCCTGTGTCTGTGTCTGTACCTGTGTGCTTGTGTGTGTCTGCCTATTTGTCTGTGGGTGGGTGTGTCCCTAACAAAGGACCTTGCTTAATTGGATAGCACAGAGAGCATCACATGGGGAAGGAATGAGGGATACTTTACAGAAATCTTAGACAACGTTTTACAAGGGATTAAAGCAGACTCTCAAGATAGCAAGCAGTACTACAATAATCATTGTTTATCAGACAATATCCACACATTACATTCAACATTTATGATGACTGTTCATTTTATAAGACTACTTTCAGGCTGTTTGCTGTTTCCAGAAAATGATATACATGAAAACACACATGCAGTGTTCTGCATCACGGGCATAGAAGAGTTCATAACTTAATATTACAACTATGCACTATCTTTGGTTATAAAAGTTCATTACATGGGAAATCTAATGAAGCAAGATTGACTTTTACATTGTTCTTTTAAAGGCCTGTTAAACAAACAGGCTGGGTACACAATAGGACAGCAGTCTGAAGTCTTAAGTGACCTCAAAGGATATTACTAACTTTGGCTGTGAGATTCAATAAAAGCCAAGGTCCCCTAGAGTACAAAAGGTATTTTATCATAATGCATTGTCACAGAATGAATAAATGTGTTAAGTCTCAAACCCTGGGACCTGGAGGCCAGGTTCCCTTTGATATATTAAATAGGTATGTCAGCCATTTGTCCCAGGGTTTGAGACTTAACAGAATAGAGATTATATTGAAATACCTTATTTCATAGGTATTTCTAAACTTGGTCTTTTAAAAATTCTAAACTTTATTATTAGAACCAAAATACATTTAAAATGGTATAGTAATACACCCAGTTCTTTACAATAAAGAGGCTTCTCTACCTCAGCACTGTTGACATTTTGCATTAAAAGGATGTTGTAGGAGCCATTGTGTGTCCTGAGGGGTCTTTGGCAGTATCACTGAGCTCTACCACCCATTCTCTTGAACTTCTTGTTAGTGACATTTACTTTATAATACATGATCTTTCTTAGCTTATGGTTTTGACATGGTTCACTGCAATAAGATTAAGCAAAAAAAAAAGAGATTGGCTTAGAGTGGTGTGGAGGAGAGTAGAATAAAAGAAGAGGCTTGTGAGGAAAGCACAGGTAAGAACAAGTATGCTGGTGAAAACATCTCCAGGCACTGGCAAATATCCTCCCATACAGGGAAATGGCCAGTCTTCGTTGAGAGCGGTTCTTTAGATGACTCCCTGCCCCAAGCTATTAAGAACTAATTTTAGAATGTACCACAGGCAATGGTAGTACAGACTCCCAGTTACTCCTGTTACCCTTTCGAAATCCCACCTTTATCCTCAAGGGTCTGAGGTCATTTAGATGCAATATCACCAGAATCAAACTCGGTGGAGAGGGAAAAGAAACAAAATAGGTCCCTCAGTTACACATGCAAGCACGCACACACACACACACACACACACACACACACACACACACAGCTAAACAACAACAAGGAGCATTGGAGGTGCAGAGAAAGTGGGTGTTTATTTTATGCCCAAGTTAAAGTTAAGTCATCTGTGCAGGAGAGGGAAGGAAGCCGTAAAGGATTTTCAAAAAAAAAAAAAGCATGGGTTAGTTCAACTACAGTGAATGTTCCTTTGTAACAAGGATTGTAACGAACATCAATGGGTTTTACTTGATTATGTCAAATGCTCTTCTTTCTCAAGCACAATTTCCACTCCACCCCTTATCTCAAACCACCCCTCCCTTCATTTAGCTTTACTGCAATACAAAACGATGCAACAAAACTCAGTCACGCATTGCAATTTCCTAAGTGCTTTATCTTCTGCTGAGAGAACTGGTCTTTCTGTCAACATTGTGATATCAACTCTTCTAATTGTGGAAGCATCTAGAAATGTGCATTTGATCGTGCAAGTCTTTCAGTGTATAACATTTAGAAGCCTGTGTGTCTCCCAACAAGTCACAGCCTGCAGAAACTTTGTCTGCCCATTCAGGATCCCACTCCTTCTGCTCGGTATGTGGAATTTCTGGCATGCACACACAGCCTTTATCTGGATGCATGACTAATGAACACTAGTAACTCAGAAAATCAGTCTGCACAGATGGCAGAGTTAAGCAGGAATCATTTTTTTAAAAAGAATTTCGACAAGAAAGAATTCTTAACCCATTGACTCTAAAAATCTTTTTGAAACAAGGTTAATAAAAACAATACATATGGACTTTTAGAATTTAAATTTTCTATCAATGTATACACTACTTTATGAAAGAATTAAACATGATTACATAATTGGCAGAAATTAGTATTTTTGTAACATCAAGTCATGCCAGGTACTGTGTGAGATATATTAGTTTTCTATTGCTGTGATAAAATACGGTGAACAAGGCAACTTACAAACAAAAGATTTGGGGGGAGCTCATGGTTCCAGAGGGACAGGAGTCCATGATGGGAAGGTGTGGCAATAAGAACAGGAGGATGAGAGCTCACATAGTGAACCATAAGCACAAAGAAAAGCAAACTGCCAGCCAGAAGCATGAGGTTTTTCAACCCAAAGCCCACCCCCCTTCCTCTAAAAGGTTATGCCACCTACAGCTCCCCAGACAGCCACCAACTGGGGACAAAATGTTCTAATGCCCAAGACACATTTTCATTACACCCTAAAATTAAACACAACTGTCCTGAAAGATTTGTTTCCTCATTTCGAATCTTTTCTTAGTCTGTCCTCAAACAACCAGTCAGGAAATTCAGGAGGGTTCAAAATGCCAAGAGTCACAAAAAAAAAACGTCATTCCAACGACCACTCACAGCAGAGGTGTCTAAAAAAGACTTACTTACTCCAGGAGCTTGCTAAAAGTGGTTCACCAGCTAAAGTTCTCAGCCAATAAGCTCTGCTGAATAAGGAAATGGGTCATAGGACAAAAATCAGTCCACACTTGGGAACTTTTCCATTTCAGATCATGCCACAAACTGTATTATCCTTATTGCACACAGCCAACCTTCGTGCAGCAGCACATTCCTGAATGCACACAGTTATAAATAATACTAATAAAATAATAAAGAGTAAATCCATCAAAAATATAAGGACTTGGAATTTTTCCTCACTTTTCTTTCTCCACCAAACATATGCACGCACACACACACGCACACACACACACGCACACACACACACACACACACAAAACACATACTCATACAACAGCAACAAAAAAAACTGTTGACCCTAAAAGATTATTACAAATATAACATATCAAGTGCCTTAAGGATGAGTCTTTTTTTAGTGGAATTTTTTGCTGTATTTCGTGTTTAATTCTTTTTTAAGTAAATGGCTAAAAGAAAACACTATTTTCCTAAGGAAAAAAGTTTAAAATTATACTGGCCAAAACAACAAAAAATAAATAAAACTTTTAAAAAATATATCAATTCATAGTACTAATTACAATTAGTAATAAATCAGTTTAGGTGAGAAATAATAAAAACGTTGCTTTAAAAATGACGAAAAAATGAGCAAATTTTAAAATCTGCCCCAAGTGGAGGGTAATTCTTTTCTGCTAAATATGTCAGCCACTACCCTACTATTTCATTAGTCAATTGGCTTTCCTAATATAACTTCATTGTTTTTCTTATAATTTCTTCAAACATAAAGTAGATATATGTATCTTCCTAACATAGAGGAATTTAAAATGATGTTTTGTAATCATAATATGCAAGATGAATCTGCGACTAAAAGTGTTTCCTGTGGTAGCTGGCACTTTCAGTTCAATCCTCAGAACACCATGTAAAGGTGGAGGGAAAAACCCTGCTTCACATAGTTGTCCTCTGACTGTCACACTTGTGCTGCCACCTGAGGGTACACACACACACACACACACACACACACACACACACACACACACACGCATGCATGCACGCACGCTCACACACACACAAGCATGCATGCATGCGCACACACACACACACACGCACACAGTGCATACATACACATCTAGTAATGATACTTTTATTTAAAGACGATTGGCTATTGAGCACACAATGATCCTGGAAGACTGTTGGAAATGTCTTCTCTTCATCCCTGCCTCGTCCTCTTTATTACAGAGAGTGGGGGCAGCATGTAAAGGAGTCACCAGAATCTTCTCAGTGATGAATTGCAGTCTTAGATACTACACCACTGCTTCCTCATCTTTTAAACAGAGTCATGCCATTTCCCCTTCCCACCTCACACAGCTTTCTGATCATGAAATAAGGAAATGTATGCTAAAGACTTTCTCAATTTATAATATTATATATATATATATATAAGGTGCTATGAGTGGGGCTTTAAAGTTAAAATTAAAATGTCTTTGGGAGCTTTGCATAATTTGTCACAAATAAAAGAAAATAAAAAAATTGCCACAAAACCCATCAATTATAAATCTTAAATCTGGGTAAAGAGGAACATCCCTGAAATCCCAGTATTTTAGGAGATAAAAGCAGGAAGATCAGGGTAAGCCTCCAGAAGAGCATATCTTCAAAAGCTAAAACAATAATCATAATAATTTTAATTGACCCTTATTTAGTAAAAACTCCCAATTGCTACTCAGGTTTCCCTAACTCTATTATCATACCATTAAGTTCTAGGAGGCTATTTCTTATTCTACAAAAACCTGGGGACCAATAAGGATAAAAATCTGGACCATACAGATGCCTATAATCAGTTATACAATGGTGCACACACATCCAAGGCTTCCAAATATATTTCAGAAGGACAGAATAGCAAAACCACTTTTCAAGGAGTAAAAATAACATAATCCATGAGAGTAAGGAAGAAATGATGTGGAACATGGAGTAGAGAAAGACATGATGTGTGTACAGCTTCCCTCTCATAGAAGGAGAAGCTACAGCT
Organism: Mesocricetus auratus; assembly: GCF_017639785.1. Taxonomy (NCBI): domain Eukaryota; kingdom Metazoa; phylum Chordata; class Mammalia; order Rodentia; family Cricetidae; genus Mesocricetus; species Mesocricetus auratus. Next base: position 46,267,229 of record NW_024429266.1, read on the forward strand.
GCATCCTTGGTTTACTTAGGTTGTATGTTTGAATAGAAATAGTTGGGTCATACAGGAGATGTCATATCATTCCTTCCACTTTTTTTGGCTTTTCTAGACAGGGATTTTTCTGTATAACAGGCCTGCCTGTCCTGGAACTAACTCTATAGACCAGGCTGGCCTCGAACTCTACCGGGCGGTGGTGGCACATGCCATTAATCCCAGCACTCAGGAGGCAGAGGCAGGCGGATCTCTGTGAGTTCTCGAGGCCAGCCTGGTCTACAGAGCGAATTCCAGGACAGCCTCCAAAGCCACAGAGAAACCCTGTCTAAATAAATAAATAAAGTGTGTGCCACTATTGCCCAGCTTTGGATTTTTTGTTTGTTTTGCTTTATTTCTATATCTTTAGCAACTGTTGCTATTGTGTTTTGCATAATATGAATAGTGGTTAATTGTCGAAACTAATCATTATGGTTGGAATACAAAATGTCACCCTCAGGATCAGGTGTTAAACACCAAGTCCTCAACTTTAAGAGGTTCTAAAGCTATAGTAAGTAGGTCACTAGAAATGGGTCCTTGAACATATCTTGGTCCTGGCTCCCCCATTTCAACTCTTTCCCTTCCTCTCCTTCCTATCCCTTGCCATGATGTTTTATCCAAGCACATGGGGTCAACAATCCACAGCCTGAACCCTCTAAAACCATGATCAAAACAAATGATCCTTCCCTTTATGTCATTATTGTGTCACAGTGATCCAACAGTAACGTAGAAACTGTTACCAAGAGTAGAAATGTTGCTGTAACTAAGCTTCACTATGTAGCTCTGAAGCATTTGGACCTGGCTCGGAGAAGGAATCTAGGAAAGTGTGAAGAAGCAGGTTAGAGAAAAGCTAGAATGCTGTAATCCCAACTTAATGAGACAATTCATGGTGTGTCAGGACACCAGAATACTGACAAGAAGGTTCAACTGGGAGACTGCGGTTCATTCAGATTCCATTACTGCAAGGTTTTCTTGCATTTTCTCAGAAACTTTGTTAAAGTCAAACTAACAGGCCTTGGGGATATTATAGATATTTCTGGCTGCTTTCAGCCAGGTTTACACAGAAATTTTGAAATGAAGAATAGAGTTGAAAAATTTAGAACCTATAGTCTGGCCAGCAAAAGGTAACAGACAGAAAAGGTTCCAGTTGCAGAGGAGGAGGGTATGGTTGTTAAATGGTATCAAGCACTTTGAGGAGACAATAGGAGGATTCCTTCAGGACATCTCATGAATTTGCCAGATCCTTTCCATTGAAAACTCTATGACATGAAATTATGGACACATTTTGAAAGGAGTGCTATGGAGTATCACGCTCACATAGAGTTGCTCAGGCCCTCAGAGGCTATTGCAGTCACTGTTAAAAGGATCCCCTATATTCACAAGGCAGGCGACCTTGGCGTCATTCATGTGATACAGAATCCAAGAGTTCTAAGATCATGGAGACCTAGGAGACCACACCATATGAAGCAGGGTCTTGGGTCCTAGGTGTCCACAGGAATTCCCTCATAGAACAACATATGAAGCTGTGAAGGTGAAGCTGTAGCAGAGACTCCAATATTTTAGAAATACCAAGAATATGGAGCATTTGCTTAGGAAAGCCATAGGCAATGAGTGAAGTTAGTCTAAGGGAGAGACAATGTAGATTGACAATAACAAGGCCATAAGGCTAGGGTTGCCCTACCCTGTGGGAGCTCATGTTATACACCATGATTCCTGGATGACAGATAGAGAGGATTTAATGATTCTCTGTTGGGTATTAGTCTTTGTTTACTCCAAACCTTCTTTGCTATTCTCCTGTTTTTCCCTTTTGGGATGGGAATGTTTACTAAGCCTTGAGAGCCTAGAAATATGGCTCTCGGGGTCACAAGCTAAGATCGTATCTTCAGACATAGAGATTTTGAACTATGACTCTTAATAATGTTGAACTTTTGAGAGTTGAAAATTCTTATTAAAAATAGGTAAATGCTAATATGAGATGCCCATGACCCTTTGGGGACCAGAAGCAGAATGTTATGTCTTGAATGTGAAAGTCTACTCACTAGGTGTCCAGCTGGTGGTGCTATTTTGACAGGTCCTGGACCTAACTGGAAAAAGTAGGCTATGGGTTGTTCTTTGATCTAGCTTATCTCTGGCCCCTTGTCTGTCCCTACTGTCTTCTGTCTGCCATGTTCCCCATTTGCATAATGGTTGGGGCCATGAAGTCATAAACTAAATCCTCTGATACTGTGAGCTAAGCTAAATCTCTCCATTTGTCACCATGATACAAATGTAATTAATACATTAATATCTAGTTGGGAGGGGGATTTGAGTAGAAAAAATCTATTGTCTTTCAGTTTATTATGGAATATTTTCCTAGTGTGATGATTGCAAGTCCCTCTGCACAAATTTATGGACAAGGATGGTAAATGGCCCAATGAGAAAAACATCCTACACCTTGCTCAAAACGTTATTGTGAGGTTGAAAATGAGAACATGCTTAGCATATAGCAAGCCTCAAGCTACTACTCATTCCTATTTTTTAATTAAAACACAATATCTGAAACCACTAGGCAGAAATAGAAGATTAGAAAGAAGTCATTGATGGTGGTATAGAAGTTATAACAGAAGGAAGCCAGAAGACAGGTTCTGAGTCACCAGAATGACGGATGACTGCAATCACCCCAGCCCCCAACATTGATGATCCTGAACTGCAGGCTGGCTCACAGTTTCCTGGCTCCCTTCTCAGACTTTGTCTGGCTGTGACAATACACCACAGTCACCTAATGTAACCTGAGAATGTCCCATCCCTGACGTAACTAAACACACCACTGAATTCATTTATTAAATTGTAGTCATCAAGATTTGCGTCTGAGACGGTGTAAGACAAACAATCCCTTCACTGCATTAAAAAGTCCTTCTCTTCTCTATCCTAACTGCTGTTCAAGCTGTTCTCTTCCTAGAAATTCCCAAGCTCTTCCTCTGTCTTCTCCTATCTCCCTTTTTACAGGGTCTCCTCCCTATGTGGCCCATATTGGCCTTGACCTCACTGACATGCCTCAGTCTCCCAAGTCCTGAGATCACAGGCCTGTGTCAAAATGTTCTAGACCTTTTTATTTTCTTTTTACAAAATGTCCTCCAAAAGGAAGTGTTTCAAAGCAAACTTTACTAACGACATAGCAGTTAGGGAATTTCAGTTTTACTTTGGTTCCTAGATGACTATCAATCAATTTTTAAAAGAAATGATGCATGCATGCATGCATGTTCATGTGTGTGGGCCTGCATGCATGCATGCAAAATGTGTGTGTATGTGCATGCATGTGGGATGGGGGGGGGTCCTGTAGGAAATATATTGTGTATGTGTATTTGGGGAAGTCAGGAGGCAAATCTCAGATGTCCTTCTTCATGACCTACCTTGTATCTGATTAACCAAGCAGGTTGGACAGTGAATGAGCTCCAAGGATTCACCTAGCTCTGCCTCCCCAGTGCCGTCACACCTGTGGGTCCTGGGAATTGAACCCAGGTCCTCCCACTTGTATGGCAAGCACATTTACCAACTGAGTCATCTCCCCAACCCTCAATCATCTTTTTAACTTTTTTTTTTTACACAGTGAAAGTCAAATTCCAGATTTATCTGCTTGAGGACATTGCATGTCCTCTGAAATAATGCTGAGGTAGGGAAAACCCTTCAATCCAACACACATATTGACTCTCTTGGGAAACTCAGTAGAGCAGATACTATGATATAAATTATATTTAGTGTTTTATTAGGAAACTGGAGTTTCCTAAACACCAACGGATTTCTTCACTGATAAAACAAGTTCTTCAATATAGCACAATTTCAAAAAGTGACTGTCTGCAAGTTGAAATTCTAATCCCTGAAGGGCAGTGACTTGTCACATAAGTTCAATTTTCCAATTTTATCATCTAAAGTTTTTCTCATAAGAAATTGAAATACCTTACTGAGCTGTAAAAACAAAAATCTGTGCTAGTGAGATACTCCACAGGTAAAGTGCTTGCTGCCAAGTCTCAGGGACCTGAGTTTCATCCTCAAGTAAAGGCCCATAAAGTAGAGAGACGTGACACCAAACAGTTATCCTTTGACCCCCTATGTGTAGCGTGCGCACACGCACACACAGAGAGAGAGAGAGACATACAAACACAATAAACAAATTTAAAATGTAAATTATAAGCAAAATTTATAAAAGTAAATCTATAAGCAAAAACAAGAACTTCATTTCATGCTTTCATATAAGATCTTACTTAAATTTGAGATTTCTGAACTGATAAAGGTATTTACACTTTGGTTTATTGGTTTCTTTGGTTGGATAGATGGGGAGATGGCTAGCTGGCTAGATAGATGGATGTATATATCTATGGATGGATAGATGGATGGATGGATGGATGGATGGAAGGATGGATGGATGGATGGATGGATGGATGGATGGATGGATGGATGGATAGAAGGTGGGTATATGTAAAGAGAAAGCCTTTTCCTTGAGAGAAGCCTTCCCGCCAGCCTGGTTCTAGAGCCGCATCAGTCCCAAATAAACACACAGGAGGCTATATTAATTATGAAGCTGTTGGCCTTGCTTGTTTCTTACTGGCTAGCTCTGACTTAAGTATTTAACCCATAATTGTTAATCTAAGTATTTCTCTTACCGGAGCAAAGTTCCGGACCTCTTATTTCTCTCGTGGGCTACATCGTGACTTCCTGTGTTTCTCCTACCCAGAGTCCTCCTGGACTCCTAGTCCCACCTATCTTGCTTCCCTATTGGCCAACAGTGCTTTATTGACATATACACAGGACTTCCCCCATCAGGTATATCTGTTGTTTTTTAATACACATAATTACTGTACTAAGATTTATTATATATGTTCCTACTAAAATACCTCAAACAAGACATAAAAAGCAAAATTATTCACTGAGCTTTAAACCTCAGACAACTTTTAAGAAAAATGCTCAAAATTTCAAGATCTTGGTATTTAAATATTAAAGAAGAATTTAGTAAGATTCTGTTTATTTGTATAAGATGTGCATTTAGTATTTGAAAATTTCTATTTATGAGACATGATATTCATTTCAAAATGTATAACTACAAATTATCCATAAATAGCAGTATTTTAATTTGTAAATATCAGCCTTCAAAAATTGTAGCAACTTTCCTGTAGCTTATTGAGAGTATTTTATGTTTAGTATGGAGAGGAAGGAGAGAGGGAGTGGTAGGAGGAAATATGTGGAGAGACGCCTAAAATTAAGAGGCATTTGAAGGTAGTATGGAAACCTAATAAGGCATAAATCTCTTAAAATATGAATATAAACAAAGGCAATGTAAATGAATCCCAAAATAAATGGGGGAGGCAGAGTCCCAGCAAGCCATCTCTTGTCAGCGAAAAAAGCTTCCATTATGGGGATTGGGTTATACCTAGTTAAGCTGTTGGCCAAAGGGATTCCATGGAAATCTCCAAACAACCCAGCCTGTTGCCAAACTAAGGTTGCTCTCCACCAACTGACAGCAAGGTCACATTGACAAAGACAACATCTACACAACTCTCTGAACATGGAGATGTTGAGCTGGTGCCTACAGAGAGCCTTCATTCCTATGTTCCAGAGTCTTTTGTACAGAAAGGGACTTCCATGTGACAGTCTTTGTTTTGTCTTGTTATATTTTATTCTATTATTAAAAAATGAATGATTAAATGAATGTAAACCTAACCACTAGGATAAAAGTTAACAGTGGAAATGTTGCTTATACCTGCTGGGAGAAGGAAAGTCAGTTTTCTCCAGTGGAATGACACTGGGTATATCAACTACTCCAGGGCAGGTTTCATGTTCAGGAGTAGTTGAACAACAAATGATGGACTCGGAAATATCTTTACGTTTAATAAGAGCTTGTTTGCATGTTAAACACTACATATGAGTATGGAGAGGGGAAGTGTTCCATGGGCTGCTTCTGGCAGACATCTGTACAATTCTGTATGTACAAACATAGTTACTAATAGTTTTATACTTTGAAAAAGCTTCTAAGTTCCTTTCATGAATTACTAATACTGTCTGTAGACCTTTCATAAATAGCTACTTCAGTGATTTAGTGAGCAACTACAGATTCAACATTAGTGTATTTGATACTGGCTCTCATTAGCTTAACTTTTTTTTTCATAAGGGAGTAAGAGATAGTTTATTCGGGAGCCAAAGTTGAATGACCGTGGCCCAGGAACACAGATTTAGGTCAGCCCAAAGTCCATGTTCTAAGGTAGAAGCAATTTCATGAAGTTTTACAGAACAAAGAAAGTCATAAATCCAGACAAGTTTAGAATACTCTGGTGGGTACAACAGAGAGGTGGTTAGGGCATATGGGGCCCCAGATGTTATCTGATGGCATTCTTGGCTTTGGGATTGGTGGGACCTAGTGGTCTCCTAAAGTAATAGATTGCAGAAGGCTTTCATCTATTAGTCACAAGATGTTAGTTATGACACCGAGGTGGGCAAGGAATAGCTAGGAGCTACTCATGGGCCATCAGTAACCCAAGACAAGGTAATTAGCCCCTGGACCTTCAACATTCCAACCTCTCTGTATCACTGCAGTTTAATCAGTCAATCAGTCTCTGGAGACACAGTTTCTTTCCAGGAGTTCGGGTTCTCAGTCCCCCCTGTTAGTGAAGCATCACACACATATGAGGGGGCTACATATTCCTTTATCTGCTACCTTTGGTAAAATTATGCTCTTGATTATTTTAATTTCAGGTATAGCGATCCTATTATATACATCATATGCGAATGGTATGTCAGATACAAAGGGTAGTTTTTAAAAAGTCAGATTAGGATCATAATGGTTAATAGTTTTTATCTGGTCCAGTGGTTTCCTCTCTCTCCAGAAGACCTCTATTCTGCCCACTAGCCAGCCTCACTTACAACAGATCCTAGGAATGAACCTGATAGCTATGAGGAACCTTACAGCTTAACTTACCAGGTCAGTCTTTCGGAGAGCATAATTGCACAGTGTCCTGAGAAAAATTTCTTGATGACAACCCCAAAATTACACATGCAGAGATCCAGTTCCAGATCTGCTTTGGATTGACTAACTAGGATTTGGGGCCATTTCTTCCCTTCTCCAAGCAGCTTTACATGAGGACAATGGCTCCTATCTTAAAGGCATATTATGATTTAGAATTTAAGTGTTCCCCCAAAGACCAGGTATTGAAGCTTGAAGGTTGCCAACCTTTGGCAGTGGCGGAACTTTTAAGAGATGGGGCCAAGTGGCAGGGAGTTAGGTCACTGGAGATCTACCCTTGAAGAAATACAGACTTCAGTTCCTCCTCTCCTTTATCGATGCCCAGCTGCCATGAGGTGAGCCACCATGTCTTTCTGTACCCCTGACACTGTAAGGCATAATAAACCTCTCCTCCATTGAAGTGGATGTTCCTGGGTATTTTTGACACTGGCTGGCATGGCAAGCACCGGGATAAGGAATGGAGAGACTGTGACTACTACTTGGTAACAACGCCTAGTAGAATTTGTAATGAAGTGAAGTGGAGAGTGGTATTGGGTTAGTATTGATGTGGGGGAAAGATAACCTGTTCTCTAAATAATATTCTTGGAAACCCAAAAACCATGTATTCATCTTCCTTGTCTCAAGTATGTTAAGCCATTCATTCTTGTCACAAACTTTGTTAGCACCTACATGACCTGACAGAACTAGTCTCTGATAGTCAGAAAGAAGGAGTCTGTACCACAAGTCCCCACCGGCTCACAGAGGAAACAGCAGCGTGACACCTGCCCAAGAGGGAAGCATAGGTTTGTGGGAAAACACAGTACAATGAGCTCATTCTGAATGCTGGATAGTGTGGGTGTCTGGGAGACTCCCAAGGGGAAGTCTTAGATGAAGAGGGAGGGAGCACCTTGACAGGAAGTGGTTAATCATTAGTAGCCTGGCCTTGAAACCAAATCCTTGTCTCCCAAGTGACCTTCTCAGTGTAACAGAGCTTCTTTGATTAGATTCATCCAGTAAGTATTTTTTTTCTGGCGACTGTTTTATAGAAAAGTTTGTCCTAGGTGGTGACAAAGGTGAATAATTACAGCACAAAGTAAAATAGGACAGCCACACAGGTGACCAATTCAAGGCATTAAGAAGCAGAAATAACTAGGGCAGTGGGGGGAAAGAGGGGCCGGGTAATTGAGGATGCTGTTAGCATTCACCTGACTCAGACTCATTCCTCGTCCTCTGTGTGGGACAAGTGTTACATCCACACATTCCATCCCACAGCTACAGGCGCTACTAAGAAAAAAGCTAGGTGAATATATCAACCACTTTATCTGTAAATTATAGCACAGTATCATTCACTTCTTTTCATAAGCTAAATTGAGTTCCTTTTAGCACCAATAGAAAGCAAGAATTTTATATGCCACTATAAAAATATTTATACTCACTTTACAATATATTTCTGGTGGAACCCATTTGAAAGAATTTTAACATCTCTACAGCTTTATAATTGGAATTCATCTTTGGTTTACTTTTGGGTGTTTTCTTTTCCAGACTGTTGACTTCAAGCAGTTTTTGAGAATCCCACTCTGTGCTTTGCAGCAATGTGGGAATCATTTGACCCTTAACAGCTTGATACAGCTCATCTAAACAACCCACTGAACCCTGATGGCAGCATTCATTAACAGCCATGCTCTTTGTTCAGCTCTGACTCAACTTCATAATCCTTAATTCAATCCCTTCCCAAACCATTAAGCATCAAACATCTTCACTGATTTATTTTCAATCTTTCTTTTCCTGAAAACTTAGAATTTTCATTGAATTATTTTCTATATATGACTTTGACCCATCTCAAAAGATCATGTGTGATATCTGATTTGTAGTTTCGAAGTAGCCTTTACCTTTCATATTTATTTTCTCTTTGACTTATAAGATCATTTATCACACTGTCCATGTAAGGTCAAACCTAAAAGAAATTGCCCTGGTGAGAGTTGAGAACTGCATTAGTCAGCGGGCATAACAATGCGTCACTAAGAGTTAGAGTAACAGTACCTCCATTTAGTAAAGTAATAGATTCTTCTTTAGTCCAGTCCAGTCACAAGTTGTTGGTGCCAAGGAAGCATCTATTTGCAGTAAGTAATGACTAACACAGATACACAACAAGGGTCTAGTTGCAGAGAGTAAGAGACTGTGGGATGCTCAACACTAAATAGGTTATCTACATCATATCCCATCCTCCCAGGCCTCAAGAATCTTAGTGGAATAGTGGGTAGAAAGTGTAATAGCCATAGGCATTTGATGATTACAAAGAAATAGTGTCTTCTGGACAAAACAGGACAGTAGTGCTTATGAATTCATAGCAGTTACAATATCATACACAAGACTGGCATTATCTCCAGCTTGACCAAATCCCAACCTAAACTTAGGAGCTATCAGCAGTTGAAAGAGGGTTGGTTTCCTGTATGAGCTTAGGCCTTGGTAAGTCTACCACACTCCAGTGGATGGCCAAACATCCAAGACTATAGGGGAAGCACAAATTGGACTTGGTGAGTGGAAAAATAAAAAAGCATGCAAAGCTGTCAAGGGAAGTAAGGTGGGTAGGAGAGGGTGAATATGATCAAAATGCATTGCACAAAATTCTCAAATAACTCAAAAAATACTACCTGTGCCACTACCTCAACTTCTGAAATAATTTAACCCTTACTTCCTGCCTTCCAGGATGTCTATGTTTAAAATGCTGTTCTCCAAAATCCACGCATTTTCTGGGCCCACTGGAGAAACTAGCCACTTACATCTAAGAAGGCTCTGTATGGATTTCACACCCATGTATCATCAGCACAGTTTTGCTTCCTCTTGGTCCTATAACTCTCTTTCATATTCCAGGAGTTCTGTAATCACATAGAGACTAAGAGGGTCTATCTTCCCTCCTTCCCAATAGTTTTAAAACAATTTCCATTTTTTATTTCTACTATTATTATTATATTCCATTTTCAGTTTTTTTCAATGGAGGGCAAAGCAGAGGCAACAAAGTAAATATATAGACTCAAAATGTGACTTAAAGGAAACCCAGATGCTTGTGTTTTAGTTTCAAGCACAATCCAATTGACTATATTTCAAATTTGTTGCCATCTTCTTGAATCTCAGGATCCTATCAAAATTAATAATTTCATGTATTATAATCATTATAATATAAACTTTTCACCTAAATCCACTAGTATTTGTATAAGAACAGAACTCTAATGTAGAGCAATGAAGGAAAGTTTTTTATAACTAGAAAAGACAAAGTTACTGGGGACTGTTTTAGCATCCTTAATATTGATTAGGCCTCCATCCATTTACTTGACAGAAACAGCCTATTATGTGATGGTCCAAAATGGAAATTTCATAAAAGTTTAAGAAACAAGTCGTGTTAATACAATAGTTTACTTATTCTGAAATTATCTAGGTAAGAAGTATAGCTTCAGTTAATGTATATCACCCTTGACAGTAGAGTGAGAAGACCAGGAGCCTTACTTCCATTGATAAGTGAGAAACAGAGATAATTCTAAAGTAAGACTGGGGGTAGGAAGAAGGAAGCAATCATATTTTAAGAAGGAAAGTAAAACTAACCAGCAGGATAGACTCAATACAGATTTGGAAAAAAATAGGCCAATGGTGGCTATGATTTACCTCCCACATCTTTCTGAGAAACTGTAGATGATAGTATCACTTGGAGAAGTAGTTTAGAACATAAGAAAAAACAGCCGGGTGTTGGTGGCGGACGCCTTTAATCCCAGCACTCGGGAGGCAGAGGCAGGCGGATCTCTGTGAGTTCAAGGCCAACCTGGTCTACAAAGTGAGTTCCAGGACAGCCTCCAAAGCTACAGAGAAACCCTGTCTCGAAAAACCAAAAAAACAAACAAACAAACAAACAAACAAATAAGATACATTGAAGGATAGATAGACCAAGCTACAACAATTAGCTGTGTGCTTCTGAGATGAGCCAAGAGCTCAGCAAGGGATTAACGGGTATAAACAATGAGAACAGATGCAGGGCAAATGGAGAGGAACATATGCATCTCAGTAATGTCAATGTTTATGGGACAAACAAATGCACGCTGCAAAAAAAGGCCAGGAAAGAGCCATGTCCCACAAAGACTCCTCGACTGAGATCTGAGACATTTATGGGGAAATTCTCCTGACCATCTTGTACTCAGCTCTGCGAGGTGTTTAACTCCTCATTACCATTACCACTTGCACACGTACTCAAAGTCATAGAATACTTGTTCTCCTTCAATCCAAACATCAGTCTGCAGTCTGGACAAGTAACTCATTGGCAGGTCATACAGAATGAGCACAACTGCTTTTGTGTGTGCACGAACTCAGGTTTGGACTTACCACTGTGAAATAAACTTGAAATTATACTTACTGTATCTTTTGTTTTGAAACAAGAAATTGGAAAAGTAACTTGAAAACTTGTTTAGGGTTCTTCCTAATCCTTCCCCATTTGTCCCCAGCCTTGCTTAGGTTATGTCAAGGGTAGCTAGAAATTAACAAGATCTGAGAATAGGAACTATTCTGTGCTTCTGTGGGTAAAATGAGAAACAGAGATGGATAACTTACAGAAAGACAAGAGTTAGCCAATAATTTATTCCTATGCCTACCATGGTTACTAGGCATTATTAGTTTGGTTCCAGTAAGAATGTTCACTGGGGTTCTCTGCTGGATTATGCAGCCATCAAAGTCCTGAAAACCTAAAATGACATATAATAGTCTAGAAGATAGATGTGATCTGCTGTGATGTTCTGAATCCCACAGATCTAAAGACAGTGGCCACCCCACCAGGGGACCTGAAAGTATGTATAGATCTCCATGGACTAGCTTTGTTTATAGCCGTGGTCAGCATTTTAATATTTTAAAAACCACCTTATGCAAAAAATTAGAGCCTGGGTTCTGGGGATGTAACACTTGCGTGGCATGTGTTTGACTGCCCTGAAACTTCTGCCTGTCTAAGTAGAGGAAATACACCAAGCTTCTAAACTGTTTAATCTTGCAAAAAGAATTTGAAGGACTTGAATCAGTTTCAATGGAAGTCAAGTTGATGAACACATCACTGGAAAGAGAAAACCTGGAGGGCATTGATAAGGAGTGGAAGATCTCCAGCTCGAAGCCAGATTGATGCAGTTTTACAGTGTAATTAACAAGAAGAAATCCAAACATTCAGAACAAGTTGAACCTGACATTACTGGAACGGCTTGTCATTAGAAGACACATCAAAAGAACACAATTTCAAGCACGTACAAACAAAATGGCTTTCAAAACCCTTCAGGAAAAGGAAGAGCAGCTTGAGCATCACCAAGAAGGATGCTTTACATGAAAATTCCCATCTTCAAAGAGCAGGAAATTTTATTTCCGGTTAAGTACAAAACTTTCTGATTTGATGTTAGAAAGTAGATGAAGTGAGAAAACTTTTTAATTCAGAAAAAGTTTAATTAAAAAAATAGGGCATACATAACAAAATCTAAATGATGAAGTCTGATCGAGCTCATGGGTACCTGTCATGGTTTCTGTTGGAACCTGACAGAATCTGCAATTACTTGAGACATAGGCCTCTGGGCATGCCTACAAGGGATGGTCTTAGCTACATTAACCAAAGTTAGAAGACTGGTCTCTACCGTGGGTGAAACCATTCCCTTTGCAGGAACACTGAACTGTATACAGTGCAGAAAGGGAGTTAAGCAAACATATTCATCACCCTGTCTTCTGCTTCTTGATTACAGATGTGCTGTGACCAGATGCTTCAAACTCCTCCTTCCATCTTGACTTCCTTCCTGCCACAGTGGACTATGTCCCAGAAGAGTGGGCATAATGAGTCCTTTCTTCCTTAAGATTGCAGCCATTTGATATATATGGAAAATCAATCCATCTGTAGTTCATGAAGAACAGCATGGTTAGTGAAAGCTTGAAATCGAATATAATGAATGTGTCAGAAACTGCCCTCCCCCTCCCAGGAAGATGAATCCAAAGAAGTTTCTATGACACCGACTGACACTGCTCAATTAAATACAGCTTATCCAGATGACGACTGCCAAGGTTTCTAAGGTATCTTCAGCTGGCTTACTTTCAAATTTCTCTTAAAACTCTTAAAGAAATTAAATCAAATGTACCCTATAAAATAGTCACTGGAGGAGATGCAAGAGTTCATGCACCAAAAGGCCCCAAAAGAGAAAGCCTCAGTACAACGTGACAGGGTGCAGATAGAGGAGAGGCAGAGACTCAGAGCTCTTGCTAAACTGTGTTGAGAAAAAGAAATGCTGCCCTGTATGATGGCAAGCGCCTGTAATCCCACCATTTGGGGAACTGAGGCAGGAAGAATGGCAGAAGTTTCAGGCCATCCTGATGTGCACAGTAAGTTTATATATAGACTTGCTAGAATACAGTAAGACCCTATCTCAAACACAAAGCTGACACACAGGAGAGGGAGAGAGGGAGTGGGGGAGAGAGGGAGGGGGAGGGAGGGAGAGATGGGAGGGAGGGAGAGAAGGAGGAAGGTTTGGAAGGAAGAAGAGAGGAAGAGGGAGATGAGAGAGAATATATGGCATTTACCAAGTACCCAATTTGCCCTAGAAAAATAATGGGTAATTTGGTTGAAAATATTAATTCTATAAAAAGCTGGACATTGCTAACACATTTGATTGAGTATTTCAGAAAGTAACTCTATTTTTAAGAAGTCCTCAAAATGGATCACAGACCTAAATGTAAAACGTAAATCTATAAGACTTGTAGAGGGCATGGAAGAGAAAATGAAGATGGTTTGGGTCTTGAGAGTCACTTTTACTTATAACAGCAGATGCCCAGAAGAATGTGTGGCAGCTGACTGGAAGGAGCTTCAGACCAGAGCAGTCAACAGACACTGAGACTGCTACCAAGTGAATCGGTGCTGATGCTGCAACAATAGGAGAGGCTGTTTCTAGTGCTGGTGCAGAAACAGCCTTGGCTGCCTTGTTGCTGCCTAGATGCCAGAAAACCTTTGCTGAAGCCGCAACACCTTTAATGGGCTCTCCTGGGACTTGCTGTGACTGAGTGTCTTCTGCTGGATAGTTGCTTTCTTGTCTTGTTTGCCATGTTACAGAAATCTCTGCTTGAAATTTTGGCACTTGTGGTAATTATGGATATAATTTTCTGCATCTTACTGTGAGTCTGAAAATGTAGTGTTAGTGGCACAGAAATCTATGTTATTTCTAAAGTCATTTCCTAAAGATAAAAACTAACTTTTGGCAAAAATGAGGTAATACAAAAATAGACTTATCTGAAATTAAAATGTACTGCCCTGCAAAAGATAAAAGAGAGAGAGAAAAAAAAATAAAAGAGCCAGGCATTGGTGGCACATGCCTGAGGCAGAGACAGGCAGATCTGTGAGTTCGAGATCAGCCTGGTCTACAAGAGCTAGTTCCAGGACAGCCTCCAAAGCCACAGAGAAATCCTGTCTCAAAAAACAAAGAGAAAGGAAGGAAGGAAGGAAGGAAGGAAGGAAGGAAGGAAGAAAGAAAAAGAAAAGAAAAGAAAAGAAAAAGAAAAAAAAGGAGATTGCTGTTGGTCGTGCGCTTTTGAGAACTACCAGAGTCAGTGGGACCACAAAGACTAGTATTTCAAAAAATAAAAAGAGAAGTTTCAGACTTACAAGAAAAAATATGCAAATGTATTTATTTGATAAAGGAGTATTACTTAAAATATAAAAACTTAAAATTCAACAATATGAAAATAACCTGATTTAAAATTGGCCAAAAAGCTTTGACACCTTACCAAAGAAAACAGACAAATGACAAATATACTCACAAAAAGAAATTACGTATCATAATGCTTTTAGGAGGCTGTAAATTAAACCATAAAGACTTGGTTAATTAAATTAAACTATGTGCACCTTTTAGAATGGCCCAAATGTAGGATACTGAGAACATCAGCTACTGCCCAGATGCAGAGTTACAGGAAGTGACATTTGGGATGAAGTATGAGATAAGCTGCTGTACATTTCTTACAACACTAAACATGATCTTATAATTAAGCAATCCAACCATTGCTATTTAATCAAGGAGTTTGAAAATATGTCACATAACTTGAACATGCTTTATTCCTGTTTGCCAGAACTTGGAAGCAACCTAGATATCCTTTAGTAGGTTAATAGAGAAAAAAGGCCATGGAAACTTCAAATATGGGACTATTATTCTGTGATTTTAAAAAAATAAAAAAATGAAACTTAACCAAATCCAAAAGGTCTATAGACTTTAGATGCCAAACTCTCACATGGCATTCTGGAAAAGGCAAAACTATGGAGATGGTAGAAACAAGCTCAGTTGGTGCCAAAGGTGTCAGAGATAAGAGGCCAATAGGGACAGAGAGGATAATTAGTGCCGTGAAAGTGCTCCGCATAGTACTGTAATGGTCAACACTGTATGTGTGCCGAGGCCCACAGAATGCACACCAACAAGAATGAGCTCTAACGTCCACCAAGGACTCTGGATGGTAATAATGTGTCAATACAGGTTCATCATATGCGTCACCTGGCTGAGGTATGTGGATAATGGGAGGAGGTACGATTGTGTGAGCAGGACAGGAAGCAAAAGAGTTATTTTCTCTACCTTGCTCTCAATTTTGCTGTGAACCTAATTCTGCTTCTTTTCTTTCTTACTTACTTTTTTGTTTTTTCTTAGTTTTTCAAAACAGGTTTCTCTATGTAGTCCTGGCTATCCAGAAACTCACTCTGTAGACTAGGCTGACCTTGAACTTGGAGCTTCACTTGTATCTGTCTCCTGAGAGCTGGGATCAAAGGCTGAGCTACCACACGCAGCTCTTTTTTTTTTTAATTAAAAAAAGATTTTTTTGTGTGTTTTCAGGTAATCTTATGTCTCTAACGATCACTGATGTATCTAATAGGTACTTAGAAGAAGCCAAAAGGACCACCAGGAAAGCCAGAGAGGAAACAGATTGCCAGGAAAAGGTGATAACTCAAGCTGAGATGGCAAGGCACCCAGGGCAGCCAGGTGAAATGAAGATTCAATACACCAGCTGTCAGCACTGTGGAGTAATGAAACTCCATCAGACCACTTTCATCCTTGACACTCCGGATCTTGTCATATTATAGGAAAAGGGTGATGAACAGAGTCTTGTGAAGTCATGTGTTCATTCTGATAAAACACTTCACAAACTAAAGTTACACAAAATCAAACAGAAAAAGAAGATCCATGTCACATTTATGACTATATGAACATTACTAAGGTTTTTATCTGTTTCAATTACCTATCCCATTCTTTGCTGCATCCCTGGTTTAAAAAAAATTTTACTTATCATTTCACAAAGGTGAGTCACATGTCTAGAGCTCTTTCAAATTTGTGACTGAAACATCTGTCAAGTGAAGAAAATTCTGTCTTTTTTTAAAGAATATATCTTGATTCTAAATTCCTAATTTGTGAGTTAGTATATGTGAATATTTTGATTCACAACAATTAATTAAAGGAGAAGACAGGAGTTTGGCCAGGAGACATTTTAATCTTCGTTTTATCTGTGTGATATTGTTTGAAAAAGAAAAAAATGTTCAACCTGCAATCTGGGAGAATCCACCGGGAATGTGTTCAGAGGCTCCCTCCAGTAGAGGGCATGGCAGATTCAACATGGAAACCCATGCTTTGTTTATCAGCCAATCTCTCCCTGTGGCTTTGCCTGGCGACTTTTACAACCCAACTGCATTGTTGCTTCCGCCACCACAAAATGGAAACTGTGTGTCATCTTAATATTTAGCAATCCTATTTACCTAAAAGCCCGACTGTAACAACAACAAGCTGAAGGGAAGTAACCGGACATGCAGCTTTTACTTCAAATATGTAAGCCAGTCTTTAGAAAGACTTTAACATTGGGATTTGGTGGAGGTGGAATCCAGAGCCCCCTAGGTGCTGAGCAAGTATACCACTATACTCCCTCTCGGGCCAATGTGGGAACTTCTTTTAAAAAAAAAAAAAGTTCCTGTCTGCAGTAAGTACTAACTAGACTCTAAAAAACACCTGTGGTTGTAAACTTACACACATTTATCAAGCAACCATAATTTCCAGGAAGAAAAATAATTTTGTGCCTTAGTACCAATTGTCGGTCTGAAAAGGCTTGTGGGAAAAAAATGCTTCTATTAAATCCAAAAATTGTCTAGTTGCTGCTAGGGCACATGTATGTTCACTTTTGTTAATGTATAAAAAGAATGGGGCTTTTCAGGCTTAAAGATCTGGAAGAGATAAAATATGAACTATTTTGCTTATTTTCCTTATTCATTTATTATCCAGAAAGCAATTTATTAAATATCATAAGCTTGACACTACTCATCTGCATTGTCTTGATAGTTAATAAGATACACACATTTAGAACCTAATTAACTCTGAATTAGTCCTCATGATTTTTCTATCCTGAAAAGCTGGCTTTGGAGTGCCATGCTTATGTATGCAAATTAATGCATTTTGTTGAAGTTTCAAACGGTCTTAAATATAAGATTTGGATAATATTTTATAAGACTGGCCATAAAACAAACAAACAAAAAGTCACACTGCTGCTATTAGAGTGAGAAACTAGGGCCCCAGCAGGGGAAAGTGTCTGTCCCAACAGATACTTAGCAACTACTGGTTAAACACTGGCTCTGATTACACCCGCTGACAGACTCAAGTGTCTAAGGACATCTGGCCTACAAGAGATCATCAGTGCTTATGATTTTAATGCCCAGGTTGTAAATGAAAAATATAGCCATGTTTTGTATTGTTGAGAAAGAAATAAAATATGACTGCACATTACACATATTTTAAACAGCAACACCATTTCTATCATACATGCTTAATAAATATTAAGTCATCAGAAATTAAAATAGATGTAGGAACAGTGCAGTTCTTTGGGGCTTATTAAAAATTCCATCTCACAGATTTATAAACATGCTTTCAAGCATTCGTTACTAAAATCAAAATGATAGTCCTTTTGTAGTGAAGGCTATCCCTATTTTCTTCATCAGCGACTTCAGACTACCCGCAGCTTGTAACAATGTATTGCCTGGTTCCCAGTTTGAGGAATGTGCCTCTATTTTTCTTTTAGAAAGCCTAATGTAAAGCCGAATAACTGGAGCCCAAACCATACTTTGTTGCTAATCTATCTGGCCCGACTTGATGGGAAAACCACTTAGGTATTCCGCCGCACCACTCTGGTAACACAGGAGGCTGAATCCGTTTGTAGTTGAAGTCACGTGTATTTGTTCTTACAAATCAGGGCACTTTAAAACCTGCGGGGTTTCTGAAGAATTGACAAACGAAGCTTGTCCAAGCAAACACCTCCCCAGTCTCATATCCAGCTCTAGCCCCACACCCCCACCCCTTAATTTAAGCAAGTGAACTTCTGGTAAATTCTAAGCCTGCCCAACTAAGAATGACTCATTAGGAAATCCTGATTCCTTACACTCGGAAACTACCAATGATCCGGGTGTATCAGAGCTGCAATATCTTGGGTTTCCCTTTGTGTTTCTCGCTATCACTCGGATCTGTGTTGTGCCCGGCTGGAGACGCCCTTCAGATTCTCCTGAGGAATGACCCTGCAGCGTCACAGCTTGCTGCAGCCATGCATTTAAAGATCAAAAATGCAGAACCATTTTTTAAAAGGGGGGGGATTCATAGGCACGTTCTCCTTCTTCCTCCCTGACCAGCGTGCATTCCCTTAAGGATGCCTGGGCGAACAGCAGAGAATCACAGTACTTAGCTCAGATGCCCTTGTTTCAGGGTTCTCTAGTTGTTTATGTCCTTCCCCGAAATAGGTGGAGCGTGTGTGGGGCCGGTAGGGCTCTCCCCATCCCCGCTGCAGTTTATAGGTGTCCGGGTGAATCTTATAAGAGCGTGAACAATAGATGAGTTGCAAAGGCGGGGCTCAAAAAGAGAGAGAAGGAAAGGAAGGGAAAAGGTACGGTCTTAAGGTAAAGTCACGAACTCGGGAACTACTCGGCTGGAGCCACCCGAGCAAGCGAGTAGGGATCCCGCTCGGTCCCCGCCCGCCGCCTCCCCGCCTGTGTGCGCACGAGGCTGCGGCACCTACGTCAACAGCGCCCTGGCTTCCAGACCCTTCGCCTGCTGCCGTGACAGCCTCAGGCCCGCGCGGCCCCGCCCTCGCGCCGTCCGCAGCGGACCAATCCGCGCCCTCGGAGGGCGGGGCCGCCGCCTCCATGTCCCGCCCCGGCACCGCAGCCGGCCTTAAAAGGCCGCGACGCGCGCCCGGCTGCTAACAGCTGCGGTGGTCGCCAGAGTCGAGTCAGAGTACGCAAAGTGCCATGTTCCTGGCTGTCCAGCACGACTGCGTACCCATGGACAAGAGCGCAGGCAACGGCCCCAAGGTCGAGGAGAAGCGGGAGAAAATGAAGCGGACGCTGTGAGTATGCCCTCTCTCCCTGAAAGCCCTTATCCCGCCTGGCTTTGCTGCTCGGGACCGACCTTCCTTCGATCTCGGCTTTGACTTGAGCTAACTCCAGTCTGCACCTCTGCAGAGAGGAGAGGTGGAGAGAGGAAAATTCAGCTTGCTAGATCTCGTGGTTGTGCTTTCTTTCCTGTGTGATCGTAGAGAGTTGAGGAACTGTGGGAAGTTGTTAGGAAGGTGGCGGCGGTAGATGGGCTGAGACGGCGCTGGTTGGCTTTTTGTTCTGCATTTAATGTGACATAAGAATCCCGCAGCTGGATAGGGTCGGCAGCGCCCATACATTCCACATTCCATTGTGAGTTCCGAGCTGCTTACACAGCTGCTGGGTCATGTTTGGGATGATTCTGAATGTATTCGCTTTAGATACGGTTTTAAATCGTAAAGTAGGTCTTACCCCGTCACGACTGTGGGATGAGTAATTTGCTCTGCAGTATCTGCTGCGGAGAAGCACTGTGGGAGGTCGCGGAGGAGAGCTCGGGAATCCGTCACACACACACACACACACACACACACACACACACACACACACACTCACACCTCTATGCACTGCCTGTGTCGTGGTCCATACCCTCCTGCCTGGAGCACAGAAAAGAGGCATCAGCTGGCTCGACACCCTTCCACTGCAGTTCTCAATCGTCAAATATCTCCAAGTTGTAGTTAACCATGCAGAAAAACTGCTACCATTTCTGTAGGTCAGAAATAAATAACTTGTAAAAATTGTAAATACCCTAGCTATGTTATGGAGTCCTATGCTGTGTTCAATCCATGAGGTGCTCGGTTTAAATGTTCCTCGGATGACATGGATTGTTCTTGCCTGTCTGGTTTGTTTGATGACTGTCCTTATGCCACTGCAACCGGGGATAATTTCACTATTCAAGAATTGCTGCTTGAAGTATTTTTCTCTCTTTTTTCTTTTCTAGCTTGAAGGATTGGAAGACCCGTTTGAGCTACTTCTTACAAAATTCCTCCACCCCTGGGAAACCCAAAACTGGCAAGAAAAGCAAACAGCAAACTTTTATCAAGTGAGTTGCAAATCCTGTAGCTACAGAGCAGAATGTCTAGCCATGGAACGGGAAAGGGGAACGGTTACGTGTAGTATGTATATGTAGCTCATGTTCGGAACTTCTCTTGCAGACCTTCTCCCGAGGAAGCGCTGCTCTGGGCAGAAGCATTCGATGAACTGCTGGCCAGTAAATGTAAGTTCACCTCTTGAATTTGATCTTTTACCAGCATCCCAAGAGCCTAGAAATGAGCAGCTTGCAGGAAGTGCATAGGGCATTAGCACTACTTACTGCATAAAGCCTGCCTTGTCTTTCCCTTCTTCCTCCAGTTTAATCATGGAAAAGCATGAGGTATTCACTTCAGGTGGGGAAGAAAAATTAGCCTAAAAAGTAAAATGACGTACTCACGGTTAGGGTTGAGTCAGATTTTCCATTGCATAGAATATTTTCAAAAGCCCCAGTTCCCAGAGAACTAATGGATGGCTGTCCTATAAATATTTATTTTACATTGACAGTGAAGTTAAGTATATTTTTTGTTGCAGAATGCACACTTAAGCATTTTGCCTGATGGCAACTTAGTACTTAAAGAGCTAAATTGTGAGAATGGCAGGTTTGAGTAAAACTTAGAAAGCTGATTATCCTAGTACCAGAAGAACCATGTGTTAACTGGTCACTCAGTTTACATTCTGCATGCTTGTTTTCCTGTGCTTTCAGATGGGCTTGCAGCATTCAGGGCATTTTTAAAATCTGAGTTCTGTGAAGAAAATATTGAATTCTGGTTGGCTTGTGAAGACTTCAAAAAAACCAAGTCACCCCAAAAACTGTCCTCCAAAGCAAGGAAAATATATACTGACTTCATAGAGAAGGAAGCTCCCAAAGAGGTAAGAAAACAAATTATTCATGTCAGCACAATCTGGACATCTTCAACCCCATAGTGAAACACAAGAATTGAATACACCAATTAAAGTGCCAGTGGGAAGAGCTGTGAGTGGCTCAGACCCCAGCTGTCCTAGCATTTCAGTTTTTCCAAAGCTGACGGGGAAAACTGATCACACATTACATCTTTTGTGTTTTGTTAATAAGTACCCATTTATAATATTATATACCAAATAAATAAAGCTTTTTTTAATTTTCGTTTTCAGATAAACATAGACTTTCAAACAAAAACGCTGATTGCCCAAAATATCCAAGAGGCTACAAGTGGCTGCTTTACCACAGCCCAGAAGAGGGTGTACAGCTTGATGGAGAATAATTCTTACCCTCGCTTCTTGGAGTCAGAGTTCTACCAGGACTTGTGTAAAAAGCCACAGATCACAACGGAGCCCCATGCTACATGAGGCCAGGTGCCCCCAACAGAGGACATTTCATTGTCTCCCGAGACAAAAGGCTATGACCTGCCAAGAGACTGACCTTGAATTCAGCCTGGGTGTTAGGAAACATCACTCAGAACTATTGATTCAACGTTGGGTAGTGAATCAGGAAGCCAGCGACCTAGGACAGGCTCTGTGTGGCAACAGCTTCCCTCGCTGTGTGAAGAACAGAGGGAGGGAACCGTGCTCTGAGTGTGCTGTTCCTCGCTGGGAAAGCAGGGGTCTGAAATGAAAGACACGAAGGAATGTTGTTGGTCGGAACATTTAAAATCAATAGGTCTGGGATTATGTGGCCTTAGCTAGCTGGCTGTACATCTTTCCCTAAATCAGTCCATTGTTACCACGTAGTGGTTTTACTTCTAGTTTTAATATTTCAGTACTAAGTGACATTAAAATGTTTACTGTGTGCAAGGGTGTTGAGGTTCTTAGGACTACAGGTGGTTAGTACTATTGTGTCATGTATCACTGAAACTGAAGAGTATGCGTGCATTGTTGAATGGGGTGTAAGATGACATGAGTGCTGTTCTCTAGAAATCTGGTGTCTGTTATGAGTGCCAAAAACTGTCTTGCAGGCAGCTAAACTTTGAAGTGGTTTTTGAATACTTTTAATAAATTTATTTTGATAAATAATGTCATTGAACATTTGGAAGTCCAGATGTGACTCTGTTGTTTGATTTCAGTAATTGGAAATATGACCGATATAAAAGAAAACAGCTTTCTAGTAAAGAGATGACCATGGGTTGATTATTGTACCAGTCCACTGAGAGCTGACAGCCCTTAGAATGAGAAATGGTTGCTTCAAGGAAGATGAAACTATAGACATTATGTAGTCTTAAGAAAATCAGATCACATCCCTAGGCCTGCTCATTGTGAAAGTTAAACTTGTTATTTAATAAAATAAAAAGAAATAAAGAATATTGACCTGTGTGTTAAGGACCAGTTAAAAATGGGTAGTAAGAGAGCTTGGACGTTATGTGACCAAGCAGCCTAAGAAAAAAGTTCAAGAAAATGTGTGTAGGCCTTGGGCCTGCCTGTTTCATTCTTGGTTCCAGACACCTACACAGGGCTGGCATGGGCAAGACACACACCTGATCATTATTTCTTTTGTGATGGATCACTACAAAAAGCTCAGACTTGTCCTGCAATCTCCTGCCTTCATTTGGCTAATAATCCTTAGGTATCACTGAAGAAAGCAAGCTTGGGATAAATGCAGGAATGGATTCTACCTGAGAAAGACCTTTCTTATGGCTAGTTAGGGAATTCCCTTTCCTTTCTGAGGCAAATTTTCAATCTGGGGTTGTGGGGAGTAGTAAATGGGAGGAGACAGGGGCCACTCTCACCTTGAAATTGGAAGATCTGAGCCCAAGTAATGGCATCCCATAGCTTTGTGACCCGAAGTGTACCCATTTTTCTCCCTGGTACCCATACATAATAAGGGCTACTTTAGGAATGTGAAACAGTAACAGGTGGGTTGTTTTGTTTGTTGTTTTGCTTTTCTGATTTGCCCAAGGATAACGGCCCACAGTATTTCAAATGCTTCTTTGTGGCTACTCTAATTCACATCTTTAACCAGATGTCTGGAACAAGCACAAGTAAGGGAGGGGCAACTGCTCATCTGTGGATCACCAGCAGCCAGAGTGACATGCAACAGATGCAGAGTGAGTTCTGACTGCATGAGTGAGATCTGAATTCACTGAAACAGTGACGCCGTCATGGGATACAGCACAAATGCGTCAGGTCTGGATAGCTCTTCACTTATAGAGGCTTTAGCTAGCAAAAAAAAAAAAATCCATGTTGCCACCAAGCCCTATTTACTTTACCTCATGCTCTGTAGGGCTTCCCCTCAGTTCCCACTCTGATGGAAGATGCCACCATGATTGCAATGGACCCGCCTCTCTCTGCTCATCTCCCACACCTAATACATTTCCCTCTTCACTCTTGGTCACTACAAAAAGCTCAGACTTGTCCTGCATCTCCTGCCTTCAACACACAAGCCTGATCTTGTCTCCCATCATTTATGAGCCCCTGACAGGTCTCCTCAACAGTAGGATGAAAGTAACATCCCTAATATAGCCTAGCCCTGCAGGGCTGACTTCCTCTTACGTTTCAACCTTGTACACAATTCCCTGCACCAGCCATGCTGGCCTTCTTCCATTTGTTTGAAGATGCTATGCCCCTCAGCCCCAGGGAACCTTTCCATCTAGTAGTTCCTCTCTGCACGGTGTAATTTTAGCTCTTACTCAACGCAATTGCCACTTCCCAGAGAAGTAGATTTTGACCTCCTTTACCGAGACCACATCCCTTTTTAGACGTTGTCACAGCACCAGGTCCTACAATTTAGGGTACTTAATAAAGGTATCTCTTGCTACTTTTCATAATTATTTGTTAATTTTATCTTCAGGTAGACTGTGGAGAACACAAGTGAAAATCCTGTTTTTCTGTTCTCTGCTGATTCCCAGAAATTGGTATAAACAATGTGAGCAGACTGGATGGCAGATGATGGATGGATGGATGGATGGACGGACGGATGTGTGGATGGACAGATGGATGGATGGATGGATGGATGGATGGATGGATGGGTGGATGGATGGATGGATGGACAGATGAACTTTAGAAGAACCTGTATGGAAATTAGTGAGATTAAAAAATAATCTATCAATACACAGAAAGATAAATACAAATTTTACTGGGGATTTTTTTATTATTTATTTTTTATTTTGCTTGCTCAGTTGTTTGTTTAAAGAAGAGATCAGATTATAGTTCCCAGGCTAGTCCTAAACTCCTAGGCTCAAATTATTCTCCTATATCAGCCTCTGAAGTAGGTGGAACTACAGGCATAGTTCGCTGTACCTAGCTTTTAAAAAGGGCAAGATTTGAAAAGTCCACCAGCTCAAGTGGCTGTAAGTATTTTCAGAACTTTTTCATTTGACAATCAATAAATATTTTTAACTAGGCATGTTCCCCATGACATTTGACCTTTGGTAGAAAGAAAAGCCAGTAACAAAAATAAATAATAAATAAATCATATGTTCTGCCTTATGAAAGCTTAAGCTTTATTGAGATGATATTTTCTGTGTCCTCTTGTGTGGAACAAACTGAAACAGATTTGAGATTAGAGACCACATACCTCCGCAAATAAGTGCAGCTTACTGTTCTAGTTTCCCACAGTTCAAATACTTAGGACCCACAGTCCATTCATTTTGGTAATTTTTCATTATGCATTTTAGTGCCAAGGATGTTTCAAAATATAGTCATTTCACACAGTCACACTGAAATAAATAGAACGTTGTTTTTATGTCATGTGAGCACAGCGAGGCAACACTTAATTTTCCATGAAATTACCCAAAACTTAATAGGAAAGACTTTTGGGGTACTCTTGTGCAGTCTGATCATAGTATTTGATCAGACTTTGGGGTTGGGGAGTGAGAAGAGGCAGAGGTGGTAAACTTCCATTAGAAGAATGCCACATACAAAAGCACTGTGAGTCTGGTCAATGTGGGCATGAGGAGCCTGCCCTGTGTCGGGCACTATTTTCCTAAGTTAGCCCAAAATCACAGCTGAATTATAGAGAGTATTACCAATATTGAAAGGTAAACTTTGACAGGTCTGGCGCAGATACCTTTTGACGTATGCAGCCACTTTTGTCAGTGGCAGCCAGGTGAGTTTTCTGTAATTGTTGATAATTCTTGGCTAAGGAGCATCTTGGAGTTACTCAATGTGATGATAACAACTTAGCAAGTTCTTCTGTGACCAACAGGACAAAAGAGGTAGTCTAAGGCCACATCAAGAAATAAAGGCCTGGCATTAACCATTTTTGATCCATGACCCAGAATGGTCAACATGCAACGTTAAGGGTAGGGTGCAATATGACCGTAGAAGTCTAGTGTAGGAGGTGGAGGGCTTTGAATCCTAAAGGTTAAGATTTTATTGTGCGAGCATTAGACTTCAAACTCAACTAAAGTGTATGGAAATAATTCAGACAGCAATTCAAAGATTGAAAGTATGGGGGCTGGAAGTCAGTTAAGAGATTATAATATTAGGTTGGATATGAAATTCCACTTGTCTATACTAGCACAAGAACAAATAATTCCATTTAGTTTATATTAAATTATACGTTTACCTATTCTGGTCAAAGAACCTTAGCCACAAGGCAATTGATGAAAAGGCACACTCCCTTTTCTCCAAGTGATACCTATTAAGTAACTGATGAACATAAAGATCAAAAGATAGCCAGGTACTGTAACACACTTAATCCTGGCACTTGGCATGATGACAGAGGATGATCAAGAGTTCAGTTGTGAGTGGTGGTGGCACACGCCTTTAATCCCAGCACTCAGGAGGCAGAGGCAGGTGGATCTCTATGAGTTCAAGGCCAACCTGGTCTGCAGAGTGAGTTTCAGGATATCCAGGGATACACAGAGAAACCCTATCTTGAAAAACAAACAAAAAATTCAGTTGTTAGAAAGGAAGAGAGGGAGGGAGGGAAGGAAGGAAGGAAGGAAGGAAGGAAGGAAGGGAGGGAGGAAGGAAGGGAGGGAGGGAGGAAGGAGAGAAGGAGGGAGGGAGGGAGTCAGGGAGAGAAAAAGAAGAAAAAAATAACAAAGAGAAGAAGAGTGACATTTTTGTTTAAATAATGTGAAGTATTTTGTAACTAGAGAAAGGATAATATTCAGGATGGAGACATCATCTAAACAGGGAAAGGGAGGATTACATCTTCATTGTATGATGATAATTTGGAAGCTGGGTATTTTAAAGCCATGTGCATTGGAAATTTATTATTGATTTCAGTTTTGGCAAATATTTGTGAAGGGTTTCTGACAATGGAAAATGTAGAAGAGATAAAAGAGATGACCTCTGTTGTGAAAGACCAATCAAAAGCAGAACTCAAACAGTGCATTTCATTTTGCTTTTTAATTAAATTTTATAGATTTTTTTTATTATTTATTTTTAAGTTTAAATTTACATTAGTAACAAGGTTGCTTCACAAGTCAGCTCCAGGTCCCTCTCCCTTTCCCTCCCCTCCTCCTGTGCCCCCTCATTATCCCCTCATTTCCCCAGGGAGGGTGAGGCCCTCCTTGGGGGTGTCCATAGTCTGTCATTTCATCCAGGGCAGGGCCTAGACCCTTCCCCAAGAGTTCAGGGTGAGAGTGCATCTTACATTGTTGGATGGGAGTCCAAAGTCTGTGTGTATACTCGGGATGGGTACTGATCTGCTGCCCAAGGCTCAATAGATTACCTAGGCCTCCTCACTGACACCCGCATTCAGGGGGTCTTGATCAGTCCCATGCTGGATTCCCAGGCTGATGCCTGGGATTCAAGAGTTAACCTTTGTCAGGTCAGCTGTTTCTGGGGGTTAAACCAGCCTAGTCTTAATCCCTTTGGTCATCAGCCCTCCCTCTCTGTTACTGGCTTTCTTGAGTTCAGCTCAGTGCTTAGCCATTGGAGTCTGCCTCTTCTTCCATCAGCCACTGAATGAAGTTTCTGTTTCCCAGACTTTTTTATAGATTTTAATTAAAATAGAACTGTATTGTTTTCCCCTTCCCTTTGATCTTTCCCCCCCTCTCTCAGGTGTCCTCCCTCCAACTCTTACATTCTTTCTGACCCCTCTTCAGAGACGTCGCCCCCTGAGCCACAAAAGCAGAGCTGGGATATGGATGTATCCACTGGGGCTGGGCCCCTCATGGCCCAGGGATTTCTGCATTATGTCATTATTTCTTGCAGTGGTCTCCATTGCTGTGAAGAGAAGCTCTTACGGAGAAGGGTGTCAGCTACTATCTGCAGGTATAATGATAAGACTTGGAATATACTAAGGGAGTATAGGCTGGCCTGAAATGGTGGTAGTAGACTCTTTTCTAAGGCCCATGACTTCACTAGTCCTGGAAATCTGGTTGGATTTATAGTACCAGGCATGATTTCCCTAATGTTGAGTGGACCTCAGGTCCAATTAGACAACTGTAAGTGACCTTTACAGATATCTCACCATGCTGGTGACTACAGGGTTCTTAGGTATGGCAGTGGGCTAGACTATTAATTCCCTCCTTCACTTGATGGCTTACATTGTATTTTCTGAAACCCTGATAGCTAGACCACTAGAAGGAGGTTTTTCAGTTTACATTTCCCTTTCTTAATGCTAGATTCCAGAAGCCCATGACCAATCATGATCAAGGTGCTTCCGGCTTTGCCAGACCTTCCTCCTCCATATCCTGGACACCAAATATTTGAAGAAAACACTGTAAGAATGGTTTTATGTCAGCTTGACACATGCTAAAGTCATCTGAGAGGAGGAAACCTTAATTAAGAAAATGCCTCCATCAGATGGGGTTGTAGGCAGGCGTGTAAGGCATTTTCTTAATTAGTGATTGGTGAGGGAGGGCCCAGCCTATTGTGAGTGGTCCCATCTCTATGCTGGCGATTCTGGGTTCTACAAGGAAGCAGGCTGAGCAGGCCATGTTGAGCAAGCCAGTAAGCAGCACTGCTCCATGGCATCTGCATCAGCTCGCACCCTCAGGTTCCTGCCCTGTTCTGAGTTCCTGCCCTGACTTCCTTCAGTGCTGGGCTATGATGTGAAAGTGTAAGTCAAATACAGCCTTTCCTCCACAGGTTGCTTTTGGGCCCATAGTGTTTGTCACAGCAATAGAAACCCTAACTAAGACAACAACTACAGGGAGAAAGATGTATTCTTATCAGGTTTGGAGAGGTTCAGTGTCTGATTGGATGTTTCCATTGATTTTATTCCCCATAGCAAAGCATAATACCACGACAGAAGGACAAGGTGAAAGGAAGATTTTTCATCATGGCAGTCAGCAGGTGAGACAAGAAGGACTATATATACATGCACACACACACACACACACACACACACACACACACACACACACACACACACACCATTGAAAGGCACAAGCCCCAACCAGACTAAGGCTCCCAATGATGCCGTCAAATCATGAATCCGTACATGTCATCTGCCTCACCCAGTGCAGCCACCTCCTTCTTCAGCTCCTGGTCTTACTGTGTGCTGCTTTCATGTGAACCTGGTTCCTCTTTTCTAAGGGAACAGTTAAGGACGATAGTGCTCACCATGGCCATAAATAAATAAATAGAGTCAAGACTGAGAATAACCACTGTGCTAGCTGGAAGGTACCAGAGCAGAAGAATTGTGTGAAGTCATTTAAGACTAAGGGGAATACAGTAATTAATAAAGTAATGGAAGCTTATTGTAAATGACGGGATTTATCAGGTAGATTAGATTAGATTAGATTCAGATTTGATGGTAGCCAATCAGGGAAACAGGTACATCCACCTAATAGAAATTGAGAATAACAACTTAATTGATGAGTTCCAATAGCAGGCAAGTGTGTAAGTTAGGGTTTTAGTGCTCTGAAGAGACACCATGACTACAGAAAATCTTATAAAGGAAAAATTTTAATTGGGGGGATTACAGTCCAGAGGTTTAGTCTAATCATCGTGGCAGGAAGCATGGAGGCATGCAGGCAGACACGAAGCTGGAGAAGGAGCTGAGAGTTCCTATATCATGATCCACAGGAAGTGAACTGACTCCTGTGTATGGTTTGAGCATATAGGAAACCTCAAAACCTACCCCCACAGTGACACACTTTCTCCAACAAGGCCACATCTCCCAATAGTGCTACTTCCCATGAATTTATGGAACCAATTACATTCAAACTACCACAGCAGGAGATGTCTACTTAAAAGAGAACCTGTATTTACTCCAGAATTTAGTATAGACTAAGAATAGGAAAGCTGCAATTTGATTCCATCATATCCAGACTACTATAGCTGGTTTTCTCTATTCTTTCATTTTCCCCTTCCCTATTCCTTTATAGAACCTAAAGTAGCTGGTATATATGCATCAAAAATTATATATAAATTCATCCATGGGTTAATTAACTGATTCAGTCAGGATTCCTCATGATCCGGTCACCCCTCAGGATTAGATCTGCTAGGTAGAAACCCAAGCTTCAGCAAATGTGCCTTTGAGGGAACATCTGTCCAAACATAACTCATCACAGCTGTGCACTTCCTCAACATTGTCACTCTTACCTAGTGCTCAGTAAGCCCCAGACCCCATGCTTCCAGTCGGCTCCTTAGAATACTGTTTGAACACTGGCTACTCCAGTGATTCTTATGCTCAGAACAACTGAAGAACTTTCTGACAAGGTAAATACCGGTGACAAAGGCTAAAGCATTTCTAGATTTCAGTTTGATTTTTCTTCCTGTGTGACCTTATTTCTTGATACTGATACTGACCAGAAGCATTTAATATTGGGTTTTCTCATCATTTCTCCATAATAGCTAGATGAAACCTTGCACCTTGCTTATAACTGCTTCTCTTCCCCTAAACATTACCCAGTTTTCAAGGCACAGATGAAGGTTCAAGTTTGTGAAATCTTGCTGAGAGCATGTCTGTTTCACAGTTCAATGTGGTGATCCACAGTGACCATGAGGACTTAGTGTGTTAGTTCCAAGGGTAGCTATAATCGCCCAGATATGAAGGCTATTCAGTTTGGTCTGACTAACTCATAGGTTGACTGAGTGATGAACTCCCATATTCTCCCATAAATATGTATGAGTTTAGCATATTTAAATGCAAATGATTTCATTTAAATATGCCAAACTCATTTATAAGAAAAGGAATTAATGAATCTATATACATTTTTCACCTTGACTGCATGTGTCTGCCTTACCAATTTAGAGAAAACACTGAAGAATGTGGGTCTTGGATAAGGTCTTAATGTTTGGTTTTCCCAAATCTCAAATTCATTCAATAGTTATACAGTTTAAAAAGTGCGCTGACCCATATACAAACTCCCAGAGAAGCAAGGCTATGTGTTTATTTAGCTTGAGTATATTTTAGACATGTACAGATGTCACATCATAATCAAAATAATAAAAAAGGAAATATTCCAGAAGACAGTAAAGAGAATATATTGCTTTGAGGGTGAGAAGGACCCCAAAGTGATAGCTGTCATTGTTTTATTTTTTTCTTTTTGTCTTGTTTTTTAATTTGGAGTTTCCAATCTCTTCGGCCTATTTCCAGTCTCATTCCAAATCACTTTCCTAGTCTTAAGCTTCAGAATGTAACCTCAGATGATCAACAATGACAACATTTTGAAACAGCACTATTGAGCACTGTTGAGAATACTACATTTACAGAAGGCTGGTGTAGTCTGGCAAACGTGAGCCAATGAGCCTTGGTTGGAAAAGAAAGCAGTAGTTTTCCCTGTTGCCGAAGGAGCTTACATACTGGCTGATTATCATTTGTCACAGACCCTCATGGAGGGTGGCTCTAATAAAAAATGGGCATTAATCATTGGAACATAAATGTCAGGACATAAATTCCTACTTCTTTCTAATGTTTTCAATTTGTTTCAAGTTCCTGAGGGTCACAAATACTGTAATATCTCATAAAAGTATATTTTATTTATTTATTTATTTATTTTACGAGACAGGGTTTCTCTGTATTGTTTTGGAGGCTGTCTGTCCAGCCTGGCCTCGAACTCACAGAGATCTGCCTGCCTCTGCCTCCCGAGTGCTGGGATTAAAGGTGTGGGCCACCACCGCCCGGCAAAAAGTATATTTTAAAGGTAATTAATAATGTTACCATTTTAGAAATAATTTTGATCATGACTCATCTGAAGGAAGTCATGGTTTTGTTTTGGTTTAAAAAAAAAAAAAAGCTTCAGAGTATCCCACAGTATCAAACAATGCTAAGCCACTTTTTGCACTGATGTATTTGTCTCAATGTCACTGAGCAGTTAGCTCATGATGGTATTTGGGGTTCCAGGATGCATCTGATTTTGATCCTGACTGAATACACCATTGTCTTCATTCGGTCTTCATCCGGTCAAGCGTGGCTGGGAATTTTTAGGTATGGCAGCTCCATGTTTCGGTTCATTGTGAAAAAAACCTCCAAATATTTCAGAGGAGCTGTGCGCCAGGAAAGTGTGACTGATCCATTTTCCCCCTCCAACCAAGAATCTGGAGACGAAAGGGAAGTAGCTGCTGTCCGTTTTAATTGGCTCACCGAGGGTGAGGGCTCACGTGAGTCTTCCATCGAACACGTGCTTCGCACCATTGTCTCTCAATGTCACTCAAACAAGTGCGTTTAGCTTTGATGAACTCTAAAGCTACCTGTTTTGCATTTTGTGAAATTTGCTTTTGATCAAGCCTATGAAGTCCTTTTCCAGCCCTAGGTTCTAAAGATTTTTCTCAAGACTGTCTATCAAAGTTTTATCTAAAACTTAACACCTTACATTTAGTAAGACGAGCCACTTGTAATTTTTAGCTGAAGCATGAAATCACTTTTCTTTTTCTTCTTGTTGTTGTTATTTTACCTATAGGTGTTTGATATCCAGACATTCTCCCCCCTACCTTTTATTCTTCTCCAGAAGCAAGACAGCACTGCAGAAGGGCAGCCGCTAGTGATGCAAGATAACAGCTAAAGAAGGAAACATAGTACAACTGGATGCTGAAAAAGAGGTGGAAGCCCAGGCCAACAAGCTGTAAAAGGTGGGATTGGCCAGGAAGATGCTCAAGAAGGAGTGTGAAAGAAGCAAGCTGTCCTGGTATTTTCCTGTGGCAACAGCAAGGTCTTAGGACTTTGGGGTATGACCTTGGCATTGGGCTGTTGAGTTTAGGCTTTGGAGTAAAACAGAAAAGTGAATGAAAAGAGTCAGTGAAAAGAAACAACCAATCAGATGACCGCTACCTTTAAACAAGTAGGAAAGATTTACACCAGGCTGAGTGAGGCCATGAGTCTGCTGACTGGGACAACTAACATGACTTAATTAGGCGTCTATTGCTGTGATAAAATACCGTGATCAAAAGCAACCTGGGGAGGAAAGGGTTTCATTCATCTTTCAACTTATAGTCCATCATCCAAGGAAATCAAGACAGGGAGCTGGAGTCAGCGGCAGAAACAGAAGCCACGGAGAAGCTTCACTTACTGACTTGTTCCTCGTGGCTTGCACTGCCTACTTTCTAATAGCACTGAAGACCACCAGCCCAGGGATACACTACCCACAGTGAGTGGAGACCTCTCACATCAATCATTAACCAACAAAACACCCACAGGCTTGCCCACTGGGTGGGAATATCTCAGATGGAGCCCCCTCTTCCCTGATTCTAGATTATATCAAGTTGACATAAAACTAGTCAATACATAACTCTACAAATGGGAGAAGATCAACAGTCTGTAGCTGGAGGTGAGGGTGCTCACCAGGCAGTGGAAACAGTCAAGGTAAAAGTTTTTGAAAAATTATGAACAGTTACAGAGCATGAGTGATGGGAAAGGATCCCAACAAGCAATAATTTCAAGAAAGCACAAATTTCAAGAAGAAACTATTAAAGCAGGGGTGTCAGCTATACCATGAATACCACAGTCTAGCAAACAATGCATGTGAGTTCTGCCAAAGAAACTTCAGTAATGCTTGTGCTACAAGATGACCATTCATCATTCAGGTATCAGGCCTGGGGATCTGCAGTCCCTGATCATAGCAGCTGATAAAGCAGTATTTCACCAGCCCATCCTAAGACTTCAACCAAAGCATTCACCCAGGACCACTCTCTACTTATGTGAGATGTCAAACCAAAGTATGGAGTGATGATTTAAATAAACCAGTCGGATGGAGAAAAGATGGGGTGTTCTGGAAATGCTGCTCATTCTCTCTGATTGTATAAATTCACTCTGCTAATGTGTTCAAAGAACAGAAAGGAAGGGAGAGAGAATCATTTGTTTCCCTTCTCCTACAGACATATCTATAGAAACTTGAAGAGGTAAAGAAGTATTTTTCTGAAACTAAATTCAGTGACCACCAAGAAGGATAAACACCACACACACACACACACACACACACACACACACACACTGAATAATCTTCAAGTTGCTGAAGAGAGACACACTGGAGTAAACTTTTTAAGCAAATCACAGTAAGAGAAGTACAGTTAGCACTTAGGAGCTATCATAAGAGTCACAGTGAACCTCCAGACAGAAGGTATACAAATATAAAGAGAGCATGATAAAATCGTTGATGTGTTGAAAGAATTAGAAAAGCATTCAAATAGCTGTCTATATCCAATAGAAATTATTCTTCCTACATGGCAACAAATTAAAGACTTTATCAGTCAAGTAAAACATGGAGGGAATGGTAAATGATACAGGTCAAAAGCTCAAATCTCAGAAATGACCACAAAAAAAGAATCAATGAAGATAAAGTAAAATTGTTTATTGTTCTTAACTAATTTGAAACATAAGTTTTTCTTTACAATAATCATAACAACCATAGTGGGATGATTATAGCTTATGGAGAAATGAAAGGAATGCCAATGTTGCATTAGGGACAGAAGTGAGACACTGGGCATTCCCTAAGCACGAGCTATATATAAAGTGGTGGGTTGTTGTTGGATGACAAATTTAGATGTGTTTGCAAATGCATGTTGGAAACTCTATGGTAAAATTATATATTTCCAAAAGAGAATAATAGAGCATAAAGGAGGAGATGAAACAGGCTCCTCCGATGCTCATTAAAACAAAAGAAAACTGAAAGAGAGAAATAAAGCAATAAACACAGATCATGATCAAGAAACAGTCACAAATGTGGAATGTAGTGTTGACAAAAAATACTACTCTCACCTCTAAATATGAGGGCTAGGAACACAGATTTAAGTCACCCTAAACTTCATGTTCTATTTTGTAATCTATTTACTGCTGAAGTTTCTATAGTAACAGAACAAAGAGAGCTATAAATCAATCATTTTTCACATATATTAATGGAAGCATGAGAAGGGCAGAGAATCTCTTTTGTAGGCCACGCATGCTCTCTCTGTCTGGTATTCTCTGCTATTCTCTTCACTTTTGTTTGTGGAAGCTATTAGTGAGCTAAGTTAATGTGCTTCAAAAGGTTAATCTGACAGCCAAAAGAATTTTATATCAGATACAGAGTTGGGAAAGGAATGATAATAGGAGCCTAAATGATAGTCTAAGACAGATTATAATTAAACTCTGGACCTGCAACATTCCAACCTCTCCACAAACACTGACGTCCTAATCAGCTAATCAGCCTTGCAGAAGGTTAAGTTGAAGGTGCAATTTCCTTCTGGGAGCTTTAGTTGCACAGGGAAAAATGCAGTTTAATTATAAAGAAGCCTATTACCAATAACCTCTAATTCCATCCTGAGGAAGAGTGAAAACAGAAGCTGAAGT
Source organism: Mesocricetus auratus (assembly GCF_017639785.1). Classification (NCBI taxonomy): domain Eukaryota; kingdom Metazoa; phylum Chordata; class Mammalia; order Rodentia; family Cricetidae; genus Mesocricetus; species Mesocricetus auratus. Next base: position 46,302,245 of record NW_024429266.1, read on the forward strand.
AAGTAGAAGAAAAGAAATGTCAAAGATCAGTGAAGGCACCAATGAAGCAGAAAACTGACAGAGCAGCATCGAGGAAACAAAAAGCTTGTCCTGAGATCAGCAAACTGGATGAGACCGTAAATTAACTACGTAGATGGGAAAAGGTGACACACTGCCCAGATCTATGCGGGTCAGGTAGCATCACCGCAAGACCTACAGATAGTAAAATGACAGGAATCCAAAGATTCGGCAACATGCATGAAATTGGGTGTTGCTTAAAATTCACAAGTTACCGAAGTTCCCTCAAGAAGAAATAATCTGGTCCTACATCTGTTAAAAATTGATTTCATATGTAAAATCACTTCCACACATAAACTACAGGTCTGAACAGGTCTCTGGCAAATTGCATCAAACATCATGAAAGAAGTCATATAAAATTTGCAGAGAGCCTTTCAGGCATTTCAGTTTCAACTTTCAAACACATATAATATCAATGACACCATAACACTATGTAAGGCTTCCCCTCGATATGATAGCTGGAGAAATCCATTTAACAGAAGTAAGATTTGTTTTTGCTCAGTAAGATCACAGGTCTGAATGAATGACCCGGGCGTGGTGGCTCATACCTGAATCCTAGGACTCTGTAGGCTGGAGCAGAGGAGTATTGCAAGGTGGAGACTGATCTGGCCTGCATTAAGAGTTCTAGGCCAGCCTGGAATCATCCTATAGCAAGACACTGATGAAAACAAGGGAATGAAGAAAAGGAGGAAGGGAAGAAGGGAGGGAGGGAGGTGGTGAGAAGAAAGGGAGGAAGGGAGACAGGGAGGGAGGGAGGGGGTAGGAAAAAGAGAGGAGGCATGAGGGAGGGAGGGGCATCTCATTCCTGCTGGGAATGCTCAAATGAGAAAAGTTAAAAGAAGTTTACCCAACTCTCCCCTGAAGCTAAAGTGATACTTGCTATAGAATCTCACAGGATATACAAAAGAGAACAAGGACAAAGGAGTCAGTCAGTAAGGGTTCAGGACACAACATCTACAGACACAAGTCAGTTTCACTGACCTTAGCACTACGCAATAAGCAACTGAAATAGATGAACTATACCAAGAGAAAACACAGACCCTGAAGGACAGTGTTTCAAAGATCTAAACACTGAAACTACTGCTGAGAGGATTATAGGGCCCATAAGTGGGTAAGGAATCCGTTTTTATAGAAGGCTGAGAGTAAGCATTGGTGACACCACAATTGTTAGGCACGCAGGCCTGCCTTCTTCAATGGAAGAATAAAGAATGACGAAGAATGACGGCTGGTCACCCAGAATGCAAACAACCTGGTGATGCTTTGCTATTCTATAGAAGCCAGTTTCTATCTGAATCCCCCAGACCCTGCCAATTGTTTAAACCCTAGTCCTGGGCTTTGTCTCTCGGCGAATAGTCCGGGCTCTAGCCCTGAGCCCTGTTTGCCCATCAATGGAACTCATTCTTGTGATGAAGGTCTCAGGTACTTTGCTATAATGGGGTATTTTGCAAGGGAACTTCAATGTAGCCAAGCTCTATTATGAGGATTTTCACTTGGAGACTTCGTCCCAGTGTGTAAAATAATTAAACCATAGGATCAGTCTCTCTAGAACCTTTGATCCAGATTGACTGACCAAGTCCAGTTGAAACCGAGTTTTCATTCTCACCTCTTGGCAGTTTGTTTCCCTGCCAGCCATGATACGTGCAGGGGTCCTCCAACACTGTGTCACTGGTCAGAGGAGTCTAGACAGTTCTGCCTACTCCAATTTAGGATCAATGCAATCCTAATCAAAATGTCAGGCCTTTTGGAACAAAATTAGTCATAAATAATATTTCTCCCTCCCTCCCTCCCTCCCTCCCTCCCTCCTTCCTTCCTTCCTTTCCCTTAGATCATCCTTTTCTTTGCACTTTGATCCTGTACTGAGAAGTGAAAGCTTTGAAGTCAGAAGACCCAACCGCCAGCCAGCCGCCATGCTGAGTGAGCAGCTTCAGGGTGATCTCTGGACTTGGTGATAATGAGGTGTCTGTGCACATCCATTGTTCTCAGGACAAGCTCTCACCCTCACAGAAAACATGGAAATGGGAAGGACACTGATAATGTCATAGGGAGAGAAGGGAGGGTGTATGAGAAATCTCTGTATTTTCTGTCAGTTTTGCTCCAAACTAAAACTGCTCTAAAATCTCGGAGTCTTTTAAAAACAAACAAACAAAGCCCTAATTGCCTAGGACTAGGACATTGTGTTAGGCTTTTCTAAATCTCTGTCTCTTCATTCATCGGATCAGGGTAATGATGCTTACCTAAGCATGTGGATTACATGGGATAACAGCCAGTGTTTAGGGCAGTGCTTACTTCATAAAAGCCACCAGCAAAACAATTAAAGGGTAGGAGCTGAGATCTGGAGATGTCAGTCAGCCACCAAATTAGGATCCCTGTGAATTTGCCCCTGCAAATCAATTCTTCTCCCCAAGTCCTTCAAAGGATAAGCTTCCAGTGCTGTCTCTAGATGACTCTGTGAAATGCCTTGGCTACATATTCACTACCCTGCTCGCCAGGAGCAATCCACTGATGTGGTGGGGGGGGGGCTCCCCTTGTGTCACCTGTGAGACTCTGTCCATCTTAGGAATCAGCCAGTACAGTTCACTCTGTCGAAGGGATATGCTTTAACCTCTAAAATAGTTACTTTATTAAATTTACAGTGGACTTTTTTTCTGAGGGAAATATTTACTTTTGTTTTTATTCTTCCCTTCCCTTCAAAGGCACATGTTTCTCTTTTGAATACAAGGATGATGTGGGAGGGAAGCTAAATGCATTTCTGAGATATCAGTTGCCATTTTGATGCTGATAAAACAGTACGTGGGAGAGGATTTTGATGCGGGAGTCTTGGGGAAGGAAAAATAACAAAGCACAAATCAAGCAAATGATAAGGGTGAATGACCCTTTCCTTCCAGAACACCAAGAACTCGCTCCTTTCTTTGTATTTCCATGCCTAGAAGTTAAGACAGCCACATCCTCAGAAATCCATGTGTTTGTTTTTAGATAATTCCTTAAAGCTAGAAACATGTATGTGTGTGTGTGTGTGCATGTGCGTGTGCACATACATACATACATAAATGTATATACATATGCATGCATGTTTATTTACATATGTGCATATGTGCATATATACATACATATATACATGACATGTTAGCTGAGCATAGTGGCTGTTACCTGCATTTGGGAGGTTACAACAAAAGAATTGCTGTCAATATGACCCTATCCTGGGCTATATAGTTTCAGGCCAATCTGGACTACACAATGATTGAACAACAAATAAATATTTTACATATAAGATAGTGTCTTTTCAGATACAAATATCATAGTTGTATCTACACAGAAAAGTTTAAAGTAATTACTTTGTATTTCATTGCTTTGGAATATCTGTTTCTTATTTTTTATGAATAGCTTTTATTATTTTCCAATCTGTAAGAGCTATAAATCAAGTACTTTATTTGCCAGATGAATTAAATGAGGCAAAAAAGATGAACTAACTTGTTTTTTGTTCCAAGACTTACTGTGTGTGCATGGTTATAGCTCTGTAAACTCATCTTCAGGTAAAAATATCCTATGTGGAAAATATAGCTAATCCCCATAGCCTACAGCACACTACAACTTAGCAACGCAGCACCCCACAAAGCATCCGCTGCTTATTCTCACACTTTTGTGGCTGACTGACCAGGAATTGTACCTGGACCTGCTCTCCAGGATATTAACACTGCCAGCGAGGAAAGAAATCAAAATTCAAATTCTGAATTCTGGCCTCTACTCAAGATGATAGCCTCAACCTCACTGGAAAGTTGAATCCCAAAGTTGGGGACCATCTTCAGTATAAGCAGAGAGTTCAATCCATGTCTGCTAATCTTCTCTGGGTTTTCGGTTGGACACCCCCTGAATCTACCTTATATTCATTATTAACAGGCATTTATCATATTAATCAGCGTTTAGCTATTTACCATCAATCCTGACTATGGGTGAACTACCTTTCTGTGATCCTTTGACAGAACAAAAAAAAAAACAGTCTACATTTTTGTTTTGAAACACCTATTTTTAGGATCAATAAATCACCATATAACTTCGGTTTGAATCACACCTATCATGCCCCATTAGCAACAGACATACAATATAATGCCTGTTTTTTGTAGTTTTCAAGACTATTTCAGTTCAATATTCTTTCAGATGCAAGTCAGAAAACTAGATTGATCCTCGGTGGTCAAGGGACTCTTTTAATCAGGGTGGTGGCAGTGCACCAGCTAGAAGGCCAGATTCTTTTTGCGATTGGAGTCCAGCATCTGAAGGGAGAATGCACTTGACTTTTAGGTTTCGTGTATTAGAATGATCAAGCAAGTGAGTCCAAAACAGGACGGAATATGAGCAGCTTAGGGCACATGCAACCCCCTCATTCAACCAGGGCACCATGCCTGGGATTGCTAGTCAAAGCAGAGCAGCGTGGCTGCGTAGGAAGGGCGATGTTTTTATAAGAGTGTCTGGACTTGGAAATGAAGATGTACAGGGGAAAACCCATCCATCTCCTTTTGATTATATAGCCCTGGAGCTCACCTAACACTTGCAGGTAGATAATAGTGCAGGTTGCGATCTTAACCTACGTATAAAAGAGGTGAGATAGGTCTACAGGGAAACTTGCTTAAGGTTATATCAGCGTTTTGTTGTAGTCTTACTCGTTTGTTTCTGGGTACCTCTACTGGTTTCTATACCTTAAGTGTGTCTGACACTTGGTTCTCCAACTGTCTTGCCTCTCAGATATATTTTCTAACCTATTGTCTTAGTCAGGGTTTCTATTGCTGTGATGAAACACTACGGCCAAAAAATAAGTTGGGGAGGGAAGGGTTTATTAGGCTCACACTTCAGTATTGCTGTTCATCACCGAAGGAAGTCAGGACAGGAACTCAAACACAGCAGGATCCCAGAAGCAGGGGCTGATGCAGAGGCCATGGAGGGAAGCTGCTTACTGGTTTGCTTCCCGTGGCTTGCTCAGTCTGCTGTCTTATAGAACCCAGGACCAGCAGCCCAGGGAAGGCACCACACACCATGGGCTGTGCCCTCCACCGTTGATCACTAAATGAGAAAATGCCTTACAGCTGGATCTCTAGGAGGCATTTCCTCAGCTGAGGCTTCTTCCTCTGATAACTTAAAGCTTGTGTCAAGTTGACACACAAAACCAGTCAGTATACCCCTGGAAGTCAAGGAAAATTAATTATATAATGGAAGAAGTAGATAAATGTCATATTTATTTGGAAAACTCCCATTGTATCTAAATGTTCATCACTATTTTATAATATGCTCTATCTCTTTCCTATTTAAGTTTAAGTAAATGATTATTTTAAGATGTTGCTACATCAAGGCTGGGGGGTGAAGTTTAGTAGTAGACCAGTTACCTAGCATGTGCAAGGTTGTCCTAGGTCTGATCTCCAATGCCACAGAAAATTAAAATGAAACCCATACACACTTACAACTAGATCATGTCATCCCAAGAGAATATGCTGTGTTTATTGGTTTTTTTTTTTTTTTTTTTGGTTTTACGAGACAGGGTTTCTCTGTATTGTTTTGGAGGCTGTCGGTCCAGCCCGGCCTCGAACTCAGAGATCCGCCTGCCTCTGCCTCCCGAGTGCTGGGATTAAAGGTGTACGCCACCACCGCCCGGCTGTTTATTGGTTTTAAATAATCCAGAGTAAATACCAATAGGTGTGGGTAGAGCTGCTCTTCCACAGTAAAAACTTGCTACCATGAAAAAAACAAGTCCAGACAAAGCCATTCCTGACTTCTTAGTGCCATTCGTCTTAGAAGCAACTTTAAATCAGCAAGAGGCAAAACGCCAAGTAGCATGTGGGGAATTACCAACTACTTGCCAGAAATGGAAACCGTCCAAAGGTGAGTGAAGGTGAACAGGGCGAAAACGACTGTTTGTTCACAGGGCCGGTTTCTGTTTTGTCTCTGTTTACTTTTGAGATCCCAGAACTCAACGTGTTTTCAATAAAGTTGACTGATTTTCTGGAACTTATTTGTTAACCTTTAAACACCGTAACTGGAATTGTAGTTTGGGAGAAATAGAGAGCAGTAAAGCACTGGATATCTACCACCCTGTATTTCTAATGCATTCGCATAATATTTTTAATCTTGCCAAGGACTCTGATTCCCACTGTTATACATTGGGGGCTTATAGATTTAAAAACGGAACTCTCATGTTTCGGGAAAAACACATTGCCTCGTGCCCTAAGTTCAAATATTCTGTTGGCAAACTTTGAACTTTAATTGCGAAGATTTTTGAAACGGTGAGAATTAAAACATGAAAGAAGGGTTAATTACACAGACTGTTTAAGCAGAGAGCTTAAAAGCATCCAACTTTTCCCACTGTTCAAACAATCCAGCAGAAAGCAATGACAATATGCTGCTTATTCATTCCACAATGAGACAAACTGATAGGACAAAGAGCAATTGTCATCAAAACCTGAACAGACAGTAAAGTTAGGTAAGAAATACACATTCTGAATACAAAATGGATTTTTACAAATAATGACTATTTTAAATGTTTTAACTTAGTCTGATTTTCACTCTATAAAAGATACCCTATACAAAGAGGACAGAATTTGGAGCCAGTCAAATGAGACATGCGTTTTTTTCTTTTTGTTGTTGTTGTTTTTTTTTTTTTCGAGACAGGGTTTTTCTGACTCTTTTGGAGCCTGTCCTAGAACTTGCTCTGTAGACCAGGCTGGCCTTGAACTCACAGAGGTCTGCCTGTCTCTGCCTCTCCAGCGCTGGGATTAAAGGTGTGCACCACTACCACCCAGCCACATCCAGTTTCTACTAGCTACCAGTGGCATGATCCTGGGAATACCCCTCAAACACCAAAACTCATAAGTCCTTTATCAGTAAAATAGAAAATAGAAATATTGTAATCTATTTTTATAATTAATAAATTTGGGATCTGATAGGGACATGGTAAGTAATAGCTATAACTATTAATAACATATAATACAATACTTTATTCTTTATGGTATGAGGTATGGGTTACATATGAAGCAACACTTATAATTAATCAATTTGTGAAACTTGTGTCCATTTTAATAATAAAAGTAAAAAAGCAAGCAAAAATTAAAATATACCATATACTTTTGAAATCTTATATTTTATATTCTTATAATTTCATTTGTAAATGCTAGACCTCCGAGTACAAAGTCATTTAATCTCTATACATTCACCAGCAAGATGATAATGCTCTTTCCAGGGAAGCAGGGTTTGATGCTAGATAAACAAAACAACAATTACCTAGATAACTGATGTTACCTTCATCTAGTGACATTAGCTTCCACCAAAGGATGATTATGACATTGTATTGTTCAATAATATAACAAAGCAAAAAAATATGAGTACTGCTTTTGAATTTCTATCCCCAACATACACACAGGTGAATCTATGGTCTCTCAGAGGTTTCTCACCATAGAGAACATGACAGCTTCCCCAGAAGGGATCCAGTGAGAGAGACGCTGAGTTCTGATACAGCCTGCTTTACCTGTGTGAACCTAAGGAGACAAGTAGTGCTTTGCCTCCTATCATTTCCAAATATTTCCCTATAAATGCAATTGTGGCTGTAGGATGCAGAGAGGTATTTTATAGCATTACATTAACTTGGGCCTTTAGTGCAGATAACCCTATGTTGGCATGTTGCTACTATCTTTCCAGAGAATTTGTATAAATTCAAAAATGTAATATAGCAATTGCCGATGGACTTCCATTTCTATTGCATTTCCCCATCTTTGAAAAAGGAGGAGGAGGAGGAAGAAGAAGAAGAAGAGAGAAGGAACGAGAGAAAGAAAGAGAGAGAGAGAGAGAGAAAGAGAGAGAGAGAAAGATGGCTCTAGAAGCAGTTAGATTTTATTTTTCTGGTTTCCAAAAGTACCTCCAAATAAGCAAATGATGTGGAGAAAGCACGTGAATGGTCATCTCTTTTGTTATTGGTATTATAGTTGTTTTCTTTATTATTAAGCAGACCACATTATAATTTTTTTAATTTGGCAGACATGGTGATTTATCAAATTCCTCTAGAAAGAACTCAAGAATTTGGTTGGAATAACTGTTCTCTCTGTAAGAGTTAGGCTTCTCATGCATCATAGTTCCGTTATATTGTTAAGATTTTGACTTTTTCATTTGTAACAAATCTCTAGTACTTAGAAGTGACATCATCATCTACAATGATAAATCAAAAACATGCAGCCATTATCCTCAGAAGATGAATTGGTTTTTATGATTCGAAAACAGTTTCTACAGAGTATTTTATTCATTACAATTCCTTCAGCTGTTTTTTTTTTTCAGACATTAATGTTGGTTTCTTCCTTGCTTGAGTTTCAAAGCACTCTTTTCATAGGATGGTTTCTGGCATAATTCCATTAACACACTGTTCCACAGGAAAAAAAAACTTATACCGATGATAAAAGTACAGTTTAGTGTTTTATTATTATATCTGTATTATGTTATTGGCCCCTTTTATTAAAGTTGTCACTAGGCTAGTTATTTTTCTAAAATTTGATTATTTTACCACTAGAAGTATGTTAATAAAGTGTAAAATATTTTAACGGTTCCATTTTAGGGGCATTTAGAACCAAAGGACACATCTAATTATCCTTATAACTGGGTGGCTTTGGTTGTCTAGGGGATTTCTAAATTCATTCCCTGGCACAAACAATGAATTGAACCACAGGAAAAGAAAGAAGACCAATCCATGAAGAAAAGAAAAGTCACAACCTGATACATTTGGAATGGGAGAAAAACTAAGGCTTGAGCCGGTTAAAGAGCAGCTGGCTTGGGTATTTTATAGAACCCTGGGCCCCTGCTTTCCCCTGTTGATCCTGTCTAGACACTGGACACTGGCCCCTGTGTCTTCCAGATGTTTCTCCTGTCAGTCTTCTGGAAACCAGACCTTTCCTACCTGTATTCCTCTCACCCAGCTTAATCCCAGTATACTAAAAACATAGTAAAGAATCTGAGAGCAGAGCACTATCTAGGAAAATGGGTCCAAAGTTGAAGCCCAGAGACAAATGGATAGACATGGATAGACATGACTCATACAAATCACTTTCAGGTGTTAACCAATGTGGAGATTGTGCCCCGTGGAGGCTTAACCTCCGAGCAGAGCTCAGCTAGGAAGCTTTGTCAAGCTGTAGACTTGTTCTACGTTGTTATAAAGGATCTTTCACTCCCCATTTTTTCTGAGGGTTAAAAAGTCCATATTTTCACGAAGATAAGAGTGAATGTTATAATTTGAGATCAGTAACTTAAATCTAAGGAAAATAATCTTTTTACACACACATTAAATTTATGTGTGTGATTGTGTCCCATTTGTGTGTAGGAGGTCAAAAGAGTGTGTCTGATGCCCTGAAGCTGAAGTGACAGGTGGTTTTGAGCTGCCTGCTGTGGGAACCAAACTCTGGTCCTCTAGAAGAGCAGCAAGTGCTTTTAATGCAACCAAAACGTCTCCAGCCTCCAGATAGTCTTGATACTATAGGAATGCATGAACAAAACTGAAATGGAAGATAGGAGTCAAAAGGGGAGGATATTATATTATAAAAGACTTCAAATTAACATTTTCAAAATACATAGAATTTTTTTTAATGTGAGACTTTTGAGGGAAAAAAAACCTTGAAAGACAAAGAAAACTCAAGAAGAAAATAATTGCCTGTGATTCTACATCAGAATTTAACCACTATTCATTTTAATGTGGACACCTTTGATATTCTGTTATATACTTTTTTTCTAATAACAACCCCTTGGTTTCTTCATCTCAATTGTTTTTTGCCACTGTCTATAAAATTTTATTGGATTCTACCGTCATGGTATCTTAGTCCATGCGCTATTGCTGTGAAGAGAAACCATGACCACAGCAACTATTGTAAAAGAAAGCATTGAATTGGGCCTTGACTATAGTTCCAGAGGTTTAATCCATTTTCATCATGACAAGGGACATGGTGGCTCACAGGCAGACTTGGTGCTGGAGAAGTAACTGAGAGTTCTACATCCAGACCACACGAAGACAGAGACTCTGGGCCTTTTAAAATCGCAAAGCCCAGTCCCAGTGACACACTTCTTTTAACAAGACCACACTTACAAAAGTCACATCTCTTTGTTCCTCTCAAGTACCGCCACTCCCTGATGACCAAACATTCAAATATACGAGCCTATAAGGACCATTTAATTTAAACCATCACACGTGTGACTTGCCACAATTTTTTTAAAGTCGTGCTACTGGACATTTGTAGACTCATAAACTTGATGAGCTTCTCACTATTATGAACAGAATACATGTGGTTATTTCCTGGGATAAGTCTCTCTAATTGTATAGGGACAGAGTACGTGGACACCTGTTTTTTGTATGGTAGTGTCTCACTGGGCAGCTAAGCAGGCTTGCCAAGGACCAGGTATGACTAACCTGTCATCTATATTTTCACAAGTTATTGCATGATTCTGATGAGCCAAGATACCATCCACTGCATGCTCTGAAAATAGCCAACGAGACCTAAAGTTCATATAGAAATGTCAAACAACGTCTGCTAGGACTGGTGACATCAAATGGTACTGAGTCACAAATTACAGGAATATCCACTCAGAATCGAAGATCACATCTTCCTTCAGTTCTCCTATGAACGGAACCTAAATTGGCAAAATCGTTCTCTTAAAAGATGGCAAATTGGTACTGTAAGCCAGGCTACTAGGTTGCCTGTTTCCAGGAAAGGTAATTTCAGTAGTTACTGGGGGGGGGGATAGCATTGCATCATGTTTTCTATTCCATGTCTTTGGTATCACACGAAAGCATCGTGTTTCCTACCAAGCGCTCTGAGAAATTGAAGAAAAGATGATAAACCACAGGAAAAGTCAAGACCATTGCCAGTGTGACCTCGGGGGTGAGGGGGGACGGACATTCTTCTAAGACACAGAGCTGACTTGTATTTTAACTTCTGCCTGTGAGTAGGAATTGCTGAAGTGGCTCCATTCAGTTGATTTTCATTGGATCCCAGGCCACTCTACAAATGCCTCCTAGAGGGGAACATTGCAAACAAAACTCTTTCTTCTTTCCTCATGCTTTGCATAAGCCACAGAGAAAAACGTTTTCGAGCTCATATTTAGCCAGACAACACTGGAGATTACCACATCTGCATCTCTTTCCCCTCTTGCTCTCTGCCATTCCAGCCGCTCATCCACACACACTCAGCTTTGCTCCCATTGTGGGGAGGCCTCTCCGTTCTCCTGTGTCCTCTGCCTTCTTCTATTCTCATGTTTTCTCAGTGTGGTAACCTGCTAAGGTCTTGGTGTATCCTTCGATACTCAGCTCCTTTATGATCCTGGTAAACCTCTCTTTCACATTTCAACATTTCAAATACACGTTGGCGGACACACACATGCTTCTTCATCTTGAACCTTCCACAGAGCCAGGGTCATCATCAATGACCCTTAAGCTACATTGTAATCAGTCACACTCTTCAAGAAATATTGTTGGAGCTGCTGCTTTTCTTCCTGCATTCCAGAGATTCAGTACAGGTACTAGGCAGAATATACTGGCACTAATGTTGTCTCAGTGAATGATCCAAGAAAAGAGTAGCTGAGTAAAATCCCAGAAAAATACAAAAGTGCCAAGAACGTCTTTCTGCTATACATTAATACATTCCAAGAAGAGATGGGAAGAATGTCTTAATGATATTCAGCTATGTGTTACTAAAATGAAATACCCAAAACAACTAATTTTGTAAAGAAGAAATGTTTATTTAGCAGTCTTTTAAAGACTTAAATCCAAGGAGGGCATGGAGGGGAGGGACTTTGTCTGATGAGAGTGACAAATACCAAGGACAGGAGTACTTGTCAGAGTAAGCCATCACAGCTCCAGGCAGGAAGCCCAGAGAGGGCAGGTTGGGCCCCTCAAACTCCTCCAAGGACACAGTTCCAAGACTCAATAGCCTCCTCTTAGGCATCACATCCTGAAGGCAAGCCATCAATCGTGTATCATCAAGGGATAACCCAGTCAATACCCAAGCCAACAGAAAGTGCTGGATAATTTTTTAAAGTACCCTTTCATGTTTCTAAAGGAGTGGACACTGATACTGCGGTTTGGGTGGAGTGAAAGTTGGAGCTACATATAAGACTTTAGATTCACAAAGATAGGATAGATGATATTTTCTTTAAATCTTACTAAATGTTAATCGACAAAATATTATAACTATAGTTCTTCCTTGATAACTGTTCTGTTATATATAATTTGACTATGTTAAAGTTAAAACCTCTCTATTCAGACATAAAAGAGGAGATGATGGGAGAGTCCTGTGTATACGTCAATAAAGCACTGTTAGCCAATAGGGAAGCAAGATAGGTAGGACTAGGAGTCTAGGAGGATTCTGGGAAATGTAGTGAAGAGGATAGTCACCATGTGACTCCCGGGAGGAACGGACATGGTAAGAGTGCATCCTAGCAAAGATCAGTTCTTGTAAAATATGTATGAGTAATTATGGGTTAATAATCAAGTCAGACCTAGACAATAAGAAACCAAGCAAACGGCCAACAGCTTCATAATTAATATAGTGTCTTGTGTGTTATTTGGGACTGACGCGGCTCCGGGACCAGGCTGGCAGGAAGGCAACATGTGACACATGGATCTTGATCCTAAGGGATAGGTTGTATGAGTAACTAACTCCTATTCCTGAGGAACCATAGAGTGGAAAGCAGTGATTGCAAAGGACTCCAGGTGGCCACCTTCAGTAATTAAGAAAGGAAAGCCAGAAAAGGACAAGAATAGAATTTGTGTTGACTGTGGGTCATCAGATAGAACAGGCCTGTTTCTCATTCATGATCAGACTTGAAAGAAAAAGAAAAAATATTGGTGATTATGATTTCTTAAAATTACTTGTCTTGAAAACTGAAACTGAATTTTTAATCAGCCAAATGGGCAGTATGTTACAAGGAACTTTCTCCACAGAGACATCCAAGTCGTCAAGAGGGTTAAGACAGGAATGTAAATACCTTCCTCAGTTTCACTCTTGCAAAAGTGCAAGGATTCTCTAAGAGCATGGCTGTAACAAGGCTTAATCAAAGTCTTAAAAATAGGGCAGCTAACCTGACTGCATCTGTAAATTCTGAGATGTTTTACTGGTGACTGACAACAACAAATGACCCCATAGATGTCCTATTGGCTCACACAGAGCTAGAGCTGACCTATGCTTGGTGGCCTCCAAGTACTTGAAGGCAAGATACCATTGCGGAAGACACCACACACTCAGACCCAGGACTTAGAAATTATGCTAGAACTGCCTTGATAGCGTCCTCCCTTAGGACTAGCTCTCTTACTACAGGAAAGTCATATACAAGTACCAAGGGAAGAAAAATATCAATCATTAGTCCTATCCAGCTGTAAAGCATACAAACTACAACAACTGGCCTAGCAACATATACCCAGTGGTACAATAACCACCCTTATACCCTGGGAGAAACTGACAGCTATGTACAAGGCCTAAGGTAGGCTCAATAGGAGTGAATTCACTCCTAGTACTGTAAATTTAGCTAACTACCCATGACTGAAGAGGTCATAAAGCCTATAAGAGAAACTGCTGTTTTCCCAAACCAATATAATTTCCAACTATATTCTGAGTAGGTATTTTTAATTCCACAGGTAAACTGTAGCTCTCAGCCCTCATCGACGTTGCTTTGTTTTGAAACAGAAGACTAGTGCTAGTCAAAATGCAAAGATTACTGACTATGGGTATACAATCACAATTGATACAACTACAATACAACCCCACACACCCAAGGATCATGGAAGTGGAATGTCTGAAAAGACTGTAAGAGCCAGAGGACCAGTATGCCTGCTGTGAGGAGATAGTGCCTTTTAGCTACAACAGGGAAGCTATACCCATGAAATTTCAACACTATGGTTGCCAGCAGCACCTACATAATGACAACACTGGATGGCATGCTAACATGTATGACAGAAATTTCACAGGGTTTCAATTCCTACATGAGGAGCTACTGGCAATCATTGGTTGCTGGGAGAGGGAAAATCAGTTTTCTACAGGGATGAGTGTCCTGTTAGCTTATCCAACCTCAAGGGGCCAGCCCTAAACATAAGTACATATGAGAAACGCTAAATGGACTCCGGTATAAAACACAGCCTGTTTCGATGGTTCTTCATCAAACCTCATTTTACTTTTTGGTTGACATTATAGAGTAATAAGTGCCTATTTGCATAAGTTCATGACACATGATAGTGGTTACTTAGAGACATTAACATCCCGATGGATTTGTTTCACCCTAAATAATCTCTCTCTCTCTCTCTCTCTCTCTCTCTCTCTCTCTCTCTCTCTCTCTCTCTCTCTCTCTCTCTCTCTCTCTCTCTCTCTCTCTCTCTCTCCCTTCTCTCCTGTTTCTCTTCTCTCCTCTCCTTCTCTCCAACCTGAGTCAGAAAGGAAGCAGGTGGCAGAAATCACACAGATCAATGCCCTAATAGTAAAGGGTACAAGCTTTGACAGAATGTTACATTGATCTGTACCTAAATTAAACATACCATGTGGACAGAGATGTCAGCAGACCTTCAAGTCAGCAGCTGAAACTCCTTTGTCTCTTAAACAGTTCTCTGAAGAATTCTGAGTCAGCCAACCTTTCCAGAATATCTCAACTCATCCAGATTCTGAGAGAAAACCCTACTATTGTGACACCCAGGGAGCTCATCTATGGTGGCTGAAAACTTGAAAAGAAAAAACTATCTGACAAGGAGGAGGACGAGAGATTTCACATCTGTCCCCAGTGGCTGCCTCTGATCGCAGAAACCAGGGGGCTTTCTGGAGGCCACTGAACTGTTCCTCCAAATGTCATCATCTTCCTTACAGACACAGTGCAGACACACCTTCCCTACCTCAAAAAAAAAAAAAAAAAAAGGATACCATGATGAATTTTACTGGGCTTACTGAGATACTGAAGATAAGCAATGTGGCAGGCCACCCTCCTCCTCACAGCACATGGCTAGGAAGCTTCCATCACGAACTAACATATTAGTGTGCCCTGGTGCTTCAGCAGGGGGAAAAAGTCTTACTCAAAAATGGGCTCTAGTCTTCCGGTAGCACTCTGACTTTACCTGCTTAGTCTCCTTTCCTTGATGCTTCCCAACTCTCAGCCCACTGCAGGTGTGTATGAGAAGTAACCAGTATGCAAAAGACCTCAAAGTTCAAGTTGATAGTGGTAATTTACTGTTTCCATACAATCTAGTGTAGTATTAAAGCATCTTAAGAGAAACGAGTATTCAGGATGTGGGAAATGATGGACCCCGTCTATGACAAGCTATCCTAGCAGGCATCACTAGAGTTCTGGACCACAGTCTATGAAAAGGTGTTATCACTGCAGTTCTAAGGTGCTCTTCTTCTCTATGGTCATATATATCTATGAAGCAAGTGACCCGGATATAGGCACCATGGGTGCAGTAGGTTCAGCTCCGCAGAGGGAGGGATCCAGGGCAGATGGTTAGGTATCTGTCATAGAGAAAGTGTCCATATTTGAATGTCACTAGTTTGTTAGCCAGCTGGTAGCTCTGCACCTCACCCACTCTGAAGGCTTCAATTGTAATTTACATATCAATGTCCCCTTTAGACTTCTCCTCCAGTTACTAAATGACAGGGGAAAGTAGACAAGAAATTTCTGAGGAAAAGAAAACTCCCATCCCAGTTTTAAAAGGAAGGCAAGTGCCTGTCTTTGCAAAATGCAAATAGAAAGGGAAGCCCTTTTTCTCCCTCCACCTGTCATGGAGGCAAATGTTTGATGGCCCTAAAACATGGTTTCAGTGGGAATTCACCGCCATGGAGGTGGGAAGTATCACCTCCAGAGACACAGTGGGGCCCATGCTGCCTTATACAACAGGCTAAGTCTTCCCCTCCTCCATTATGGCCCAACACGGGGAACTCACAGAGCTGTCCAGGCCTTGGGCAAGCACCAAGGCTGTGTTTGTGCATGTGTACCCTACTATAAAGAGCCCATGGCTGTAAGTTGTTTGATACTCTTTATGCTTGAACCAGCTGCTGCTGGTGCTGGTACTGTCAGTCACATCCACAGAGGGGAGAAAGATGTGTGCTCGCTCCACTGTAGAGTCAACCAACCCTCAGGACCACCCCAGCCCTCACTCAGCTTTTACATGAACTAACAAATTCCTAATTGTTCAAGCCAGGTCTGATTTGAATTCCTAACGGCCTGATGTAAAGCTCCATCCTAAATAAAATACTCTGTGTTCTCTGCTAGGCTTCTGATTGTAACAATGGCTGTGTGCTGAACTATTTGCCTTTATTTCATAGGTCACCAACAGGTTACACCTATCACTTAGAAAGATGTCCAAAAGAAAAAAGAAAAGAAAGATGAGCAGGAAGATCCCTGGGTCTTGTTGGACTGCTAGTCTAACAAAAATAAATGTCTCCAGGTTCACTTAAAGACATTGTCTCACAAAATAAGGTAAAGAATAATTGAACATCAACAGCTGGCCTCCAGACATAGGTATGGACACATGTATGAATAGTTGCATATACATGAACACTTAAAGATACACACACATATAATACTCACACACAAAAAGAAGGGTACCCTACCTGTAGGTGTGAGAGCAGAGGAGGGTTTTTTGTTTGAGTCTCTTATATGTATAAATACAGTGGAGTACCCAAGAGGGTTGTGAGAACCCATCTCTACTCTCAATAGCCATCTAATCCAAACAAGGTCATCTGGGTTTTACGACTTCCTTTTCTTCAACTTACAATGGAGATAGTCATAGCGTTTACCTCAGGATCAAATGAAATGAATACCAAACCAAATAAGTAATTAAAAACCATGGCTCCAACAAAATAGATTTTTTTTCATTCGAGCAGTCAAAGATGCATAGATTTAAGAGATACTTGCTCCTTCTGCCTTGTTATCACACAACCCATTCTCAGGTCTCATCCCTCACATTCGGTTCCTCAGTTGTTACTGTGGCTGGCCTGTCAAAACAGATTCTCAAAGGCTGTAAAAGCAATGCACTTTGAAGCAACTGCAGTTTTAAACCAGGGTTCTCAAGGCCTACAATGCTAACACTCTGAATGTATAATGTGGGGTGTGATGCTATGCCTATCTAGGTGATAAAAACAAATCTGATCCAAGAGCTCCAATGAAAGAATAAAAATGAAAGGCAAATGGGAAAACCATGTGCAGAATCACTGTGGTCTTCACTCCCTCACATCTCAGATGGAGAGGAAAATGTGCTCAGTCAGGGACCACATCCAAAGTCCCCTGGGAGATTTAGTGGTTCATGGAGCTCCACCCATTCAGTCCCCAATCCCTGCAGAAAGATAAGAGCAGAAAAGAAGGGCCTGATGTGACTCTGTAGGGACACTTCC
Organism: Mesocricetus auratus; assembly: GCF_017639785.1. Taxonomy (NCBI): domain Eukaryota; kingdom Metazoa; phylum Chordata; class Mammalia; order Rodentia; family Cricetidae; genus Mesocricetus; species Mesocricetus auratus. The sequence goes on from NW_024429266.1 coordinate 46,319,665, forward strand.
TACAAGTCACAGCACAGGACTTCCACAGCTGAGTCAAGTTACAAATCTTTTTTCTTTCTGGAAGAAAGGGACAACATTCCACTATAGCTTGTGGAATGTGACCATTGTGATGAGGACCAGTGTCGTGTCAGTACAGGATAGCTATCGTAATGAAATCTCCATTTTTCTCTAGCCTATGAGGAGGTTCTTGCTGTAATTCCTAGTCACTCACTCTACCCTTATTTCTGTCAAAATACATCCTGCTCATCAGTGGTTTTTTTTTTATGCTAGAAGTCATCAAGACAGCATACTGAAAGATCAGAAGCACACCTTCCTCTCAAGAATCGCACTGTTAAGCAAAAGATGTTACTGTCAAGTGACTGCCTTGTGAAGCTGTACCTGGTTCACAGAAAGCACTCAAAACGTCTTTTCAACTAGGATGTTTGTGGTTAAATGTAGACTATGGGATCATGAGGACTGGAGCAACTGAATTCCTGTTCTTGCACTCCCCAGATGTGTAGCCCAGAGCACGTCACCAACTCTGTGTGTGGGATATCCCTGTTTCCATGCCTAGACAGCCACATTCACCTCTCATTTCATTTATTATAAGAAAGAACATTGTGTATTGAGATTCCGTCCCACACTTGACATTTCAGTCACAACCCTTGCAGACTTCCACAGGGCAAGAAGCAATTGTCCAGAGTATGATGTCTAAATGTCACTATCTGAGTTTCTCAGGCCTCCCCAGCTAACCAGTAATTCCGAGAAGACATCTTGTCAAGTAGCAAAGGTTCCAAATATGCCACAAGCTTCCTAGGGCAAAGAACAAATAGTCTGGAGGATGCATAAACTTTCTTTGTACAAATTTGCTCATCTTCCAAGTAGATTAAAAGCTAATGCTACGACCATGGAGTTTAGATGTGCAAATAGCTTCTTCGTAAAAGGCCAGTTCTCTCAAACATGAAACAGAAAATCTGGGAAGAAGGTCGTTTAGGTTTCTTCTCTCATCCACCAGTAACTGGGAATTAGTTATGTGTGAGTAAGACTTGATTGAATACTTTACAGTTGATTCATTGGTCTTCTCATGGGAGATTAAAAGAGAAGTCCATGTTTCCAGTAAAAATATGCTCTGAGTGTGTTAGATGAGGAAGGAAAGAAGGGGCATAGAAGACAGAAGACAGGGAAAGAAACAGAATGTGACCCTTCAGTTTGTATCAAACTTAGCCATGTTGTGTCCTTCGGCAGAAACCTGGACACCCTTGTTTAGGCTAAAGAAAAGATTCCTTCTTGAGTCTCAGCAGGAACTTGCAAGATACGAAAACTTACTCAGGGAAGAACACTATCGTCTCAAGTTAACAGACACAGACACGCTGTTGACCCCCCCCTTTTTTTTTATCATAAACAGCTAAGTTAAAACTGAGATGTAATTATATGTGCAGTAAGTGGTAGCCTGCTTCAGGAGACATGACAAGATGATTAAAAATAACTTAATCAAGGCTCTAAAAATATCAGCTACAAATATTTTTTAAATAGCACCAAAGAATTCTGAAATTACTCAAATTCCTAAAGACACAAATACTGTATTAAGAGTTTGCTAATCAAAAGAGCACATCCTATTCTCGGGTCTCACATTCTGGTCCACATTTGTTACACGGTCCGTCAAAACCAAGTCTCCAAACAACGAAGAGCAAATGTACCTCACAGCAAACAACACGAAAGGGACTACAGGTGCGGGTGCACATCAGAAAGATTTTTCAGGACTTGCTGAGTCAGCAATGAGGAAAATACTGTGAATTCTGTTGGTTGTGATGCTTTGGCTCAGTGACAAAAGCAAATCCGATTCAGAGGCTCAAACAAAGAATAAAAACACACAGCCAATGGGAAAAGTATGTACAAAATCAGTATAGGCTTCAGTCCTGATTGGATCCACGTAGCTATCCTGTCAACAGCCTCTGCTCCCACAAGTCTCTCCCCCTGCACCAGCCTTGTTGGCTGGATCCTATCCTATGGAGAAACTCCAGGCCTCAGGTTCCTGTGCCACACAATCTGAAGAAAAGGGAACCTCTCTCAACTGTTGTCCCAAAGTAGAATAGATGAGGTTTCCAGAATCTCTCAGCACCTCCTCCTCTCGTCTACTTAAGGAGAACTGGGCTGGGGAGGTAGTTTCCAGGCCAACCCTCACACAGTTGCTGTGAGCAGAGTAAAGGCTTCACTGGTAGGCTATGAGGAGGCTTGTTTAGACCTGGGGATGAAGTCAATTCCACCCTCCCCACCTTCAGGATGCTTGAGATTCTTGAAGTGCCATAGAGTCAAGTAACAATAGTGGTAGAAAGGGGGAAAGTGGGTGAGAAGGTGTCAAGGATGAATTTCAAGGCAGCAAACTACAGGTTAAGATTGTGTATGAAACTGTAGGCATAATCTACACATTGTCTATGAAACTGTAGGCACAATCTACACATTGCATACACAACCTACAGTTTGAGATGGTCTATGAAACTGCAGACACAATCTACAAATTGTCTATGAAACTGCAGACACAATCTACCCATTGCATACACAACCTACAGTCTGAGATGGTCTATGAAACTACAGAGACAGGGTTCTAACTAATGTGAACTATGTGGAAAAGCCTACAAATAATCCTTAGGCTCAAAGATGTGAATGCTACAAAACTGGAAGACTCTGGAAGATGCAACATCACTGGGATTTCCGATCTCCTGTTGATGCTCCTGCATGTGGATAAGGATTCTTCTGTTTGTCTATGACCCTCTTTCCTCTATTTTAAATCTATACTGCAAAGCAAGCCTTCCAGCAGCTCCTAAGCAGGCAAGGGTGCCTCCCCTAAAACAACCAATCCCATTCTCCGAGACCCAATTTGAGAGTTCTAGGAAAGGGCACTGAGTTTGTATCATGTGACTCTCCCTGTAGGAGCTGAAGTTACATTTTAAAGAATTATTCCCAAGGGTCTACTTCTGTAACTTTATGGACAGTGAGAACATTTGGCAGTTCTCAGAAACAGAACAGGCCATGCAGTGAGAGGCCAGTGTTTACACAGTGATATGTTTTGCATGATACTGGGCTCATGAAACAGTTAAGAGTCTAAACTTTGTTCTCAATTCATATGAAATCAAAAGAAGACAAGGAAGAAAGAGGAAGAGGAGGAGGAGCAATATCATAGACTTGGAATAAAGAAGCAAGAAAACACTCCTGTTTTCCCCCAGTTTTTGGTTTCCCCATTGCTGACATTTTCTATGTTCCAGTAACAGTTTGTCCCTGTGCCTGTGAGAACAGCGCACCGCAGTATCACAGTTATTTCCATGAGCATTCCCTGAAATGACAGCATTCTCTTCAAACTGGAAAGGTGTTTTGTTATTCATGAGCCCAACAACTACGCTAATACTTACCTTGGAGTTAAGACTTAATCCGATTATCATACTCATTTCAATGAGTGTATTGATAAGTAAGTCTCAAATTATCTTATTGCTTTGTCCACTGGACATTTCAATTAAGGTTTTATTTAAAGACTATTTTAACAGTTATAGAAAACATCAAATATCAAAGATGTTTCTCTCCTTGTGTTTTGTGTTTAAATAAAAATGTATTCAAACTGTACCCAAATGGGTGACAGTGGGGGATGGGGAGAGGGCAGTGTTTTGGTGTCTTTTTGGTGTTGTTCTGTTCGTTTTTTTGCCAGGGCCTGGTAGTGAATGCCTTTAATTTCAGCACTTGGGAGACAGAGGCAAGCAGATCTCAGATCTCTTAGTTCAAGGTCAGCCTGGTTTATTGAGTAAGTTCCAGGAAAACTAGAGCTACACAGAAAAACCTTGTCTCAACAACAACAGAAAGCCTTTTTTCTTATTCCTAGTCATAGTATTCGACTATTGTTAATTTGTAGCTTTCTCCTGTGTGTAAACAATAAAAATGTCAACATTGTGTATTTGTTTTATAGAATGATTTCAACAATCACTTGTTAATAATTACTAGCTTCAAACGTGTTTAGAAAATGCTTTCCAACTTTGCTTTTTCACATCATAGCACACCTCAAAAAGAAAAAAACTGGATTAGTTTAGATAACTGTGGGTTCCCCAAGAGGCCTTCTTGGGTCTGAGGTGACTAGACAAAGCTGTGACTCTGATAACTCCAGGCAATGACAGCAATCTTGCACACTTTCTTATGAACTAAAATGGGAGACTGAGTACTATGTGTTTCTATTTTCCATCCTAGATGCCTTAACTCCTTTCAGACTGAGAGTTAAGAGGATTTGTCTTTTGAATGTCATCTTTCATGCAAGTCACTTTTAGTACGCCATCTTTGTTTTTATACAAAGGATCATCGTTGCAAGCAAAATGCAGGGAAAGTTGCCAGTGCCAAGTTACTGCAGCCTCCAAAGTATCAACTACGAGAAACTGGAATTCCTAAAGATCTTTTTAATGTGTTTTCTTTGGTTCCAACTCTTTGTCTTCTATTTTCAGAAATCACCAGAGCTACAATTCTAGGAATGTTGAATTGCATTTCCTAGTGGGAAGAAAAACTGTGTAAGGCCATTCAGTGGCCACTCAAAGTCTGAGATCAGTGTGTCCTTGGCCTAAAAACTTCCCTTATGGTGATTTGCAGGTTCCTCTCACTTAACTCGTTCCTGGCTCCTCTTCTCACAGGGGTGCGCATACAGCCGCTCTTCTTGTATACACTCGCAGGCCACGCTGAGGCGCGGTCAGTTTCCTTCCTCTCCTCATCCCTGTCTTGCGCAGCTTCTTGTGGTTTCCACCATCTCACTAATATCGTCACTCATTGCAGAATCAGGCACCCTGATTCCTCTCTGACCGCGACCAGTCCCTCTTAACTTTTGTAAACTAGCCACACAGTGCTATTGCTTCGACACGCAAACCTTCCATCTTGCCGGAGTCCTTTTCAAAGTCGCCCCTGCCTTCCTTTCAATTCCTTTATCCTATTCCCACTACTTGAGCAAACATGATCTTAGAGCTGTGAATATTAACATCTCCTTTTCTTGATCAGAAATCTCCAGCGTGGTTCCCCATCTCCCATGGAAAAAAACGCAGGATGGCACAGCGCACAGGGCTCCTCCTTAGTTGCCCAAACCTAGATGTCTTGCTTCACATCCTTGTGCTACCCCTCCGGATTAGATAACTTTGTCTTCCCTGTTCTCTCATGCTTCTCTAGCACACAAGCTCTTCTCTCTTCCTGGAACAAATATTCACAACTCCACCACTCATGCTTAGAGGAAAATGATTGTCGTCAAGAGTCTACTCAGGATGCATCTTCACCCCTCTGCTGCAGATGCTGTAGAAGCCTGCTCCACATTCCTAGTTCTTCCTATTCAGGACACTCCAGCTTGCTGTCAGAAAGCTGCATTTGTCTACCAAGGACACTTGTTGTCTATCACAAAACAAACTTAAAATGACCTGAATGATGTCCCCAGAAGCAACTTCAACCCATGACTGGCAGAAGCGGAGGTATAACTAGTCCAGCTCTGTACCTTTTAAACAGCAGTAACTGTCCCTGGATACACACACACACACACACACACACACACACACACACACACACACACACACTGGACATTCCCAGTGTGCAGTGGTAGCTGCCTTGACACCCCTTCCTTTGTTGTCCGGGTAACAGTTCCCTACTCTTTGACCCCTCCCCTCCTGCAATTCCTCTTACTTGCCAAAAATGCTGTTTGCTTTGGAATTTTTGTCTTAAGATTGCTACTGGAGAAATCTCAACTCAAGCAACCTTTCTTGCTGAGTTTCCCTGGTACTAAATATGTATCCCATTGTATAAATAAATTTAAAATGCAATAGTCTGTTTCCCCAAGTCATTAAGTATTGAGATCAGGAAATGTATATAATTCTTTCTTTTCCCACAGGTAAAAGAAATGCTTGACAATATTGCATAATATATGAATGCTTACACAATAAAAACTGCTTCTTTTTTACTTTATTTGCAAAAGGATTCTGATACGGATGCAATTTTTCAAAGCATGAATAAAAGATGCAGAGGAGAAATATAAGAATAGAAATAAATTTGGATTATGATCATTGATCAAATGTAAAAGTGAATTCTGAGAAATAAGATTTTTAGAGACTTATATTATTTGTATATATGCCTTTATGTACGTATGTGTACTATGTGTGCCTGGTGCCCACAGAGGCCAGAAGAAGGTATCAGATCCCCTGGAACTAGAGTTACAAATGGTTGTGAGTCACCATGTGGATGCTGGGAACCAAACTGGTTCCTCTGGGAGAATAGCAAGTAACTGCTGAGCCATATCTCCAGAACTTTAAACATAATTAACCCATAGTCAGATGAATTATATTTAAATACATATACTATATTAGATCATATCCAAAGAGTTCTTCTGATTACTTGATGTAGGTACAGTTAGCTCAAGGATCTAGGGCAAAAGATCTCTGTACGTCCATAAACCACTGGGGAGGATAGCAACACGCTTCACTGAATCACTGAGATGCTCTGTGAAATAATACATGAAAAGTGCTTTAGACAATGCCAACTACATTGTCCTCTACTTGTGTTACTTTCAATATGATAAAATTAATGTTGGTGCCTTATGAATATTAAAACCCAAGGATAAAAAAATAACTGCAAGTTTTAAGTTTATTGGTCAGTTCTCCAACTTTTGTTGAAGTAAGAAAAATAAAAGGCCACCTATGTAACAATTCACATATATTTGCCTGTATAATTGAATGGGACTGGCTATGTAGCTCAGAGGTGGAGAGTTTGTCAAACAGGCAAGAGTCCCCAGGTTTCATCCTCAGCGTCACAAATAATAAACATAAGTAGAATATAAAATACATTTTATTATAATCTTAAAAAGCATATTTATGTTTATTTTATGTGTATAAGTGTTTTGCTTGCATGCGTGTATGTGCACTGTGTGCATGCCTGGTGCTTGCAGAGTCTAGGAGTAACATCCTAGATCCCCTGGAAATGGAGTTGTAAATGATTGTGAGCTGCCATTTGGGTTCTGCGAACTGAACCTGGGTCCTCTGCAAAAGCAGCAAGCACTCCTATCTACCAAGCCATCTCTCCAAGCCCAAGATAATTTAATTTTAATAGCACAGGTACAAATGCCAATTCATGATCAGGTCCCAGGTTAAGAAAAGACATTGGTGTCTGTATCCTGATCAGGACCAGGGTTTGGTAGCAGGCAGATGTGGACTCAAGCCGTGTCTCCTCATCTGACATTTACAAGCTCTCATCTGTCAAATGGAAATGCTTTCAGCACTCAGAGATTTTTTTTAAAAAAGCAATATATTTAATAACTTTAGCCCAGTGCTTGTCATGGTGTAAAAACACTCAATAAATGTCAATTTTAGACATTGTTACTAATAAGTCAGGGAACCATGATAGAAGTCATTATATTTACTAGGAACAGATTAAAAAACTAGAAGTTAATTTGTCAAAGGATAGGGTGATGTATGCCCTAAAACCAAGCTGGACTGAATCCTGCAGCTGGCTACCTGATGGCCAGGGACTGGTAGAAGTCCAGAAGCAAGGGTAATTAGGAAGAGGTCCAACTCAAAAGAGCAAGTCCAAGGTAAACAAGCAAGCAGAGTGGAGGCAAGCCCAGGGGCCCACGCCAAGTGTACACTAAGCATTGTTTCAACAGCAGAGGGCTTCAGCATGGCTTTCATCATAATGGGATATGTAATACTGAAGGTCACATCTCAGAAGTTAGAGGAAGCACTGAGGAGTTGACATTATGGATTTATTCTGATCAGCAAGAGCCATCTAACTGATGTTGTGAGAATTATAAAAGCCTTAGGGAAGAAGAAAACAAATACAAAGTTACCATAACATTCTCAATAGCAAAAGACGGTCAACATGAACACCGGAAACCATGTCTTCTAGATGACAACATACTTCACAATTCCTAAATGAAGACAGACGCAGTTCTATAGTAGGGAGCTAAAGGTGGGAAAGAAGGCTGAGGACGTTAAAGATTCCTGTTCTCATCTCACAAATATTTATTGAAGAGTCCTTAAGACGGAGTGGAGGAACCTGGGCTGCACCAAGAGCCTGAGATTGGATGTCGGGCAGACAAGGATCTTCCTGCCACTTAAAAAATAACATGAGCTCAGCAAATGGTTCCCTCTATTTTGCTTGAGTCACTCACAAGAGTGGGGATAATAACAAACTTTAACTGATTGCTGTGGTGATAGAAATGCATACAACACACAGTACCTGTCTATCATCAAGATGGTTAAACAGATAGACATACTACTACCCAGAGCACAGCACAGAGGAAAAAATGAAATATCAAGGACACAGAGCTACTTCTATAGGAACCATGAGTGAGGAAATTAAATTTGACTGTGAAATTCAAGCCTTTATGAAAGAGATCACACTTGAATCTGGCCTTGAATTAGGATTATAAATTCAAGGAAGAGAAAGAGAAAAAGAAAAATAAGATCAGGGCTCGACATTCTGTGTCATAAGACCTATGGGCCAGTGTGTGGCTTATCAGGTAAAACCTGCTGTCAGGCCTAAAGCCTGAGTTCCATCTCCAGAGCCCACATGTTAAAAGGAGAAAAAATGATTCCCACAAGTTGTCTTCTAGCCTCCACATGCATACTGTGGTATACATGTGGACACAGGAGTGCATGCATGTGCGCACGTGCAAACACACACACACACACACACGAAGAATAAACAAATGTTTAAGAGGACATACACTTTATCCTTCACTATTTACAACTGCCGCCGGGCGGTCGTGGCGCACGCCTTTAATCCCAGCACTCGGGAGGCAGAGGCAGGCGGATCTCTGTGAGTTCGAGGCTGGGCTGGACCGATAGCCTCCAAAACAATACAGAGAAACCCTGTCTCGAAAAACCAAAAAAAAAAAAAAAAAGTATTTACAACTGCCAATATGTAGAACCAACCTAGATATTCACCAACAAACAAATGGATAAAGAAAATGAACATAGTAGAATCATTTTTTAAAGATTTATTTATTGTATATATATGAGTACTCTACCTGCGTATACAACTTTATGTGAAAAACAGGCACCAGATCTCATTATAGATGGTCGTGAGCCACCATGTGGTTTCTGGGAATCGAACTCAGAACCTCTGGAAGGGCAACCAGTGCTCTTAACCTCTGAGCCATCTCTCCAGCCCGAACATAGTAGAATCTTATGCAGCAATAGATAAAAACAAATTTATGACATTTTCAGGAAAATGCATGTCATGAAAATATCATTATGTTAAGCAAAATAAGCCAGATTTAGAAAGCCAAATGATGTTTCCTCTTGTGCAGAACCTAAATTTAAAATTACGTGTGTGTGTGTGTGTGTGTGTGTGTGTGTGTGTGTGTGTGTGTGTGTGTGGGTCATGAGACTAGCAAGGGGACTGGGAGAAGGAAGCTAGAGCTCCTGTGGTGGGAGGGGCTTTAGAGGGAGATGGAATAAATGTCCTGAGAGCAGAAGCTGAGACTAATGGGAAACAAAGGGAACAAGGTGCATGGAGGACAGGGGTGGTGGAGGGCCTTGGGGAAGGGAAACAAATGAGAGCAAAGCACATCACACGTCTATGAAGATGCCAGGTGAGACCCAGTACCGTTAAAAACCTCTTCATCTTATAGGCCTTAATTTCTATATACATGAACTGTTTCCCCCAACCCCGTTTATTTTTTGAAAAAATATATTAGCTGTGTCTATTTTTACTTATTTCTGCCTATAGTCACCCTACCACGCAATAGTATCCAGAACTTCTGCTATTTACCTGAAACTACCCACTGGGTAGCTATTCACATTAATGGGGCTCAGTGTGATATTTCAACACAGGCATCCATCTTATACTGATCAAAGCAAGGCAATCAGTATTCTCCTCTTACTCCTTATGTTTGGAGCCTTGGGAATCCTCCCTGCTAGGTCTTCATGAAATATGAAATAGTCTGTTGTTGGGAGATGTCATTCTGTAAATCTGTCTCTCTTATTGGTTGTTGAATAAAGCACTGTTGGCCAATAGGGAAACTAGGCAGGTGGGACTAGGAGTCTAGGAGGATTCTGGGAAATGTAGTCAGAGAGCTGTCGCCATGTGATTCCTGGGAAGAGGGGACACAAGTCTGTGTTCTCGGAAAGATAAGTCCTTATAAAAATATATATTGGGGATCTAAGATGGCGACTGTGGAACTGGAAACCACCCCTACTACTAATCCCCCACCTGCGGAAGAGGAAAAAACAGAATCCAATCAGGAGGTTGCCAACCCAGAGCACTATATCAAACACCCTCTACAGAACAGGTGGGCACTCTGGTTTTTTTAAAAATGATAAAAGCAAAACTTGGCAAGCAAACCTTCGATTGATCTCTAAGTTTGATACTGTTGAAGACTTTTGGGCTTTATACAACCATATCCAGTTGTCTAGTAATTTAATGCCTGGCTGTGACTACTCACTTTTTAAGGATGGTGTTGAGCGTATGTGGGAAGACGAGAAGAACAAACGGGGAGGACGATGGCTAATTACACTGAACAAACAGCAGAGACGAAGTGATCTCGATCGCTTTTGGCTAGAGACACTGCTGTGCCTTATTGGAGAATCTTTTGATGACTACAGTGATGATGTATGTGGAGCTGTTGTTAATGTTAGAGCTAAAGGCGATAAGATAGCAATATGGACGACTGAATGTGAAAACAGAGACGCAGTCACACACATAGGGAGGGTATACAAGGAAAGGTTAGGACTTCCTCCAAAGATAGTGATTGGTTATCAGTCCCACGCAGACACAGCTACGAAGAGCGGCTCCACCACTAAAAATAGGTTTGTTGTTTAAGAAGACACCTGAGTATTCTCACAGGAGACTGCGTCACGCAATCGAGACTGGGAGCTGAACCAAAGCCTCGTCCAAGCAGAGTGGACTGCACTGAAGTTTCATTCCATCTAAATGTTGCTAAGATATAAGAGAAGTCTCATTCGCCTTTGTCTTGTACCTCTGTGTTCATTTCTTTCCCCCTACCCCCAATTTTTGCTAGTGTGTCCACTATCCCAATCAAAGATTTACAGTATCCATCACCCAGAACCGCAGATGTGTTCCTGGCCCACACCGTAACAGCTGGTTAGAATTACTATGATACACACATTTGCCTTTCCACAGTATTTGAAAAAGAACTTGCATTTCTGTTACCTTAGCAGGAAAAGACCTGTTTCTGTTCCACTCCGTGCAGGAGCGTGATTTGCTGGTGAGAGTCTGAGTACAGTTTTCTAGCAACCTGGTTTCCTTTCCCAGCATTCTTCTTGCTGTCCTCTTGCTGATGGCTGCTAGAGTTTAATTTATTTGCTTCCCTCCTTGATAACATTAGTGATTCTGATTTCAGTTTTTCATTTGTTTTGTTTTTGTTTTTTCCTCATGTAACATTGGTGAAGGATCCAGGAATATGACAGAAAGGTGGAATAAACATTAAATTTGTGCATTCTTTGGTAATTTTTTGTTTTTTTGTAACTACAAAGCTTTGCTACAAATTTATGCATTTCATTGAAATCAGTGATCTTATGTCTGTGTGACCCCTAAACATAATTGTGGACTATAAAAATGTAACACCATAATTACATTCCTACCTAGAATTAGTATGTCTGTTTTTGTGTCTTTACGCTGTACTTTAACACTTTGTATTACTTAGGGTATTTGCTTTGGTTACAAATGGCTCATGTAGAAAAGCGGTCCCATCCATATTAAGACAGTGTACAAAACTGTAAATAAAATGTGTACAGTGAATTGTCTTTAAAAATATATATATATATTGGTGATTATGGGTCAATAATTAAGTCAGAGCTAGCCAATGAGAAGCAGTAGAAAATGGCCAACAGCTTCGTAATTAATATAGTGTCTTGTGTGTTATTGGGGGTTCAGACAGCTCCGCCCGGGGCCCAGGTGTTGGTTGGTGAGGAAAAGTACACGTTACAGCCTGTTATAAGCTACACTCAATCCCTGCTTTCGTACTTGCCATCCAACTTCCCTTTACTCGTCTTTCACCTCCCCAGCCTCTACTGACTGCTATTCTACCACATCCAAGCTGACGTTTGTAGTGTTCTCTTGTGAGGCCAAGCACATGGTCCTGTTTTCCAGTTTTAGCACAGATAAAGAAACTAAGTCTCTGTGATGTCCCCATCCATCAACCAAAACTTTCAGAGCCCAGACAGAAAATAGAACTGTTGACTATTTGACCAGTATTCCTTCGACACTGCCCAGCTCTCTCCCTAAGCACTTGGGAGCCACAAATGTGTTTTGGTACACAGGACTTTGGATGACCTGCCTGGATTGCTTTTAGGACAGAGGACTGAAGTAAACAGACTGAACATTTCAAGTTGGGCAGCAGTTCATAAGGATACCCTGGAGAGAAGTGACTCCAAGGCTGATTCTAGACTGAGAGAATAACCTGCAACCTGGAAGGAAGCCAATAAAACACACTTACAAAATTTCCAAATACATACTTTACACATTTATGTTGGATATGAACTTAATGCTTTGCAAGAAATAACCTGATGATCCTTCACTGCCCACAAGACTGATCTAGGCTTTAGTGTTAAGTAGCTACCACAAATAGTCAGTTTGGCTATGTTATAAGAAAATTATTGCTCAGAATGAAGCATGTGTAAGACCAACGTGATGCACAAGTTATCCCAGAAGCCCAGCTCATGCATCAAGCTTTAGGAAAGACAAGTCCAGTAAACTAAAGAAGCACCCAGAAAAGCAAATAGAGCTCTGATCTGACACGTGCCTCAGCAAAAGTGAATGTGAGAGCAAAAACGGGAGCTTTAACAGATCTTGAGAAGGAGCTTGGCCAATGTGAACATTTTCCCGGAATTCAGTATCACCGTAAATGCTGAGCTCAAGGCTCTACAAGCAACAGCTGAAGAGCTATGTTGAGCATGATGCTGCAAATTACTATATTGGAAAATGAGTTAGCCTAGAGTTTGTGTTCTCTAATAATTTTGTGAGTTCATAATGTATTACTATAGCCTGTAGTCCTGGGTATTGAATCCAAACCTCCACATATATTAAGCAAATGATTAACCTCTGATCTACATTCCCTAATCAAATTTATGATTTTGTATTCACATGCAAACATAATGATTTTATGAACTTTTAAAAAATTCAAAGATGATGTAATAATGGCACTTACAAAAACAGAGATGTATTTATTCTAGATTATTCATTCCTGATGTTTTTTCCTTCTCAATCAATCTGAAGTTATCTCTAATTTATAAGTAGAATGAATGATGATATTCATTAGTAAACCATCATTGCTCATTATTTGTAACTAAGTTATACTGGTGAGACTATTTAGCCTTTTCTTTTTTTCTTTTGTAATTTGTCTTTTCTAATTAATTTACCAAGTTAATTTATTAAGTGTGGGAAAATGCATCACCAAGTGTACAGTGACATGTACCAGCCTTCCACGGCCACAGATGGGAGGGTAGGTACTAGGTTGTCTGTGATGCAAGAATACTGAAAATATTAGGGTGATTTTGGCAAAAATAAATCTGACATAGCTATGATTGCACAATTAGTGTCATTGTAGAATTATGGCACTCCTGTTTCTTCAGATACCCTATCTTACCTACCAGCCCAGAAGTTTCTAAAAGTAATGGGCTATAGAATATCAATAAAATGACATAGTTCAGCACCAAGAGTTGTTTTCATAACTCTGTTTTTTGCTGGGTTTTTTTTTTGTCTCTTAGTTTTAAGACCTGGTTTCTCTGTGTAGTCCTGGCTGTCCTGGAACTCTCACCTTTTAGACCACGCTGTCCTCAAACTCACAGAGATCTGCCTGCCTCTGCCTCCTGAGTGCCATAATTTGCTTCACTTGTTTTTTTACAGCCAAGGCTGTATCTTTTAATTTGTATTATCATTATATTGCCCATTGTTAGTTATTTTAAGTTCTGGATCAGTTTTTACAGAGAATGCTATAGTTCAAATTTCCTAATAGTTTTTAAGGTTGTAAACCAAGTTATTAGTTTGAAAGACAAGCATTTTTCTCATAAAACATGATATTTAACCAATCCATATTTGCAAAACATATTAGAATGCACTGATCTAGTCAATAGTCCAATTTAATAGAGAGAACGTGCCAGAAATTAGAGAAGTGCAGAGGAACTAAAAGCTCCCGGCTTATTGAACAGATCAGCTACTGGAGATTGGTCCCGAAAAAACTCGGACTGTAGTGTGTGAAGAGCAAACGCCTTGAACGACAATTTGTCAAAGGTGTCTGCTGGAAAACTGGACGGGCGATGATGTAGCATCACGGTGAAGCATGACTTGGTTATCACCAAGCAAATCAGAGCTGACCAAAAAGATGTTCACACAAGCCTCACAAATAGTACTCAGATGAGGAGAATTTCTAAAACTATAAGCTATATATAAATAAATGGCCCTATAGGGAATTTTTATTTTTTATAGCAGAATACTACTCCAAAGTGAAGACTATCACCTTGTAGACTAGGAATGAGACAACTAGGTATGCTTTTTAAAAGTCTTAGGGGAGGAAAGAAAGGAAAAAGAAATTAGGTAAGAAATATGTATGTGCACTAAGTATACTGTAAAAGAATAAAATAATGGAAGTTTTGGACTTCAACAAAGAACTTAATCTTCAGCTGGTGATAAAATTAAAAATGAAAATTAAGATCAGATGTTAAAATCCCTGAGTATGCAAGGATTTCAAATTGAGTCCTTACCCAGTCCTGCAAATACGTTCTTAAAAGATAGAAATAATATCTTTTATTTCTGTAATTTCCTCCTAGCCTAGTCCTCAGCTTCTCAAGGTAGTTTCCCATGATTGCATGTCTCTATGTATGTGTCTGTGTGCCTACATATGTGTATATATATGCATATACATGTACCACATGAGTACATATATGTCCATTTGTATATATTTGAAGGTTAGTTGGCTTCTATGCTAAACATAAAACAACTAAATTATTTTAATTGAGGCACTCCATGGGAAAATAGTATTTGAGGAAGGCTATCTGGCTGAGCTAGACATACTTACGTTCTAACCAGAGAAAAGCTGAGGGCAGGAACACCACTTAGAATCAGGAAAATTAACCCTCCTCTGCATTTTATTAGAAGTTAAGTATCTCTTACAGATTTATTTTTTAAAGGCAACATAGTAGTTAAGTCAGAGCACTCAGAGATTCTGAGGAGTAATTATTCCCCCGTGACTGGGTGAACCTCTATCATACTAGACAAACACACTAACTACAGAGTTTGAAATCACTGTCAACAGGAGCACAAGGTCGCTGACAGATCTCTCAAATGTACAAAGCATAAATAGCCACTGAAGAAACAAATTCAAAGGACTTTCACGTTTTCCATGCAAATGTCTTCTTAAGTCTTTAATTCTTTCTATTGACACATCATAAAATGCTACTTTTTAAAGGTTTCGAGAGGAAACTGAGGCTTAACTTAAATGGACTTGAACCTAAGAACAAATATGACTCTGGTATCACCCCAGATATCTGGACTGGAAAAAGGAATACTAAAGAAAAAGAAAAGACGCATTTACAACCAAAATGGATCTTATTGTTCTTTTTAAACCAAGATTTTACATATAAATTTCAAATATAGGCTTGACGTTAGGACAAAAGTCACTTGGGGTTTTCTGTTGTGTAGTTTTGTTCTGTTACTAGGAAGGATGCTGTGCACCCCACAGATGTCCTAACCATCTCAAAGCCACCTACATGAGGCTTCACATAGAAACCAGATTGCCTTTAGTCATGGCCCAAGCAGGAGATGAAGCTACAGTAAGCCTCTGAGGTGGCAGGAAGCCAAGAGGCACACTTATTACTCTGAATCACTGCAGGCTTGCCATGAAAGGAAGGAGTGCCACTTGAAATCGGGACTAGGTGACTGGGAGGAGCTGAGAAAGGATGGCCTAGGGTGCTGAGGGACTGTGAGGAGTCATCCTGTATCACTTGAAAGCATCCCAGTCCACAGAATGATTTAAAGCTGAACCAGAGTCTTTCACAAATGAAGTTTCACTTTGGCAATAGCAGAGCTTGCTGTTCGGACAGGCAAGGATGCAGTCATCTATAGGGTGAGATCTGAGAGATGCCCAAAAGATCCAATACATTCCTATCTGTACCACAAAGACCTCCAGGAAATTGAGAGTTTGATATCTTCTCAGTTGACCCTCAAGAAGAGAACTTTCACCTAAACAGAAAAGCTTGAGAGATAGCAAATACCCAAACTATTCATGGATGCATTAATCCCCTTGGCAGGTATTATTCAATACCTACCATTCTAGGCTAAAAAAGTAAAAACAAGCTAGTCCGTCATTGTGTTTTCACAGTAGTTGGGTGAGGGACAAGAAAAATGAAGAAAAACAACTAAGGATGATTGTGATTGAGACAAAGGGCCAGTACAACATTTTATTGGATGGTCAAGATAGACCACTCAGCAAAGGAGATCTTGATGGGCTTGAAGGGAGTGAAGAAATGTGAGGTAAACACATCTGGTTGGAAGAGTGAATACAGCAAGGAATGCCAAAAGTCCAGACCCTGTGGCAAGACAAGACTTGGGCTGATCTTGTCATAGAAAATTTGCTGCAGGTGGTAAATTGGGAACAGAGAAACTGCAGGATGAAGCCGCTCACAAAAGGTACTGGGGATGTGGGAGGCCAGAGAGAGGATAAGACAACCGGAAAACCATACTGAGTAGTTTACGCTCTTTCAGAAAAGGAAGCCATGTGATGGTTTTGAATAGGCTAGCATGCCACTTAATCATTATGGCAGCTGAGGATCAGGCATGGGAGAGACAACAAGGCAATCTGAAAGCAATATGTAAGCCGTCTCTGGCCTAACAGGTTTCTGTTGGACACAGAAGAGCACAAGGTTGAAATGGGTCAAGGGAGTGTTGAAGGCCATAAGCCAGTTACTGCAATAATCACATTGGTAAGTGAGAAAAGAAGACATGAAAGCCAACAAGGAAAATTTTAGGTTCAGATCCGAGGCAGCTGAATGCATGGAAGACGAGATAAAGGAGGTATGATCATGAAAGGGGGCAGAAAATCAGGGAGAGATGCATACATGTGAGGGACTCTGCAAGATGGCGGCATTAAAACATGGACATGATCCCTGGGTAAAGGAACAAATAAAAAAAGAAATTAAAGACTTCCTCGATTTCAATGAGAATGAAGACACAACATACACAAACTTATGGGACACTTTGAAAGCAGTGCTGAGAGGAAAGTTTATAGCACTAAGTGCCCACATGAAAAAACTGGAGAACAGTCATACTAGAGAATTAATAGCACAGCTGAATGTTCTAGAACAAAAAGAAGCAAACTCCCCCAGGAGGAGCAGACGCCAGGAAATAATCAAATTGAGGGCTGAAATCAATCAAGTAGAAACCAGGAAAACATTGAGAAGAATCAATGAAACAAAGAGTTGGTTCTTTGAGAAAATCAACAAAATAGACAAACCTCTGTCCAAACTAACCAAAAGACAGAGAGAGAACATGCTAATTAACAAAATCAGGGATGAGAAAGGGGACATAACAACGGACTCTGAGGAAATCAAGAGAATCATCAGGGCATACTTTGAAAATCTGTACTCCACAAAATTTGAAAATTTAAAGGAAATGGACAATTTCCTGGATAGATATCACTTGCCAAAACTAAATCAAGAACAGATAAATAATCTAAACAGACCTATAACCCCTAATGAAATAGAAGCAGTCATCAAAAGTCTCCCAAACAAAAAAAGCCCAGGCCCAGATGGCTTCAGTGCAGAATTCTACCAGAAATTCAAAGAAGAGCTCATTCCAATACTCGTCAAAGTATTCCACACTATAGAAGCAGGAGGCTCACTGCCAAACTCTTTCTATGAGGCTACAATTACCTTGATACCCAAGCCACACAAAGACACAACTAAGAAAGAGAACTATAGACCAATTTCCCTCATGAACATTGATGCAAAAATACTCAATAAAATACTTGCAAACCGGATTCAAGAACACATCAGAAAAATCATCCACCATGATCAAGTAGGCTTCATTCCAGGAATGCAGGGATGGTTCAACATTAGAAAATCTATCAATGTAATCCACCATATTAACAATCTGCGAAAGAAAAACCACATGATTATCTCACTAGATGCTGAAAAAGCCTTTGACAAAATCCAGCACCCCTTCATGATAAAGGTCCTAGAGAGATCAGGGATAACAGGAACGTACCTGAACATAATAAAAGCAATATACAGTAAACCAACAGCTAACATCAAACTAAATGGAGAGAAACTCAAAGCAATTCCTCTAAAATCAGGAACAAGACAAGGCTGTCCACTCTCTCCATATCTCTTCAATATTGTACTTGAAGTTCTAGCTACAGCAATAAGACAACAAAAGGAGATAAAGGGGATACAAATAGGAAAAGAAGAAGTCAAGCTTTCATTATTTGCAGATGATATGATAGTTTACATATGTGACCCAAAAACTCCGCAAGGTTACTCCTAGAGCTGATAAACAGCTTCAGCAAAGTGGCAGGATACAAGGTAAACTCAAAAAAATCAGTGGCCCTATTATATACAGATGATGAAGTGACTGAGAAAGAAATCAGAGAAACATCACCTTTTACAATAGCCAAAAACAGCATCAAATATCTGGGGATAATGTTAACCAAGGAAGTGAAAGACCTGTATATCAAAAACTTTGTGTCTTTGAAGAAAGAAATCAAAGAAGATACCAGAAAATGGAAAGATCTCCCATGCTCTTGGATTGGTAGGATCAACATAATAAAAATGGCAATCTTGCCAAAAGCAGTCTATAGATTCAATGCAATCCCTATCAAAATTCCATCACAATTCTTCAAGGACCTGGAAAGATCATTAATCAACTTTATATGGAAAAACAAAAGGCCCAGGATAGCCAAAACATCCCTATACAATAAAGGAACTTCAGGAGGCATCACCATACCTGATTTCAAGCTCTATTATAGAGCTATAGTCCTGAAAACAGCTTGGTATTGGCACAAAAATAGGCAGGTAGACCAATGGAACCGAATAGAAAGCCCTAATTTTAACCCACACACCTATGAACACCTGATTTTTGACAAAGAAGCTAAAACTGTACAGTGGAAAAAAGAAAGCATCTTCAACAAATGGTGCTGGCATAACTGGGTAATGGTATGCAGAAGACTGCAGATAGATCCATGTTTATCGCCTTGTACAAAACTTAAGTCCAAATGGATCAAAGATCTCAACATACATCCAGCCACACTGAAACTTTTAGAAGAGAAAGTGGGAGATACTCTTCAACGAGTTGGTACAGGAGACCACTTCCTAAACATAACACCAGTGGCACAGGCACTGAGATCAACAATTAACAAATGGGACCTTCTGAAACTAAAAAGCTTTTGTAAGGCAAAGGACACAATCAAAAAGACAAAAAGGCAGGCCACAGAATGGGAAAAGATATTCACTAACCCTACATCTGACAGAGGGCTAATCTCCAAAATTTACAAAGAACTCAAGAAACAAGTCTCCAAAACACCAAAGGATCCACTTGAAAGGTGGGGTACAGAGCTAAATAGAGAATTCTCAGTAGAGGAGGCTAAAATGGCCAAGAGACACTTAAGAAAGTGCTCAACATCCTTAGCCATCAGGGAAATGCAAATCAAAACAACTCTGAGATACCATCTTACTCCTGTCAGAATGGCTAGAATCAAAAACACCGAAGACAATTTATGCTGGAGAGGATGTGGAGAGAGAGGATCACTCCTCCATTGCTGGTGGGAATGCCGACTCATACAGCCTCTTTGGAAATCAGTATGGAGATTCCTCAGGAAAATGGGAATTAATCTACCACTAGACCCAGCAATTCCACTCTTAGGCATTTATCCAAATGAGGCAGGTTCATACAACAAGGGCATCTGCTCCACTATGTTCATAGCAGCATTGTTTGTAATAGCCAGAACCTGGAAGCAACCTAGATGCCCCTCAACTGAAGAGTGGATAGAGAAAATGTGGTACATTTACACAATGGAGTATTACTCAGCAGAAAAAAACAATGGAATCTTGAAATTCGCAGGGAAATGGATAGCACTGGAAGAAACCATCCTGAGTGAGGTAACCCAGTCGCAAAAAGACAAACATGGTATGTACTCACTCATATATGGATTTTAAATATGGATCAGGATAGTGCCAGTCTGCACTTCCACAGATAGAGAGTCTGGGAAACAGGAAAGAACCTAAAAGATATGCATATATGCATAGTACCCAAGAGAAGAGGATGGAGACAAGATCCTCTGAATGGATGGGGAACAGGGCGAGGGGGGGTAGTGGGACCTGGGAAGAGTAGAGGGGGTAAAGAGGAAGGGAGTTGGTCATGGGGGAACAGGAAGTTGAGGGGGTGGGGGTAAAATAGGGGGAAGAGGGAATCATAGGATCGAAGACAGATCAGGCACCAGAGTGACCTCGAGTGATCTAAAGGTATAACATCAATTGGCAAGCTAAGCAATAGTGGAAGGACCACCTCGAATGCCCATTCCTGATAATGAACTTGATGTCTATAACTATCCGGGAGCCTTCATCCTGGGACTGATGGAAGCAGAGGCAAACACACAACTAAGCACTGAACTGAACCCAAGGAACCCAGTGACAGAGAGAGAGGAGTGATGAGCAAATTGGCAAGGAATGGGCTGGCAAAACCAGCAGAGACGGCTGATCTGAACAGGGGAGTGCTCTTGGACCCCAGACCGACAGTGGGGAGGCCAGAATGGGACTGATCTGGACCCCCCCAAATGTGAGTGTCAGTGAGAAGGCCTGGGCAACCTATGGGGCTCTGAGCTGTGGATCAGTGTCTATCCCTGGTATACAATCTGTCTTCATGTGCCTATGGCACAAAGAGAGATGCTCTCTCAGCCTGGACTCTTAGGGGAGTGCCTTGACCCTACCAAGAGTGAAATGATAGACTCTAGACATCCCCTATGTGGAGGGATTTGGCAATAGGGTGGGAGGGAGGGTGGAAGGGGAGTGCGGGAGGAGGGGAGGGAGAGGGAACTGGGATTGACATGTGAAACAAGCTATTTAAAATTAAAATAAAAAATGATTAAAAAAAAAAAAAAAACATGGACATGGACATGAGATGATCCAGGGGAGAGGAGTGTCACCTTGTCATAGGCAACACTATAAGCTCCTGGAGGAACTGAGTAGAGACAGGGCCCATCACACATGCAGAAAAGAAAAACTGTAAGGCAAGCACCAACACTGCAAAAACAGGGACAGAGTACATGACCTTAGCGCACACAGATCCCAGGTTCTCTCTTCAGCACCAAAGATAACATAAAATAAGATGGAAAGGCAGAAAAGCAGTGCATATATAGCTTTGAAGTTTGATATTGAGAAATAAGATAATAAGATGTGCTGATAAAGTTCCAGTCTGAGCCCAGGTCTGCCTGTGAACTCAGAATGAGACAGCCACAAACAAGCATTCTCCCTCAGGCTGCTTTCAGCTGTTGAGCAGCCTGTCTGTGGAACCTGAAGAACCATCATTTTCCTCAGCACAAACAGCCTTACTCCTCAGCCTGAATGCAAGGCACCTGCCTGGGCTTCCTTCTCATCTAACAGAGCCACTATCCAGATTTTTTTGTTTTGTTTTTATTGTTGTTGTTGTTTGCTTTTTCGAGACAGGGTTTCTTTGTGGCTTTGGAGGCTATCCAGGAACTAGCTCTTGTAGACCAGGCTGGTCTTGAACTCACAGAGATCTGCCTGCCTCTGGCTCCCCAGTGCTGGGGTTAAAGGAGTGTGCCACCACTGCCCAGCTAATTTTTTTTAGGACAGAAAGGAAACAACTTTCCTTTTTTCTTTTAAAAAGGGTGAGCAGAAAAATTCTCCCCCAAACGTGGGTAGGAGACTTGCCTCACTTGGTAAGGCATCAATTAGCTGCTTCATGACAAAAACTTGAACTAGTTGCCAGTTCTGAGCTTTAAGCTTTGTATGAGGGAGTGTGGCTCACATCAGTCATGCCAATTGTTCCAGACAACCCATCTCTCTCAGGTAGCAGTTGTTAGAGAGGCACATCCCAAGGCCAGCTCTAGCCCCTCACTAGCTCACCTACTGTATTCCAATTTGCCATCATTAAGGGGTCTTCCCAGTCCCCCCTTCCATACGTGCCCCACCACAATGCTTCCTCCCTTCTGGGTACCACCTGCGCTTGTCAATCTCTAACTGTAAAGTACTATCAGGTCCTAGGTCATACACCACATCCTTGATGCATATACATGTTTTCACAAAATGGTTTCTGTGGCAGGCATTCAACAAATTGTAAATTTAGTTGTTGGAAATTTTGCCTAAGTATGGCTTTCCTCGTGCCAAGCAGTTTCAGGAACAGATTTTACTATTCTGGGTTACAGCCAACCCTCACTCTCAGGATCCCGGCTTATCCTCCGTTATCTTTCATTTCTCATTTTGCTCAGTCATTTCCACCCACTCCTCATCGTTCTCCCCAGCAATCCTGTCAAAAAATCAATTTGCAGCTTCCTCTGCTACTAAAGTGCTGTATCCAGCAGTTCTTTCCTTTTATGGAAGAGAGACCAGGGTGGAAGTCAGCGCTCCTCTGCTGATCCTAACATAGGCATGACTGGATTTCTCAAGCAGGTGCCGTACCATTTTAGATAATTTGCAGAAACTACTACAATTCAGTCAAGCCTCATTAAAATGGAAATGTTCACTATTATTCCAGAACACTTGCTGAACAATACATCACTGTATTTTCTGAAAGCTCCAACACAGCTATAATAAGTATAGCTTAAGCCATGCCCGTCAAGTGTCCAGGACTACAAATGAACAAGAGAATCGCCCCTAAAAACAGTAGCCCTGGGTCTGAATAATAACTTACAGTGAAGTTAAGTTGCTCTTCTACTGTGAACATGTGCTGCTAAAGCTAGGACTTCAAACAATATGCAGCACAGTGGCACTAACAGGAAGATATGGCTACAGGTCATGGTGTGGCCATCACCCTGTCCTGAAGACTCATGCGCTGATCTTCAGGAGCTGTTTCCAGTGTGTGTGTGTGTGTGTGTGTGTGTGTGTGTGTGTGTGTGTGTGTGTGTGTTTAATTAAACAGTTATGTATTTAATTATTTGAGATTTCCATACAATGTATTTACCTTATTCACCCACCACTCTTCCCCTAAATCCTCCCAGATCTACCCTGTCCTAGATAGTTTTATGGCAACTTGACACAAGCTAAAGTCATCTGAAAGGACGGAGCCTCAATTAAGAGAAATGTCTTCAGAAAACTAGGCTGCAGGCAAGCCTGTAGGTCATTTGCCTAATTGTGGTTGATGGGAGAGGGCCAGCTCATTGTGAGTGGTGCCACCCCTGGGCAGGTGGTCCTGGGTTCTGCAAGAAAGCAGGCTGTGCAAGGCACATTGAACAAGCCAATAAGTAGTACCCCTCCATGGCTTCTGCATCAGCTCCTGCTTCCAGGCCCCTGTCCTGCTGGAGTTCCTCGCCTGACCTCCTTTGATGATGAAGCCTTTCCTCCTCAAGTTTCTTTGGTCATGGTGTTTCAGCACAGCAATAGTAATCCCAAGACACACCCTCCCCTCACTTCCCACCCAACCTTGAGTCTTTTTTTTTTTCTTTACCAGTTTATTCAAACTGGTGATTGTTTTCAAATTCACATTCTAATATAATTTCAGATGGCAGAAAGCTACAGGACAGTATAACAATCCCTCTAACCCCAATTCTAACCTTAAGTATTTTACATTTGCCACATATCTATGAACTACTTGATGGTAAGTAGCAGAGACAGTGTCTCCTCAATCCTAAATCCTTCAGTGTGTGTTTCTTTATCTACCCACACTACCATAGTTTGTTGGGGTCTTGCTTGTGAGCCTGTAATAGTGACCACACCCCTTTGGGCATGGCTTCAGGCAGACAGAAGCAGAAAGAGGGAATTATTTTTATATTTGTGTGCAAAACATCATAAACAGAAAAAAGATCCTACACAGCCAACATACAAGAATCTAGCAATGTAAGTTATCTATAGCTAATGGTTGCCGAAATTAGTTCACAAAACTATGTTAATCTACCAATATCCCATCCTAACCATACCCTTCCCATCTATACCCTTAAACTTTTCTAAAAAGGATACCCGAGTCTGAGGATCACCTTCCAATAGTTATCAAAATTGAGAAATTAACATTTGTTCAGTCCTAATCATTTATTCTATAAATCACATTCAGATTCTACCCATGTCCAGGAATATTCTTTAAAACGGCAATAAAACTTGAAGATCAAGGAACTGGGAAGATGGATCTGTAGGTCGAGTTTGCTGTATGAACATGACAGCCTGCGTTTGGATCCTCAGAACCCTTGCAAAAGCTAATGCAGAGGTGCAAGCATTCAGAATCTCTTCACTCAACTACAGTAAATGGGAGGCAGGGCTAGGAGAATCTCTAGAAGTTCGGAGGCCAGCAGTCCTAGATCACAAAGCCATGGAGAGACCCTGTTTCAAACAAGATAGATAGATGAGCGTCGATATCGGAAGACTATCCTCTAACTTCCACACAAATGCTGTGGCATGGACTTGCCCACAAAAGCACATTTACACTCACACACCACACCACACCACACACACACACACACACACACACACACTTTTTAAAATTCCAGATTGTGTATTTATTGTCCCAACCTTAGCCTCATTCTAACTCGACCTGCTCCTCAGTCTCTTGTAGTGATCTTACAGCGGTGGGTCTCAACGTTCCTAATCCTTCCTCCCTTTAACACAGTTCTTCCCCCAACCATCAAATGATTTTTGTTGCTACTTTGTAACTGTAATTTTTCTACTGTTATGAATCCTAATGTAAATATCTTATATGCAGCACATCTGATATGTGACCCCCACGAAAGGGTCACTCGCTCCCCAAAGGGGTTGCAATCCACAGGTTAAAAAACAGGGCCATAGAGGGTTGCTTGTTTTATAGGATGGATGTCAGTCAGTGGAGGTTGCCTGATTCTTCATGATTTGGCAAAACAGATGCATCTCATTAGAAGGAACCCCACTGTTGAGCTGCCCTTCACCGGGAATGTCACATTAATCTCTGTGCTGAGGTGTTTTCTGCCAGGTTTCTCTGCTACAATGTCACTGTTTTCTCCTTTATAATTCATACAAGTTATGTGAGGAACTATTTTAATACCATGTAAATATCTTGTTACTGCTCAACTTTCACACACAAATATTGGCATTTCCTGATGGTCCTTGTCTGTTTAATGAGATTATGGTTAATGTTCTTGTTTCATTTCTGTTGCTGTGATAAAATATCCTCACAGAAAGAAACATAGGAGAGAACGGGGATTTTTCCCCCTCACAATTTGATTTAATAGTCCATTACTATGAGCAAGTCACAGAGGCAGGAACTTGAGGCCAGTGGTAACCCCAGTCCTCAGTCAAGAGCGACTAGAAATAGATACACCCATGCTCACTTCGCATCTTGATTTCTTATACAGTTACACTCTTATAGAGTTCATGACCTTTTGGGCTGGGGTCCTCCCACATTAATTGACTTAATCAGGAACCAACCCCCACATACATGCTGACTGGCTAACACAATGTAGAAACTTCCTCATGAGACTCTAGACAATTCTAAGGTGTGTCAAGTTGACTAATTGAAGCTGAATACACAGTTGCCAAGTGGTCCTCTCTGATAGGATTACCCAGCATTCTACTGTAATGATCATGTTTATATAACATCCTCAATGCTTCAACCATTACGCATAACATGTGCATTCCATATATATATATGTGAATATATATATTCATAACAGAATATTTATGTCTCATCACTATTTGGATGTTCAAACTGCTGATTCATTGGAAATTAGTACTCCTGGCTTTCCCACCAGTGATCTAGAAAAAGCACAGAAATAATTCCCTGGATTGGAGTAACTGAGCAAATTCTGAACTAGGATTGTCCCCCCTTGGTTCCAGATCCCAATCCTGGTTAGTTAGACAGGTTCACATTGCCTAACCTACATTGAGGCCAGTTCTTCTTAATTTGGTGTTAGTCACCAAAATAACTGCCTGCTTATACTCCCCCTGCAGATGGACTTTACTGGGTTTTAGAGGCACACTCATAATTCATTTTAATAAAGTACAGTAAGTCATTAAGTTGGTCTACTTAAGTTCTGTTGGAGTTTTAACTAATGCTGTTCCATTGTAATAGACAACAGCATGTGTGTGTGTGTGTGTGTGTGTGTGTGTGTGTGTGCGAGCGTGTGTAACCTTCAAAGTAGAGGAGAAATTTCAATAGCTGATTTAGGCATTACCTAGCTTTCCCTTTTCCAATCAGACTCTCATTAGACATGTTGGCACCACACCACCTCTGTCCTCAAATATTTACAGGGATTAAAGTGTGAATATGAAGTAAGGGTAGTTGTCTGATGGGAGATGATTATGAGCTAATATGAGCAGAACAGGCACAAATGGAAGCTGGAGACTTGCTTCCTACGTAGGCAACTGGGAAAGAGCTGAGAGAGAAAAATCTTAGAAGACACAATAGAAGGATCGAGATAATCAAAAAGGTCTAACCAGAAACAGAAACTTAAAAGGAAGAAAAGACCCAGAGGCTTGTTTTACAAACGACTATGGTGTTTCTATAATCTTCTCAACTAAGTGTCGATTACAAATGACAATGTCAAATTCTAGAGAAGCAGAGAGGAAAGGAGGAAAAATTAAACTGACAATGTTTAAGTTTGCTAGACAGAGAGGGGGAAGGGACAGGGGGGTGTAATTAATACACAATTAAGACAAACAAGTCAGCCAAACTGTCCGGATTTCTTCTTGTCCTATAAGTTATATATAAATGGTTTATTATTGGTGTCTTCTTATTATGTTTTTTAGCTTGTGCATCCCATGGCATATGTGTAGAGGTCAGAACAACTTGTAAGAATCATTTCTGTCTTTCCATCACATGACTACTGGAGATCAAATTGTGGTTATTGGGCTTGAAGGCAAACACTTTTGGCCATTGAGATATCTGTTGTTTTTGTTGTGGTGGTTTGGTTTGGTAGGTGTTTTGTTTAGGTGTGGGTGGTAAGGGGGGGCTTGGATTTGTTGTTGTTTTCGTTTTTTCTGAAGTAGCGCAGTTGAGGGTAAAGGGGATCTGAACTAATGTTTAATAGGATTTCCATATGGAAATGTCATAATGCAAATGTTGTTTACAAATTTTGTATCAGTAACCTATTCAAAAGGATCGCCTTGTGCAAAGCACAAATGAATATGACTACAACTACATCTGTCATTTAATAATATGTATAAAATGTCAAATATTTTAAAAAATACACAGAAAATTTTATAATGAAATAATCTTTGTTTTCAAAGAGACTTTATGATGCTATTGACCCGGATGTTAATATTGACTCCCTGCCGGCCTGAACCGAAGACAGGACTGTCAATGTTGAATTTGTAGCTTTCAGGAAATATAACTAACCCATCGGTTTCCACACACATTTTAGAATTAAGGTTACTCTCAGAAGTCAACACCATCATTCAGCTAGTAGAGTAGAAAGAGCCAAAAGCAGAAAACAGAAATCGTCAAGTCAAAGTGTAGGATTGTTTATTTTTTCTTTTTAAGAAATAGAAGCACATGCAGCAGTTACTAGGAAAATCAGAATTCCCAGTTTCGAATTATCTATCTTGCTAATAAGAGAATTTAAAAGCAGAAGCAGCAGATGGAGGTTCCCGGACTATTAGCGTTTGACAAAAAGGAGGGTGCGGAGGAGGAAGAAGAGAAGGGAGCAGAAGAGTGAGCTCGGCAACCTGAAAATTTCAGTGGCTGCACGGAGGAGAGACACGGAGATGAGGAAAGAAGAAAGCCACGTGGTTTGCAATCGAGGTCACCAAGCTGGCTCTTGGCCTCAGAGAACCAGTAAGAAATCCCAAAGTGTCAAGGACAGCATGCACGCCAGGCAGAAGTGTGCTTAGTGTTTGGGGAGAAGACATAGGAATAAAGAAAAGCTTAAAATGAGACTCTGTCAGTCCAGCAGTGAAGACAGGTAAACTACTGCACTGGGGGAGGGGCGTCCAGGAAGGGCACCCGCATTATTAAATCAGCAAAAGAAACTGGTCTGGCAGTTTAGGAGCAAGGATCCTCAGAGTGAAGAGTTCTAATTCCTGTCATCAACCAGAAGCTGTAAATGTCCTTGGTTCTGTCCTGATGGAAGCCCGGAAGAGCCAAAGGGAGCTCTGGTTTCCTCTTCTTTACCTTCTCTAGCACATAGGAGAGTGCACTGTTATCATTTTATAACATGATAATTTCCCCCATATCTTGTCAATAAAGAAAGTTAATTAGAATGATATCATTTATTAAACATAAGCTGCTCAAACATGTCCCATATTGCTTTGTCCTAGGAAATAATAAGAGAACATAAATGTTGAACTGTCGTTTTACAACATAATCCGCTGGAGTCTGCTGGTGAATGAATCCTAAGCTTTTAATCGATACCTCCCAAGAGGACAAATAGTACATCATTTATTTTAATGAATGAATGAATTTTTAAAAACATATAAATCTCAAAATGTTAATAAATTTAGAGCAAAAGTTATGCTCACTCATTAAAAGTATTCCAAGTGGATGGGATACTATGAAATGAATTACCCTAAAATTGACTAGTTACCCGATGTAAAGTGTGTAGCATATGCTAAGTGTGGTGAGCAGGCATGTAATCTCAGCACCCAGCAGGCAAAGGCAAGCAGATCTCTGTTTGAGCCCAACATTTGTGCATGTTCCACTGCACACTCGTTTTTTGAACACCCAGGTGCATGTTGGCGTATGCACATGTATGCATGTGTGTGGATGTTGAGATGTGTGTCTGTGTGTATGGAGGCCACAGGGGTCATTCTTCAGTGCCTGTCCATCTTGGATACTTTTAGGCAGGGTCTCCCTCAGGGACCTGAGGCTGGCTAGTCAGGTTAGACCAGCCCCTGGCATCTGCCCCCTCAGTACCGGTGTTACAGGTGCATGCCTCCACACCTAGATTTCAATATAGATGCTGGAGCTCAAAACTTTAGTCCTCAAGCTTGTTCCCCAAGCACTTTACTATAACGATATTCAATACTATATAGGGAAAACAATATATTTATTTACCAGAGAGAGAGAGAGAGAGCCGCACAGACCAGGAGTTAGAAGCTTGACTGGCTTCCAGGAGAAAAAGGGAAGCCCCTTTACCTTTCACTTCCTTTTATCTCTACCTTGACCACGCCCTGTTGGGCGGATAGCTTTGTGGGGTTCACTCCTACACTTTACTAAACCACTTCCCCAGGCCACCTCACTGTGTTTGGTGATATTCTCTATGAACAAGGGACTCTTCTTGTAGGACAATGAACTAGCCAGCAGAGCTGCAACCTGCTAAACCCATAAAAAGGTGCTGGTGCCTTCCAAGAATTCAATGTTTGGGATTAAGGATGATAAGCTAGAGGGAAATTGTGCAAAGGCAATCATACCGTATAGATGTGTAAAAATCTTTCAAGTATTGTTACTTCATTATAACATACACTGGAAAACTAGCCTCCTCTGGGGGCTCTGATGCTTTTCACTTGTAATTTCCCTAGGATTTCCCTAAACTTCCCATTCCTCACTCTCTGACAGCCGAAGTTTGATGTCCAAGTTCGTAGTGCCTCATCAAAGCTGCAAAACGGAGAGGGATCAAAACGTACAATCCCAGTCTGCTATTTCCAGGGTTTTTGGAATTTTTATAGTCGTCTTAAACCAGACCAATGACCTGGAGTTTCAGTTTTCTCCAAAGCCTGTGTTCCCAACTTGTTCTGCTCTTTCGTTCTGTAAGAACAGAGTGAAAGAGGGGGCAGATTAGTCAGCCTCTCCCAAAGAGCAGCCTGCCCTGGAGAACAGGGAGGCCATGGAAGGAAAAGAGTCTGGGTGGCTGGCTGCCAGTGTGGAACAGATTAGCCTCTGGCTGTGGTTTCCACGCTTTAGCAGTCCTCATGTTCATGCTGTGCCCCCTTCTCTCCTGGTGCCATAGGAATTCAAATAAGGTAGCATAGGTTAAGCACTTTAAGGGATACTAAAAAAATAACGGTGGTGTGACTAATTTTAACTATTTAAAGCCGCATTAATTCATTCAACATAATGTTACAGGAATCCAAGCCATCTAAAACCTCAGAGGTAGCTACTCAAAGAGATCTGATTTAAATTCTTCCTCATTCAATTAGGGTAGGAACTATGTCTGTTTTCTCTCTAACTCTAGCACATTTCACCATGCAACTAACAAATTTATTAATTTGCAGAGCAATGATCTAATGACAAAATATCCTAGGGGAACACAATGGTATTAAGGCCCCAGTCACAGATCTGACTCTGATGTTTGAGCTAGGTAACTCTATCTTGACTTACACTTGTCTGCTACCTGGAATTAGTAATGCCACTGATTATCCTAGAGAATCTCTATGAAAAGAATTGAAATGCAAGGATGCCTACTATAGGACAAATGGAAACTAAGGCACTCAAGTTATAGCATATCCTACTTTCTTCCTGTAGCGATTTTATGAAGTGAAATAGGTATAATGATAATACCTACCTTTCACAGAGTTGCTTTAGAACTGGGAAGAAAAAAAAATGTATGTTACCCTCTTGTATCCTGACTGACAGGATCTAGAAGACCAATAAATTACAGCTATTATTTTTTATCATTATTATTCCCAAGAGACTTTTAAAAGTAATTTCTGCCTCCTGTGAAAGGAATCTGACAGCTGTGCAAACAATGCACAAGTTCCTTGAAATTAATAGAAAATAATCATGTCTCAACTTTCAGGAGTCCATTGTGTTCTTGTTTGTCAAATGAGAACACCGTGTGCAGCAGAATGAGTCAGTCCTGCCCAGCCTTCTTTCCCTAGGATGTTATAAAGTTCGGCATAATGCTAATTAGAGGTAGTCATTGCTCTTTAAGACTCACAGCTATGCGTTTTATCAGAATTGCATGATGAAACAGATAGGATGTTTATTTTTATTGCATGCCTTTAGTTGGCAATGGTTTAGAAGCCAGCCTACCACTAAAATACTTGCAGAAGACACACAAATTCCTCCTCGCATGCTTATCATTCAGTCAGCTTACACATTAGCATTTGAAGTTCTCTAGCTTTGATACATGAATGAACTACAGCACTATGCTTATCTGTTATGCTTTTGTCACTATTAATGAAACTGTTTTATCCTTGTGCCATCTGTATGAAAGACAGAAACAGGTCTTACGATGTCTATCCCACAGGTTGAAACACTGAAATATCATGAGCTGAAGTGACGTATATGAGGTCAGCAATTCAGACGGAGCGAAGCTACAATCCAAGTTTCTGGGATGATCTTTTTACTCCATGCTGCAATACCCAGGACTCCAGAAAACGATGCCTCTACACACTCTGCCATTCTTCAACATGACCCCAAGTAATACACATTCAGACAGACAGAAGACAAATTATTCTTGGACATTTATCCCATTTTGCATTGATGATATGTAAGATAAAAATAACAGGTGAAAGGCTTCCAAAGTTGCTAAAAAGCAAAGGACTCAGATGCCATATAAGTATAAAGACCACGGAAAAAGCTTCAAGTCAGCAGTCTGGAAACCTAGGATCTAGATAATTCTGTTGTCATTGTGAAAGGTTAAATAAATTCCCCGTCTCTGTAGAGTTTCTGTTTTATTATCTACAAAACAAGGGAACTGGACTGAATGTTAACACTGGAGAGTGTTAAAATTATCAATTGAGAAAGTCATTACTTGAGTTCATGGATGTTTTCCCTTCACCGTGCAGATACTGGCATATGCCAGAGAACCAAAAATAAGATAGTTTGCAGTGGCATTGTGTACAGTAATGATATCTATTATATAAGCTATGCTTATTAATGGGCTGCAGAAAAGTAAATTGTCATATCTATAAGCATCTTTTTATATTTATAAAAGGGTTGGTTTATTGTAGTTCAAATACATAAACTGAACATTCAAACATCTTAAAATTAAACTTTAGAAACAAAAGCTCAACATCTATAAGCATGTTAAAAATGTACCAAGGTCAGAATTGGAGAAGTCTAGGATTGGTGGGTATAGTTCAGGAAGAGAACAAATTTAACAC
This sequence comes from Mesocricetus auratus, assembly GCF_017639785.1. NCBI lineage: Eukaryota > Metazoa > Chordata > Mammalia > Rodentia > Cricetidae > Mesocricetus > Mesocricetus auratus. Next base: position 46,351,764 of record NW_024429266.1, read on the forward strand.
ATGCTGAGTTCAGTTTCCAGCAAACATACAAAAGACATCCATTTACTCAGCTAACCAAAATGTCCTTGTCATTGCCATTTTCTAAGTTTAAGAAATAAATGTTCCCTTTTGTGCTTAATTCATCTGGTGGGACCTAGAAATATGAGACACAGTCAAAGTGACATCATCCTTGCCGGGAAGAAGCTTGGGTGCTCAGTAAGAGTCAGCCAGTCTGACCACCGCCTACTGCAAGAGGGTCATGGAGACAAGTGTAGAGTGTGTATCCCCATTTTCACACAGTCTCAAGACAGATGTCTGTCTGTCTGTCCGAAGGGCTTTATTTCCCCGTAAGCAAATTTTGAGAAATCTACATAAACCTGATTGTATCTGGTCCTTGTTCCAAAAATAGCCTGATTTTCCCCCATCATGCATGTCATTTACTACAATCAAAAAATTCCTTTTTTCTTTAAAGTTCAGCTTTATAGAGCTTGATAAATATAAGTTTGTAGTGAATTCTGATAGATTTCTTTCAAACCTTTTACTCATAAGAGAAATAAATTGCCATATTTCTACAGATCATTGAGAAAGACCATTAACTGAATGATAATATATCATTAATGTTGCCCTAGAGAAATAAAAGAGATTTCAGACAATAGGAAAATAACCATTTATCTTTTGTTAAGAATTCAAAACAATTCACTCATCCTACCACCACCTCCCACTGTGCCTAACATCACATTCAGGCAGACACAGTTAGAGCCGGTCTGACCCCAGCCTTGTGACCCACGCTATTACCTGCACCTGTCCTGTGCTCCGGCCTCTTCCTGACACGCTCAAGTCATCCACAGCTGTGTTTCTCTGTGCACATTACTCAAATACAGAACTCTGACTTTCCCAGTCTGATGAATTTAACTTAAGTGGCAACAAAAAAGCCCTCCAGTTGTTACCTCCTTCCACGGCGTGCTCCTCCCTGTCTTACTCCAGCTACACGGTGAATTCTGCAATGAGAGGGGCCAGCATAGCCACCGTTGCATTCCCAGAACATTTGATGAGTGGATTGACCAAGTTACTAACAGCCGGAGACATAAAACACCGCTTTGCATTGCAGGTTTTCTTCTCCTGCCTAGACCTGAGGTCGTTCATTTCTTCTGCCTTGTCGTAGTTTTAACACTATCCTATATAACCACAGAAGCACGGAACACATATATTTCTGTGATGGAACATATAAAAATTGTGACGTCAAGTTGAAAACACTGGCTATACCAACGATCTAATTGATCATGCCGAGGTGATCAGAGAAGCCATAAAAAAGTAAACACTATTCCTGGGGAAAATATTTTTTTCTTATTGTACGTGTGTCCATTCACACATTCATGTGTGTGCCGGTGGATATTGGTGTACACGCATATCTGTGCCTGTATGGAGAGATCAGAGGTTGACATCGAAGCCTTTTTCAGTTGATCTCCACTGGTTGTGTGTTATTGAAGACAGGGTCTCTCACGGAACAGAGCTCAACAGTTTGGTTGCACTGACTGTCTCTATGCGCTGTCCCAGTACTGGGATTGCACACAGATGGCATGGAGCGTGGATTTCTATGGAGGATATGGGAGACTGAAGTTGAATCCTCATGCTTGCAAAGCATTCATTTTATTGACTAAACCAACTCCCTAGCTCAACAAAAGAATGATTAGCCACATAAGGCTTACATGCTCAAGTCAGTCAATTTAGGCTTCAGAACACTGTGAAGGCCTTAGAAGTTTAACCATGATCAATACGTAGTTTAGCTTTAAATTTTTGTCTTTAGAGTTTGTTTATTTGAAGTTGTTTTAGATTCACAGTTTTATTGTAACAACAAACATCACAGCATACTTTTTTGTTGGTTTTTAATAGAATTATACAATAAGATTTATCTACAAGCATTTCGGGAGGAAAGATATTTGTCCTTGTGATGATAAAATGTTGGGATGGTGTTTTGTTTATTTGTTTGATTTGTGTGATGATATATTATTTATGATTTATTAAAGCTTGCCTGAGGATTCAGAAAGCAAAATCAGCCTCAAGCTACAGAGATTATGCAGCGGTAATACATACCTTCAATCCCAGCAGCCACAAACTAGGAGGTGGCGGCACACACCTTTAATCCTAGGACTCAGGATTAAGAGATAGATGGATCTCTGTGAATTCAAGGCCACCCAGATCTACACAAGACTGATCCGGCTCTAAAGAGAAACAGCTGACACAAAGATGATCTCGGCACCTGAGATTACATGCCTCTAATCCCAGCACTAGAGGGATTAAAAAAGATAGGAGCAGGGTCTTCAGTAGTGAGTATCAGGCATTCATTCTCCAGCCACGGTGAGGATAGGAAGACATTAAAATCTCAGGATTCTCCAGACACACTGAGGAGAAGCAGTCGTCTGAGGTTTGGGAGAGCTCGTGACTCAGCCATCTCAGTCTGAAGCAGAGTGACAGCTAGTGCCCAGCTGCTTTGCTTTTCAGATCTTCAGCATGAAGCTTGAATCCTGATATCTCACTCTGGGTCTTTTATTTTTCCTGCTACAGATTTGGTTTTTGTTTGCTTTTGGTTTTTTGTTTTTGTTTTCTTGGTTTGTTTCTTTGTTTGTTTTGGGGATTTTGTCTTGTTTTGCTGGGTGGTGGGGGGGCTTGAGGCAGTGTTTATCTGTGTAGCAGGCTGTCCCAGAACTCGTTTTGTAGATTAGACTGACCTCAAACTCACAGAGATCCACTTGCCTCTGCCTCCCTAGTGCTGGGATTAAAGGTATATACCACCACTGCCCAGTGGGTTTTTGGTTTTGGTGTTGTTGGGTTTTTTTGGAGTAGATAAAGAAATTTTTAAAAATACTATGCAAGTTTTTACTTCATGGTTCTAATAATTCTATGAACTTAAATGTTCTCTATTCTGGAGGTAACCTAGAAAAATAGTTTTCTCAACATATCCTCTAAGAAGATGTGGCAATAATTTATACAGTCATGTGTGTTTAATTTTTAGATAAGTAAACATTAAAGTACTGGTATCTACACATATATGTATATATACTCATATCTACACATATATGTGAAAATATGACTGCTGTCACATGACTCTTCCTAGGAACACATATAGAAGCATCAGCTCATCACACATAGAGCAATCACAGGCTAAACAGCCAAGTTTAGTAAGTCAATGAGTTCGCTGTAGTTTCTTACCGAAGCAAAGAGGATATAAATACATCTGCCCCATCATCTAGTCCCCTGTTCACATAGTGGAAAAGTGCCCATTGCCAAAGTGTTCACTGGAAGGAAAAGCTACACCACAGCTGCATTAAAAGATTAATTGCAATAAACTTGGTAGGAGAAGAGGATGGAGGGGCTAGAAAACAAAGATCCAATGCATTTTGGTCTTTAACCTACTATATTAGACCTGTCAGGAAAACTAATAGCACTAGGGTTCCCAGGATGCCGGCATGAGATTATTCAGAATATCTCAAACAGGATTCAGGTCTCTTTTTACGGAGGCTTGTATTTGGCTGTGGAACTTTAGAAAAATCCCACGAAGCATTCTAGGTAGTCAGAAACCCTTTTTCTCTGCCCGCTCCCACTTTTCAGCTAAGATTTGCCTCCTCTCAAGCATGAAACATGTTTGGGGGTCAACTATGGTACTGTTCTTCTTTCAGAAATGTAGTGTGAGTCTAGGACTCCCAAAGCCAAACAGCACAGACTGCTCACACTGCCAGACAGCTTTAGGAAACCAGACATTCAGAAAGGGAAAGAGAGGGAAGGGGCCTAAGAGGAAAGAAGGGAGGGGAAACTGTGACCAGTGATGTAAAATAAGTAAATAAATTTTAAACAAAGAAAGAAACCAGACATTCTTGGTGAACTAAAATATCTACTGTGAAAGACAGAATATTGAAGTCACTGCGAAATAAGTTTGATCATTATATTTTTTGTTTGTTTACTTGTTTTTAAGTTTTTGTTACATCTGCATTTTAATCATGATTCTGAAAAGCAGCTATGTCACAGATTTTCTCCTTAGTAAGGTGAGAAGGATTCAGAGGACAAAAATCCTAGCTCTGGTGTGGTGGGATCCTCAGGTTCTGTGACCATTTTCAAATTACTGTTTTAAACAAGTGCATAAAATGATGGGCTTTGTTCTGGCATTTTAAAATCGCTGTGTCGTTACAGCTCATTATCCTTTATCTCCTCCCGCTCTGGCCCATCCCCCTTGCCCTCCTCTTTCTGATACTCCCTTCCCCACATCTCTGCTTTCATGTAACATGCATTCCATCCCCTGCTCTTTCCCCCCACTTCCCTTCCTCTGGCTCTCCCTGCCCTTCTCATGCTCTGCTCTTGACTATCAGGACCACGCACACAAGCGCCTGCACACACACACACACACACACACACACACACACACACAATTTAAGCACAGATTTCACATGAGAGAAAACACATAGTATGTATCTTTTTCTGTCTGATATATTTCGCCTAATCTAATGATATCTTGTTCTATCGATTTCCCACAAATGTCAGAACTTCATTTTTTTTTTTATGGCTGAATAGATCCCGTTGTGTGTATGCGTGTGCCCCACATTTTCTTTATCCATTTATCTATTGACAGATGTTTACGTTAGTTCCATTTCTTCTCTTTTTTCTTGTTTGTTTTTGTTTTTTGTTTGGTTAAGAGAGTTTCATGTAGCCTGTGCTGAAACAGCCATATAACCAAGGGTGACCTTGAACACCTGCTGCTCCTGCCTCTGCCTCCCAACAAGTGGAATTACAGGGATGAGCCACCACTCCCAGCTGGCTCCATTTCCTGGCAGGTATCTCTGAAGTGTACTGACTTAGGGATGTTCAAGCTATGACTGAATCATATGGTGTTTCTATTTTTAGCTTTTTGAGGAAGCTTCATAATGACTTCCATAGAGACTGTATTCATTTACATCCTCAACATCAGTGTATAAGTGTTCCCTTTGCCATACAGGTTCAGCAGAATTAACTCTAAATGTTTCCTTGATGAAAACCATAGAAGAATCTCTTATTAAAGAGACGTTTTGGTGTGTGTGTGTGTGTGTGTGTGTGTGTGTGTGTGTGTGTGTGTGTGTGTGTGTTCTTTTGGATTTTAATAGGGCAAAGAACAAAGGCAGGTATAGTGTTCCTCAATGTGTGGTTTAAGGCCCTTCTCTGTAAGAATTACTTGAGGGTCTCAGTAAAAAGGAGCCGAAGCTCCCACCCCAGGCCATCTGAATCAGTACTTAGATTTGATCCTGGAAATTTTAGTTTCTATTAATCTCTTTGATGATTCTAATGTAGTGGGTTAATAACATCTAAACTCAGCAGCCATCCCTATAAGGATTTCAAGACAAGTTGTAAAAAGTAACAGTGTGAATTTTGGCTTGCGTTGGCCAAACGGCTTTAAAGCAGACACCAGGGATTCAACAGAACAGAAAGCTAACAAATCACCAACTGCAACATCAAATGCCTAGTATGACCTTCAGAAACTGGAACCATCTAATTAAAGAAACGGCTTTGTTTGCTTGCTTGCCTGCTTATTCCTAGACAGGCTCTATAGATAGAGCTGCAACCCCAATCCAGAAAAGCTCTTTTCTAAGCATCATCTATATCTTAATTCTGCACAATGGCTACACTGGGGATTTTACTTGTGGCAGTCTAATGGCCTGAAGCTCACGGCTCTGCTGTAGCATAGAGGCGGCAGACAACTCTATCTGCCTTTTCTGCTTCAGCCTTTGCCTTCCTTGCAAGCTTTAGCAGTTCAGCTGTGGGTCCACGTGTGTAGAGCCTCTGTTTGGACTAAATTTGGCAAACGGAATGGATCAATAATGTTAAGACTACAAATCACCTTCTATTACAACAGGGTTCCCTTTTCTTTTCTTTCTTTCTTTCTTTTTTTTTTGTGTTTGTTTGGGGTTTTTTGAGACACGGTTTCTCTTTGTAGCTTTGGAGCCTGTCTGAGAATTTGCTCTGTAGACCTGGCTGGCCTCACAGTCACAGAGATCCACCTGCCTATGCCTCCTGAATGCTGGAATTAAACCACCTGGCTAAGCCTCCCTTTTCAAAGAGAAATTTCCATATGAATTAATTGAGCTGAGTACCAGAAAGCAAGTTGTTGCTTTTAATTAAAAAAAAAACTTTCAAGACTATTTCAAGCATTCATAGCTTTCTGAAGCATTTTAATAAATATTTTTATAAAGTGAATTGCATGGTTTGCTTCCTAATAGTCGAAAATTCAGATTAAAAAAGATGCTTGACAAAAGAAAGCAAAAAGCTCCCAGAACCCCTCCGTTATAGTTTTTATATAAATACTCAAAAACATTTGAAGGAGATTACCTTTTAAAATCATATAATAAATCAGACGCAAAGCTTCTGTCACTATGTAGAGAAAAATTTGAAGCAAGATTTACCGAAATCATAATATAAATCTGTTGTAAACTCTGAATGAGATCCAATGTGATGAAAATATGCTGTATTTATGTATATGCTCATTATCTTTACAGAATTAACAATTCAATACTTGCTATAGCTTTTCTGTCATAGCACAGATCCAAAGAAACAAAATTGAAGTCAAGCCTGGTGGCACAGGCCCTCCTCAAGGTTGAAGATGGAGTATGTACATCCAGGCCTGCTTGAGCTGAGGTGCAAGGACAGACTTTATCTCAAGGGAAAAGAGGACTAGGGATAGAGCTTAACAGTGCAGCATCCAAGCAAACTGCACACACTCATAGAACATTGAGCCCAGTAAAGTGAGACATGCCTATAATCCTAGTGCTCAGGAGAAAGGCTGAAGGGAAATTTTCATGATTCCCAGGTCAGCGTGGCCTGTATGGTAAGACATTGTCTCAAAAAAAAAAAAGCCTAAAACCAAAACAAAATAAAGTAAAAAAAAAACTTGATTCACATAACTCTTGGCTCTGATGGTCAGTAGCTTTGCTTGTTTTCCTATTTTTAGGTTTTCTTGATGAATTGCATACTGGAATAATTGTTGCTTCAGATGGCATTGCTTTACACCATTTCCTCAGCAAAGTTATGTAATGTCTCTCATTTACGGAAGAAAAAAAACCAAAACAAAAAAACATTTCCTTCAAAGGAGGGGGTAGTGGCAAGAAATCACTCTTTAAAGTTTACCTAGAGTGCCCTCTACTTCAGGATAAACCTTAAGTTTTGTTTGGCTAGTCACTCAAGCAAAACTTTACAGAGAGGGGTTGAAGGTGTGGAATTCCTGTCTTTCTCTTCCATATTTCTAAGATTTATTTTATTTTTAATTATGTCTAATGGGGAAGGTGCAGGAATCCATAGAAGTCCCAGGCGTCTGATGCTCCTAAAGCTGGAGTTAGAGGCGGTTTCCAACCACCTGTTGTGGATGCTGAGAACCAATCTACAGTGTTCTGCAGGAGTGGGTGTGAGCTCTTAACCACTGAGCCACCTCTTCGGCCCCTCTCTTCCGTATTTGAAGTAAAGCCTCTGAAACAGAGTCTCCATTCTCATTCCTGGCTATGCAGAACTACCCTTGCGGCACCCCGCATCCTACTGGTCCCAAACCATCAAAATGCCTCACTTCGTGTTCCTCGCCGTTGGTACCACCGTCCGGTAACTCCCCTTCACTAAAGTGTTAAAGACCATGCACTGATGCTTTTAAAGACTGTTGCCAAAAAGCAAAGAGCCAAAATTATCCTCATGGTCTTACTCCACAGCCTGCTCTGGTCCTTGGCAAGTTCCTTCATGCCTTTCATAATCTCCCATTTTAACAGTGTACCTAAACATGATTGAGCACTCATGTGACCCTGGTTGTTAGAGTTTGTGTATAAAGTAACCCTCCAAAAGATTCATTTATTTACAGCTGAGTTTCCAGGTAAGTACTATTAGGGGAAGTTCTGGAAGCTTTGGAGGTGTGGCCTAGTTGGAGGTCATAAGTCACTTGAGTGTTTGATGTCATCTGTGGGTGTTTTGTCCTAGGCTTTCTTGAGTGAACACCCTATGTCACATGTCCTAGCTGCCAAGATGCACTACTGCCTAACTGCAAGGTCAAGGAACGTTACAGTGGTTTGCAGGAGCACGGAGGAGGGAGTTACTGCAGTCTGGGCAACCTAACAGTGGCTGCTCCACAACCGAAAATGTCTCCCCGCCTCTGGAACCCAATAACCTCCACTAGTCTCTCATGGAGTGATGAGACTTCATGAACTCTTCCCTTAGACATAACAAAGTACTGAAGAGCCCACTCATGTGCTGAGTTTGGGCAGTGTCACCACAGCTGCTATGAGTTCATGACCGCAATGACTCTGTCATCTCTGGAAGACAGCACCTTCTTACTTTTTCTCATTCAATCAGTTTCCTACTTTAAAAAACAACGTCTATGGTAACACGAAGGAAAATGCACAATTTAAGCAGACTTTAGAAATGACTTGCAAGGTCTACACTAACAAAACCACACAGAAGTAAGCACATCAGAAGTAAGCGAACACGAAGATCTAATCTAGGGACTGAAAATGAACGAGAGAACATCCGTTCCCTCACTGATTTTTTTTTTAAGCAAGGAAATGAAGGTTGGAGAGGTAAAGGCAGAGATGATGTTACACTGGGTAATTTCCTCTTATCCTCATGCATCCTCTCACAAGCAAGCACTTACAAAGGACCTGCTGCAAATAAACATGGTACAAAGGACTGCAGGGAATTCCAGCGGGGGGAGACAAGCAAGCTCCCTGCTCCGTGTGCTTCAATGTCTGATGGCCAGCTGGATTTTATAGCAGATGAAGCTGGCAGAGACCTTCCTATCTATCTGAAGTGATGAGGTGAACGGACTACAGAGGCATGAATAGATATGAATAGCATAGAAGGTGACGTGAGTCCTCAGGGTGATTCTATTAAAGAACCATCACGTATTATTGGAAGCTAATAAATACTCATACTCTAATCAGAACGGCAGCTCACTTGAGTGAGAAGTGACCTGAACTGTGCCTTTGATTTCAACCTTAAGGACAAACAAGAAACAAGAGCAACAGCAAGGAAACAGCTTCCTAAATAAAAGATAGTGGAAAAGGCTAAAATGGAAATTTGCTGCTTTGACAAAATGGTAACAGAAATGGGGTGGGGTGGGGTGGGGGGGGGTGAGCCCAGGCTCTAACTTCTCCATGCTCACCTTCAACATGCTATGTTTATAGGCCTTGAATACAATAGTATTGTGTTAGAATCCCCACCATATATGTTACCTTTTTATTGGAAAAAAAGCATGCAAGAAGAAAATAATAATGCATGTGAAGACTTTATTAGTGTTTCTTAAGCTATTCCTGGGTGTGTATCAGCAGGCTTAGCTCTTGGATACAGCTGATGGGAGAGTCATTTTCAAGTGTTAAAAACATTAGATTCCACCCTGAGAGCTAGCTGGTGTTACTGATATATTAATTATTTAGAATCCCTTTTTTATAAGCCCTGCCTGTGTTTTCAGCGGACAAAGAAGAGGCAACCACAGCTGTCTTTTAATCACAGGTTCAACCAATCTGGCAGCCTGAGGGGATGATGAGTTCAGATCTCAGACACTGTAACTTGATAATCCAATACTCACAGTTTCCTGTCTAAATTTTCCTTTGGAAGCTAGAATTAGTCAATTCACTATCAAATTTCATTGTGACTAAATGGAACAAAAGAAAACAAACACCCTTTGTCAGTCTCAGTTAAAAAAAAAATCAATGTGTACAGCCTCCTTTAATGGCAGAGAAAGTTAATGACTGTTGTACATCATTTGTGACACAAGAAAACCATGGATATGTAAGAGTCGCAACTGAATCTTTTCTTGTGTGGCTTCTTGCTGTTTTCATCTCTGTCAGGCAGGTTATTGACTGAGATGTGCCTCCTTTTCTTAAGGAGCATGTGGAACATGCACAGTTTACGCTTTAGAAAAACAGTCAAAGTTAATTCTTCCATAACACAAATGGAAAGAGTGTGATAGCATCAGTCCCATCTCCGAACAATGCCGCTGGTCAAAGCCTTCCTCCTCCTTGTGAAGTTCAGAAGGGAAAGTAGGGCAGTTTGGGGCTGCTTTGAGGAGGGCACAGTCTTGTGTCAAAAAGAAAGCACAACGGGCTTCCAAGTTGCAACCCAGAGTTGAAGGGATCTTTCTCTGCAGCTCAAGCGCCATTACAAGTTCTCAACACCAGAGTTAGGGTTACAGCGTAGCCACACAACAGCAGTCCAGCTCCCCAGCAGGGTACCAAACTTGACGACTGTAGGTCATAAGCAACAGGATGTGGCAACTTCTCTTTATCATCACCCAAATCAGTAATGAGAACAAGAAATGAAGAAATACACTCTTTTGTTTGGTTTTTGAAGTCGAAATTTCTGTTATTTTTTTAATTATTATTTTCAGTTTGAAGTTTGAGGAACCTCAACTATCTGAAATGAGCCCTCTTTCCTAACACATTTAGTTCCTCAAACAAAACTCACATAATCCGTGTAATGAGTTCAAGAAAGGGGCACTAAGAGTTGACAAAGCAGATTGGGCAAATCAGCACAGTACAAGGACGGTAGGCAGAGTCTTCCTAGAAGACGACTCTCTACTTTCTATAACTTATACCAAAACTACCATAAAGAAGCCAGGTTGTAATCAGAGAGGTCAGGTGAGTCTCGGGGCCTGCTTCAATGTTCTAAACAACTCCATTGTGGGGTGAGACCGGCAACACTCCCCATCCCAGCCTACACAGGTTCATCTCCACACCCAAGCATCTGAAGCACAGCTCACGAGAAACGCCCCTTAAGTAACCGGTTTGCCACCAGTTTCGACGATGAGGAGGGTCAGACAGAATGGGTGCAGATTCTGAATTCGCCCCTTCTTTCACAAGCTGAGCGACCTTAAGTGTGCTGCTTAAAACTGTCCAGTATTTTACTTTCACATCTGTGGCTCAATCCCTTGAAAATTCGGTGTGAATTACCTCAGTCAATATTTATGAAATAGTCTAGACTGAGCTGGGAAGAGCAAAAGATACAGAATCAATAATGGCCAGCTGGTCTTGGCAGCACAGAGGGAAACACAGAATTCATGCAAGCAGACTGCAGATTGCTTAGAGCGTATGCCCAACAAGCCTCACAAGGCAACTTGTTTGGGTTGTGAGATTCTCCAGAGCCCAGAATAGTTTGACTGCTACAAACACCCAGTGGACCACGAGACAAGGAGAAGTCACATGGCACTTTCCCGGTCCTCAGGAGAGACTGATTGATTGTTCCTCAGTTGCAGATGTCTCCAAACAGCTCACAGAACTAAACCAGAAGATCCAGGGGGAAACTCGCCAGAGGCTTTCGCTGTTTGACATAGCTCAGACCTAGATCCTAGACCCTGCCTAAAGGACACCTGAGGATAAGGCAACGTGACGAGTAGATCTTCCTGGATACACACACAGGACTACCTCCCAGAGAAAGAGATGAGCACCCTGCTGTCTTTTTCTGGCCCTGGGAGAAGCTACAGCATCTGCAAGGAAAAGCTCCTGTATGGATCCCCTCTGTCTCATGGCCACTGACACTTAAAAATAATTCCAACATCAGCACAATCTAAGCCAGAGCAATATACCCAAAGGGAACAAAAATGTATTCTTAGGTTGTAAAGAAAACGTAAAATGACCCACGAATCTTCAAAGGCCATGAGCAGAAGCATAGTATGCTCATGGTGCTAAAAATGAATGAAGGGATGAGAGAGTTGGCAAAAGTTTAGGGAAAATAATGTCTACCAAGGCTGAAGGTGTGATGCTGACTTCTAATTTTTTTTCAAGGAGAAACACTATCTTCCTGTCCTGCCTGGTAGCATAGCTAATAAATAAAGGAAGGAATTGCTTCTGCTTCCTAATAAAAGAGAATAGGAAAATGTTTCCACATAATACCCTATGTAAGTGTCTCATTACTCCTGTTTATTTATCTTCGTGTACAGCTCCCCAAACGTAGGGAAGTTTTCTGTATGCTGATCATTAAAGTAGTGGTGCCTGCCAGAAACCAGTATGCAGTAGTGCCCATTACAAACCAGTACACAGAGATATCCATTCGAACCAGTATGCAGCAATGTCTATTACAAACCAGTGCACAGACATGTCCATTCAATCCAGTACGCAGAGGTGCCCATTACAAACCAGTGCACAGACATGTCCATGAAATAACTGTCGAACAAGTGAGTGAAGAAGTGAAAAGACAGAGATGATCCCGGTCCTCACAAATTGCAATGTGGAGACAGTCACGTGCAGATACGGGAAGAACAGGCCACTGCTGTATCAGACAGATCAGGAAACTAACCCAGACCTAGGGAGATGGAGAATGCTTCTGCGAGGAAGTGGTATTTGTCATATGACCTTAAAAAAAGAGAAGTTAAACAAACAAAAACAAAAGTCAAGATTCCATGTGAGCGATATGAATCAGAAAGAGATTGAAAACTCATCCACAGAGATGGTTTAACTAGCTTAAAGAAAAATGATATTACAGCCTGTAGTTCTAAGTTCTCACTTGGAAGCCTGGAAGAAAGCTAACGGCAGTTGAATAGCACTCCAGTTCTCAAGTGGCTGTTGCTCCCTTACGGAGCCTGAGACTGAACCTTGCTCGCCTTTATATGTACATATTCTTTTACTCATCTCAAAACAAAAAGTGGCAAGAGGCCAGATGTTGGTGGCGCACGCCTTTAACCCCAGCACTCGGGAGGCAGAGGCAGGCAAATCTCTGTGAGTTCAAGATCAGCCTGGTCTACAGAGCGAGTCCAGGACAACCTCCAAAACAATACGGAGAAACCCTGTCTTGAAAAACCAAAAAAAAAAGTGAGAAGACAAGCCAGTTATAATCATAGCTGTGTACCTGATAGGACTATAGAGAGAGAGGGAGGGAGAGAGAGAGGAAGAGAAAGAGAGAGAGAGAGAGAGAGAGAGAGAGAGAGAGATGAATCTGTAGCAAAAAAAAGACACTGAAAGTTTTTAAAAATGTTCTATACAGCATTCTTTTGACTTGACAAATCGAGTTGTTTATGAGTCTTTAGTCTTTCTTTAGCTTGAATCTTGTCACTATTGACATTTATCCTTTCTTCACAAGAGTACAAAGAAGAGAAAACAATTGAACAAGAGTACAGTGCGAAGAGATCAGGAGATCAGAACCTTAAGTAGAAAAACACACAATATTAGCTTTGCAACCCTGTCTTAATGAGCCAGGGAAAATTTGAGTTTAAACTGAAAAGGTGCTTTGCTACATGCAAACCCACATAAGGCAGACAGGATTTTGTGCTTTGTCTTGCTACATTAGAACATATAGAATGTTCTTCAGTAACTAGAGAAATCCATTCAACTATAAATACAGAGCATTATAGGACCCTCAAACCAAAACTCACAAATCTCACCCAAAGAAGCAATTGCATTATGTGAGATTTCCCCTTTCTTTTTAGCTAATCATATTGTCCAAAGAAAAACACATTAACTGAGAAACTAAATAAACCTCTATTAAGAAATGAGATTTTTTTCCAAGCACATCTGGTAGATTTATTTTGTTACTTCTCTTTTTGTTGCAATCACTGAGTACAAAGATTTGCTACTTATTTCAAAAGAATAGAACTATTCATCCAGTGGGAAGAAATTCAATAAGTATTAAGTGATGAGGAAAATACAAGGCTAAGACAAAGCTAAGCAAATATTCTTTCCATGAGTAATAGAATAAAAGTAAAAGAAAGGACATTGGGTTAAGAGACCTTGCAGGCAAAGATTTAATTGGTTGATCTGACATTTCTTAAAAGATTGCTTTCTATGTGTTTAAAAAAAGCAAGAAAGAAACTTCCATGCTAGGAAGTGAGTTAAGAAAGCACGTTGTCGTCCCCATGGTGATGGTGTGGTAACCTTGTAGTATTGAAGGTAAGAGCATCCAAAGGTCAGCATACTGCACATGCTATAAAAGCGAAGTTGAAATAAAAAGCAGGATGATAAAATAAGAGGAAAATTAGACACTTGATGAAAAGAAACTATGCCACCATCATAAAGGCAGGTAAAATAAGATGTCATCAAACTTTGCTGCAAAAGTCAATTTTGATGACAAATGATAAACTGTAATATCTAAAGCAAAATGAGAACAGAAGACATCACAGGTTCTCGTGTGAATACCTAAGTAGTTTTGAGATGCTCTTAGTTTGAGCAGAATTATGTAGTCACTAATGGTCTCCCTCTCTGCTCAGCCATGATGGAAGCTCATCTCCAATGTTAAGCAGTTTGCCTTTCTGCAACCAGTTTATACAATGATAGAGAAGGGAAACGCTGAGTGAAAATAAGCCAGCCATTAATTTGCTAGACAAAGAATATAGTTGGAAGGGCTCATTAATCTTGAATACCAGCAAAGTAGTTTCCTAAGCATTTATTATAAAGAAGATGTAATCTGGGCATTGAGAACACATGCCTGTAATCTCCAGAGTACTCAATAGGCTTAGGCAGGATTGCTGCAAGTTCAACACCAGGGCTCGGCTCCATAACAAGTTTCAGGACAGTCTGGGCTACAGAGTGGGACCTTGTCTAAAGGGGAAAGAAAAGTTGGTTTTTAAAATACTAAACACTGAGATCCTCTTGTTTGGCAAGGCCTTTTTCTGTTTTTAAACAATTGTTCCCATTTGCTTTTAGATCACATTAAAGACTTCCACTGAAAAACGACTGAGTTTGCTGTCATCAAACCATCCCCCTCCTTTAACTTCACTTGGTTTCAACCCCACCTACTGAACTGAAGTTCAAGCACTAACCACCCAGAAGTAGGGCAGACCCCACAGGTTAAGGCCCTAGTCTTCTACCAAACTTGTCATTCGGATGTCACCTGCCTTTCTGACTACAAGTCTGGGTGCTTTCATCACGTATGACAAGTCTCTAGAATAGCTCATAGGACTTAGGAAAGTGCCATATTTATGATAACGCTTTCGCTATAAAGGGGTTAGGCTCTCCTAGCGTCTTGTGCTTGCTTAAATCGTTTACCAAGGTGGGTGTGCTTGGAGAAATCATTGGCCGCACAGTTGAACTCATTCCTGGAGGTTCCATGGGCCTATGTTCCATCCCTCTTATCCTGTTATGGGCCTTGCTGGAGAATGGTCCCCATCTGAAATTACCCAGGGGTCCACCAAAAATTGCCTCATTAAAATAGGCACAGGTGTTATCTCAGCATTTTGGAGCCATAAGCATTCCTGTCATTTCAGAAATCCTACGGGCTTTAGAAGCTCTATGCCAGGATCTGGAACAAAGACTAGATTAGTTCTTTATTAAAGAAATTGATAGCATTAAATCAAGAAATGCAAAATGCCCCCAAATCGAGAGATACTTGGAAGATTTGTGTCTGCTACTTATAGTATACATATGAAATATGTAAGTTATAGGTTAGATTGGGGCATATAAATATAGGTTTTATGACATATAAATATAAGCCTGTAAGGTAAGAAAACATTGATTTTACCCCCAAAAGGGTTGACTTGTGGCAAATTATAAAATCAAAATAGTTTATTTTTCTTCAAAACTTTCTGTTTCAATACTTGCTCCTCTACATGGATCTCAGTCCTGCTTGTAACTGCAAACTCTTTTACTCAAAGAATTAAAATTGGCAACTATGTATGGAGCAATTTCAGAATATTGCCCTTAGGAGGCACCTGTTTGTATTTATCAGTCTTAAAACAAAAGAGGCAAATTGTGCTTAAAAACTGAGTGACACTGTATATCGTAGGCTGGTAATCCTTTGCTCTATATCTAAAATTCATATATGAATGAGTACATACCATGTTTGTCTTTTTGTGACTGGGTAACCAACCTCACTCAGGATGGTTTCTTCTAGTTCTATCCATTAGGGGTGAGGGAGTTAGGAGAAAGAGAAGGAGAGAAGAAGAGGGAAGAGGAGGATGTGAGGGAGCAGGAAGATTGAGTAAGGGGAAGAATAGAGGAGAGCAAGAAAAGAGATACCATAATAGAAGACATTATAGATTTAAAGAGAAATCTGGCACTAAGGATATGTCCAGAGATCTACAAGGTTGACCCCAACTAACAATCTAAGCAATAGTGGAGAGGTTACCTTAAATGTCCTCCACCTATAATGAGATTGATGACTACCTTATGTGCCATCCTAGAGCCATCATCCAGTAGCTGAAGCAGATACCCACAGCTACACACCGAGCTGAACTCCTAGAATCCAGTCGCAGAGAAGGAGGAGTGATAAGCAAAAGGGTCAAGATCAGGCTGGAGAAAACCACAGAAATAGCTGATCTGAACAAGAGGGAGCTCATGGACCCCAGACTGATAGCTGGGAAACCAGCATAGGACCATCCCAGACCCCTTGAACATGGGTTTCAGTTAGAAGATCTAGACAGTCTATGAGGCCTCTGGTAGTAGATCAGTATTTATCCCTAATGTACAAATGGCCTTTGAGAGCCCATTCCACATAGAGGGATACTCTATCAGCCTAGACACACATGAGAGGGCCTAAGCCCTGCTCCAAATGATATGACAGACTTTGAAGATCCCCCATGGAAGGCCTCACCCTCCCTGGGGAGCAGAAAGGGGATGGG
This sequence comes from Mesocricetus auratus, assembly GCF_017639785.1. Lineage (NCBI taxonomy): Eukaryota > Metazoa > Chordata > Mammalia > Rodentia > Cricetidae > Mesocricetus > Mesocricetus auratus. Next base: position 46,368,271 of record NW_024429266.1, read on the forward strand.
ATAAGGGGCTGGTGGAGTACAGGGGAGGAGAGGAAGGAGAGAGAACTGGGATTGACATGTAAAACAAGCTTGTTTCTAATTTGAAATTTTTTAAAAGGGAAAAAAACCGAGTGACATGAAAAAGATACTTTTTCAGTATTTAAAGCATGAACATTTAATGAGAAACATCATAAAGGTGGCTAAAGGGAGGGAGTCAGTGTCTCAAGAGTCCTGAAAAACTAGCAGGATTTCAGAGCATGGTGAAAAGTCAAGAACTTGCCAAGCTGAAGATAGAGACCTGAGTCTCAGAAATTTGGGAGCCATTCTGTGAACCCCTGTGGCCTCAGCAATGCCATGTAGCTGGTGTGCTGGGTCTGAGACTGCAGAGCTGGCTGGAGAATATTGTAGGGTTTCTATAGTTCATGCCAAGGAGTCTGAATGTTACTCTGCAGGCAACAGAAAGTCATAGAGAAAACTGCTTCAGTCTGCCTCAAATTTCTCTTCCATTTGTCCTTCAAGAGCTCATAGACAAAAATTGGACAAGTTAAGAAATTACTGAAATATTCCAAACAATAAATAGTGTGGTGCTAGACAAAAAGTAAGAATCCCAGAAAAAGAAAACCAGGAGAATTAAGAAATTGCTGATTTAGGAGCATAGTGGCACATGCCTTTAATCTCTGTGAGTTCAAGGCCAAACTGAACTACATAGTGAATTCCAGGAGAAAATAAATTATTACTGGGGCATTAACAGGGGCCACTGAAGAGAATGCCTGAATGTGCACGGGCCTAGCTGGGAGCTTGGTGTCACTGAAAGAAGAGTTGCACACATGCTCTCCCAGAACTCAGAAGGCTGAGGAGGGTGGGTTGTAAGCCTGAAACAAGCTACAAATCACAGCTCTCATTTCCATAACCATTGGGAACACAGAAAGCTTAGCAGAAGCAATTGCAAGAGTATCTGATCCTTTATTTTCCAGGTCGATGAAACTGGAATTTATGATTTGTCAAGCCACATGGCAGTCAATAAAACAGTTGTAAAACCTACGTCCATGATCTTTCCATCCTCTCTTCCAATGCAGTTTTCCCCTAACTCACAAGTGCCCCATCTGTCTCCTTCTTATCCAGCTAACCTGCCTGGGTTTAGCACTAGACATGGGTTCTTAGGCTCTGTGCTCGAAACTCAAGGGGGAGGAAGAGCAGCAAACTTTAAATCTAGGTAGTTAATCAGGACACATGTTGGCTACAGAGTAACATATAACCAATAAATAAGTCATTATACCCCTACAAGAAACCTGAAAATTGGTTAATTACAAAACAAGATGGCTTAGAGAAGTTTAAAACAAGAAAGATGTAGTCAGAATATTTCTAAAAGATTGCTCCTCAGTTTAATTGAAAACTACCTTGCAATAAACAGTCATCTGGCTAAAATTGATTCAGGGTTCACATTTTTAAATTCCCTAGCTAAAGCATTACATCTAGAAAAATACTGGTGTTTCATTAACAAACAGTGGTATTTACTATAATTATAACAGTGCTATTTACTTAAATTATAACATAAGGCATTTTAATCTTAGCATCCTCAGCATGATTCTCACCCTCTCTTCATCATCATTTCTAATAAACCTTCTTCCGTGTTCTTCAGAGGTAATCAATTTGGGGATGCAAGTCTTGCGATGATGCTTTGGTGTTGTGTATGGTACACCCATCTTCAACATGGTCACTCAATAATCTTACAAAGGGACCCCCAATCAGTTTGCAGCACTGAACAGGGCCCTGTCTCACTCACAGATCCATGTGGAATTCTCTTTTCACATTCACCTCTTTAACCTCTTAATGCTGCTCATCTTTGGGGTTGTGCATCCTTTCCTTACATAGTACTGCTGGACCAGACTACAGAACAGTTTGGATTGGAACACCATCATGGGATATATCATGCCATATGGTAGTCATGACTTGTCTGACTTTTAAACAGTGAGAGCATGAATTTTGTTCCATTCTGTTTTCTACCTCCACATGACAGTATGTAGCATGTGACTGCATGTTATAAAAAGAACAGAAGTGTATCCAGCCAATTCATCAATGACTTCTCTGTGCCCAAATAAATATAGCATGTGAATGAATATAGCAATGTATTTGACTGTTTTTCTCCTCTTTCCAGTGTCCTGGAACCTGTTATTTAAAAATCAAGTTTGAAAGTCATGTCTAGACCTTCCAAAGAAGGTAAGGACAAAAAGTTGCAGATGTAATTCCTTTTGCGAAACATGAGCTATTTTTAAAGCAGCCCTTTGGACCATTCCAGGGAAAGTACTGGGCACTAGAGCATCCTCTCATCAGCTACCTCTCCAAACTGATTATTTCTGAAGGACACAGGAAGGTTTGTTAGACATAAAATGATGGGAAATGAGAAACAAGGAGATATGTAGACAGGGACACCAAGCAAAGGATGCTGAATAATAAAAGATGGATTGAGTTTGGCACTAAAACAGATAGGGCATGTTTCCAAAGAGGGCAAATGTGTGATCAAAGAGATTAGAAAGAAAGAGTATTTGAGTTGAAAAGTCTAGAAGCTATTAAATTAGCGGTTTCATTTGTTTGGACTAAGCTGTGTTTTCTTTGAAAAGGCAAGTTCCTAACCTCAGAACTGCTTTTGATGAACACCCATAGAAAACAAGGTTTTGTTCAACCATGTCTGACAAAGCACCGTGTAAATCATTCAGAACCATGGGCAGGGGACCAGAATGCCAGCAATTAATTAGGACTAGCTTTCATTCTCCTGCCCAGGGTTAAAAAGTTAAAAAGTATTGTGCCTAATATACGAAAGCTTTCATTCAGCTGCTATGTCCGGAAGTATCCATTGTCAAACATTAGACATAACAAAACCAAAGATATATGGCTCCTCACATCATTTTCTTAAGTATTTACAAATACATCACCTCTGACAATAGATTAGCCACTCAGCAATTTAAGAGAACAGAGTTAACATCTTTATAATCTTGACAAGAAAAAAAGTATAAATTTTAAGATAGCAAACTTCATTATGGAATCTTGCTCAATATTCTGCAAATAAACACACTCAGCCTTCATAGTAGCAGCTTCATTATAAAGGCTTAATCAGTAACCACATAAAAACTCCACAAATGAAACACTTGTTGGGGACTAATGGAAATATGGATCTATATGGAAATACAGAAAATTGGGATCTCAAGTAAGAACTATGAAATTGAGAGCTAAGGGTGAAAAAATGCTAATAGGATGCTAACTGATTTACGATCTGTTTCGGTCATGTGTGACAAGTAAATAGTGCAAAGAAAATTTAATGTTTTGAGAATCATTTTAAAATAATTATACACCCGTTCATGATTTAGTTCTCCAATCTAAAGGCTAACTCATTTTTATTCATCGGCTATGTGCCAGTAATGAGGCAACTACATCAAAAGATCTGCTCCAAAGGAACTCACATTCTCATTGCACAAGCTGACATCTGAATAGTTGCCAAAAAGGGAGTACGCTTTGGCAATGAAGGAACTGGAGTGTGCTAGAAGATACCCAAAGTCAACCTCCACCTCTATGTGTGTGTACACATGCGAGCACATCATCATGTACACATGTCTACATGGCACACGATATGTGCATGTGCACACACACACATACACACACACACACACACACACACCAGAGCAATGCCATCTAACAGTCAGTCCATTCCTAGTATTTTTCATGGGCCATTTTCATTAGATACACCCTGCAATGTGGAACCAATTTGTCTCAGTAGACAGTGCCTGTTTATTTGTTCATTTTAGTGCTTTTCACAATGAGTGTAATTTTTTACTACTATGTGTAAGTAGCTGTCATAACACATAAGACCTTTCACTGACATATTTTTTAATAATCTCTGTGAGAATAAAGAGTTCATGTTAAGAAATGTGTTTAATTCCCCTTTTTACCATAAACTATTGATGTTCTCAGAGGGTCCTTCTGATGGGTGAGTCCATTCAGAGACCTCACTTCCTGTCCACTCCACACCCCATCACAATAATGACTTTAGATTCTTCTCAACTACGCGATTTCTAAAACTCAAACTTCTTCACTAGAAAGTCACTGACTTTTTAGTCCACCTGAGCAACACCAATATGTATATGTGCCTATGGAAATGTTTTGGGGAAATGAATACATTATTCTGCAATGAAATCCCTCACTGTACAATGAGCAGAGCCTAAAAGAAGCATTGTCACTGCAGAGGTGTGGCTGAAGGTCTTAGCATAGGAGTTGACAGCTGTTTGTAATACGCCAGAGTGAGCTTTAGTCATGTTTGTCTGTCATCTGACAATTTGAACACGTTTGAACTTGCTCTTAGTTCATTATGTTTTTAACCAATAATCAGAAGTAGAAGGCGAACCAGTTGGAAAAAAGAAAGGTTCAATTGGAGGGGGTGCAGATCGATATCTACATATACGAACTTGTCAAAAGCTCATTAATTAATTAACTAATTAATGATTTGTCGAGCCTGCTACTGTATTTCAACTTAGCAGCAATCACCGAAGCTGAGTATGCGTTCTTGGCCTCAGCACGGCCCTCTCCTCTTCTCTCTTACTCTGTCTGCGTTCCCCCTTCTCTGCTGTCCCTGCTTGCTCTCTGTGACATGTGACTTCGCTGTATGTTTTAGAGCCTTGGTTAACAACCTTTTTGCATGATTTAAAAACACAACAAAGCTGTGCCTGCTGGCAATTGCTTGTCTCCCCAGCACGAGGGAGGCAGAAGGATTGCTGTGATTGATTTGTGAGGCCATCAGGACTATTATTAGTAACACAGTTAACCCCGAATTACATGGAGTATTGAGTAGAGGTGGTCATTTTTCTAAATAGCCACACATTGTATAGAGTGACTTATTATTTCATTGATTAGTTATAACTTTACTTTTTCAGGCAAAAATATTTAAAAGAATCCACACACAAAGAGACTATATTTAGAAGCATTGAGTATCATATAAAATGCTAGTCAAACAATTGGTCATCAGTAGGAGACTTAACTCATCTGAGACTATATGCTACGAGAAAGTCCGAGAGTGCGGAGGTCCCTGCAGGTATCTTACAAGGAAGCAAACCCATGAAGAGATAAGAATGAAAACTCGGTGCAGATTTCGGGAACTATAATGCCAGGTGGTTCATTGTCAGCATATTTAAAACACAGTACAATTTTGGAAAAGGTTTCTAGGCAACAATCAGGTAGATCAGTCAAATTCCAGTGGCACAAGAAAGTTTAAGGTGTGACTACAGGAAACTCTTTTACAAAGTACATGTGACCATGAGGGAGGGTTCTACAGATAAAAGACCTAGACTCTCTGACTGACAGCATAGAGGTCAGCAGGATTAAGAACATGTGACATCTCCCCTAAGGATGGGTACCTGTCTAGGGAGGACAGTCTGGGATAATCATTCTGGAGAATTTGGGTGAGGTCTGCCTCTATAGCAAAAAGTGGTTGAGGTCTGCCTCCACAGCAAAAAGGTCACCAGGTCATTAGCAAAATCCACTCTCAGCTTTCTGGATGGAATGCAGGCATCTGATTTTTATCTCCTTCATTGAGGAGACACCCCTGCATGATTAACATTCCTGGCCCTGTTAGTCCTTCTTTGTGAGTACAAGGACCCTTGTGGCCTTGTACTCACAAGAGAATTTCACAAAGAGAGTTTGTGGAAGAGAACTTGAGGCCTAATCACAGGACCCCAGTTGAGTAGTCAGATCTCAGACATTTAAGCCATTCCAGCTAAGTCCACAGACACCTCAGGATAAAGATGAGCTATTTGAATAGATCTCTGTGCATACTCAAATTTTTAAGCAAGACATAGTGCTGCATGCCTGAAATTTTAGTACTTACAAGGTAGAGACAGAAAGATCAGGGTTGAAGGATAACCTTGAAAACATAGCAAGTTTAAGGACAGCCAAGGCTACATTAGATCCTGTCTCAGAAAAAAAAAAAATGAAAAATGGAGGAATGTTGTTTTAAGCATAAAAAAGTGTCTTAAACTTTCTCTAACTGTAATTGCAAATTGCATTCCACAAAACTAAGCTGACAAAACAGACTACCATAATCACAATGTTCTGCTCTTTGAAAGACACTGTGAAAAAAGCAAACTGAATTTTAGGACAAAAGAGTTACAAAACATTTATCTGATAAAGGACTTGCATCTAGGATATGTGATGAAATCTCAATGCAAAATAACACCCCAGTTTTTAAAAAAATGATCAAAAGATTTGATCAGATGTTATCTCCAAGTCCACATATGACAAATAAACACGTCTGAGAAGTTACATCATAAGTCAGTAGTGTTATGCAAATACAGGTAAGAAAAAGAAATGCTACATGGCTTTTAAATGGCTAAATCATAACTAAAAATAACAATATCAGGAACCACAAGGAACCGAATAAACTAGAACACATATAAAGTTGGTGAAAATATAAAAACCTCAGAAAACAGGCTGACACATTATTAGCATGTAGTTACCATAATACATAGGATTCCCACTGTTAGATGTTTATTAATAAACTTTTTTCACAAGACACTGTACATGAATGTTGATAGTGGCATTATTCATAATCAACAAAACTGGCATAAGAATAAAGAAACTATGCTGTATCTCTACTGTAGAATAGCATTCAGTGTTAGGAAGGAACAAAGAAACAGCATGTTTCTTAACAACATGGCAAATACAGTGTTCTAAGTGAAAGAAGGCAGACATTACATTAGTCATATATACCATTCCATTTATATAATGTTCTGTAAAAGTCAAAATTAAAGCAAGCTGATCCATGATTGCCTGTGGTCAGCAGTGAAGAGGAGTTGAAGGAGATTTTGGAAAGCTCTGGACTAGTCTGCATGTGATATTTTTGTATAGTTACCTCCTGTGAATTGCAATATTCTCTCCTAGAACAAGGCTCAGCAAAGCTAATAAGTAAATAAAACACACAAGGCTCAGGAAGTAAACAAAACTGGACAGTCTCAGAAAGCTCATGAAACAAGATTCACAAGTCTCCCCCCTGAGGTTATGTAAGCAGTAATGAGTGAATAAAAGAGAGAGTTTTTCCCATGTGCCAAGCTGCAGGGAGCTCCAGGGTTGCTCGGGTGGGTTGTTCTGTGATATAACTCGCCTTTGAACATAAATGTTTCTGCAGAAAACCTCTCACCTACCCTCCTGTAGACAACCCCTCTCCTATACTCCTTCAGGTAGCCACAGTAAATGCAATGATTCAGTAAGGTAGATTAAGATATGTAGTGGCATCTTGCCTTGCCAGTGAATCTGTGTTAGTGGCCACACCCCTTTGGGCGTGACTTCAGGTGCATACATGAACAGAAGGTGGAGAAGCGTGGGGCCGGATCTCTCTCTCTCTCTCTCTCTCTCTCTCTCTCTCTCTCTCTCTCTCTCTCTCTCTCTCTCTCGGGTCACAGATCCCATCAGAAGGGCAGAGACTGCATGTTCTGGAACAGGAAGGCCGTGGTGGTTCTTTATTACTGTCTGTGTAAGTTGTTTCCCAATAAAATACCTATTTATCATTTATCTTGGGTCTAGTGAATTCATTAATACCTTGCTTTCAAAGATAGAATCATTTATTGAATTTTTGAACTCAGGAAATTCTCCCAAATAGCTAGACCTTAAGGCATCTGCTACCATACCTGGCAATCCTTCAGATATGACAGGATGTGTAAATCCTAAAGAACTTACATGTCTGTTTATTACATTCTACGTATAGTAAGCCAGATGTGGAAAATATTATATAAGTATACTCTTGTGTTTTATTTACTTTGGAAAGCCTTTATACAGCCAAATGGAGATTAGTAGCAATGGTGACAATGAGAGCTACAATTTGTTAAGCAACTACAAATATCCAGACCCTTGGCAGTTGTCCAGAGTATTCCCATTGTCCAGAGTAGGAAACAGATGCAAAGGAGCCACCCTAAACTAGGACCTCTTTTAAAATAAAATTTCCGATACAACTGTGTATTTCAGAGTTGTGCACAAGACCTTGTATTTGGCAAGCGCGGGGCAGATGAATTAAGCATGTGCCATGTCCCATAGTATTCTCACATTTGGAATACACATGAATGTCTCACTTTGCCCTATAAAGCCTTGCGTTGCCCAGCACTTGCCTGACAGTGAAGCCATTACAGTCTCCTTGATAGTAACCAAGCAGCCACACCTTCTTCAGTTCCCTAACACTGAAAAGTGTTGGGCACTGACTCTGAATGTTGCTTCCAACTCTAATCTTATCCCTAGCTCTGCTACTCCATCTTTCCACGGGTATGTTCTCCTAGGTATTTGGCTTTCAGTTTACTTTCCATCTCCTTAGGAAGAGCTTCCCAGGTCTGGAGAGATGGCTCAGCAGTCGTCAGCACTTCCCGCTCTTTGAAAGGACCCAAGTTCAGTCCTCAAAAGGGTCTGACACTTTCTTCTGGCCTCCATGAGCACCTGCTCATGTGGGGACACACACACACACACACACACACACACACACACACACACACAGTTAAAAGAAATTTAAAGAAAGAAAGATCTTAACTGTCAGTATAAAAGAGCCACAGCATTATGCCCTACAGATTAAAATTTTGCATTGCACTTGTCATATTCCAATCTCTTTCTTTTTATTTACTTGCATGCTTGCTGGCTTTCTCCTCTGCTAGATCAGCACAACAGGACCCATAGTTTTCCACTTACAACTCTTAAGTTTAGTAGAACAATGAGGAAGTTGGTCCTTCGTTATACACCGAAGAGAGCAAGGCTATCATTTGCCTTGCTCAATACTGTCTCTGGAAAATGGGATCTCTGCCATGGAACGAGAGTTCTGTTGACAGATAGTCAATAAAGAACGCTCTGTTTCACGCTGTTTGCATATGGCTATGCAGGACTTGAGAAGTGACTTGTGTGTAACCTGATTCCAGTGGCCCGACACGTGAAATCTCTCTGAAATTCTCTAGCGTTCATCCATATGGTCCTTCCCTCTCTAGCTGGCAGCAGTGTCCGGTAACTAAAACAGGTTATGGAAATTAGCAGCTGTGACACTGACTCCAAAGCCCTGCCAGGGTATTTCCCAGCAGGTGCCAAGTTTAAATATAGGATGCAAGGGAATGCCCTGCTGCCAGCATGGAGTAGGGTACCAGACAACTGTCGTGCTCGGGATCCCGCTGGGCCAACTGTTTCTTTGATGACATCCATGTCTGCATCGCCACACTCTAGTCAAATGGGCATCCCTTTCTCAGATACTCAGTCACTGCTTTATGGCAATGGAAAGTAAAGAACCTACTTGGTATTTTATGCAAAATGCATGAAATTGTGTCCTGTCTTTCTTGACTTTAGAATCCCTCAGATGTTTGTTTCTAGCCCAAAATGCCTACAACTTGAATACAGCCTTTTTACTGATTTAGCCAATTCTTAATCTTGAAAACAGCTAAAAAAGAAAGGTTCCACAAAACATCCTCAACTTCTCTCCCAGAGGGGCTATGAACAAAACCCACAGCATAAAGGCTGTGGAGATGTACTTCGCTGAAGAACTTTAAATGCGGCTTTTTTATAATCCTAGCTTGGGACTATCATTACCCATGGTAAATGCTCCATGAACCTTTTAATTTGAGAGTAACTCGAAAATGGGAAAATCTGTCTCAGTGCAACAAACAAGATGGCTAGTTTGGACACGGAGGAATCACACTGTTCTGAAAACTGCCAAGGAAAGAATTTTTCAGTTTCCCTTGGCAGTGCCTCAGACTGGCGAGCAGAGATTGTGGAACAGCAATAGAACATGGGCTTTGCATTGATGTAGCATGTACAGATCCAAAATCAATGGGGCTCTCTGATTTAGTTTGGTTTTGCTGTTTTATGTTTGTTGAAACAGGGTCTGTGGAGCTCAGGCTGCCTCAAAACTGCTAGGTAGCCAAAGCTGGCATTGATCTCTTGTTCCTCCTGTCTCCGCCCCCCATCCCCATCCCCACAAGTGCTGAGAATGCAATCATCTGCCAGCAGGTGTAGATTTTAATTATAGTCTAGCATAAACAACTTGCCAATATACGATAGGAAGAAAGCAGGATACAAAGTTATCTAGGTAGAGCCATCTACACAGATAATCTACACTGTAATTTACTATAGAGGCTGAGGCAAGACTCTAGGACCAACCTTAACTACAGAGTAAGACCCTGTTCTATAAAGCAAAAAGTAGCAACTAAGTGAAAGTGTCTTTTTTAGTTAAAAGAAAAATATTAATGTCTGTAGAACAAAGTACTGCTCCATCTTTTTTTAATTTTGGTTCTTTGATTTTTTTTGTATCTTAAAACATTTCTACAAATTAATATGTAGAGTTAAACTTTTATAAAAATGTTTCAGTATGTATTCCCATGTTCAATTACTATGAATAGGCACAAAGGAAAACTTGTATGGACAGGACAGAAGGTGACATACCTCAAAGTTCAAGTGCTTTTTAGCACCTCTGCCAAGGTTTCAATAAATCATGCTGCCAGCCCCACATTGGCATGCCAGGGAAAGCAGAAAAAGCTTTAAGGGCAGGTCAAAGGAGGAAGGGCATGGCCCCCCGAGGGGGTTGGGGGGGAAACATGCATATTTTATTCATGGTCTGACAAGTTTTAGCTGAGTGTCCCTCACAGTCTTCCCGAGAAACCCATCAGGCATATGCTGCTGTGCCACAAAGCTCCAGGAGTTCTGTTTGGGTGATAATGGCTGCAGCCACGCGCTCTAACTCCAAGGCAACGTTAGGGAAAGTGAACCCACGTCACCAGCTGCTAGTACCGACAGCAGCCCACTGTGATTCATTCTTTTGGCAAACATATCGGAGATAGGAATGTTTTATTTAGAAGTTTTGTACAAGTTTAGCAATATCCAGAGGTCACGCTTCCCAGGACTTTACCACGGGTACATCACGTAGGATTTGCAAATGTATCCAAATCAATAATTAACAGCTCCCTTAATTGGAAGTATAATATAGAATGGACAGCTTCCTTTATTTTAGTACTCATATTAAATCTGGGAGCTATAGTCACAAAAAAAATGTGAACCTTAGTGTAAGTTATAACTGATTTGCTGGTTAATAGATCACATTCCACTAATTGCAATGCATTTCCACACACAGACAACTGAAAAGAAATTATGAAATTCTTTCCCACTATATTCCACACTGGTTAGAGGAAAATATTACGCAACAGCTACTAGCCTTGAGGAAAGGCAGTCTTTTTCTCCCATAGTCTTCTGAGAAAAAAAAGCTCTTTTAAGAGATCACAGTGACAGCACAGCTTTGATCACTGTGAAGCTTAGAAGTATTGAACCTGTTCTGAGCAGGATTCCTGAACCTAGCATCTATAATAACTCTGTGTGCGTGTGTGTGTGTGTGTCTGTGTGTCTGTGTGTCTAAGTCTGTGTGTGTATGTATATGTGTATGTGTGTGTATGTGTGTGTGTGCATGCTTGTGTGTGTGCATGCATGTGTGTGTGAGTGTGTGTGTATAGGTGTATGTGTGTGTATGCATGTGTCTGTTGCTGCATGTCTCTGTGTGTGTGTGTTCGTGTGTTGAGGACCTTTCACATTTTCCATCAGTTTCCTGTGATACTTTCTTCCTTTCTTTTATCTTTTCCATTACTGAGCATAAACAAAATATTAATACTTAAAATTATCCAACTATGGTTGAAATAACTCAATACTACAAATATTAGGTTAGGAATTAAGTTGTGAGACTACACATAAGATACTGTAAGCCTAATTCAAGGTTCTCAATGTACAGAGTAGCTATTTTATAAATATAATGGTATATAGCTGCCTTTTCGTATTATATGAGAAATATAAGCAAAGCAGAATAGGAGGTATAAATTTAAAGTCCCCTCCTAACTATTCCCCTTCTCTTGCTCTTCTGCCTCCCCAACCTCTGCAATGATGCCAGAGGTGCCATGATATCTTGTAAAGGAGGGAAGCTACCGACAGTCCTGCCTAGCTATGACGTCTGAGAACCAGCATGGCACAAGTATACTAAGAGCACAGTAGTGCCATGCATGCATACCTCAGTGGTAATCACCAGCTCTCTGTTTGAACTTAAGACCTATTCTACAAGAGAGAAACCATACCTAGTACTGGAAACCTAGCCAATTGCCCAGGGCTAGTGAAGTTATGGATCTTGGTGAAGAACCTACAACTGCCACTTTAATAAACCATCATAATCCCTAACTACATTCTAAATCTCTGTCCTTAGAGCCACAAATAAGTCCTCACCCCACATCAAGGAAATTTCTCCTTGCAGCATATAGGCACCATTACAGAAAGACACAACCAATCAAAATGCAAAGTTGTATAGCCCAGTTCCAACTGATACATCCTCAACAGAAATCTTGAACCTAAGGCACTATTATTGCTGTGGAAGAGGGGACAAAATGAATATAAGAGCCAGAGGATCAGGGAGCTTTCTGTGAGATTGTCTCCCAGTAATGTCAGAACCTGTCCCCATGGAGTCTCAACAACATGACTGCCCAAACATGAACTGAACTAGGAGACAACAGAAGACATGTTATTGTGGACAGGGAAAAGCCCACGAGGTTTCAGCCCTACACAAAGAACTAAAGCAACGAATGAATACTGAGCACAGGAGAAACAGTATTCCCCAGATAACAGCACTGTAACAATTAGAGTGTATTTACGTATCCCTGAAAATATACATACAAGTAACATTGTATAGACTGAGAGTGTTGTTTTATGTACTTATAAATATATATTTATATTAACTTGTACATATATATAACAGCAATTAATGTGAAAAGAGACCATACATTTGAAAAAGGGCAAGGAATGGTAAGTGAGAAAGTTTGGAGGGAGGAAAGGGAAGGGAGAAATGATGTAACTATAATTACAATCTCAAAAAAATAAAATTAATAATTCAAAACGAAGTTAAAGAGGAAAATTGAATTGTTCAAACCCACAAAACTAAGCTACTAACCCTGATTAAACACCCAAAGATATCTCAATACTCAGCACTAAATTGCTCCATAGTGTAAATTTCCAAAGGAGAAGGATTGAAGTCTTATAAATATTCGCATTTTAGTGTTAGTAAGTGGTTGAAGAGGTGCATAGCAAGGGAACCTTACAGTTGCTTGGCTGGTGAAATGTAATTGCGCTGGACACGCTAAGAGTGGTGAGAAAATGGAAGCTAGAGAGAACCTAAAATACTTACTTTGATTTCTCAACTGACTTATGGAAAAGTTAAACTAGTCATTGACTTCTATGTAAATTTCTTATTTAAAAATCATTCAATGAGTGGCATAATATCCTTTCTTCACCTACTATTTGCACAATGATGGATTACTAAGTATGCCTAACTAGCCTAGAACTCCCTACATAGACTGTCCTGACCACTCCTAATGCAGACCAGGCTGGCCTCAAACTCACAGAGATCCTTTACCCCTCAAGTGCTCAAATTAAAGGCATGCATCATCACATGCAGCACAAAGATTCTTGATTTCAATCCAGAAAAGAATTCCTAAAATTACATATCAATCTGTATGTACACATAGACATGGAGTTAGATATATACAGTTTAAATGAAGTTATCCCACTTTGGCTGACAATGCTTCCCCAAGACTCATAGATTATCTAATTAAAAATCTAATATCAAGCTTGAGTAAGACCCTTTTGAGTTTTTGGTCAAGGAAGTTCAAGAGATTCCCAAGATAATATGACCTGTTGTTGTTGCCTTGGTTGCCTCTGAGAGATTGAAGATTAAGTTCCTATTACTGAAGACACCATATATTTTGAACAAAGGATACAGAGGATCTGTGCTGGCTCTGACCTGAAAGGCTCCTCCTAAGGATTAGATTCCATAGTACCAGAAGGTGCTAAGCAAACTTTCAAGGGAGGAAACAACTTGTAGTCCTATCTGGCCCTGTTGCCTATGAGCAACAACAATGACCACAATGTTGGTCATTGACACAATAACCCTTAAGGGTACAAACAGTGGCATTCATATCTTGGTAGAAACAAACATCTCTCCAGTGGATATTGGAAACATAGCCAACTACTCAAGGCTAGCGAGGTCACGGATCTGAAAGGAGAACATACGACCACTGTTTACTAAATCAGCATAATTTCCATCTGCATTCTGAGTATTTATCTTTATATCCACAGATAAGTGTAGCTTCTCCCCTCATCAAAGAGACATCTGTTTGCAACAGATGAAGACTCTTACAGGAAACCACAACTGGTCAAAATGAAGAAAACAAGTGATCATGAGGTGCCCAGTCCCAAATGACACATTTACAATACAGCACCTACACCTAAAGCTTGGGGAGCATCAGGGAAGCAGTGCTGGAAGGACCGTAAGACCCAGAGGACAAGGAAATCACTGGAGGATTGTGTCTCCTAGAAATGACAGGGCAGTTTCACCCATGTACCTCAACAATATGGCCACCTAAACAAGACTTGAACAAGTACAACAGCAATAGGCATACATCCTGGAAGGGATCAGGGAGACTGGAGATAAACATAAACATATGAATGAAGCCAGCTGGTAGAGAAAGACAGGAAGTCCTTCCTCATCTGGGCTGCATGTAAGGAACAGTGCATGCTCAAGAAAAACCTGTGAGCCGGGCGTTGGCGGCGCACACCTTTAATCCCAGCACTTGGGAGGCAGAGGCAGGCGGATCTCTGTGAGTTCGAGGCCAGCCTGGTCTACAAAGTGAATTCCAGGACAGCCTCCAAAGCCACAGACAAACCCTGTCTCGAAAAACCAAAAAAAAAAAAAAAAAAAAAGAAAAGAAAAGAAAAAGAAAAACCTGTGATGTACAAACTGGAATGGAGATGTTCTGTAAATGTCCCATGAAGGACTAAGTGCTTTTTGAACTTCCTCTTGGCTCACTGGATCACTCTCATTCTCAGGTGTGCTTTTCCTTTAAAAGATAAGTATGTCTATATTGCTAGTCAGTGTGTCCCTGGTGCAGTCCTCTGTCCTGGGGAACATGGGCCTGATATCGGGTGCCCTCTAAATTCAGATCCATTTTTACAAAGCCATTTAAGGGCCTGAAAGATGCCCTGTACTGAAACTGCAGAGGACCTGAGTTTGTTTCCAGGAACCAATATCAGGTGGCTCACACACATCTGTTTCTCCAGCTCCAAGGGATCTGATTCCTCTGGCCTTCACAGACACCTATATTCATGTGCACATACCTCTACAGAGACATGCATAAATATAACTTAAAATAATAAAAACAGGTCCTTTAAAAAAGAAACCTAAAATGTAATGGTGAAGGTCCTTCCAACAGGCCATCTGACGACATGGTGTGTGTGTGGGGGTGGTGTCTTTAGGAATTGATGGAGGATTTCTGACTGTTTACAGAGTCTCATATGAGTGTTTTTCTTGGCTTAGCCTGATGTATCTCTCTCAAATTGCCATCCTGCCATCCAACCATCCTCTATCCATCGCCCATCTGTTTGCCTGTCACTGGGACCTCACTGTGAACACCCTGCTTGGATCAGACACTATTAAGACCTCTTTGAACTCTGTAGCCTCTTTGTTCCTTTTGCAGCCATTCTGTAAGCCAGACAAAATAGATAATTCACAATGAAGACTGGAATAAAAGAATCTGTGATTACCAAGAGCCAGCTATCAAGGGAAATCTTAATTATTTAGTAAATTGTAGCCACCCAAACTGACACAGCTTGTGAATTTACTATTATTCAATGAATTCTGCTGGTGAGAGAAGACATGGATATGCCTGTCTGCTCTGCATCAAGCAATCATGTGAGACCATTAATGCTATCGCACCTGCTACCTCTGAGTCTCTTCTGAATCCTTAGCTGGACTTATGAACTCTTATGGGTGATCATAAGTCAAGTACCAGGAACAACATAAAACAAAATAGCACCCACACCTGTGCCAGGTTGTAAGCGGAAAGTATAAATAGAATAATGTCATCTTTTCACACATGAGAATATTAGTTGAATCAAAGCAGGCAGTCACGACATAAAGAAGCCAGGAACAGCCTTTGGTTTGTGTTACTACAAAACCCAGCACCTTACTATGAAGGTGTCACAGAACCTCTTACCAGTTCCATCACAGAGTGGGTCAATGAGGAAATGGCTGGTGAGCAGAGCAGGTTTGACACGATTTCTGTTGTATCACTTTTCATTGGGAGACGTCTTTAAAATGTCTACTCTAATTAACTGATTAAAGAAAGGTTTCTGCACAAGTCCAGGTTGGCAAGCAAATAAGGCCTTTGAGGTTACTTAGAGGAGCGTGTGTGACTAAAAAGCAGCCATACCATCAGGAAATCTCACCTCCAGCATGTCTGACAGGCTGTTGCAGCACTGAAGAGTTCTGACTGCCTATTAACCTTTTATTTCCTACAGAGTCTAGCACTCCCCACTGTTGTGTCCCATTAGAGTGCTGACTGGAATCTCAGGTCTCATGCCCTTCCTGCCTTCTTCCTCTAGGAAGTGTGAGCAGCTTCATTACTAAGACCATTAGGCCTAACCAATAGCTATGGTGTTTACTTATTTCCTTGTGGTGACTGGGCTACTCTAGGTCCCTAAAGCAAACCGCTTCATGGTTTCAATAGTTACATTCTCCCTGCTTGGAGAAAGTAACAGTATCACAGTTTTAATTTGAAGTCTGAGAAAGGATATACTAGTGGCTTTTTCAGTGAGTAAGCTCAGAAATCTCTGGGAAATGGTGGACACCACTTCTCAGCACAGTTCACTAAAAAGAAATATCCCCTGCTCTTTCTTTCATTGGCTGAGGAATACTCTCAAGGTCCCTGCTCCAACCCCTTATGGACTTGGATGGACCAAAAGAAGGCCCCAGGCAGAGCCTCTGTACCCAAGAGCCTTTGTCACAGACAGTCAAGAGCCTCTAGCACGCATAGTATGAGAACAGCGTGTGCCAAGAGGATATGGACTGGGCAGGAACATCTCTACAGCCTGGAAAAGACAAACATAAGCCTGAGCTACAATGGCTGCTATATGTTTTATGACTGCAGACAAACAGAAATACCAGCAGAGAACAGGCATTGAGCTTGGTGATAACATCCACTATAGCTCTTAATGTAGAATACTCTCTTTTTCTTCAAGAAATTTAATATTTGACTGAAATCAAGACCGTTGTCTTAAAGGAAGTCCCTTTTCATATTTTGTCTGCCCTCCCTCCTTGTTTCTTTGTTACATCATATTTCAGCAAGAGTCTCTCTTCTCTGTATTTCCTGAAAGTTGTTGGTCAGATGTAAAGACTTGGTTAGACCTGTATGAAGTATTTTTGTAGGACAGTTCTAAACCTTATACTATGTTACATCAGGAAGTTCCTACTTTTGAGCCTGTAGCCATTAGTTAAGCTAAGACTTGTCAGTGGAGCAATGTGGATACGGCCAGTTCTTGTTATTTGTGATACAGAATAAAAATAGCCATATTGCTAGATTCCCATGAAAACTAAATGGTATAACCAAAGTCCCTAATATGATTTAAGAACACAATGGAATGCATTAAAGGAAAGTGTGCTGCATAAGTACGATGAGAGGGAGGAAGAGGGAGCTTTGACTTTTTTAAATATTTCATTAGCCTTCCAGGTTAGTTAGGACACAAAGTAATGAGCTGCATCACAGTGGGTCACATGTGTTCACTACTACACTTGGTGCTTGCTTGGTCTCCCCTGCCATATCCCTTCCCTTCCTCCAACTGGCTCCCTTTCTTACCCCAGTTACTTCTTCCTTCTGCTTTTCTATTTACAGGCACTCTATTACTCTCTTACTTTTCTACCTCCCTTAAGATCTCATCCACCCCTCTCATGATCTTTGTAGCTTCATGATCTACAAACACACATATGTAAATACATATACACATAAACACACACACACACATATATATATATATATACACTTTTAAATATTGTTCCATGTTTGAAAGAAAACATGCAGTATTGTCTTTGTCAGTCTGGCTTATATAATTTAACAGTGATTTCCAGTTGCACTATTTTTTTTAGAAAATGTCATTATTTCTTTTTTTATGGTGGCATAAAATTCCATTGTGTATATGCACCACGTTTTGTTTATTCACTGATAGACATCTTGGCTGGCTCCATTTCCTAGCTATTGTGACTAGCACAGCAGTAAACATGGGTGTGCAATGTATGGTATGTTGACTTAAAAGTTCCTTGTTTATATAACCTAGAGTAGTCTAGGTCAGTTGTATTTCAATTCCATGTTCAGCTTTTTGAGGGACCTCTTTCCTGGTTTTTGTAGCAGCTGCATAAAATTCACATTGGCATTGGGAGTGAGTAAGGAATCCCTTTTCTCCAAATCCTCACCAGCATTTGTTGTCATTTGATTTCTTGATGACAGTCATTCTGACTGAGGTTGGATGGAATTTCAAAGCATTTTTTATTTGCAAATTCTTCATGGCTAAGGACGTCCTGAACACCTTTTCATTCTTTTCATTTGTATTTCTGGAACTATTAAAGCATCCAAATAGCAAATGAACCAATGAACTGACTATTTCTCAAAAGCAACTTTGATTTGCTGTACCTTTTACCTAAAGAGAGAATTTTAAATGGAGCTGTAAGAATTGATGAGGGGAAATTGTTATCTGACATGAGTTACAAAGGAAAACAAATTTAACAACAGCGTAAGTGGTGATGAGGAAAAGATTGCAGGAGATTTTAAATAGTGACTAAACTAGTTCCGATTTTATTTTGTCAATGATTGGAAGTCATCAAAAATAGAATTTTGTTTAGTTTTAAGAATCATTTGGGGAGGAGTGATGAGCAAAGTGGTTAAGACTTGGCGGGTGAAACCCACAGAAACAGCTGACCTGAACAAGGGGGAGCTCATAGACCCCAGACTGATGACTGAGAGGCCAGCATGGGACTGATCCAGACCCTCTGAATATAGGTGTCAGTGAGGAGGCCTCAGCATTATTTGGGGCCTCGAGCAATAGATCAGCATTTAGCCCTGTCATCCAGAGGGACTTTGGGAACCCATTCCACGTGGAAGGATGCTTTCTCCACCTGGACACATGGGGGAGGGCCTAAACTATGACAGACTTTTGAGATCCCCCATGAAGGGCCTCACCCTCTTTGGAGAGTGGAGTGGGGATTGGGGGAGGGTTGCAGGGGGGCAGGAGAGGAAGGAAGGGAGAGGGAGCTGGGATTGACATGTGAAGCAAACTTGTTTCTAATTTAAACTAAATTTCAAAAAAGGAAAAAAAAGAATCATTTTAGTAAATCTGTCACCAGACATGCCAAGGAGGAATATTAACAGTGGTCAAGATCTTGGCCGGATATTTCTAGGTCCTTGGCTTCTTATCCAAAAAATTTAAAATAAAGACTTAGACAGCCTCACAAAAGAAGCAGGGTAACTTTATAAGGTACAAAGAGATAGTGCAGACTGGAGACAGAGATGCTGGGAGGACTAGTAGTGGGCCACATGCAGGACTAACAGTGGGCCACATGCAGGAATAACACTGGATCACATGCAGGACTAACAATGGGCCACATGCAGAACTAACAGTGGGTCACATGCAGGACTAACAGTGGGTCACATGAAGGACTAACGGTGTGCCGCATGAGTAACAAAGATTACCATGAGTTCAAGGCAAGCCTGGGCCTCAGAAGAAGACTTCATTTCAAAAAAGGGGAAGAGGGGCAGAATAAGAAGAGGGAGGGGGAGAAGGAGGAAGAGGAGGAGGTAAGTGGGACAAGGGAGAGTAGGAAGAGGGAAGAGAAGGAGGAGGGTGAGGAGGAAGAGGAAGAAGAAATCACCGGTGTTTTGGGAATATCAAAGATTTGTTCTTGAGGATACCCTCTCACCTTTCTTCACCTGTTCTCTGCCCTTAAGAAGCTCTTATGATACCCTTATGATGTCATGGCTCACACTTGCTATCCCAGCATTCCAGAGGTAGGAGTGATGCAAATTCAAGGCCTGTCTGGCCTCTGAGCTACATAGTGAGTTCCAAACCATCCTGGGACCCTGTCTCTAAACAACAACAAAAGAAGCCACTGTGTATGAACACACCAACAAGCTCTTCACCTTCTGGTTCCTGCATAGATCAGACAATTGGAGGCTATAGCAGCATCAGGAAGAAAGAAGAATCAGGTAAGGGCACACCCCACAAATCTTGCCCTAGGGGATAACCTTTTTGACTAGTTGGGAAAGTCAGAAGCTATGTCTCATCTACCTTTGTGATGGTCTCTTTGTTAAATGCTACTTGAATTACATTTGAGTTGCCACGTGTGTCTTGCTGCATCTATTAAGAGTCCCAGAAGTGACACCAGGAAACAGACACTCATATTAAGAGCCTGAGATTGATTTGTTTATTTATTGTAGGATCTTAGAAGAATGAAAGTTTAGTTTATCTTAGCAGGAGAGAATCCCTGTCCAACTACAGTGCTGGCAAAAGGATAAAGAGACAGAAATAGAATGTGTGGTAGAAAAACAGAACCCTGGGTTGGGACGAGTGCTCAGCTGGTAAACTGCTTGTCTTGCAATCATGAGGGACTGAGTTCATAAACAATAAGGACAAGAAGGCAAGGCATGGTGCTGTGCACATCTAATCCTGAGGTGGAAACAGGTGGAACGCTGTGACTCACTGGCCGGCTAGCATAATTGGCAGGTTTCAGGCCAGTAAGAGACTCTATCTCAAGAAACGGCAGAATGATGCTCAAGGTTGTCTGTCCTGTGACCGACCGCCACATCGTGTCCACACATTTACACACACACACACACAAGAGAGAGACAGAGACAGAGAGACAGAGAGAGACAGACAGAGAGACAGAGAGACAGAGAGAGACAGAGACAGAGAGAGAGAGAGGGAGAGGGAGGGAGGGAGAAAAGAAGACCCAAATCTCTACTGATCAAGTTATACCTTGTCCACTTACAAATGAGAGATGGTAGCTGCTATGGGTCTTATTGGCCTTCCTAAGAGTCCCAATGAGCATTCATGGTTTCTCTTCAGGCACAGGTGTGAAAGCACTGGCATCACCCTCTCATGATTCAATAGCTGATGGACTTTCTGTGTTCTAGTGGCAGAGACAAGGATCTCCTGCAAACAGGAGTTCATACTGAGGACCTACAAGGAATAACAGCCCAGGAAGCTGTTCACAGCGGACTACACCAGCTGAACCAACTCCTCTGCCTCCTGGAAGCTGACTGGGTCCCAGCAGATCTGAGGGAGGGATGAGGCTGTGTTGAGAACATTCTCTCTCCTACTCCCATCCTAGAGGCTGCCGTTGGTTGGCTCCTTTCCTGTCCTGTCATGGAATTTGTGTCTACAAGCTGTTCTATTTTCAGGTCCCTGTGACAACCTAATCCTATAGAAGTCTTGGGCTTAGGAACAACACTACACTAGTCCTTTTCCTTCTTCTCACCTGAATGCACTCTCTAAAATTCCCTGTAAATAAGCCCCGTCTTCTTTTAAGTGTGCCATCTTTTCTCTGCTGCACCTTGACTAATACAATAACTCTAAAATCTCAGTTATGGAGGTGCTGGAGAATACGGGGAATTACGATCTCCAGAAGGGAGACTGGACTCTTTAGAAGCCTGACATGCCCACTCTAGGGCTTGTACTATTGTCCCCTTACATATCTTCCTTCCTTTCTCCATATTCATGGTTAAATATATCCTACAATTTTTCCTTAGTAAACTCCAAGTTTGCTGAAGAAAAGGAAAAGGAGGAGGAGGAGGGACAAAATCTTTATCCTCAAGAGTTTATACTCTACTTATAGGAGTCAATAAATATGCCAGCACACAAACCAAATACACCTCCAGCTATAGCCTATAGGGAGCATGTGTTGTGAGGAGGTGTGAAATAAAACTGTTGGGAGACCCCCCCATGAAGGGCCTCACCCTCCCTGGAGTCTAGAATAGGTGGAAGGGTTGAGGGGCTTGGGGGGCAGGGGAGGAGGGGAGTGAGAGGGACCTGGGATTGATATGTGAAGCAAGCTTGTTTCTAATTTAAATTAAAAAAGATTTTTAAAAAGTCAGTTCAAAAACGTCCTTTATGGGGAGATGACAAAAAGGCATTGAAAAACTGGAATCCATGACGCTGGTTGCTGATGAAATATAAGAAATCCTGGAGACTACCTTTGATTCCTTTTTCTTTTTTATTTCTTATATCTACCACATGCACCACTCTCTTTCCCAAGTTACTCAGTAGATAGGGAACAGGCCCGTGTTCTCTGGCAGAGGTTGCAGACTCTGGGTGCCTTGCTCCCTCTTTTAGTATAAATGTTACCATAGCACAGCATAGTTATTGGTTTACTTTCTGACTGTAAAAGCTTCCCCCAGCAACAGAAGTGAGTCTTCACAACAGACAACATGGCCGATAAGCTGGAGACTTATGGCCTCTACAGAAATTCTGTGTACTGATCCCTGACCCTAAGGTTGTAATTTGTAAGGATCTGAGGGCAGTCCATCCCCTGTAGGAATGTTTGGTAGCAAAAATAACAGTGCATTTATAGAAATAACATCTCATGCCTTTGAATGAGTAGGAGAATATTCATCCTCAAACATAATCAGTGTAAGAGAAATGAGGTAATTATTTGTTATCCTCAAATAAACTTGTCTAGGAGCTTCAACTAATAAACCTATACTCACCTGGAGTGCCTGCAGTCAGCACAAACATGAGTATTTCCTCTGTCACCTACGTACTAAGCATGGTGATGAGTGCCTGTAACTCTAATACTGGGTGACTGGGGCAGAAGACAGATCCCTGGAACTCATTGACCAGCAAACATAGACAAATCCCGAACTCCAGACTCACTGAGAGACCCTGTCGCAATAAGTGAGGTGGCAACTGATTAAGGAAGACACCTAACATCAGCCTCTGGCTTCTGTATTAAATCATGCAACACGCACGCGCACGCACACACATGAATACGCACACCGTGTATCTGCACACATGAAAGCAAAAGAGAAAAAACGAACGGGTGGGAAGGGAGCCTATGTCTACAATGAAAACTGTCACGCCACAGAGAAAACTCTACCCTTCTTCTGGGACTTGTAGGTCTCAGTCTGCTGCTATTCTTCAAAGCCCCACCAAGATTGGACTGTTGATTCTGCTACTACCACCTAATCCTCTCAACATCTACGTCAGAAAGAGTGATTGGAACCAGAGGATCGTCTCCCCAGCTCCCACCTTGCTACCTCTGAAGAAGACTATGACTGTCTGCAGGCTGTGATGCTATGGAAACCATTGGCTTCCAGTCAAATGAGACCTAAAAATGGGTCCTTTGCAAGGATCTGCTACTACACTGTGCCATCCACAAGGCAACTTGTTACAAAGGTGAATTAACATCATCCCCAAGGACAACTGCTGTTTCAAATAGTATATTTTATTTCAAAATAAGGCTGGGTCCACAAGATCCTCTCTGCTCCTATTTTAAGACCTGAATCTAATAAACAGCACAGACTGCTGGGCTGTGGTTTGCTTACCACTGTTACTTCTTGTCCGAGTGTCTTTTTCTTTGTTACTATTTTTAGCAATGCTTTTAGCCACAAGAGTGAGTCTGAGAGCAGGCAGAAATAGATTCAGGGAAGATGGATCATGGTCTGAATTTCTTCTCAAAGGATGAAAACCAAAACAGCCCTTTTGTTTTGAAAGGAGCATTCCCATCTGGAGAGCTAACTGCCAATTTGGGGCAACCTTAAAAAAAATATTTTAGTTACAGTGTTCACGTTATAGAGCTTTGTTTGAATAACCAGGAATTTATAAGCTTCAGGAAGATCTTTGGAGAGATTAGTAGTTGAATGAAAATCACAGATTCAGATATTAAACGGTCTGGTATAAATTTCAACTCTGCCCCTTGCTGTTTATTCCACCAGACAAGTCACTTAACCTCTTGAGACTGGGATTCCTGTTTAGAAAATGAAGAGTTGGATTCAGTCAACAAAGCATTTTCCAGTACTGACAGCCCATTACCCTCTTTGTTCTAATTTAATCTCCCACTTTATGCCAAAACCCAACATACACCAAGGAGAAATCCAACATGTGGCAATATGGATGAATTTAGAAACACGCTTTTGATAAGGGTTCAATATTTTGCTTTGTGCTAACTACAAGTATATGTGTGTGCAGTGTATTGTGTATGTGCTTGTGCATGTATGTATGTGGTATGTGCATCAAATGTGTGTGTGCATGTGGGTATGCTGTATGTATTGTGTGCATATTCATGCTGTGTGTTTGTGTCGGTGTATGTGAGCATATGGTATAGTAGGTGGGTGTGTGGTGTATTGTGTGTGTGGTGTGTATTGTGTGTTTGTGTGGGGCATATGTGTGTGCATGTGTTTGTGGTGTGTGTGTTTGTCTTAGTTCTAAAGATCTCAACATAATAGAACACAATATTTATGAGCCTGGGTCTACATTCATGTGACTTTTTACATCTTTTTCCTAAAATTTCTGTCATTGGGACACATGGAAACCATAAGACATGCTCTTCATTTCATCGGTAAGAAATTGGGTTGGATAGGCCGGGTGTTGGCGGTGCACACCTTTAATCCCAGCACCGAGAGGCAGAGGCAGGCGGATCTCTATGAGTTTGAAGCCAGTGTGGTCTACAGAGCAAGTTCCAAGACAAGCTCCAAAGCAATACAAAGAAATCCTGTCTCAAAAAACAAAAAACAAACAAACAAAAAAAAAAAAAAACGAGCCCGCCACCGGGAGCCGGTGCGGCTGTGAGTGCTATCATGTCTTGCTGCCTCAGCTAGTTGGGTATGGTGTTGGTGCCGGCCTGCCTTGCCTGACTCGCGGTGCTCAGAAAGGTGGCAGTAATGCTAAGGCTGGCAAGCAAGCTGAAGCGAGATGAAAATCTCAAAGGATCCCGGACATCTGCCTCCACATCTGACTCTACTTAGAGGGTTTCTGTGAGAGACAAGTTGCTTGTTAAAGAAGTTGCAGAACTTGAAGCTAACTTACCCTGTACATGTAAAGTACATTTTCCTGATCCAAACAAACTTCATTGCTTTCAGCTGACTGTAAGCCCAGATGAGGGTTACTACCAGGGTGGACAATTTCAGTTTGAAACTGAAGTTCCTGATGCCTACAGCATGGTGCCTCCCAAGGTGAAATGCTTGACTGAAATCTGGCACCCCAACAACACTGAAACAGGGGAAATATGTCTAAGTTTACTAAGAGAACATAAAATTGTTGGCACTGGCTGGGTTCCCACTAGGACACTGAAGGATGATGTTTGGGGATTAAACTCATTATTTACTGATCTTTTGAATTTTGATGATCCACTGAATATTGAAGCTGCTGAACATCATTTATGAGACAAGGAGGATTTCCGGGACAAAGTGTATGGATACATCAAACGCTATGCCAGATGATAAGAGGAGAGATTGCAGGTCTGAGGACTGTCACCATTGTCTCTGATGTGAAACAGCTCGAGGTAGCCCTCCTCCCCATCCTCATAGTCCCTGTCAGCCCCTTGGGACTGTCCCAGTCTTGTGACCATGTTGTCCTGAAGAAGACCATCCTCCTGACTACACAATACAGCAAGAAAATGTGTCTGGGCCTCGAGAGCGTTGTCTGCTTCTCTTAACATGTTTACTGAAACTCTACTGTCTAGTCTGTGGGATTCCTCCGAAGTTGTAACGAACTCACCATTGGGGATAGCGCTTGCTTCCCTTCCCCCCAACATAATCGGTGTCCTGCACAAATGATATAATGACATGTTCGGTGTGACTGGCAGATTGGCAATAAGAAACCTGCTATAAGCTGTGATTGGATGCATATTCTCTTAGCTTCTTTCACGAATGTTGGCCCTGCCTAGATGTGAAGCTTCCCAGAATGCATAGTCATTCACTGTAGATCATGCTGAAATGCATATTTTATTTAATGTAAGTATATTTTGGAACAGAAAAAAAACAAAAAACAAAAAAAGAACTTGGGTTGGAACATGAGACTTGGGAACACCTGACTCAGAATCTCAGAGAGCCTGAACAATAGTGGACTTTCAATTGACTTTCAGATCTCAACTTTCTCAAGCTTTCTTAGTAACAAATGACTTACAAACAAAGCTGGTGATTAAATGTCATTTTTTGCGTGTGTTTTCTTTAATTAAAGGCATTTTCTTGAGTCACTCACCGCTTAGTATAATGCCTTTATTGTGGCATTGCTTTAATTTTACTGTGGAAAAAGGATTACACCAATTTCCTTAACCTTAGAAGTCTTGAAGTGGAAAATTCTGCAGAAACACACATACTTGTCAATAATTTTGAAAATAAAATTTTATTTTTAAACTGGAAGTGGTGGGGGAGGAAAACTGTGATCTGGATATAATGTATGAGAGAAGAATTTTTAAAAATTGTATTTTAAATAGTGTAGGTCCCTGTGACATGAATCACAGTGTTGAGAAACAGCCAGAGCGGTTATGGTGGTGCATGCTGGTAAGATTTGCTGAAGGAGGCAGAGGCAGGAGGATCACAAGTTTGAGAAACAGTCACTTAGGAAAATGTGCTTGGAAGACAATAGAAAATTTCATCCATTGGCAAAGGCAGTTCTGTAGACAAATACTCTAAATATACATTTATTCAGAATACTTTGTTCCTGAATAAAATTAAAATCAGAATGCCATTACATTGGGAGCAAATATGATATTTTATGTATTAATTAAATGTATTGTGCCACACTTATAAAATGGAAGGCTATCCATTGCAAGGTGTGTCTTATTGTTTTGGGGGTCTTGTGGGGGGTCTTGTAACAGATGAAAAATGTTCATTTACTAATTTTTTAAAAAGTTACAAAGCTGCTTGTATCCTATAATCCTTATTTTGTATGCCCATGAGAATAAAAATTCTAAAAAGTAAATCATATAAAATTGTGCAGTCAGAAACTGGATAGATGGCTTAGTGGGTAAAAGCACTTGTCTCACAAGCCTGATGGCCTGGGGTCAGATCCCACCAACCTCCAAATGCCTATAATGCTAATACTGTTGGGATGGAGACAGGAGGGCGTCTGGGACTTGGGCCTACCAGCCTGTTTTGGAATATTATCTAAAGATGTGTTATACTTGTTTATACTGCAAAATATTTCTTTAGTGATGCAAAGATGTATTTCATTCTTTCATGTTTCATTTGTTTAACTCTGTAAAGCTGTGTTACTTTGGCTGTCTAAAACATATGATTGGTCTCATAAAGAGCTGAATGATCAATAGCTAGGCAGGATAAAGGATAGGCGGGGCTGTCAGGCAGAGAGAATAAATAGAAGAGATCTGGGAAGAGAAGATAGGGGAGCAAGAGAAGGAGAAGGACACCAGGGGCCAGACACCCAGCTACACAGCAAGCCATGGAGTAAGAAGTAAAGGAGGCATATAGAATAGAAAAAGATAAAAGCCCAGAGGCAAAAGGCAGACAGGACAACTTAAGTTAAGAAAACATGGCTAGAAATAAGCAAAGCTAAGACCAGGTTTTCATAAGAAAGAATAAGACTGATCCTCCCAAAGAGATAAGAAGTGAAGAGTTAAAAAAAGAAAATATTTATCCGTGGTGTACGAATGGACTTTAGGAGCACATTCCATATCTCAGCCTGGACACATGGGGGGAGGGCCTAGGCCCTGCCCCAGATGATATGACAGACTTTGGGGATACTCCATGGAGGGCCTCACCCTCCCTGAGGAGCGAAGGAGGGGTGGAGTAGAGGGTTGGGGGATGGTAGGGGGCAGGGGAGGAGGAAAGGGGGAGGGAACTGGGATTGACATGTAAAACAGACTTGTTTCTAATTTAAATAAAAATAATTTAAAAAAAAGAAAAATCTATACCACCCAGTTCAACAAAAGACCCTGTCTTGAGGGAATAAAATAAGACAGTGGTGGAGTAGGGCACAGAAAGTCCTTATCTAGTCTCCACATGTGCAAACAAGTTCATGCACCCATTCTGACACATCCACACACCACCACCCCACACCCGCAAGAACTAGGGAATCAATTTTGAGCAAAGTGTTTTTTAATGTTATACTGCTGGAGGTTTTGGGGGGTTGAGCTTTTACTCTGGAATTATTCAGTCTTATCTTTTCTTACTTCCTCACCTTAGCTCCACATTACCTTATCATAATTCATAGGAAGCTAAATTTGTGTTATTCCATTTCTTCTTACATTTAATTTTAAAAACCTCATAGTTGACTTACAGTTAAAATCCAGGTTCTAAAATAGATTTGTCTCTGGTTTGTTTTTCTACTTAATGAGGAAGTTTGCTGATCTGGTATCAAATATACAAACTAATTCAATATGAATCAACTTGCAACATACTGTAAGTCTTAGATGCTAAAAGTTTAAAACTAATGTTACTTCCTTCAGTGATGGCAAAAGAGGAAGCCTACCCACACACTGGCTAAATTCCTGGCCCTTAAGTGTGGGGACACCCTGCGCCATCCAGCCTACAGCAAGGAAAACAAATGTTTAACAATCATGAGAAGATTTTGTAACGATTTTTTTCCACCTTGGTTTCTGGTACATGCATGCGTGCATACACGTGCGTGCACGCGTGCGTACATGTTAGTAAGTCATGGTGCTTAATCTGAGTGCAAGTAGTTGGATGAACATGGAGAATAGCATTGAACTGCACAATAATAAATATATCTGTGTACTTATATTATAGTAGACTCTACAGTGTGTTTGCCTAGCGGTGTTGTGACCCATTTAACTGAGTCTATACACTCACTATTGGTCGCTAGGCCTCTATTAGCTCTCATTCTCCAAGCGTTCTGTCGACTGAAGTCCAGCCTATGAGCTTTGTCTACCCTTTCTTCCCACTCATATCTCTCACTGACTTCAAAAAACTACAGTCTTCTTGCCTCAAGAAGGAAACACTGCAGTGTGTTTTCTGTTCAGTGTCCCAGCCCTATTGCCTTGCCCTCCTCCCCTGGGTCAGGCCAGGTGTAGAACTCACAGGAGCAAAACTACATCCTTCTCTAGCACCATTACTTGCTGTCTCCTATACTTTTCCATCTCAGGAGTTCCTGTCTCCATAGATTATGTGCACTCTTGCCCCTTGCACGGGCTCTGCTTCAAAAGAGATCTTCAAAAGATAGATATTTAGTTTGGGGAAATAGTCTTATTTGCTGTCTGAATTATACAGTATCTAAAAATTAATATTTGTCTTTGGGTATGTGTGTATCTCCGTCAACAGAAGGTTGATTAGTTATCAGGTGATGGTGAAGGCCATTCAGTCCTTCTGTTCTACATCACTGAAGAGACCAGGGCCTGGAATGCCACAGAGCTTCGGACGCAACCCCTTCATAAGCAGCTTCAATCACTGAGTTCAGTTCTTGTAGATAAATCCCTACTCTTCCTCTAGACACAAAATGGGATGACATGACTTTTTATCTTTCTCTACAAGAAACATAAAAAAGGTCTCAATACCCCCAAAACATATGTATTTGTGGTGTGGATAGGGGAATGGGGTGTTTGTAAGGAAGGGTCATTTTCTTCCATTAACAGTTTTTGGGACGAATTTACATCTCAAAACCAGTTCAAGAAGAGATATGCTTTTGAAGTTCTGTTGTTGTTGCTATTTTTGTTGTTTAGAGAGTACTTTAAAATTTTAATTTTTATTTAGTGAGTGTGTGTGTGTGTGAGTGTGTGTGTGCGTGTGTGTGTGTGTGTGTGCCAGCCCTCCACCCAGTTCTGAAGTTCCTGAGTAATTAGGAGATGGAGGCAATAGTACTCAGCCTCTGACTGAATGACCTCTGAGTTATCAGAATGGCCAGTCTGCCCAGAGCATGGAAGAGAATTATCATGGCTGAGTGAGGTCAAGTCCGCCCCTAGAAGACACAACAAGGAAGTTGTCAAAGGTGAGTTCAGTGGAGGATGGATCAGCCTACTTCAGATGAGAACTGTGTGAAACTACCAGCTAGAGGGTAGTCAGAATGGTTGCCAGGCCTGGAGGGAGCTCAGCCTGCCCACCCCATGTCTGTAGAGCCAGAACAATCATGATAAACAACAGAGAACAAAGAATACCCTTTGACATGAGGCAGTCCCACAATGCCACCAAAGAAGCCTTTCCTCACTGCTAACACTGTAGGAGCCCACAGGAAGAAGGGAATACTCTGGGTTAAATATATGGCTGGAAGGTTAGGTAAGGATTAAGATGATTACAACATAATAAGCATGACTGACTGACCAATTCATAGGGAGGCCAGTACAAAAGTAGCGAAAAAGGTACCCTCAAGGGTATAAATTTATTTCTCTCCCCCATAATTCTCACAATCTGTCAGAGTTTATCATTGTTTAACACTATGATCATTCTAGTAGGGGATAGTCAGGAGATGACTTCTGACCCTCTTTGGCTCCAGGGCTGCATGACAATTCCAGGTACCTGGCCTGCTTGGGCTGGTAGCTCCCAAGTTCCTCCTTTCCATGTGCCACAGACTTCACAGGGCATTGCAACCAGGGCATCAGACACAACCCACATCCCAGTGCAGTTGGCTGGGCATTGCTGATGCTGTTAGCATGGGGCAGCAATCGCAACAAAGAGAGCAAATATCTTCTGCTTTCTGCTACTGCACTCTTACCAGATTTCTGATCCCAGGCCATTTATGTGCCTTACATTGCTTATGACATAAGATTGAGGACTAAATAAGGTGATAACTATGAACTGCACTTCCTGTTCTTCTCAAAAACCTAGACAAACTCCTGCCTGGACATAAGGAGCAACAGCCTATTAAACAGACTGTGACTCAGTAATTTTCCTGAAGTGCAGATTGCCTGGCCCTAATATATAGTTTTACCAGCAGCACTGCCTGCTAGGATTCAGTCTCATCCCACTTATATGGGAATATACTGTTTATCCATCAAAGCGGTTTGGGCTGGGGCCCAGAAGTTCTGAGACAGGCCAGTGAAGGCCCTTAAAAGGGCAAGAATAGAAAAGCCCAGGAGACAGATAAAAATCAAAGTGCTAGCAAATGAAACACTTTAAAAATGATTAGGAACACATAAGACAAGATGCTATTATTTTGTAGATAACATGTATGATACCACTTTCAATATAAAAAATTCTGAGTTCACCACAAGGTTATTATAAAAAGACTTCCCTCTTTTTGCTTTATAGAGTATCCAAAGATTTTTTTAACTAAAAGATATTCCTACTAAGTTCAAGAATTTAAACCACAGACATTCAATAAAACTTAGAAAAGGAAAATAAAACATCTGAACATGTGTGTTTGAACACGTGTTTATAAAGCAAAGCTAAACACAAAGAGTCTGAAGGGTCCTTGTAAAGGATAGAGTTCAAGCCCATTACCCTCTAAGCATGGCTATTTAGTGAAAATAAGTAACCTTCCCTGTCAGTCTCCTTGAAGACAGCCAATGACCATCAACCCAAAGGACATGCAGTCAATGTAGACAATTACTGGGCACACAACTGTGGAATGTATACTTGTTTGTATCTTTAAAGTAATGACTATTTGTTTTTGTTTTTGTTTTGGGTTTTTTTTTTTGGTTTTTCAAGACAGGGTTTCTCTGTGGCTTTGGAGGCTGTCCTGGAACTAGCTCTTGTAGACCAGGCTGACCTCGAACTCACAGAGATCCGCCTGCCTCTGCCTCCCAAGTGCTGGGATTAAAGGCATGCGCCACCAACGCCTGGCCAGTAATGACTATTTGTATATTACACATTCACAGTATTCACATGTATCTTTTTATATTTGTTTTAAATTGGCTCTATATGGCAAAGAAAGCCATTTCTTTTTGTTTCCAAGAACACATATATTACACGCAATAATTGTTAACACAGAAGTAGATGAACTAGCTCATTAAGTACATAATGAATTACCTCTGCATTTCCTATTCACTCAGCAGAGTATCTTGGATGTATGTGATCAGTTTTAAGAAATTAATAAGAACACCCAGTCATCTTTTAGGGTCCACATTATGCCAAGTTTGCGGCTGAAGGCAACACCCAGGAGCAGCAACAGGTTTCCCAGTCTCTACACGGGCTACACTCCACCTCCACGTGTTCTGATGAGGAAATGGAAATGTAGACGCCATCGCTGACAGCACGTTGGTGGAATGTCTGGAAGCACAATTTGTCATTTGGGACTTTTACATAAAACATACACTTGCTTATCTTTTTGTGCGGAAGTATTATCGTTCCCAACTTGACTGTGACCTCTTTGAGAACAGTTGACGTCATTTTCTCTTTGTACAGCTGCTTCCCAGCCATACTTCCAGTAAGTATTTACTATTAACTTAACCATGATATTAATTAGTAAAAAATGATCATGATGATTAGGGAACATGATGGTCTTAAAACTTTCCCTGAAAAGGGAGTCCAACTCACCACTCCCTGATGACCAGCTGCCTTGTCAATATAAGGCAGTAAAGGCAACAGCCATGCACTTGCTGAGCCTAGGTTAGCAGGAGTTCCAGCTGACACTCTCCCAGGACTCACGGCTTGGGAACTCCTTGCTGATAAGTGAGAAGTTTGGCTTCTTTGAAGCTGCTGTACTGGAAAGACCAAATGCAGAGACCACACAAAGCTAAAGAGAGACACTCAAGGATCCCCATAGCCTAGGTCCTACTGTCCCTGAACCTCTCAACCTCAGCTTCAAGACCTTTACTGTCGCTCAATGGAGTAGAGATGAACTTTCTCCTCTGTGCCCCATTGAAATCACAACCCACAGAAACTGGGGACAGAATGCAAAGTTGTGTTGGGCCACTGCAGTTTGTGATATTTTTGTCGCACAGATTTAAGTAACCAAAATGAGCAGCTAAATGACTTTCCAAAATAGTAAAATAACAATATCAAAGCACTGGAATAATGGAAAAATTAAATGTTATTAAAATTAACTTTTTTATTGCTTTTGTTAAAACTGCCGTTCCCAGAAGACATTTTATTCAACAGAGCCTAAAGTCTTGCATTTTGCCTTAGCTTTATTGTGATCTTTTAAAACATCAGTTATTTACTTTGATCTATCTTCATGCTGAGCACTTAGCACATACTATCTCAGGACAAAGCCTCGCAGATGTGTAAGAAGGACACGAACAGCAAAGATTGGTAATGCCTCCTTAAGGCTGACACGGCTACCAACTTGCTTTCTAAAAGAGTAAACTGAGTTATGGAGACACTAAGAACCTTGATGTCACACATCAGAATAAAGAATTGGATGAAGTTATGTCTAACTATGCATCCAATACATGCTTCGCTCTTTGTTCTTTGGCCAGCTGAGTTCTCTGAAGCTCAGCTTGGTCCCTGTATAAAGTGATTATAAATAAACACTCTGCCACAGTATCATAGTCTCAGAAGGACCAAATGGGGTAACTCATTAACAACTACTCTATAAATAGCACATAAATTAGGATGAATTTAGAACTATAATTTTCAAAAGCCCTTCAAACTAATAAATATTTAACCTATTCCTATTTTTGAGTCCTTGGATACAGAACACTTCAAAATAAATTAAGATGTATATGCTGTATTTAAATGAGTTCATGGGGAAATGTCATTTTTGCAGCAAGATGCGCTTTAATTATTCAAGCCCTCTGCAAGCACAAAGCAATCTGACACTACAGCCTTCAAACGTGGATCCTTGGAGACTGGGTTCTTCTCCAGGCCCCGCTCTCTTCATTTGTGTGTTTTATATCATTTACAGGAAGAAATGGTATCGTGTGTTCACTTGTTTTGGGGAAAGAAAAGTGATACCTTTTCTTAGATTCTCAAAAGGATCCAAGACTCAGAAAAGGTCAAGAGACTCTGTCCTGGAATATAAATAGAAACAGGAGCAACACGAAATGTCATCTTCCGCAATCATCCAACTATAAGTTACTCCTGCCCAGAGTATGCTGCAATATCTCCAGAAATATCATGCGCCCTGTCCTTCACATTCTATCGCTAGGGAAAGTCATTTTTCCTGCAATTTTTGCAACCTTTGGGCTAAATTCCTGCACCTTACAAAATTTGTTCCAAATTATAACAGTTGATATTTACCACAAGTCGAAACTTTGGTCCCTGTTTTCATCTTTAAAATACCTAAAGAAGTATCATGCTCTCCCCTTGGCCTAATTTACACAACCTACCCATAAAAGAGCCTCACAAGAGTCTAATGCCCTTGGTGTATTACAGGTCTGGTGTAGACAGTGGTTACCATCCTTACAAATGATCTATAACATGACCTACACAATCCATAACTTAATTTCCTGTAACTAGTCTGTGTGGATATGAACCTGACACTCTAATGTTCTGTGCGTATTAACGAGGAAATGACACTGTATTGATAAAAATCCCAAGTGGGGGGGGACAACATAGATTAAAAGGTCATTGAAGGGTCAGATTCAGGTTAGAAACAAGGAAGTCAGGATTCTTATAAGAGCAAATAAGAGACTAGTTTTCACAATTATTAAATTTTTAAGATTTTTAAGAGGAATTCTCTACAGTACTTGGACACACACACACACACACACACAGACACGGGGGAAGGAGGAATGACTTTCCATTTGTCACCACTGTAGTAGAAGGCAATGCTGTAAAACTTAAATTTATCCATTTTATATGAGTTAACAAAATTATTTTAGGGCAACAATAACAATATTATATATGAAAGAAATAAGCTTCTGACAATTATGGTGTCTAGAACTATATACTTAAAGCTTCTTTTCAAAAATATTTAACCAAATTACAATATATTTTGCCTTCTTTTTAAATCTCTCTTCCTCTTGTCTCTTTCTATTTCTCCAGTGTCACAGAAATTTGGGGAATATTTCAGTTTTTTAAACCACATTTTTCTTATTAATCACTGCCTTATTTTTTTCTTTTTAATCGCTCAAGAAAAAAAGGAATTAGTGAGTAGTATTTCTCCTTGGGGTTGCTTTACTAGTGAACCAGACTACCCATGACAGATCAAAGTACAAATACCACTGAAGTCCAACTTGATGCACCAATGAACTGTATTGGGGTTACTTGCAGGAGTAGGGTGAGAGGTTGCTGACAGGAGCAGATATGACTCAAAGACAACTGCATCACCAAAGCCCATCCCAACACAGGTGACAGCTCACAACAGATAGGAACCTGGAGCACACCTCACAGCCTGCAGCCATCTGTTGGATAATGTTCTTTCCAAGTGACTCTGGGCTAAACAGCTTCCAGGCAGTTTAGTTAGCTTCTGCTTCTTCCAGGCAGTTGGTCTGGTCTCAGAGTATTCTCGTAGCTTGGTTTGTCTATGAGTGACTCTCAGCAGCTTGGCTTATTTACTTTGAGAGCGAAGAGCCCAGTGAATCTGGTCAGTTTTAGGAACTTCCTGAGGAAATATTGAGTTGTTTACCTTTCTGCTTAAGGAGTTTCCCTGCAGGGTAGAATGTTTCAATCTCAGAGGAATTTGCTATACAATCGTTGGTCTTGCTGTCTCTTTACGGCTGTAGAACAATAGGTAAGACAATGACAAAAGATACAAAATTGTATAAATGCCACTGAACCACCCAGATTGCCCTCAATGGATGCAATCAAGTTCATGTATTTCTTTTATATATATTTTATGCATTTGCAAGTAAATATAGGCACAATAAATACATGTATGCAAGCTTACATGTGTATATACATATATATTTGTATACATGTTTGCACACAAACACATAAATGGTATAGGCTTGTATGCATACTTTTCTGTGCCTTCCTTTTGTGTGTTTTACTATCAGATATCATGTTATATCCAAATACAGTAAAGACCACGATAAGTGGACTTTTCATGCCAAGGAAAGTGTGCTTGGCTGCAATTTAGTGTAATGAGGACTGACCATATGATTTGGTAAAAAGGAGTTCAACTATGACTTTGACAAGAACTGCTGTAAAGGAATTGTGGCTAAATGAGTTGCTTAAAATGGATGTCATAAAGAGGGAATGAAAGGGCAGGAAAACCTTTCTATGAGGTAGCATCATCTGCGACCGTTGTAAAGGGTCACAGAATGATGACACCATAGGGCAGAGCCACTAGAGGAATTTATTTAAGAAGGAAAAATTATAGCAAGTACGTTTGTATGCAATTAGGAACAATTCATTGCAGTGGGAAACTGAATGGTGAGTGATGAGAAATGATAACAACAGGAGGCAGGCATTGCCTGCAGTGAGCATGCATACAGTTCACCCAGAGTGACAGCAAGGAAAGCGGTGTGGAGCACAAACAGAAGCAGGAACACCAACAGAAGCAAGACAGGGCACGTGTGGAGGCATCTGCCACTTATCTCTAAATTATCGCTGCAAAAATCAGCACTGGGGGTGCCGATGGGTACGAGAGAGGAGTGCTCATTTAGGGGGAAGGGAGCAAACAGGAGTGTTGCTGGGAGCTCTGAAGGATGAACTAAAGTTAGTGGGTAAGTTAGTGGCGAGGAGTTTAAAGGGAGATGAGTCGATGCGTTTGTGTGCTTTCCTTAATAAGATAAATAGGTGAATGCACAGATGATAGAAAGATGACGGATAGACAGACAGACAGATAGATAAACAAATGATAGACAGACAGACAGACTTATGTAAGGGGCCAAATAAAACTGCGTAGATGCATACAACAGAGAGGGGAAAAAGAGCAGTATGCTCCCAGGGCTCTCTGTTGTCTGGCACACTTACCTTCCCCTTGAAGGTGACACGCTATGATAAGATAACCCCATAATGGTGTTATGTGCTGTGATATACAGGCTCCTAATCTGAAGGAGATAATTGCAGGTATACTTGACCCAGTCAACAAAGCCTTCAAGAAAGGGTTAAGTCTTCCTCCTGCTTCCTTCTGCTGGCCTTCTAGAAACAAATCAGTGTAAGTCTACAGATGCAAACAATAAATTCTGCCACCAGCTCTATGAGTCTAATCAACGCAGTTGTAAAACCTATGGAGATTTAGCTAAGGACTTGAACCCTTTTCAACTATACAATAACACATGGGAGTTGTTTTAAGCCACTAAGTCTCCAAAGATTTAGAAAACAAATATTAGACAAAGACTGGTAATAAAGAAGATTACAGAAAGAGTCCAGTCCAAGGAGGTAAATGGGGCATGAGAGAGGTGAGGTACAGCGGATGAATGGATCAATACATTTGTTTATCAATATTCTCTACTTAAAATGTGCTTGATTCCATACTAGAAGAGGCTTCAAGGAAAACAGTGCTCTCTTCTTGCTAGAAGGTGGACTGCCTTGCCATGATATTGTGACAGTTCTTCCTAGCATGAACGGTGGCCATTACAAGGCTGTGGTGATGTCTGCACGTCAGTGTGCTTTGGACCCCTAGAGAGAGAAGTAGGTCTCATGCCACAGCACCATGAAAAATGTCTTTGGGTGTACTGGGTTTTCTGAAGGGCTCAAGCTCAGCTCCTACAGCCACAGGAAAGTCCAACTATTGACTTAACGCTGAACCTTACAACCTCTTTGTGTAAGCTCAGCAGAGGAACATCCCTTCTGAAGCAGAAAAGAGGAGTGTTATCAAGAAAAAACACTGGAATACACAGACACAAGTGGGAAGGGAGGAGTCAAGTGATGCTGGAAGAAGAAGGAGCCTACCATGGATTCTGAATACAGAAAAGATATTCAATATAGACGGCAATGTAGACATAGCTCTGCCATAGACCAAGACAGGGTAAAACCCGTGTTCCAGAAGACTTCATCAAAAAATCAGACTTCAAAGGGACTTGAAATGACACCAAATCCTCAGAACTGCTCTCAAGTTGAAATCAATTACTAGCATCATTGTGCACTTGTTTTTGTTTTGTTTTGTTTTGTTTTTCCTTTTGGCCAAGCTATTCCCTTGTGTGGTCTTCCAGTACCGCATCTATGTCCAGGAACCTTCAGAACTGTGAAAATGTTCAAAACAAAATTATATTTAATTCAAAATAGTAAAATTCTGCCATTATAGCCCTTATGAGAAACAGTGGAGTGTCACAGATGACAAGAAAGAAAGAAAGAAAGAAAGAAAGAAAGAAAGAAAGAAAGAAAGAAAGAAAGAAAGAAAGAAAGAAAGAAACCAAAGGAACAGAGGCTGTTGTAACACGGAAGAGGTTAGAAATCACTTGCTCAAATCTTTAGTGAATAAATACATAATGAAGTTTCCGATCTTGCACTGTCCAGCTGTTTGTGTGCCAGCAGAGAAATTTATCATCAGTTCATTATAATGGAATGGTACAGAGCTGACAGGCAACTTCAGGAAACAGTATTTTCCCTAAATGCATCAAAGCATCATTGTTCATTAAGCCCTGGCTGTTGTCCTTCAGAAGCTGTTTTGTGCACTAGAAAAATAGTTCACTTAGTGCTTTCTCTTTTCTTTAGTTGGCCTTCACTGTCTACAAAGCCACAGTTATAAGGGAACACTCAGGTACAAGAAAAGAAAATTCTAGACTTTTGTAATATTAGTTTGCGTCAATATATTGTTTCCAAGCAATCAAAATTTGAATTAATTTGTCAATATGAATTACAGCCATCATCCTGGGGTTTCTAAAGAGCCTCGATCTTTGAGTCTGCCTGCTGTGTATCACCTGACACCATACTGAGAGCTGTTTGACAAAGGTGATCCCAGCCTCATTTTTAGCATGTGTGGGCTTTACTTCAGACACCCCACCTCTGGGTTTCCTACCTCCTCCCTTCTGCTCCTTCCTGGCTTCTCCTTCTCAGGTTGACCCCCTGCCATGCAAGGGTCTGTACTTGATACTTGCACCATGCATGAGCAAGCTTCTTCCACCCTTGGCTGCAGTGTCAATGGCATCTGAAAACTGTCTCAGATCCAACCTCAACTCTGATCCCAAATCCAAATCGTCGTGCGTGCGCGGCGTGTGTGTGTGTGTGTGTGTGTGTGTGTGTGTGTGTGTGTGTGTGCAAGCATGACCACATATACAACACACAACTTGGTGTTTTGATATATGTTTACACTATGAAATGTTAACCACCGTCAAGCTAGCCAATGTATCCAGAACCTCACGTGGTTGTTGCTCTTCTGGTAAGACACTGAAAATCGACCTTCTTAGTATACAGAAGTGAAATGATACTATAGCTAGAATTATTCCTTAAATACAAATCTAGTTAAGTCATTTCTCTGCTTGTTGCTTTCAAAGCCTCCTGCTGTATTTTGAATAAAGTCCAAACTCCTCGTGATGGCATTCTGGAGATCACCTGGAGCTCTAGCTCCCTCGCCTGTTACCCTCCAGGCACACTGGGACTTGTTGGCCATGTCCTGTTCTCAACATGATGTATCCTCTCCCTGTGGAAGGGGCTTCCAACAGATCTTCTGCCAGCAGACTCCTCACATGAGTATCTGCCCAAAAAGTAAAGTCTGACATCCCCATCCATTATGTGTCCTCTCATCATACTCTCTGGCCTCTTCAGCTGCTTTACTTCATCACAGAATTGTATGCTATTTAAAAATAACTTTCTACTTGTTTTATTTCCCCATTATAAACTCTCTAATGGCAAGGACATTTTTTTAAAGAACTGTCACTGTCATGCCAAAAATATTACCTCACCCTATAGATATCTATTTTGTAATATTATAGGATTATTTTAGACAATAGAAACTGAAGCTTCTGATGTGATAGTTTCCAGTTAGTTTTAGTAATACCCACAAACCTAGCAGCTTAAAACATTTGTTAGAACAGTTATGTTTCTGCTGGATTCTTCAGGGAAGAAGCCATTGCTTTGTCTGTTTCAGCTTCTAGAGGTAGCTGCATTTTTTTTGGCTTCTGGTCCATTCCTCCTGTCAAAGTGTATCATTTAAGACCCTGGGTCCAGCATCCCATCTCCTGACTCTTATTCTTGTTGTGTCTTAGAAGGCCTTAGTAATAGCACTGAATGCACCTGAACAATCCAGGGTACTATCCTTCTCAGGGTCCTTAATTTAGTCAACTTTACAACACAAAGTCTCTTTTGTCACTTAAAGTGGGATATTCACATTCTGGAATTATGACATGGATATCACCGCTGAAGGGGGCGGGCCATTATACCATAATCTATCACAGGAACGTTCATCAGTTAGCTCATCATCAATTAGTGACTTTAATTTTGACCTTTTTTCCACTCTGTTGTACAAATTCTACTGCTGATGATATCCCTCTAAGCTCCCGTGTATCACCACCCATGTAATCGAGCAAAGCTGAAGGGAAGACTGGGAACTGGATTGTTGGCAGCCTTGGTTCTACCATATTAACTCCTCTTCCCTTACAGGTATTTTGATAGCCTGTGTGACAAGAACTTTAAGTCCCAAAGAAAGAAATTAAAGAAGACACCAGAACATGGAAAGATCTCCC
This sequence comes from Mesocricetus auratus, assembly GCF_017639785.1. Taxonomy (NCBI): domain Eukaryota; kingdom Metazoa; phylum Chordata; class Mammalia; order Rodentia; family Cricetidae; genus Mesocricetus; species Mesocricetus auratus. The sequence continues at coordinate 46,408,442 of NW_024429266.1, forward strand.
ATGCTCCTGGATAGGTAGGATCAACATAATAAAAATGGAAATCCTACCAAAAACAATCTACAGATTCAATGAAATATCCATCAAAATCCCAACACAATTCTTCATAGACCTTGAAAGAACAATACTCAACTTCATATGGAAAACCAAAAAACCCAAATTAGCTAAAAACAATCCTGTACAATAAAGGAACTTCTGGGGGCATCACCATTCCTGACCTCAAACTCTACTATAGAGCTATAGTAATAAAAACAGCTTAGTAGTGGCATAAAAAAACAGACAGGTGGATCAATGGAATTAAATCAAAGACCCTGACATTAAGCCACACACCTATGAACACCTGATTTTTGACAAAGAAACCAAAATGGTACAATGGAAAAGGGAAAACATCTTTAAGAAATGGTGCTGGCATAACTGGATGTCAATATGTAGAAGACTGCAAATAGATCGATATCTATCACCATGCACAAAACTCAAATGCAAATGGGTCAAGGACCTCAACATATATCCAGTTACACTGAACCTGATAGAAGAGAAAGTGAGAAGTAGTCTTGAATGCATTGGCACAGGAGACCACTTCCTAAATAGGACACCAGTAGCACAGACACTGAAAGTAACAATCAATAAATGGGACCTCCTGAAACTGAAAAGCTTCTGCAAGGCAAAGGACAATGTCAATAAGACAAAACGACAGCCTGCAGAATGAAAAAAGACCTTCACCAATCACACATCCGAAAGATGGCTCATCTCCAAAATATATAAAGAGCTCAAGAAACTAGACATCAAAATACAAAATAACCCAATTGAAAAATGGGGTACAGAGCTAAACGGAGAATTCTCGATAGCCTGTCACAGGCAATCCTTATCAGTTAATGTATAGACTTGCTGTCTGTACACAAAGAATGCACTTGTGGAAACATCATGTGTGCTGGAGGCGATGACTTAGAGGACTCTGAGCTATGTGAAAGAGATAGTCGGAGAGCCTCTGTCACTTTCTAAGCACTTGTTCCTCCCATTCATTCCCATGTTCATCATCTCAGTCATTTTTGATAATTAAATTACAGTTCATGGGGAATAGAGTCCAAGTGAAGAAAGAGAGACAAAAACTGATTCAGGTGCCTCTAAAGGCCACACCTTTTCCTATATTCTCAAATTCCTGTCCAAGCAAAGGAGAGATTCCCTGCTGAATCTTCATACATTACTAATAAATATGACATGGAATAAAGGAAATATAGAACACTAGTGACTTGCTGTCTGAAATTTTTTCCTTTAGGTATTTAGTGTGGGCAGATTTTGTAAATTAAAATCCTTGTATGGGTTAGCTTAGTGCCTGGAAGGCTGTGAATAATAAATACACTTAGAACAAATCTGCAGTCTTTTCCAGGGTATTACACATTGTTCACGTCTTCTGAGCGATTACATGGGATTAAGTTGGGGGCAGAGAAGTTAAGCCCAGGAGAATACTAATAGCAGGATTCTGAAACAGGCCAGGGAAGGCACACTCGTCATCACGGTGCTCCACGCCCTGGTGGGAATGATGGCTTTTGATGCAGTAGTTACCGGGTGGTAACAACTAGTGCGCTCATCTACCAGGAATGGCTCAGAAGTCCTTTTACTGTGATTTAATCTCTGAACTCACCACTCCACTCCCCTGTTACCACCAATATATGTAATTTACACATACAACTCATATGAATTGAATCTGTACAATGAAATCAACTGTTGAACTCTGGGGGTACAAGATTATTTCCAAAAAAAACTAGCCCCTGCCTTAAAGAGAACAAAAATATAACTGTGTAGGTATTAAAGTATTCATTCTGGATCTTATCATTTATAACTAGATCATTCAGGGCAGGTTAGTGACCTCAGCCTGACGAACAGCAGAGATGGATGAAGTCAGGGAAGACTTTAGGGAAAGGGGCCTTTAAGAAATGTTGAGATTTTTTTAAATGTGGAGGGAAAGGTAGGAGATGAGTAGAGAAACTAGGCTGTTCCAGATAGAAGTACTAACATGAACAAAGGCATAGAGATATAGGGGGATGGAAGCCTTTACTTTTTCCTGCTGTCATCTCCCAGATACCCATCTCTAGTACATCACTCCCATGGAATCTTCTAAAGAGCTACTGTGTACCTAGTTAACGTTCCTCATGTGAGCCAAACAGACATAATTGAGGCAGTAGTAAAAAAAACAATCAGAGAGTTTATCCATTAAGTTAAAAAAACTCTAGTTTTGTATGGATGTTTTTCATAAGTTCATAAACTATACAAATAAAAATGAGGTAAATAATCAAGGGGTAAATATGAACTCTCAAACTTTCCTTTCCTCCCTCATTTTTTATTAATTTATCTATCCATCAATTAATCTGCAGTAAGAAAAGGTCCACAAGAAGGGAATTCCCTGAACATGTCAACAGACGATTAGAAGTTTGACCAAATAAACTGCCGTATTTGCATTGCAAACTTATCTGGGGATACGTATCATGGAAATAAAGTATTTCCAAGTCTAGATGTCAATGTGAGTGCAAAAATAGCTCACTGGAGTGTTTCCCTCAAGCAAAACAAGTCTTTCTCCAAGGTCAAAATATTAGGGACATTCAGTGTTTAAAACAAGGATGGAAAACTGCCATAAATCCCAAAATATTGGCAGAACTATGAAAGATTTATGATTGACCACCTAGTATGAGATTTTAATTTCAGCACATTCCTCCCAAACAGCTGGACTCTGCATTTGCAATGAAGTATCTTGAATAACCATCAAAAAGCAAATATCATGAGTAAAGCCTCCAATAATAGAAATATAGTTAAGACACTGTTCTTTTTTTAAGTTCACAGTACTTGAATTTCACCACTACCCACATTTTTCCTTTCTTTCAAATTCAACTCTCTAACTTTTACATGTCCCCAGGAGGTATGATTTTCCTTCAGTGTAGACCTCATTACTGTTCCATAGAATCTGAATGATGTTCATTTAATCCAAACATTTAATTTTACCCATGGCCGTTGTTGGAACACCTGCTATGAGGCAAGGTGCCAGGGCCGTGGGAGGGATAACCATATGAAAATCGTGGCAAAATTCTTCTATTCCTGCCTTAAAGACATTTTAAACATCTTTAGGAGAATATTGATAACACATACTTATAGTATAAAGCCAAGAGGAATGAAAGAAAACTCGCTATCCAGAGCAAGAGCATTAATGTGTCAATTGCAGAAAATTATTTTGACTGACAAACTTTTGGAAATCTGTTTAAGGTGATGGGATTTCACATATATTTAGAGAATGTATGCATTTCCATTACCCATAAGTAAAATATAAGATTATGTTCTGTGGATGGAATAGTGTTAGTAGACGTTTATAAAGAGTAAAGAATGTAAGTGTCCCTTGGAACTTGGAGAATCAACTGAAGGAAAATCACTGGAGCTTCCCGATGAAGGCTAACAATATGCGTGTTCTGACTTCTGAACATGGTTAAACCCAACCTCAACAAACAGAGCAACTTACTGTCTTAGGTAAGGAAGCACAGAGGCAGAAACGCCTCCGACATGCCATTATAGTGGTTTAGCAAACTACTCAGTAAAACTTGGTTTTCTATCATCCTGTGTTCTGCCATTCTTAACACTTTGGGTTAAATCTCTTCATGTCAAAGCATTCCCAGTTTCATCATCACACTGGGTGCCACAGCATCCTATATTTTAAGAGGCAAAACATTGCTTCATTCCTGGGTGTCCTTTTATCATATACTCAACCCAATCCAACTCCAATAAGAGAAAACGGATTATCAAAATTCATAAGCAGTTGAAGTGAACATCCAAGGTCAGGACTTTGCCAACAAGGAAAGGTGATACTGGCCTTTGACTATTCAACTCATTGCTAAGTACCATAGTGATTTCCTAAACCTTGTTGTGGAAGAAGGTAAAACAAAGACCATTCCTTCTGCTCAGAGCAATGGTTTAGCCACAAAGGCTGAAGCAAACAGTAGTTGTTAGTTCCTCTAGGCCATGGCATGGGAGAGGGTCCATAGCAGCTTCAAGTCCTACTTCAATTGTTCAGCACTCAAGTACACAAGGAGAAGGCTGGGCAGGGGAGTTCAAGGGTGGTCTTTAGAGGAGTTTGGAGGTAGCTTCCTTCTCTGTTTTTACTCTGGTGTTGACATGTGTGGTTCATAACCTCAGTAACCAGTCTCCGGCACTCTCCTGGCTAAATCTTCCCCCAGATGCAAGTCTCCCAACTGCCACTGAATGTTTCATCTCTGTGTTTAAAGAATTTCCCAAATCAATTTAGTATTTTCTCAAGTACTTTGTTTCATAACATGATGTCAGAATCTGAAAACCTCAGTGAAGGTAATGTTTGTGTTGAGGTAACTGCTGTGCCCTGCGTCACAAGTGTGGATTCTGGGTACCCAAAGCAGCTTTCATAATTATATGTTGCTGCAGTGTCCTTTTAGTAAGGAAATGATGATGATGTTTTGTAAAACCACATCTTCTTTTCTTTTTTTCTCCAGCCACTGTTTTTTACTTTATGATAAGAAGGAATTAAAGACAAAAACAAAATGAGTCACCCAATCGCACCTCTCCCCTTTCGTTTCCCTTCCTGTTTTGCCCCGGGAAGTCGAAGGCCGCTAGACTCATTAGTGTTTCAAATCAGCCTCAGGTCAAAGCACTGAAGAGATGTTTCGCCCTCTGTTTCACAAATACTTATTACAGACACTGGACAGGAAAGAAAAACACAAATCAGATACAGCCATCTAGTCTTTCTAGGCAGCTATTAAGAATGATGAAATAAAAGCATATTTATTGGCAGGTGAAGAGATTCTCCATAAAGGATAATACATGGTCTAATAACTGTTTACCTTTCAGTGTGTGGAAGTGAGTGCGTGCGTGTGTGTGTGTGTGTGTGTGTGTGTATTCAGGTACTACTTTATTATTCATATAGATAAGTAAATACAATGGGGATAGGGTACATTATATTAAAAAATAAAACTGAGTGGCTAGGCCATATTCTCTTCTAAATGCTGGTATTGAGATAGCAAAGAGTGGAATAGAAGGGGACTAGAGCTAAAAATTTCACAACGGTGGGGGGAAAATCTCCACATTACTTTCTTTTGCTAACACTAAACCATGCAAGAAGCCTTGCCTCTGGTGTTACTGTTATTAAATAATGGTAATTTTAAAATCTGGGTGGCCTTATTCAGTTGACACGTGTTACCCCTGCAGGAATGCGCATTATCCACATAGAAGCATGTAGTGTTCTTCTAGAAGACTATATATAAATAAAACACTAACGCGCAACATCATTAGGGATGCTTCAGGAGAGACCTATAGATATTCTTGAGAGCACCAGAAAGACACTGTCTTTACCTCGATGTCCCTCCAAGGATCTTTTCCTATGGCGATTTGGTTTTTGCATTGGTTTTAGAGGCCAAAAGCCTCAGAAGGGATAGTGTACAGTACAAAGGAATCCAACAATTCAGTGGCCATCAGGCGGGAGACCCACACAGGGCCAGGGGGAAAGGCTGCAACTGTGAGCAGGGGTGGGAGAATGGAAACAGCAGCAGACTTCTTCCTAAACACAGTCTCGATTTCCTTTAACAAAGTGTACATGTTTGCAGTTACAAAACAGAGGACACAGGAAAGGGTGTTTATAACCTGACGCTAGACCCTCTGGCCTACTTATTTCAGAAGTACATCAGAGTGACTCTCCAGGCTGGGCTCCTCCAGAAAACCAGTTTTTTCACCAGCCAAAGAAGAATTATGATGAATAAGTACAACAGAGTGGATTTTGTATCTAGGTATCTTCAGGGTTTCTATTGCTTGCGCCTGTCTGTGTTAACAAAACAAAAAGATCAGTGATCTTACGTTGCGTGCCTGGTTTATTTTCCTTTCTCAGTCAGGAAATCTTAAACCCAGGAATCCACCAGACTGTAATTGTCTACTTTCACCAGTTACTCAAAATAGCCAGAAAAAGGAAACTACACAAAGGGAAAACACAGGAAAAGAGAATCAAATTCAGAGGAAATTCCAGTGGTCCAGGAGGTATGGACGTGAAAAAGGCAGTCTAATAACAAATGAAATGTTATTTCTGGCAATGTTGCAATAAATCTTTTTTTTTATTTTAAGAAGGCCTGAAGATATCCTTCTTTTTCCATTTCCACATCAAACTTCTACTTTGTGCTTTTGTAGTTTGAAGACTGAAATGCCAGGTGTGCACAGAAATCCCCTTCTTTTAGGAGATGTGTGGCTTTAACAAAGCTGGCCCCAACGGGACATTTTTACCAAAGACACATTCATTGTTAGAGTATGTTTAAAATAAATAATTGCAATTTTTTGAGGACTGGAGAGATGGCTCAGTGATTAAGAGCATTGGCTGCTCTTTAGAGGACGTCGGTTCAACTCCCAGCACCCATATAGCAATTTATAACATCCTGTAACTCCAGTTCCAGGTGATCTGACACGTTCACACAGATACACATGTAGGAAAATGAGTGCACATGAAATTAAATTAATTAATTACAAAGTAATTGTAATTTTGAAAATTCTGAGAATTCCTGGTAATACTTAGTTATTGTCCCTGAATCTAAAAAAAAAAATTAACATACTGAGAAATTTGCCTCCCCACAACCCCCCCATTTTATGGTATTATTCTAAAATGTATCATTGTTGCTCAATAAACACACTTTTTAATTTAAAAACAAATTTTTTAAAGAATATTCACCACCACCCCTTTTCTCTATCAAAAGGTTTCCCTAGGTAGTTCATATTGAAGCTTTAGTGAAAACAGAATGGAGTTCATGTCCTAGCCTGTGGAGTATGAAGACACTGAAGGCTATTGCTGGAAATCTCATTTTAAAGCTCACTTTCTTTTGCTTCATCTCTTTCCTTGCTCTTTTCTAGTTCCACAGGACTTGTTCCTGATTGCTTTGAATGGTTAATTTTGTCTTGGGCTTGTGGACTCAGTCCACAAGAGTGGTTACCTGGTTTCTCTTGATATCCCTGCCTAGAAAGCTGGTGTTCTGCCCTTGTGGACTCCATGAAGAGGGTTACCTAGCCTTCTCTTCATATTCCTACCTAGAATCCCAGTGTTCTGGCTTGAGGACTCTGTGAGGGTGGTTACCTAGGCTTCTCTTGATATCCCTGCAGAGAACTCTGGTGTTCTGGGTTTGTGAACTCCATGAGGGTGACTACCTGGCCTTCACTTGGTATTCCTGGAGAGCACCGGGTCCACACCCTCATTTGTTTGCCTGCTTCTCCTTCCTTCACAGAGTAATAAAAAAAATGATCTTTGCCCCATAATCCTCCATCTCAATTTATAGAACAAGGCATCCCATTAGTGGTTTTAATATTTATTCTGTCAATCAATTGTGTTTTGACAGGATATCTCAAATTAAACATCATAAATTTAGATTTCATGTCAACTAATTGATATATACATGGAAATATCCTTTTCATATTTTCATTTCTGTTTGTGTTATTCAACAATAAAAATTAAATCCATCTGCTTCTAACATATGATCACACAATTGTAGAGACAAGAATATAAACATATTCCACGGGTGATGGCACACATGGAAAATCCCCACAGGCAGAGTTAGGGGAATCACTTGACGCTAGTCTGGTCTACATAATAAGTTCTAATGTAGGCAAAAATGCACAGTAAGACCCTGCCTCAAATACAGATAAAAATAGAAATCAGAACTAGACTAACGGTAGAGCTACATCTCTCCTTTTGATCCTCTAGTTCCAAAGCCTCCAGTCTCACCCCCAACTGTAGCAGTACCTGTTGCACTCTCCCTTGCCTCTCTGAACCCAACCAGAATGGATGGCAAAGACCTTCTCCTACAACCTTCCTTCCCCGACCTCATCCCAGCATCCCAGTCTCCAACACCAGCAGGCACTCCCTTTGAACACACCAGATGAGCAGGCCAGGAATACAGGCAGCGAACAGCCATCACACTCTGAAAATCCAGAAAGGGGAGTTCAAGGTCAACCTGTCTACAGAGGGAATTGATTTATCTCAAGACCCAACTATATACTACTTTGGGGCATATACTCAAAGGACGCTCCATCCTACTACAAAGATACTTGTTCAGCCATGTTAATTGTTGCTTTATTCATAAAAGCCAGAAACTAGAAACAACTTAGATGTCCCTCAACAGAAGAATGGATAAAGAAAATGTGGTACATTTTCACAATAGAGCATTATTTAGCTATTTAAAAAATGACAGGAAATTTGCAGACCCAGAAAGATAAATATGGTATATCTTTACTTATATATTGTGATGGCAATTCTTGGTTGTCAACCTGTATCTTAAATGAACTGCAATCCAGAAATAGAGGGTACACTTGTGAACCAGATCTTTTTTTATTAATTTTTTATGGGAAATCACAGTTTCCCATCACTCTTCTCCTCCCATTCCCTTTGATGAGTGCTACTGCCACCCAGCCTGGTGTCTAAACCAAATGTTTATGAGAGAGAGAGAGAGAGAGAGAGAGAGAGAGAGAGAGAGAGAGAGAGAGAGAGATCCCTATCCTTTAAAAATATCTATTTTAAGCCAGGTGTTGGTAGTGCATGCCTTTAATCCCAGCACTCGGGAGGCAGAGGCAGGTGGGTCTCTGTGAGCTCAAGGCCAACCTGGTCTACAGAGCGAGTTCCAGGATAGCCTCCAAAACAATACAGAGAAACCCTGTCTCAAAAAAACAAAAAAAATCTATTTTATTGTTTGTAATAAGTCTTCACTTGATTCCTTTTTCATCCAACCCCTCTACTTTAGTTACATAACAAACCTAATTTGTTCTGTGCCTTGAATTGTATTTCCTAAAAAGTCCTCCCCGTGTGTCCACCCCCAAGGCAGTCCCCTCCCTTCTCCTTCTCGCTCAGTCTCACCCTCCCACACAGCACTCACCGCTTCACTGCAGAGAAGAATGTCAGAAACAAAAAGAAGACACCGAACAACAAACAATTTAATGCAGTTTCATAGCTGATTTTAAATAAACACCGTGCAACACCTAAATTTTCTAGGCTGCTTCTTTATTTTAAAACAGCATAAAACAATTGGATATGGCCTATCTGGCAGACTACAATAAGGTCCCTTTGGTTTAGACATCTGTTTGTATCACCATGTGGGGGGCTTTGTGGGGGACAGAAGAATCTGTAGAAAAGTAACTGAACAAAACTTTTATTAACTTTATTTATTAATTGATCTTTTACCTTCCAATCCCAGTTCCTACCCTCTCCTCTCCTCCTGCTGCCCCCACTCCCCCACACACACCTCCCATCTGCTCCTTGGAGAGGGTAAAGCCTTCCCTAGGAAGTCTATTAAGTCTGTTCCATCATCTCGTTGATGCAAGACAAAGGCATCTCCCCTTAGAAAGGGTTCCACTAAGTCAGTTTGTGCACTGGAGTTAGAACTTGGACCCACTGACAGTGGCTTCATACACAGTCACACCATTGTCCCCTATATTAAGGGGGTCTAGTTCGGTCTTATGCAGGCAACTGAACAAACTTTAACAAGCACTAAATAGACAAAAATTTACAGCATGTATAGGAATGTAAGTGGCTATATTCCTCCTTTAACTTCCCAACAGGGACTCTAGCACAAACAATGAAGTTTCTTTAAAAAGGAAATTTCAAATTGTATTTTGTCAGGAAGTAGATGCAATAAAAACCAGGAACTTTTCGGCTTCTTTTTGCAGAGAGATCCAAATCTGCACAGTTCAAAATGTGGAGGAAGAACCGCACCCACTGGAACACTCTGGTCATGTCATCAACTATAGCTTTGAATGTAGATTACTGGACAATGAGAAAACATTTGTATTTTTTCTTAAAAGTTTAGTTTGTCCTTAAAAAAGTACATTTGAGGCTTTTCTTCTTCCTCATGGGTGGTTGGAGGGTGATATTAAATTAAATATTTGCTAAGCAATTGTAAGAATAAAGAAGCCCACGGTTCACATTAAGTGGAAAGCCTTAAATGGGATCAACCCTCAGTGTCTGCTCTGCTCAGCAGGGTTCTGAGGGACCAAGGTCTCTGTCTTACACAGCCACACTGACACCTTTTAGGGACTTGGAACATCAATATCTCCTGAAGACTCTTCTGCCTTATTACTACGAAACAGCATTCTGAAAAGACTAATTGAGAAGCTAAGCAGATGGCTCAGTGAATAAAAGCAGTTGCTATGAAAAGAAGAGAACCTAAGTTCAAATCTATTTAAGTACCTAATTAAAAGTTGGGCATGGCTATACTTACCTGTTACTGCAGCTTTTCTGGGTGGAGCTAGGTAGATCCTGGGGGCTCATTAGCCAGTTAGCCTGGCAAAACAATGAGCCTCTGGTTCAATGAGAGACCCCTTATCCAACAATATTAATAATGACAACAATATATAGATCAATAGAAGAACACACCAGTATCTTCCTCTAGCCATTCTATGTCCCACCATGGGCACTGCCATCTGCCCACATGTGCACATATACTACAACATGTATGTTTGCGCGCACACACACACACACACACACACACAGGAGAGAGAGAGAGAGAGATACTACTGAGAATATGAATCACAGAGAGAATAGCAGCACCCAGAAGTAGATATTACTATGAAAATAAGTACATGATAAAGCACGGGAAATCATAGAAACAATGCTGTCTTGAAGGAGCCCAGGTCTGAAACAAGGGGAAAACATCGGTGGCAACCACAAAGTAACTGACTTCCAACACACTTCACATCTTACACAATTCTCCTTTGAATTATGCAGAAAAGTCACGCTTATGAGCGTTTTCTTCTCCTGCTATGTTGTAATTTCCGCAGGTCACGACAATCAATCAGCTAAACTCTAATATTAACTTCAGTCTTCTGTCAGTTAATATAGCGGACGAAGCTGGGCAGTGGTGCACTCCGCCTTCTGTTTCTGATAGTCATAGGAACAGGGATGTTATCTTGCAAGGGACCCGGGTCAGGACTCAGCAAAGGGCGTATTTGGCTGACAGTGGAGTGACTGACGGAGAGAGAACAGGAAAATGTGAGACAGAGGTCAGTTGCTATAAAGAGAAGCTAAGAACAGCTACTGGCTATCTTATTTATTGACCTAACACAGTCTCATGAAAAGATTTTCAGGGAGAAACAAAACAGCATGTGAGTACTAACAGTTATTGCAAATCAAGTATAATATGACATCTACCCAAGGCCCTGCTCACTAACGGTCTGTTAATGCCAAGCAATTTGGACAAGGGACAAGGTCTGGGTACAGTGTCTTCTGTAGGCCCCAAACAGTTCTGTCGTGTTTTCTCAGGACTGGGATATTTAAATCTTTCTTCAAGACCCTGAACAAATAGGCCTTTGCTTATTGACCCTGAGAGTGACTATAAGGCTCGGAGTTCTTCCCCTCTGGAGTTATCACACTCACTCTGTGTTGTCTTGGATAGCTGCCTCCTCTACTTTGCTCTCTTATTTGCTCTGACAATGAAAACACTTTAAAGGTTCTCTAGCCAAAGAGATTATTCCTGCCTGGAAACCATAATGAAAATAGATCTGACATGTGGGCAGAGCCTTAAAACGCAGCAGTCATAGTGAATGCCACCGTGCCCCTGCTGTTCTGAGGCCCAAACCCCGTTTCCGGCAGTGCTGTCTACCAAGGAGGAGCAGCTGAGCCCCTCCTCAGGAGCTGCGTGCAGTTGAGGAAGCATATTTATGGCCCCTTCCCCACCCCGAGCAGTCTGCCTCTGTTTTGGATGACTCTCGGGGCCATGCTGTCTGTGAAAGTCCCGTGGCTCGTGCTGAGACCCCAGCTGCTATGGCACAGCCGATCAGCTTTTCCTTCTGACCCGTTCTGCCTCCATCCCTCCGTTATGAATCTGCATCTCATCCATCTCAGAGTCAACTTCACAGAGAGGCTAATTATATCTGATGGTTGTATTAGGTCTACTCACATGTGAAAACTGAAAATAATAACTGAGAATATAGATCATGCCCCTGGTGCAAAAATGGTCCAACTCACGATTATCTAAATTTTGATCCTAATTATCTGTCACTTCACATCTATAAACTGTATTTAACATTGCACAGTTTAAGAATGAGTTTACAGGAGAAATGTGAAATTAATAAAAGGTTTTATCCAAGTTTACCCACAGTACAGGTTTTACGCCAATTCACTGTTTATCCGGTCTTGTTTCTTGTTTTCTAATTTTGGAATAACAGTTTTGGAAATTTTAATTTAAATGTTTTGATTGATGATCCACCTTTGCTCTTAGTTCCCTAACTAGATTTAATATTAGATGTCAAGACACTTTAAAATTTCAAGAAAAGATTCAAGTAGACCTATGTTTTTGTCTACCTAAACCTTCCTACTTTAGAAAACTCAATGCCCCTTTAGCTAGTGGTCCTGATGGATGGTCAGACTGACTGCTGTGACCCTGCCATAAAAAGAGATTCAGAGCCGGGTGGTGGTGGCGCACGCCTTTAATCCCAGCACTCGGGAGGCAGAGGCAGGCGGATCTCTGTGAGTTCGAGGCCAGGCTGGACCGACAGCCTCCAAAACAATACAGAGAAACCCTGTCTCGTAAAAACCAAAAAAAAAAAAAGAGAGAGAGAGAGAGAGAGAGAGAGAGAGAGAGAGAGAGAGAGAGAGAGAGAGAGAGAGAGAGAGAGAGAGAGAGAGAGAGAGAGAGAGAGAGAGAGAGAGAGAGATTGATTCAGGCTGGCCAGCAAGGGCATATGATCTCTTTGGCATGGTGACTGGTCAGAAGCAAGTTACTGACCTTTCTGACTCTTCGCCAGGATTTCTCTACGGTAGACAGGAAAGAAAGAGTCGCCAAATCCGGAGAGAAGCACGACTAAAACGGGAAATCACCTAGTGTGGTGTTTCGAGGCATTTGATCCCTGTGAAAAACTGCCTCTCTGATTGGTTTAATGAAAAGCTGGACAGCCAATAGCTAAGCAGGATTTCCAGGCACAGAGGACCGGTGGTAAAAAGGGGGAGCTGCGAAGAGACACAGAAGGAAGCGAGAAAGCAGAATGGATAATATGGAAATGAAGTAAATGAGCCTCCGGGCAGCACATATACTAATAGATATGGGTTAATTTAAGTTATAAGAGCTAGGTAAAAACAACCCTAAGCTATCAGCCGAACTTTCCTAATTAATAATAAATCTCCATGTCTTTGTTGGGGAGCCAAAAGCCCCAGTTAAAAAGTCCGACTACAGTATGGTGACAACCTAATGCCAATCAAAGGCCCAACCTATCCTTTGGATTCCCCAAATATAAACATCAGGAAAGTCTATCTTATTTAACTCCTGTGAGTTTCTGGAGCATGCAAAGAGTCCTGGATCAGAGTTCCATCGCACCATTCTCCTGAGAACTTGGGTTCCAGCATCTCCCTTCCAAGGATGAAGTCAAGGACCACTAAATTGCACACTCAAGTAAACTTTCTCCAATCATTTCCCATCCCTCTATAGTTATTTTCTGTAAGTTCCCACGACTGCTGTTTTCTACTCAGCTAGTGCTTAAATTGATTCACAAAGCACTACTGTCAATTTCCTTGGAAATGTCACCTCCTGCTTCCTGACCCAAACCAACCAGTCTCTTGTCCTGAGGTCTAAGTCCTGGTGTGTTACATCTCTGACTTATCATTTGCTTGTGTGAAGCTGAGTTTTCAACTTGAAACTTCAACCAAAGGAGATGTTTTTCCTCAATGGCAATTTTCCCAAACTGATGACACACTGCTTAGGAAAAAAAAATAGTCTGTAGACTGCTAAATTTGCAGACCTATCTGTTGAGGCAGCAAATATCATACACTTCACTACAATAGTAAAGGGAAATCAGTATTAGGATAATTAATTGTGGAAGCCTGCCATTTAAGGTCATAACAAACAGGCTTCCGAAAGTCTTTAGCATGGTCATCTGTATTCCATTTTAAATGAGTCCTGGAAGAACCACCATGACAAGGTCAGCTCATCAACACGTGACTTTTCTAGCTCTAGAGTAAAATTATTCTGCAATTGACAAGCTCATGGCTTTGATTATAAAGCTAATTTGATTTTCAAGCCATCTGTTACCTGCTGACATGTTCGCAGGCATTCACGTGGAGTGAGTGAGGAGTCTAAAATAGAAAAAGATCACACACAGTCATATCTCTCTGGTAGTCCCTGGGGAAACATTGCAACTTATATAAGGCATTATTTGTACCCAATCTGCATAAGCAATTCTTGGTTTATAGAATCAGAGGATGCTAGAATCAATCAGAGAGCATGTACCAAATCACCACTGGAATTCCTTTAAATTGACGTACAGGGAAATGCGGTGATTCACTTCAGGTCCTCAGCTAGTGAATGTCACGACCACGTGCAGACTCTGCTCCCTTTCAGTGAGAGCTATATTACTGCAATGCTTTCCTCCTACTCCAAAGACTTATTATTTTTAATTAAATGTACACATGTGGGTATGTGCACATGAATCCTGATGACTGTGAAGGTATCAGAGCCCCTAGAGGTAGAATGACAGGTGGTTGTGAGCCATCTGACGTGAGTGCTGGGATTCACACTTGGGTTCTGTGCAAGAGCGGTGTGTGTTCTTAACCACTGGGCAACCTCTCCAGCCTGTTATCGCTTCTCTTTTGTAAATGTTGCTTCACCATAAACCTTAGGTTTGTCCAACCCTTAGCTATGATTTGGTGAAAAGCCTAAGATCAGAGCACTTAGTGGTGGGTCTTAGATTTGATACTCTGCATTTATATTCAAATCGTGTAAATATTTTATTGTAGTTTTGAGGCAGGGTCTCCTGTAACCAAGGCTGGCCTCAAATTCATTGTGTAGCTGAAGATGACCTTGAATTTCTGATCCACCTGCCTCCAACTTTAAAGTGCTGCAATTTTAGGTGTGTGCCACCATTGTTAAACTTTCTTTTTCTTGGAAGAAGGGCGAACAAGATAGGGCCTCACTATTAACCCAGGCTAGCCCAGAACTCAGAATCCTGTTGTCTCAATTTACAGTGTCCTGGAATTATAGGCATGCCTTCATCATGCTCAGTCCAAAGCATGCAACCTTTCTTACTCTGATTTTTGTTTGTTTGTCTCATGGAGCCCTGGCAGATACAGAGGGGAAAAGATTAATAAAAATTCAAATTCTAGGTAGCTTGTCAATTCTAGAACAGCAAGGAGTATCTAGAAATTAAATTCCTTTGAGTTTTGTTGGCATTCTGTTTTCACTACTGTGCTTGGCAGTTTTATGTCAACCGGACACACACTCAATTCATCTGAGAGAAGGGAACTCAATTAAGAAAATACCTCAGTCCTATGCTGGTTCCCCAGCTGTCAGTCTAGAGTCCATGAACTCCCACTAGCTCAGGTCAACTGTTTCTGTGGGTTTCCCCAGCATGGTCTTGACCCCTTTTCTCAACACTCCTCCCTCTCTACCACTGAATTCCAGGAGTTCAGCTCAGTGCTTAGCTGTGGATCTCTGCTTCTGCTTCCATCAGCTACTGGATGAAGGTTCTAGGATGGCATTTAAGGTAATCATTATGGGGAAGGGCATTTAAGGGATGGGGGAGTTGGTGGAGGACATGTGAGGATGGGAGAGAGAAGGAACTGCGATTGATATGTAAAACATTGTTTCTAATTTAAATAAAAATGTATTAAAAAAAGAAGAAAGAAAGGAAGGAAGGAAGGAAGGAAGGAAGAAAAGAAGGAAGAAAGAAATGAAGGAAAGAAAGAAAGAAAGGAAGGAAGGAAGAAAGAAAGAAAGAAAGAAAGAAAGAAAGAAAGAAAGAAAGAAAGAAAGAAAGAAAGAAGGAAGAAAGGAAAGTGCCTCAGCCAGGCGGTGATGTCACAGGCCTTTAAACCCAGCACTCAGGAGGCAGAGGCAGGAGGTTCTCTGTGATTTCAAGGCCAGCCTAATCTACAGAGCAAGTTCCAGGACAGGCTCCAAATCTACAGAAAAACTGAGCGAGAGAAAGGGGGAGCGAGAGGGAAGAGGAGGAGAGGGAAGAGGAGAAGAAGAAGAAGAAGAAGAAGAAGAAGAAGAAGAAGAAGAAGAAGAAGAAGAAGAAGAAGAAGAAGAAGAAGAAGAAGAAGAAGAAGAAGAAGAAGAAAATGCCTCCATAAGATCAAACTGTAGACAAACCCATAGGGAGGGCACTGTCTTTCTTTTGGGGGGTGGCATTTATTAACCACTGATTGATGAAAGAGGACCCAGTCTATTGTGGGTGGTACCATCTCTGGACTGGTGGTCCTGGGTTCTATAAAAAAGCAGGCTGATCAAGCCATGAGGAACAAGCCAGTAAACAGCACTTCTCCATGGCTCTTGTCAGCTCTTGTCTCCAGTTTCCTGTCCCGACTTCCTTTGATGATCAACAGTATTGTGGAAGTGTAAGCCTTACAAATAAACCCTTTCCTCCCCCACTGGCTTTTTGGTCATGGTGTTTCATCACAGCAATAGTAAGACTAACTAAGACAACTTTATATACTACCTTGTTGTGGTGGTAACTATATTTTTAAAGAAAGCAAGGTATAAGTGTGATAAATGTAACAGAATATGATTTTCCCCTTGTTCTATGAGACAAGATCTCACGATGTATCTCTGACTATCCTAGAAGTCAGAGCCATCTGCCTGTCTCTGCTTCTCCCCTGTTGAGATTCTCAGATATGCACCACCATGCCTGGCAAAAGACCATTTTTAATAATTTAGAAAAACTGTAGCAGTTTGTAAAATTGAGGACAACAATGATTTGAGATAGAGAAAATGACATCAGATGGATGTTGGAATGATATAGAAATTGTGACTGAACACATCAGGAACATCAAACTTAAGAAATCAGAGAATAAGTTACAGAATAAAAGGCATTTGGGTTCAACACAGTTTTACAGAAATGAACAAAACTAGAGAGGGAACTGGGATTGATATGTAAAGAAAGCTTGTTTCTAATTAAAATTTAAAAAGTCACAAAAAAAGAAAGAATTGGGTAAGTGAAAATCTGAGAACCCAACTTGAGTCTTAGGTTGCCCACCTGTGACAATCATGGAGGAGAGAAGGGAAGGCATTTGACTATGTCTAATTTCCAATATCCACATAAGAGCCATCTGCAGAAATCTGAAGTATAAGCACTATTCTATTCCAACAAGTAAATGTTCCACACTTTGAAAACCCATCCTCTCCAGTCTGTTTCATTGAGAGAATAATTTTATACAGATCTATCATACACTGTCCAATAGAAGCTTCTCTGCATTATTATCCCCCAAACTTTTATGTTTTCAAGATTAGCTCTCATCAGGAAGAAACACTTCCAGTTCCCTCCTAAAGGCCCAAAAGATTCTATCTTTGTAAATTCCTATCCAATACACATTTAATATCAATTCCTAGCCAATGTGTCAAAGATGGCTGGCTTTCGTCATGACGTTAAGCACTCTGCATTGCGTGTGTCATCCAGAGTCAAACAAAGAGGCCTGGGTGATTTTCTGTTCTTGTGTAAGGAGGGTTTTATAGCTAAGGTGTTAACAACTATCATGAAGATCAGCTTCACAATGTTATTTCTTTTCATCTTACCCTCACCTCCAAATTCACTTACCACTATAAAAACTAAAGTCACTTTCTTAACATTGTCAAGATAGGAAGTCATTTAAAATAATTAAGCAATCCACAGATACACTGAGACAGGACAAAAGTACCTGAATCTATTTTGGGCCGGTGACAACTCTCAACCATTTTTGGTGGTTTGAACACTTTGCATGTATGAGGTCTTGGCTCAATACAAACATAAACAGTAGCTCTGATTTGTTTCTATGGTATCAAATCATTGTAGATGGCATCCATGGTGTGGCTCACCATAGATCTCCCACTAGGACTCTGGTTGCAATATAAGTCTCCAGCTTCCCTTAAGAGATGCTATCCAAAACCGGAGCTTCTGAGTTTCTGACATTGTATTTCTTCCTTTTGTAATCACTACATTGAGATGACCCTAATTACTCTTCAATACATCTTTAATTACTGGATAGTAACAGTGTTGGTGTTGGGTTGACAAAATATCTAAGTGCCATATGAAAGAAATGTAAATTTTGACTTTATGAAATAATATATTAGGCTGATTCTTGACTCAGTACAACAGGTGTTTAGTGAATTTTCAGTGAGCCAGTTCCAACCTTTTGTTAGTATGATAGTCTGCTTTATAACCATTAACTTTAGTCAGATAAAAATTCAATGTAATACCCTATATGTTAAGTTAGGCTGGTATCTAAGGTTAGATTAAACTGATTCTGAAAGTATACAGAAACAAAACAATAAACTTCCCTGTTCTGAACCCAGTTCTTCCTTCCACAAAAGACTAGTAACAGACACTACACATAATATGAAATAAATCTAAAATAAAATTGAAATAAAAGAACAGTGGCTAAAAAAACCTGGAATGAGTGTAGCACAAAAAATAAAAGACCCAGAGACAGATATTGGGATTCACGCTTCAAGTTGAAGATCAGAGAAGAAGTAAAGCAGCCAAGCCACTACCTCTTACTTCTACTTCAAGCTGATAGGGCTGATCCTGTCTCCATGAACTCTCACCAAGCCTTAGATTTCTGCCTCTCCTCAATGTAGCAGGAGAATGAATGCCTTCCTATCCTCAATGTGGCTGGAGACCCTGGTCCTGTCTTAAATACCTCTTATGAGCCTTGAGATTAAAGGCATGAGCTCTGTTACTCTTTTAGACTGATGCAATCTCGTGTAGCCCTGGGTGACCTTGAACTCAGAGAGATCCATCTGCCTTTATCTCCTGAGTCCTGGGATTAACAGTGTGTGCCATCACTGCCTGACCTCTATAGCTTGTGACTGACTTTGCTTTCTGAATCCTCAGGCAAGCTTTAATACACCATAAATGATATATCACTACACAGTGCTGCTAAGGGAGATAGGACAGAACATGTAAAGCATCTTCATGCCATATTATGAAGTGTTGAGCTTCTTGTAATAATGAGAACCTATTAGTTTCAAAATAAGAAAGGAAATATACAGTAACCTGGACTGCCTTAGAAGGCTGCAGTCCTCATGCTAGCATCAACTCTTTCTCTTTGTATGAGAAAATATTAAGATAAGCAAAGGAAAAAGGCCAAGTAACATATAAAGGCAAACCTGTCAGAATTACACCTGCCTTCTCCATGGAAACTCTGAAAGCCAGAAGGTCCTGGATAGATATTCTACCAACACCAAGAGACCATGGATGCTAGCCCAGACTATTATACCCAGCAAAGCTTTCAATCACTATAGACGGAGAAAACAAGATATTCCATGACAAAACCAGATTCAAACAATACATATCCACTAACCCCAGCCCTACAGAAAGTTCTGGAAGGAAAACTCCAACCAAAGGAAGTTAACTACAACCAGAAAAACATAGAAGAACTTTGAGTCTTTAAAAAAAGAAATTAAAGAAGATACCAGAAAATGGAAAGGTCTCCCATGCTCTTGGATAGGTAGGATCAACGCAGTAAAAATGGCAATCTTGCCAAAAGCAATCTACAGATTCAATGCAATCCCCATTAAAATCCCAGACCTTGAAAGAACAATAATCAACTTTATATGGAAAAGCAAAAGACCCAGGGTAGCCAAAATAACGCTATTCAACAAAGCAATGTCCAGAGCCATCACCATCCCTGACTTCAAGCTCTATTATAGAGCTATAGTCCTGAAAACAGCTTGATATTGGCAGAAAAATTGACAGGTAGACCAATGGAATCTAATTGAACACTCTGATATTAACCCATACATGTATGAACATCTGATCTTTGACAAAGAAGCTAAAAATATACAATGGAAAAAAGAGAGCATCTTCAACAAATGGTGCTGCATAACTGGATGCTGGAATGTAGAAGAATACAGACAGATCCATGTCTATCACCATGCACAAAAGTTAAGTCCAAATGGATCAAAGACCTCAACATAAATCCAGCCACACTGAACCTCTTAGAAGAGAAAGTGGGAGGTACCCTTGAATGGATCCAATTAAAAAGTGGGCTACAGAACTAAATAGAGAATTCTCAATAGAGGAGTCTAAAATGGCTGAGAGGCACTTAAGAAAGTGCTCAATATCCCTAGCCATCAGGGAAATGCAAATCAAAACAACTCTGAGATACCATCTTACTCCTATAAGAATGGCTAAAATCAAAAACACCAATGGTAGTTTATGCTTGCCAGGATATGGAGAAAGGGGAACACTCCTACACTGTTGGTAGGAGTGCCAACTCGTACAGCCACTTTAGAAATGAATATGGAGATTCCTCAGGAAATGGGAATCAGTCTACCACAAGATCCAGCAATTCTACTCTTAGGCATATACCTAAAAGATGCATATTCATACAACAAGGATGTCTGTTCCACTGTATTCTTAGCAGAATTATTTGTAATAGCCAGAACCTGAAAGCAACCTAGATGCCCCTCAACTGAAGAGTAGATAGAGAAAATGTGGTACATTCAAGGAAAAAAGACAATGGAATCTTGAAATTTTCAGGCAAATGGATGTCACTAGAAGAAACCATCCTGAGTGAAGGTAACCCAGTCACAAAAAGAGAAACATGGTATATGCTTACTCATATATGGATTTTAGACGTGGGTCAGGGGAGTGCCAGCCTATAATCCCACTGCCAGAGAGTCTGGTATATAGAACCTTCAACCAATGAGTGATGGAAGCAGAGGCAGACACCTACAGCTAAACACTGAGCTTATCTCAAGGAACCCAGTGACAGAGAGGGAGGACTAATGAGCATAGGGGTCAAGACTGGGCTTGTTTAACCCACAGAAACAGCTGTCCTAAACAAGGGGAGCTCTTGAACCCCAGACTGATGGCTGGGAATCCAGCATGGGACTGATTCAGACCCCCTGAATGTGGATGTCAGTGAGGAGGCCTAGGCAATCTATAGGGCCTTGGGTAGTAAGTAGATCAGTAGATCCTTGCCATATAAATGGACTTTGGGTACCCATGCTACAACGAGAGATGCTCTCTCAGCCTGGTCTCTTGGGGAAAGGCCTAGGCCCTGCCCTGGATGAAATGACAGACTATGGATACTCCCCAGAGAGGGCCTCATCCTCCCTGAGGAAAGGAGGATGGAAGAGGGGGGAGAAGGGATTGGTGGGAGGTTGTGGGAGGAGGGGAAGGAGAGGGAGCTGGGATTGGCATTTGAAGCAACCTTGTTTCTAATTTAAATTTAAAAATTAAAAAAAAGAGGTATGGCCTTATTGGAGGAGTTGTGTCACTGGGAATGGACCTTCAAAAAGCACATGCCATTCCCAGTTTGTTCTCTCTCTTCTGCTTAGTTTTTATGGATTATCATAAGCTCTCAGCTACTGCCCCACCATGCCTGCCTGCCTGTTATGATACACCCTGCCATGATGGTCATGGACTCTATCTAACCTTCTGGAACTATGAGCCTCCCAGTTAAACGCATGATTTTTTTAAAGTTGTTTTGGTTTTAGTGTTTTGTCATGGCAACAGAAAAGTAACTGAGACAGTTTGTGTGTGTGTGTGTGTGTGTGTGTGTGTGTGTGTGTGTGTGTGTGTGTGTGTGTGTGTGGTATGGTGTGGTGTGGCATGACATGTTAATATAGGCATAAATATGTTATGATCCAGTCAGGGAAATTGGCAATTTACATTTCTATGTGTTAGGAACATTCAAAATCCCATCTACTAGTTATTTGGAAATCGTCAATTAGTCTTTGTAAAATACAGTTTCCTACTGTGCTCTGGAATATCCATAAGCTATTCTTCCTAGCCAACTTCATCCTGTCCTTATTAACCACACTCTTCCCTTCCCTTCTTTCTGGAGTGTTTCAGGATTTGGTAATTATTATTTTATTTACCATTTCTATAAGATCACCTCCTTAGCTTCCACATGTAAGTAAGAATATAGGGCATTTGTCTGTCTGTACCTGACTTAACACAATGTTCTCTAGTCCCCTTCTTGTCGCTGAAAATG
This sequence comes from Mesocricetus auratus, assembly GCF_017639785.1. Taxonomy (NCBI): domain Eukaryota; kingdom Metazoa; phylum Chordata; class Mammalia; order Rodentia; family Cricetidae; genus Mesocricetus; species Mesocricetus auratus. The sequence continues at coordinate 46,430,367 of NW_024429266.1, forward strand.
GCAGAATATCATCTCTTCTTGGGTGTGGCTAAAAAATGTGTGTGTGTGTGTGTGTGTGTGTGTACTTTTATTCTCCTTCTTAAAATTTTTATTTATCAATATTGATGGGTAGAACACATGCCAAGCATGTGTGTGGCAATCAGAAGACAATATTGTAGAGTCGGTGCTCTCTCTCTTTTTAAATTTGTTTTTTTAGTAGTAGTAGTATTGAAAATAGATTCTTAAAGAAAAAAGAAAATAGATTCTTCCCTCATCCATTACATTCTGACCACAGTTTCCCTTCCCTCCACTCCTCCCAGCTTCCCCCTAACTACCCTCTCCCTTGGATTCACTCCACCTTCATCTCCTGTCAGAAAAGAGCAAACCTTCAAGGGACAACAACCAAACATGATAAAACAAAATACAATGAGACAAGGCAGAAGTTCTCAGATTGAGACTGGAAAAGGTAACCCAATAGGAGGAAAATGGTTGCAGGAGCAGGCAAAAGAGTCACAGGTACACCCACTGCCACTGTTCAGAGTCCCACAAAAACAACAAGCTAACAGATGTAACCCATAGGCAGGAGACTGGTGTAGATCCTGCAGGCTCCCTACTTGCCTCTTCAGTCTCCATGAGCTCATGTGGACTATATTTCCTTGTGTTCTCTATCCCTTCTGATTCCTACAGTCTTTCTGCCACCTTCTCTACAAGATCCAAAGAGAGGGATCTGACAGAGACCTCAGCGGAGCTGGTTTTCTTATTCCACCTTAATGTAGGTTTCAGGGATTAACCTCAGATGGCTCAGGTTTTGTCAGAAGCATCTTTACTCGGTGAACCATCAGGCTGGATCTTTTGTTTTTCCTTCCTAAGCAACTGTTCCCCACATTTTGCTACCTTTGACCTAGCCTAATCATTATCCACATCCATAGTGGTAGCTTAGTCCTCTGTCTAGAAATGAATGGGAAGACGAACAAAACGACTTAACATTGCTTCCCATGATTAAAATTTAAAACAAAACCAATGCTATTGGATCCACCTGGTAGAGAAATGAGACATGGAATAAGTGTTTGTTTTGAGCATGTATGTATCACTTAAACAGAGACTACTAGCTTCACAGTAACCATGCAAGATAGTTGACATCATCACTATACTAAAGAAGTTAACGATCAGAGTGAAAGAGCAGGTGGCTTGGCAGCATAACACCCAGTATATAAATGGCAGAGTTTCAAGCATGAATTTGAGCACAGTTCTTATGAGTGCTGCCCTCTCTCTATAGCTTCAATGCTAAATGTTCCCTAAGACACATGTGTTAAATGCATGGGCCCAAGAGTGGTGGTGATAGTATTACCTTTAGAAGGCAGGACCCAAAGGGAGCGTCACAGTTTAGGGGATGGCACTGCAAGATATAACTTAATTATCACCCTCTATGTCTCTTTACAAATGGTATCAGGAGTGGGATTGAATTTCCACGCAAAATAACAAAAGCTTTCAAGGAATTTTAGAAACAGAAGAACAGAGAGAAGCACAGATTTTTGGTAGCAACATTTTTCTCAGGTGGGCTCTGTTTTGCTAGTGACAAGCCGACATTCACGAGGCTTGCTTAAGGAAGTCTTCCTGACTGGGCATAAAAAGTAAAAGAAAAAAAAAACAGCAAGGTTCTTTTAAGAGACTCTGCTAACAATTGAAAAGTTATACGTACAGCTGGAAGTGGCAGTGACCACATCTCTGAGCCGGCAGCTTTTGCTAGATGTCAGACTGAGTTATTAACTATAGTCAATGCTATAGGAAAACAATGTATTTATTTACCAGAGAGAGAGAGAGTCGCACAAACCAGGAGTTAGAAGCATGGCTGGCTTCCAGGAGAAAAAGGAGGTTCCTTTTTCTTTCACTTCCTTTTATATCTACCTGTGTCAGTTTACATGTCCCCGCCCTCAATGGTTCGATAGCTTTGTGGGGTTCACTCCTACAGCAAGAAACAGAGATCTATTTCTATTTTCCTGTCTCTCAACTCTGTCATCCTGTCCCGTCCCACCCCCACCCCTCTATCCCCCTCAACCCCCACCCCACTTGTGATATGAACTTTCACATAGAAATGCTATCCTCCCATGGCAGAACATCATCTACCACCCTCACCAAAGGCCAAATCAATGACTCCTACCTGCTCTTAGACTTTGAACCTTCAAAAGTATGAGCTGAATCAACCTCCTGATACTTCCTAAGTTGTTTATGTGGGTGTTTTATTATAGTGATGGAAAGATGACTAATAGAAACCTCTACCTTATTCTACTTCTGTCAAGGAAAGGAGAAACAAAACACAGAACAAATTGCTTTTGAACAAATACAAATAACTTGTGTAATTAAAATACAGATTTTTCTTGTGGTGGGTGTGTAGCTTAAGTGGCAGAGCATTTACCTGTCACATATGAGGTCCTAGATGCAATCTCTGGCAGCAGAAAAAAAGGTATTCTAGATTCATAGAACCAGTTTTGTTTATAGTTTTAACCTATATTTTTGAGAAAAAGACTATTTTGTAAATTAATTAGAACAGAGTTATATAGTCTTCAAAGAATTTCTTAGTGTAGTTTCTCTCCCCTGAATCACACACACACACACACACACACACACACACACACACACATACCACACGTATACATGGGTGAGAGGAAGAGAGAGAGAGAGAGAGAGAGAGAGAGAGAGAGAGAGAGAGAGAGAGAAGAGAGAGAGAGAGAGAGAGAGAGAGAGAGAGAGAGAGAGAGAGAGAGAGAGAGAGAGAGAGAGAGAGAGACTTCTTTGGTTTCATTGTGTCATGACAGTGCTTTTCCAAATGTTGACAGTGGAAGTCTGAAGCAACTACCTGGCCACTGTCATTGCTTCTGCTTCCTCAGATCCCACCTGGAATTTTGAATTTTTTCAGTATCCTGTAGTTCCCCAAATGTTATTTGAGTCTAGGAAATAACTAGAAGCAAACTAGGAAGTGTCCTCTGTAAGTTCCACATCTTAAATTAAATATTAAAAGAGAACAAAAACTATTAATGAATATAAAGTACATCATAATCTTTGCAGTGATGTCACAAATTAATGCATGATCTTCTTTTGTAATAAGCCATGGCCATAAAGACTTGGACATTAAAGACATCTAATAAACTGTCTTTTCCCGATGTCATTAAAGCCCTTCATCTTTTCATCTTTCATTAATTTAATAAATTTTATTAAATATCTGCAATAAGCAGCAGAATGATCTTTGGTCAAGAGCACAGACTATTTTCTTGTGTGTGTGTGTGTGTGTGTGTGTGTGTGTGTGTGTGTGTGTGTGTGTGTGTGTGTGGGTGGGTGGGTGTGGTATGGGGATTAGCTTGGGGGGAACTTTTTTGATTTTTTACTTAAATTAGAAACACTCTACTCTATACATCAATCCCAGTTCCTTCTCCCTCCCATCCTCCCATGCCCCTCACTGACCCCCATCCCATCCCTCTTCTGCTCCATAGAAAGGATGAGGCCTTCCATGGGGGATTATCAAAGTCTGTCACATCATTTGTGGCAGGGCCTAGGCCCTCCCCTGTGTGTCTAGGCTGAGAGAGTATCCCTCCATAGGGAAAAGGCTCCCAAAGTCCATTTGTACACTAGGAATAAATAATGTTCCACTGCCAGAAGCCCCATAGACTGCCCAGGTCTCCTAACTGACACCCACATTCAGAGGGCCTGTTTCTGTCCTGGTTTCTGAGCTGTCAGTCTAGGATCCATGAGCTCCCACTTGTTCTGATCAGCTGTTTCTGTGGGTTTCCCCAGACTGGTCTTGACCCCTTTGCTCATCACTCCTTCCTCTTTGCAACTGGATTCCAGGAGTTCGGCTCAGTGCTTAGCTGTGGGTCTCTGCTTCTGCTTCCATCAGCTACTGGTTGAAGACTCTAGGGTGGCATATAAGGTAGTCACCAATCTCATTATAGGGGAAGGGCATTTGGGATAGCCTCTTCACTATTGCTTAGAATCTTCTTTGGGGTCATCCTTGTATATATCTGGACATTTAATGCCAGTTTTCTCTTTAAACCTATAATGGCTCCCTCTATTATGGTATCTCTTTTCTTGCTCTCCTCTATTCTTCCCCTGACTCAATCTTCCTGCTCCCTCGTGTCTTCCTCCCCCCTCCTCTCTCCCCTTCTCTTTCTCCTAACTCCCTCTCCCCTCCCCCCATGCTCCAAATTAGCTCAGGAGATCTTGTCCCTTCCCCCTACTCCAGGGGACCATGTATGTCTCTCTTAGGGTCCTCCTTGCTTCCTTGCTTCTCTGAAGGTGTAGGTTGTAGGCCGATAATCCTTTGCTCTATATCTAATATCCATATATGAGTGAGTACATACCATGTTTGTCTTTTTGAGACTGGGTTACCTCACTCAGGATGGTTTCTTCTAGTGCCATTCATTTGCCTGCAAATTTCAAGAATCCATTGTTTTTTTCTGCTGAGTAGTGTACCACATTTTCTTTATCTTGAGGGGCATCTAGGTTGCTTCCAGGTTCCGACTATTACAATTAATGCTGCTGTGAACAAGTTGTCCTTGTTGTATAAATGTGTATCCTTCGGGTATATGTCTAAGAGAGAATTGCTGGATCTTGTGGTAGACTGATTCCCATTTTTCTGAGGAACCACCATACTGATTTCCAAAGTGGTTGTACAGGTTTGCACTCCCACTAACAGTGGAGGAATGTTCCCCTTTCTCCACATTTTCTCCAGCATAAACTGTCCTTAGTGTTTTTTATTTTAGCCCTTCTGACAGGAATGAGATGGTATCTCATAGTTGTTTTGATTTGCATTTCCCTGATGGCTAAGCATGTTGAGCACTTTCTTAAGTGTCTTTCAGCCATTTTAGTTCCACTATTGAGAATTCTCTATTTAGTTTAAGCACAGACTATTTTCAAACCAAGGCTTCTCTTTCAGTTCCTTATTTGAACTTGGTTAAGTCACTTAGCTTTTATAATCCTGTATTTTCTTATTTGTAAAACAAGACAATATCAAAGGTTATTATTAACACTCATGAGCTGATATGAGAGTTAAATAGATACACATTCAATATATAGAATATCTTTATAAAACTTCATACCTACATCCATTGGTAGATATAAAACTCCAGAAATCCTCTGGGAAGTATGGGATACAGCAATGGCTTATACAGACACATTTTATCTCCATGTAACTTATATCTTGGTTAGAAAAAGAAAATTACAGACAATAGGCTCATTGACATTAATTGGTATTCTGTCTTCTTTTCTATATATTTGAAATTTTTAAATAAATAGTTGTTTCTCTTTTAAATCTCCAGTACCCGGTCTTGTATTCAGTTTAGAACACACAGACAAACAGAAACAGTTGTGGTTCCCCTACAGCTTGGCAGTATTTCTTGGTATGTTCATGAGAACATTAAGTTCAGGAATGCTATCAGATGGTAATAATAGGTTTATGGGAAACCTCAGAAGCTAGCATCTAGATTTATTAAAATTAAAATTAAAAAGGCTGTGTTTGAGATGTCTTGGGGCTTTAACAATTAGTTATGCTTTATGCAGGCTTAGAGTAAGGTACATGTCCAGTGTTTCCTATGTTTCCCTATTTCCTGAGTGCCCCCCTTTTTTCCAGAGTCTGTCATATTCCACAAAACTCTTTGGTTATGAAGTAATGCCCCAGCTTCTGATCTGACATCAGAAACTCCAGCAAGATCGCATCCATAAGTAATTTATTTACATCAGCTTGGGATATCAAACATCATCTTTAGACTAAATATGAACCTGTTACACAGACCCACTTTCAACTGTGTATGTTGTACTGAACTAGAAAACACAAACTGACTTCAAGTGTTAAGAAAGGCAGGAAAGCTTTGATATTATACACTGCTTAAACACTGGATATGAACATATCCACTATCATAATTATGTCTATGAATTTTACACTCTCCTACTATTGAAAGCTAGTGGATAGTGCCTAGGGCAGAAATGGACTACTTTGCAAGACACAGGTTCTCAGCCTCCATGCCTGACCTACTGAATCAGAATGCAATATAAAGCAATCATAATGATAGCTACCTTCCATCAAGTACTCACTATTTCCAGCACTGTGCTAATTGCTTTACATGACACACTTCATTTCATCCCTATAACAGCAACCCAGTGAGTCAGCTGCTCTTATTACAATGCTTAGATAAGGGCATTGACTCTTGACTCAGAGTTAAGACATTCCTAGGTTACATATGCATTAAGCAATAAATCCTCATTTTTATTCATTTACCTCCACTTTCTTCAAATTATTAGTAGTAAAATATTTCCAACATTAAAAGATCATAGGAAGAGCCGGAAACTGCTTCCCAATCCTTGAGAAAAGAAACCCAACAATTGTGAGTGAAAAAGAATCAGCTGTGAATCATAGGTTAGAAGACAGATCAGGCACCAGAGTGACCTCGAGTGATCTAAAGGGATGACACCAATTGGCAAGCTAAGCAATAGTGGAGAGACCACCTCGAATGCCCATTCCTGATAATGAACCTGATGTCTATAACCATCCGGGAGCCTTCATCCTGTGACTGATGGAAGCAGAGGCAAACACACAATTAATCACTGAACTGAACCCAAGGAACCCAGTGACAGAGAGAGAGGAGCGATGAGCAAATTGGCAAAGAATGGGCTGGCAAAACCAGCAGAGACAGCTGATCTGAACAGGGGAGAGCTCTTGGACCCCAGACCGACAGCGGGGAGGCCAGCATGGGACTGATCTGGACCCCCCAAATGTGAGTGTCAGCGAGAAGGCCTGGGCAACCTATGGGGCCCTGAGCTGTGGATCAGTGTCTATCCCTGGAATACAAACAGTCATTGTGTGCCCATAGCACAAAGAGGGATGCTCTCTCAGCCTGGACTCTTAGGGGAGTGCCTGGACCCTACCCAGAGTGAAATGACAGACTCTAGATATCCCCTATGTGGAAGGATTTGGCAATAGGGTGGGAGGCTGGGGGGGAAGGGGATTGCGGGAGGAGGGGAGGGAGAGGGAACTGGGATTGACATGTAAAACAAGCTATTTAAAATTAAAATAAAAAATGATAAAAGAAAAAAAAACAAATTTCAGTCTTGTTGGCCAATCTCTGACACCCAAATTAACTCAAAAGCACATAGTCCACTGGCTAAAAGAAGTTACCCACTATGCGCGGGTGAGAAAGGCCACTCATGAACAGGGACCGTGCTCCACATGCTCTGCCTTCCCAGAGCTGACCCAGCTATTTCTATCCTTTCTTGGGCATTACCAGAACCTTATGTCTTAGGGGACAGCATTTCTAAATAAGTTGAAAGACGTTGATAGGGAAAGGAAAACAAGAAATGTGGAAGGTCTCAGGCACTATCTGCTCAAATTCTATTCCAGCCTCTTGGTCAGAAAATTCTTGGATGTTGCCAGGAAGACCTACAGCACCAAGAGCAAGGAAACAGTGTTTTCTTTGGCACCAAAACATCCATTTTCTATTTCCTGATATGCTACATTCAGCAAATAACAATCATCATCTTGTTTGGTCAAAGTCACTTATTCTGGCCACTCAAGAAAAGGAAGCCTTTCATTACATAAGAGAAAAGAAACAGGTTAGATTTTCTCAATATATATATATATATATATTGTAGCACCAAGTAAGGCTTCCTTAAGAAAAATTTAGATATTAATTGAAGAAATGTAAAACAAGATATTGCAAGTGTAATTAATTTGCATGTGAAGAGCACAATTGCAACAAATGACTTGAGCTTCATAAATGGGAGTAACTGAATCAAAGTGCCTCTTCTGGAGCAAAATACATCCTGTTTTTATCATGCATGGACCTTATTAAGGCACTCAGTTTTCTCTGCTCAAAATCAGCACTGGTCTTTAGAAGCTGGGAAAATGCTTTTCATAGTTCCCTAATTTTAAACTGTTTTGAATGGACAAATACTGTTTTTTTAACAAGGGGAAAGTCTACCTTTAAGTAAGTAGACTGATGGTAGTATTTCTATGATTTCAACTATTTACCCCATTCTATAACAACATCTCTGTAACAAGGCCCCAGACCATAGTAGGCCCCAAGACTTCATCACAGCTGACCCCATGGTGGAAGTATCACTTAGGCTGTAAAACTCAGCATGTAGACAGTACCACCTGCCAAAACTAAAACAAAGGTCTAATCCATGGAAGTCCACAGTTAGGGAAAGTCTCTAAATATACTAACCTTACTTTTTGGCTTCTGTAGTTCTGCTTCTGGCTAACTACTCTTGTTAATTGAAGTATGTCAAACCAGGATATGATTTTTGTGCTTAAAAGCTCACCCTGAGAAAGGCTTGAGGCTACACTGGGATTCCACACACCCATTGTAGTTGCCAACCAGCTAGTAGAGACTTTCTGTTAACTTAAACCCATTTCTGAGCAGTCTCCTATGGTGAACACCCCAGAACAATCTCAACATTATGAATTACTTTACTAGTAAATATTTAAAACATATTTACACAAGTATTAAAAATAGTGAAAGTGTTGAGCTAGACTGATCTGGGTAAAATTCTGATTTTGTCGCCTTGTAACTGTGTGGCTTAGCAAATTCACTTAATCAAGTTTAATTTTAATTCTTTCTTTGTAAAGTAAGAATTGTAACTCTAGCCTCATACACTTTTATAAGTAAAAAATAATCTATAGTATGCATTTGAAATATATTTTTTCTGTATGATTCTTCTAATGAAATATTTTAATTCCCCTTCATAAAACAAAAAGAGCTAGCTCAGGCCATGCTTATAATGAAGCCAAACACAGGAGAAAACTAGCAAGCACCCAAAATCACTCAGCTTTTTCATTTGTTTGTTTTTTGTGGTATCCCCAGGGTATAAGGTAGCCTATTCTGGTGACTCAAAGTGAAACGTTCAGTATTTTATTTCCTGAGGTAACAATTGAAAGTTATTCCCTCTTTTGAGAAACAAACAAAACCCCAAGAAGCTTTTTTAAGACAAAAAAATAGTGTCTGTTGAACATTCATTTGCATAATTTTGGGAAACTAATCTAAATTTGTCTTTCTTTGACTTCTTCACTCAGAAAGCATAGCCAGTAAATGAATTATTCTTTCTCAAAGGCAGAGACTTAACATTTAAAATGGTAAAAGCCGTGTAATTTTGAAAAGTACCAAGTTCTTCACAAGACTACTATGAGAGAGCCTATGACAATGTTGATAATTACCAGGGGACTTGGTTTCACAGTGACTAGTTTGCTGCTGAAATACCACCACTCCAAAACAGTCCATTCCTTTTCTCTCCAGCAGAGATGGAAATAGAATTCAAGGAGAAATACAGAAATGTAGAAAAGGGCTGGGGACTGACTTCGTATAAATAGCACTGCAGCTGACAGTGCATTGTGTAGATTCCTGATGCCTCAGAGCAAAATGAATTGGGAATATGGCTTGTGCCTTTGAAAAAGGTCCTAGGTATATCCTGATAGAATACAAAATATACCAACAGTCACAAGGGAGCTAAAGAACTGTATGAGAACCGAGGAAAAGGGTAGCTGCTCCAGTTTTCTTTGTTAGCTTGTTTCTGGGGCATCAGGAAACAAATAAAGAAGAAAATATTCAAAATGGCTGCTGGGGCACAGCCAGAGTTTGCAGAAGATTCAAGGGAATGTGGAAAGCAGAATTGGAGGAACGGATTGTGATCAGAGAACTTCAGCATCAGACAAGCTTGGAGGAAAAATAATGAAGAGTTCCTCTGGGAGCAAGCCCAACCCAAATGGAATTCGAGGCACAAGAAGAGGAGGAGGAAGGGCTCAAAGGGTGAGCTGTATCCAAACGGTAGAGATGCTGCTGCTGTGTGCATAGCATGTGGCTTATTTGCTGTGTTAGAGAGGGTATTTCAAATGTCAAATGTTTAAGAAGAAAGAGCAGGCTAAAACAAGCCACAGGGAGCAAGCATAAAAACAGAATTAGAAATCAAAACTTTCATTAGTTTGAGTAAGGGTAAACTATTTCCACTAATGATGAACCTAAGAAACAGTAAAAAAAAAAGCACAAAGAACATTTTTTTAAATCACTTTCAGTGAATGCATAGTACAGACCTGATTTGATTAATGTACAGGGGAGATGGGAGCCTTACAGTGCTGATACGGCTCTACCAGTCCAGGGTGGCGGCCATGGAGATACAAAGGTGAGATGATGAGTCATGACCACGGTGAACTCACTCCACAAAAACAGCCGTGTGGTGTAGGAGGAGAAGGTAAAGGACTACTCAAACATGACTACATTTAATTTAAGGTGACTAGTCACCAGTAAGGGAGCAGGTACTACGTCAGGAGGAAAGATATAAGCATATTTAGGGCCATGACACACTTGAGATTCCAGAAGAATACCTAGATGGAGAAGTTCAGTAAGTTGTTAGACAGGAACTTAGGAGAGAAACTGGGCCTTGGGAATCATCTAAATGGGTGTGTGAATTGAACCTCGGAGAACAGGGGAATCTAATAAAGACAGCAGAACATCACTTGAGAAGAAACAATACTATTTTCCTTTAAAGATGCAGAATTTCCTTCTAGCTTACCCTAATAGAAGTCAACATCTTGTTGTGCTTTTTCTGAGTGTGGGAGAGAGCTGAATGCAGGTGATCATTATAGTATGGATGTGTGAACAGTGCTTGGGACAGTAGAGGACTAGTTAAACAAAGCATTTCATTCATCATTTGCCCACTGGGAGCAACCATTACTGATAGTAAGTGTGCTTCCAGGCTCAATGGGAAATAGGTTATTATGATTCTCAAAATGTCTCACCCTGTGTGTGGGCAGAATGTGACAGGATAACAGAGTGGTCCTAAGGACACTGTGAGAAGAACAGGTCAGTTGAGATTCATGAGTCAGGAATCAATTCAGTCATCTTTCAGCTATGTTAGAACATCCCCAAGATATCAACGGAAGTCACCTAGGTCGAGAGGGACCAGGAGGGAGGAGAAAATGGGTAAAGAAATGGGAGTGTGTAAGTAGTTATGACACCCATTTTGCCATTTTGTTATATGATTTTAGGCAAAAACACTGTTTGAAGAATCTTTGAAGAGCCACAGTAAAGGCTGTTAGCCTCTTGGCCAAGTGCAGGCATTTTCAGTTTCTCTGTAAAGATATCAGAAATTTGGAGGACTTGGTTCTGAGCAAAAACCAGCCTCAACTCTTGATAACTCTGATCACCTCCTGAAACAGTGATAACCTACAAGAAAAGGAGAAATATCCATTTTCTCCAACTGTGTGATTCGGATGCCTGGGTTGAGCATCCACAGAAACAGTCAAAGTCCTAATGGGCCACACTGGGATGGGTCCCATGAGGTCAACCACTAATTTCTGTATTTGCTTCCCTCTGCTTCCTTCCCAGGTCACTAACCCACTATTTCTCCATTACTCCATCTTTTTGTAACCAAGCAATCCATAAATCCATTTGGCAGAGTGGTGGGAAATAACTATTTACAGGCAGAATACTTTTGGAAAGGTAAAGCCCCACAAACTGATGCCATTGTGGATGTGAACACAATATCCTAGTGTAACACACCTTGAAAATGATAGGCTTTCCACTTCAGAAAATCAATGAAGCAGACAGAATACTGAAACAAGGTTGGATGGAAAATGAACATAGGGGTAGAATCTGCATAAGAACCTGGCCCCTGGACTGCTGAGGTTCTCCATCTCTCTGAATTGAAGCTGACTCAACCACACCTGTGGGCCAAACCTAGGAATGTGAGACATTCATTCCTTTTTGGTGAATAAGAGAAAGAAATGAGCACAGAGTGGTTATTTTAGCCAAAGTTTTTTTGGTTGTTTCTTAAGTTTAATGGAATTATTTTAATCATAGGACTGGAGAGATATCTCACAGTTAAGAGCAAATACTGCTCTCATAGAGGAATCTCCATTTGCCTTCCAGCATGCACATGGTAATTCACAACCAACTGTAACTCTAGCACTTGGGAGATAGAGGTAGGCAGATCTCTGTAAGTTCAAGACCAGCCTGGCCTACATAATGAGTTCCAGGCTAGCCAGAGCTACATAATGAAATCTTGTCTAAAAAAAAAAAAAAAAAAAAAAAAGAATTTGTTATAGTGTCAGACCTCTGACTGTCATGGAGTCTATTAATTGACAGCATGTTGGAATAGGTTATGGAATAACACTGCTACAGAATACATTCAGCTGTCACTAAAAACAACAACAAAGATTAGCGATTCTATTTTTTCCTGCAATAAGACTGTCTGAGGTAGACCATTCCAGGCTTGATATAGCAACCAGTTCCTCCCAACTTCCTGGCCTGGCATTCTTAGCATTCTTATCAACAGGCAACCCACAACAGTACATTAACAGTCCAGGTGGATAACAAAGGAATTCTGGCAAATCCCAAACCCAAATTGGAAAAGGATCAAGTTCAAGGGTTTTATTATAATGACCTAAATAAAACAAACTGATATAAAATATGGTTGCCTATTGCTAAGGCAATCAGAATTTAAAAGGCAAATATTAAACAACTTTTGGTTAGAAAAATAATCAAAACCCTTTAAAGTTAAAAGCAATGAGCATACTACATGCAAAAATGTATAAGATGGGGCCAAGCCATTCTTAATACAAAATCCTAAATCTTAGAAACATACATGAGTAATTATATTGATACTAAATATTAAATTTAATAACACTAAAATAGTTAAGGTTTCAAATGATAAGATCAACAAATTAGAAAATATAAAAAATAAAACTGATTAAAATCATGTTATTAAGGAGGATTGAACAAATAGTTAAATAACTAAGAGGCAAGTAAAATTTTATAAAGAAGAGAAAATAATTGTAGCATTATATGTATGTCTCTACCTAGACATGTGTGATATTATTAAAAATGGAAGAATTTCTTTTAAATTATGCTTATCAAATATGACTTAAAATAGAAAACAGATCCACATGTGAAAGAAATGAATTATTCTTTTAAAAAATATTATATTCCTATATGTAAGCCTTATTGTGCCATCGTGTGATCAAAGAAAACTAGTTACTGTTTTATTTAAACTGTTTTGAGTCATAAAACATAATTTCTAAGGTAATTTTACAAAGAAACTGTCATTTATGAGGCTGGCTTACATATTCAGAGATATTGTATATGTAGGAAATTAACTTTCCCCAAAAATGGAAAACCAGCAATCATATGTTGAATATGAAGCAATCAACAGATCCCTTCCTGCTACTTCTCTATTATAGTAAACATGATCTTATAAAAAAAAAGTTCTTAAACCTTTTAAAAGGTTTTATGGATCTTGGTACAAAAAAACTGAAACTCTGAGAGACAGCTGGTTCAGCAGTTAGGAGCTCACTGGTCTTCCAGAGGACTGGAGTTGGCTTCCTGCACCCATGTCAGATGAAGGGCAAACCACCTTCAGCTTCAACTCCAGGGGAACTAGCACCCTCTTCTGGCCTCCACTAGAACCTGCATACATGTGGCATATGAAACAAATAAAATTTTTTAAAAACTTTGGTATAGCTCTCATACACATATGCACTCATACTCAAATGTACACACACACACACACACACACACACACACACACACACCCTGAATAACCTGGACAGTTATGTCTCTATCTCAGTATATGCATTTTCTCTGTACACCTGTCATATTGGCTTTGTGGGTGTTTCTAAAATATTTGTTCACTCAGTTTTGTCTAGAATACTTCTCTCCCCATAAACCTGTGATTTTTGTCTGCTTACCACCTACTTATCTTTCAGATTTCAGCTCAGATTGTCCCTTAAGTGAGTCATGTCCCCCTTTTTATGGTTTCATTGAACTTTTCACTTTAATAAACTTAATGATCTCTTAAGTTCATCTTTTTTGTGTGTTCACGTGCACATATGTGGTGGCAAACATCAGGTAGCATCATCTAGCATACTCCAGTCTTTGAAGCAGGGACTTTCATTGAACTTGGAACCCATTAACTGGTTAGACTGGCTGGGGAACTCTGGGGGTTCGCTTGTCTCTGACACACACCCAGTTTTTATGTGTGTGCTGAAGATCCAAACGGAGGCCCTAGAGCTTACACAGCAAGCACATAACTCACTGAGCCATGTCCCCAGGCCTGGCTTGTTAATTATGCATTTATGGCTATTTCGTGTCTCACCTCGTTTATTAGATGGCAAACTGCATGAACATAAAGAGTGCATCTATTGTCTGCACCATTACACAGTCAGAAACTAAGTCCCTGGTAATGCATTCACTATGAAGTGATCCAGGAAACATTAACCCAGAGCTCCAACTCAAGTCATTAGGCTTATACTGACCATAGAAGAGATCTTACATGGCAACATCAGAAATAGGACTTTAGCTTTCTTTAGAAAACAATACTTCTTAAAATCTAAAGAGATACTACAAATGAGTGACAAACAGGGTAATGGAGCAAGAAAAATAAATAAATACATGATAGGAACTTTGCTAGCGAAGAACACAACTGACCTTTAAATTCGCAAGAAGCCAGGTGTGGTGACACTAGCCTGTAATCCCAGCATGTGTGAGGCTTAGTCATGAAGGCACAGTTTGAGGCAATCAGGGTCTCACAGAAAGCCTCCTTCTCAAAATAACTTCTAAATGCTTAAAATATGCTAGTGGGATATGAAAATGTTTGACTAAGTTAAGCCAGGGTTACTCAGTGGAGACTGTAGGTCAGTTCATTCTATAAGTGGTTTACTTTGGACTTCAGTGCTTAAAAAAATTTAAGTCAACATTTATGAACTGGAAAACCAGAATAGAGCTTGGGTTTTAGCCTCTGGCAGTCATCAGCTATAGCTAAGATATGGCTGGCCTCCTTAAATAGGTGATTATTCTCCTGTTGTCAGTCTGGGCAAGTGTCCCTTACTAGATGGTGGGAGAGTGACCTACACAGAGCTCCCCCCACCTGCAAAGAAAACGGGGGTGGGGGTACCTTTACTTGTTGAAGAGAAGAGGCCACACAGCCTCACTCCTTCACACACATAGGTGATACATTCTGGGTTACAGCCCTGTCCAAGCTGCTTGGGAGCCAGCTGATTGTCTACACTACTTTCTGTGTTTACATTCTATCTTTATATGTTGACTCTTCAATTTACCCTTCACCATGCTGTAGGCTCCAACAGACGCTGTAACAATAAGCGACACACAATTACTGAAAGTAAAACTAAGTATTTATTGTAGAAATTACTCACAAGATACCAAACAAGTAACCCAGATGAGCCAAGCAGTTTTCAGCTGCCAAACCGGAAGCCGAACTCCGGGAAAAGAGACTAAGACTTCCTGTGTGCTGTCTTTTATACCTTCCCCCGTAACGCCCCCTAGCCATGCCCAAAAGTGGGCCTGGCTAGTGACGTAGTTCCGCCTACGTACGTATACGTCTTTACGTCCAGCCGTATACATCTTTAGTCCTGCCTAAAGTGGGTATGGTTAGCAGTGTGGTAAACTGCCCTTTTATTACCTCATCTGTATGCGCCTCTAATAAGTTACATGTTTAATGGCAGCATACAGACTTCCTCCTACACCATGCAGTCTTATTTCTTTAATTTTCAGTTGATGAGAAGACCATCATTAGCCCCAAATGCTGATAAAACTTAAAAAGCACAATTTTACTTTATGTCTACCTTGGTTTTATTCGTGCCAATCTTTATGCCACTTAATGTCTATCTCATGTCCAAATTGAAATGCAGGGAATGTCCCTGTCACTTTTCTCCCCTTCTCTATCAGACAAGCTGTTAACACACACTCAAAAAAAAAACCCTTAATAGTAATGTTTACAGTATGGCCACAAAATGTATCTATAAATGGTGCTTTAAGTAGAACTGAATCTTATAAACATTATTTGTGCTTGTGAGGGTATGCTTGTACACTGGTCTGTCAAAAGCACAGGTAAGCTACTTATTCCAGTGCTGCCCCTCTGGAGAAGATACACACTACTGAGTATTACAACCCCACAGGTTTCACACACAGGCTCAGGCAGCTCAGGAAACACCGTCTTGACCCAGAGTAGATACTAAGACCTTCCAAGTGAAATGAATTAATGAGTTGAAGTTGTTCAAGCATAGCCTCATGTCTTTGCTCCCATAAGGATTATGTTCTTGTGATGTTTATCTTCTAACACCAATTGATGCTAAAATATTAGTTCAAAGAATTAATGTTAATTCTAGCAATAGGCCTCAGAATTATCTACATTTATTTTAAAACATCCAGAAAAGATTTGGGTTTGTGTGTGTGTGTGTGTGTGAGAGAGAGAGAGAGAGACAGAGACAGAGACAGAGACAGAGACAGAGACAGAGAGACAGAGACAGAGAGAGAGAGAGAGAGAGAGAGGGAGGGAGAGAGAACATTTTGAAACAAGCTGTTAAAGTTATGTGTAAATATCTGGCATGGTGACTCATGACCATAATCTAAGCAACTGGGAACCTGAGGCAGGAGGATTGCTGAGAGTTCAAGTCCAACCAGGGCTACATAGTGAGCTCCGGGCCTTATGAGCTATAGACAGTAAGACCCTGTCTCAAAAGAAGAAAACAATTAGGAAAGGAAAGAAAAAAAGAGAGATGAAAGGTTGTAAGGTTGTATATAGAAACTACTAGATGCCATTTGGAATGCAATGCTTACACCAATGATCTTTGGTGTGTGCATGTGTGGTGCTAGGGACACATGCATGCCGGACAAGCTCTCTAACACTGTTACAATCCCCAATCTCTTTATATCATTTTGAAAGTTAAAAAAATCAACGAAAACAATTTCTTCAAGGAAATAGTTACATTTATAAGCTTATGCTATTGTAGCTGGAAAGTAGATTTTAAAATATAGCGTAATAACCTACAAAAGGCAATTGTCCTAGTTTCATTTCTGTTGCTCTAATAAAACACACTGAAAAAAAAAAGCAACTGAGGAGGCTGGAAGCAGCATCAAGTGAGCCAGGAGCTCAGGCCCAGAGCAGCTTCCAGGGAGCCATGAGCCTAAGGCCTGGAGCATCAGTGTCAGAGGGAGGTTCAAGCTTCAGGCCCCCAGCATTGTCAAGGGAGCCACAAGCTCCAGATCCAGGACCAGGGTCAGAGGGAGACCCCAGTCTGAGGCTCAGGAGCGAGGAGTGATCACTGGGTGAAACGACAGCAGCAGTTTCCAGCAGAAGCTTCCAGAAGCTACCACAACAAGTTCCTCTGGGAAAGAAAGCCAGTGTCCGGGCCAGCCTCCACTGTCATTTTTTACTACATCGACCACTGGACCCTCAGTCGCATCTATACTTCCAACGGAAGGAGTGTCCACCAGAGCTGTAGCCCCACTTGCACCTCAAGGAGCGACCACCTGAGCATGGGGCCCACTTCCACCAGGAGGAGCGCTCACAAGAAGCTCTGCTCTATTTGTGCCTGAAGGAGCGGTCAATGGAGCCCAGCCCCCAACTGTACCAACTACAGAAAGCGAGAACCCCTGAAACACAAGCTCCACCTATACCAATTAGAGGAAGAGATGGATAGACAACAAGGTAAGAACACACTCAACAATATAAAGAGCAATGCGGCACCACTAGAAACCAGGGGTGCTATACGGCACCACTAGAAAATAGTGCTGCTACAACAGCAAGACCTAAACATCCCAACACAGTTGAAGTAGAAGAAAACGACCTAAAATACAACCTTATGAGGATGACTGAGGCCCTTAAAGAGGAAATGAAAAAATCCCTTAAAGAGTCTCATGCTCCACCGACTGAGCTAGCCGGGCGCTCTGAAAAAATCCCTTAAAAAAATGGAGGAAAAGACAAACAAAAAAATTGGAAAATATCAACAAATCCCTTAAAGAAAACAAAGAAAAAGCAATCAAACAAGTGAAGGAAACGATTCAAGACAAGAAATCTTAAGTAGAGGCAATAAAGAAAACAAAAACCAGGGGAATTCTGTAAATGGAAAATCAGGGTAAATGATCAGGAACCACAAATGCAAGCATAAGCAACAGAATAAAAGAGATGGAAGAGACAATATCAAGCATTAAAGATAATTTGGAGGAAATACATTCATCAGTCAAAGAAAATTTTAAATCCAACAAATCCTTAACACAAAACATGCAAGAAACCTGGGACACCATGAAAAGACCGAAAGAATAATAGGGATAGAAGAATGAGAAGTCCAATTCAAAGGCACAGAAAATATATTCAACAAAATCGTAGAAGAAAACTTCCCCAACCTAAAGAAGTACATGCCTTTGAAAATGCAAGAGGCTTACAGAACACCAAAAAGAGTAAACCAAAAAAAGTTCCCTCGCCACATAATAATCAAAACAATAAACATACAGAATAAAGAAATATTAAGAGCTGCAAAGGAGAAAGGCCAGGTAACAAATAAAGGCAGACCTATCAGAATTACACCTGACTTCTCAACAGAAACAATGAAAGCCAGAAGGTCCTGGTCAGATGTTATACAGACACTAAGGGACCACAGATGCCAGCCCAGACTACTTTATCAGCAAAGCTTTCAATAACCATAAATGGAGAAAACAAGATATCCATGGTAAAAAAACAAATTTAGACAATACCTGTCCACAAATCCAGCCCTACAGAAATTACTAGAAGTAAAATGCCAACCAAAGGAGATCACCTATGTCCATAAGAACACAGGAAATAGATGAGCTTATAGCAACAAAACCCAAAGAAGGGAATTGAACACACAATGCCATCACCAACAACAAAAACAAAAATAACAGGAACTAGCAATCACTGGTCATTAATATTCATTAATGTAAATGGTCTCAATTCACCTATGAAAAGACACAGACTAACAGAACGGATATGAAAACAGAATTCATCCTTCTGCTACATACAAGAAACACACCTCAAATGCACAGACAGACATTACCTCAGAGTAAAGGGATGTGAAAAAATTTTCCAATCAAACAGACCTAAGTAAAAAGCTGGTGTAGTTATCCTAATATCTAACAAAATAGACTTCAAACTAAAATCAATCAAAAAAAAGATAAAGAAGTTCATTTCTTATTCATCACAGGAAAAATCCAGCAAGAGGAAATCTCAATTCTGAACATCTATGCCCCAAACACAAAGGTCCCTGCATTTGTAAAAGAAACATTATTAAAGCTTAAATCACAGATCAAGCCCACACACTAATAGTGATAGACTTCAATACCCCACTCTCATCACTTGGCAGATCTGCCATACAGAAACTTAACAGAGAAAGAAGGGAACTAATAGAGGTTATGACTCACATGGACTTAACAGACATCTATAGAACAGTCCACCCAAACACAAAAGAATAGACTTTCTTTTCAGTACCTCATGAAACCTTCTCAAAAATCGACCACATACTCAGTAAAAAAGGAAACCTCAACAGATTAAAAAAATTGGAATAAACCCCTGTACCCTATCAGATCACCACAGCTTAAAGACAGAATTCAACAGCAACATTAATTTTAGAAAGCCCACAAACATATGGAAATTAAACAATGATTAACTGACCACTGGGTCAAGGAAGAAATAAAGAAAGAAAGAAAAGACTTTCTAAAATTTAATGAAAATGACCTCACAACATACCCAAACTTATGGGACACAATGAAAGCAGTGCTGAGAGAAAAGTTCATAGCACTAAATGCCTACATAAAGAAGCTGGAAAAATCCCACACTAGTGAGTTAACAGAAGAACTGAAAGCACTAGAACAAAAATAAGCAAACTCACCCAGAAGGAATGGATGGCAAGAAATAGTCAAATTGAGAGCTGAAATCAATAAGATAGAAACACAGAAGACAATGCAAAGAATCAATGAGATAAAGAGTAGGTTCTTTGAGAAATTCAACAAAATAGACAAACCTTTATCCAAACTAACCAAAAGCCACAGAAAGAATATCCAAATTAACAAAATCAGAAACAAAATGGGGGATATAATAACAGACACTGAGGAAATCCAGAGAATCTTCAGGTCATACTTCAAAAACATACTCCACAAAATTGGAAAACTTTAAGGAGATGGACAATTTTCTAGATAAGTACCACATACCAAAATTAAATCAAGAACAAATAAGCAATTTAAATAGACCTATAACACTTGATGAAATAGAAGCAGTCATCAAAAGTTTCCCAACCAAAAAAGCCCAGGCCCAGATGGATTCAGCACAGAGTTCTACCAGATGTTCAAAGAAAATCTAATATCAATACTCCTCAAATTATTCCATACAATAGAAACAGAAGGAACATTGCCAAACTCTTTTTATGAGGCTACAGTTACCATGATACCCAAACCACACAAAGACACAGCTAAGAAAGAGAATTACAGATGGAGTTTTGGACCCCAGACCGATGGCTGGGAGGCCAGCATGGAACTGACCTAGATCCCCTGAATGTGGGAGTCAGTGAGGAGGCCTAGGCAATCTATGGGGCCTTGGGTAGAATTTATCCCTGGCATACAAATGGACTTTGGGTGCCCATCCCACAATGAGGGATGCTCTCTCAGCCTGGACTCTTGGGCAAAAGCCTAGGCCCTGCCCTGAATGAAATGACAGACTCTGAAGATCCTCCATGGAGGGCCTCACCCTCCCTGGGGATCAGAGTGGGGATTGGGTGGGGACCTGGGGGGCCTAGTGGGGGAGTCCAGGGAGGAGGGGAGGGAGAGGGAGCTGGGATTGACATGTGAAGCAAGCTTGTTTCTAATTTAAATTTTTAAAAAAACTAACCAGCCTAGTAACTAATATTTCCCCAAGTTTTATAAGCCTCTATTCTTACATTTAGACTCAACAATGAGGAAACTCGGCACAGAAGTATAGTCTGACACAAGTTTAAATACATTGCCTGGCCTGTTAGCAAGTCTGATTGCTAATTGGTGGTGGACAGCTCACATGGGGAGGAACTGGAAAGGGGAGAGAGTGAGATAGAAATGTTGTAAATACAGTACTCATGGATGAAATATCAAAAGCATTAAAATAAATGTAAACAAGATGCCTAAGGTCCCACTTAAAGGTTATATAATCAGTACAAATTGTTACAAGGCGAATATATTGACTGGCAGTACTGTCTGCAAGTTGTCCCGGGAGCTCCAGGAACAGAGTTCTTCTGAGTACTCACTCACACAGGGGTGATCTTTTCAGTGATATGACTATCTTTGAATCACTGATTCTCCTGTAAGAAACTCCCCATCCCCCCCCCCCAACCCAAATGTAAATCTTACTGGTTTGCTGAGCAGGGTTTGGATATAGTCACTTCATTGTTACTGAGACTTTATCTGAAGTAAACCGACATTTATTCACATCTTTCCAGGAAAAGCGATGCCTCAATTTACACCTGAAGAGGAATCAATGGAACCAACATGAATGAGGGAGGAATGATTGTAGAGTCCCTGAAAGGGGTGATATCACATGCAGCCTACACCGATGCAACTGAGGTTGAAATGTTGGTAGGTACAAACTAGACATGGTTACCTTTTCCTCTATGGCATGGGATGTGGTTTCCTTGCCTTACTAACAGTTCCATGCTCCTTTGCAATGGATGAGAAGACATGCAACCAAGACTGAGGCATCTGAGAATGGAGTGACCTTGGGGGCATCCCAGGATGGCTATCTTCCTCATCAGCTATGGGTGGTTGCCTTGCTGATGAACTGAATTTGCTCCCTGAGTACAGAGACACCTCCCTTCAAGACAGCTGCAATCCCTACAAGTAGCATGCATGTGACATGATTGTAAGAAAGTTGTGGTGGCTGTTGCATGATCTTTGCTATAGACAATAAAACATGCAATTTGATTTCATTGGTAAGTTTACCTCGAAATATTTGGTCTGCTGGCATTACAACCTAAAAGTAAACTAATAGACTGCATTTTTCAGGTATCTATTAGTATCTTGTGAGTTTTATTGAGTTTGATTAACTAGCCAAAGTCCTCAGCATTTTCAAATTAAAAGCTGAAAGGTCACATCCCAGCCCTTGGTAACCTCACTAGGAGACACTACCTAGGAAGCCCATTCTACATAGCTTATTGGCTTCTAATTATTATCATAATTACCAGCCTTCAGGGAGCCACTGGAGCCCAGAGCTTGCATGGTTACCACTTACGCCACATGTTCCTTAGTAACCTGGAAAGGTCATCAGTGGCCCCTTGAAAGCACCTAATGAACCCAGAGTTTTCTCCTGTGAGTTCTTCCACTGTACAATTCTCTCTCAAGTGCAATTTTTGCATAGGGTCAGCTTGGGCTACAGAGCAAACATTCTAGTTGTTATGATAAAGCGCTTGGGGGGGACCTTGGAGATTCCATGACAGGCAAGGGTGACAGAGGCGGAGGGACAAACATCCCAGGCAGACAGAGCTTAAGTGAGAAGTTTTTATTACAAAGGGAAAGGGAGGAAGTTAAGAGAAAAGAGGTAAAGAGACACAGAGACAGGGAGAGGGCAGAAGAGAAGGGGGAGAGAAGAAAAGTCCTATCTGCCCAGGGAAACAGCAGGAAAGAGAGCAGGAATGCGAGCCTAAGTGGGCGGAGTCTTTCTTTCAGAGGGGTCCTTTGCACCTGCGTGCATACTAGTAGTCAATGAACCCTGGGCTGACCGGTGTACTGCCTGAGTGCATTCTGCCGGGTGACAGGGGCAGGGCAGCATAATATAATGCCTGAATCCTTACACAAAAGGGAAGGTAGGTTGGAGTATGTCCAAGAGGAACACACAACAGTGTCACAAGGGATCAAGCACATAAAGGGGGAAGGAGGGAGAGTAAAGAAAGTGGGAGGTGACAGCTCATGGGGGTGAGAGAAAGGAAAAGCAGGAAATGCATTCCTTTAAATGTTTCTATTTTCCCTATTACTAGTGGGATTTATTATGCATGATACCTTTGAATTGCCCTGCAAACTGCTGGCTCATGCCACTTGCCATTTTTTTTTTCGAGTTTCCTTTCCCCTCTTTATCGGATGCATCTTTTCTGTCTTTCACATCAATATTTTCCAGGCTATATGTTGTATGCGTGGCAATTCTATTAACTTGACTTTGACGGTTATATCCATCTGTTGCTGTACATAGTTTTATATTTTGGACTATTTCTGTTTTATTTCTTGGGAAGCTTTCCTCTCTACTCTCAAGTAATTCTGTCATAGTTTTTCTAGTAACTTCATTCTTTCCAATGATGAGGGGAGTTCAATTATTTTCAAAAACCACACCTGCATCAGATTTTCCTCTACTACTTCTGTAGCCCCCACTACTTTAATGCCATCGTTATAACGAAGGGCTAGAGACTGGCGTGGTGATGTATGTTTGTAATCCCAGCACTTGGAAGGTAGAAACAACAAGATGAAGAGTTCAACGCCAGCTTTGGCTACAAAGTCACTTCAAGGCCAGCCTGGGATAGATAGGACTATCTCACAAATGGGAAGGGGCAGCCCAGGGAACTATAAAAGACACGTTGACTAGAAAGTCCATCCTTTTCTGCTTATTTATCCGATTTTGACACTGATATCCCAGTACCTTTTAACTATCAAACACTATTAGTATTCTCAATTATAACCAACTATATGCAATTCATACCCACAATGCTGCTGAAATACTAGCGAAAAGACACGCTCTTCATTGACGGCTCTGCTTAATAGAACATCTTCCTCAAGGGCTTCTGCATGACCATCCATAAAAGCTTCAGCCCACAGCATTCGTCTGCGCTGCTGGCTTTCCAAATACACTTCTTTCAAGTATATGCAACATGTATGCCATCTCACATTTATCATGTATCTTAGCAGAATGGCAAGAATTTTCATCTTGTTTACCATGGTATCTCCAGCATGTATGAGTATAAAGATGACCTATAAAGGCTGAATAAACTACCAAATGGTTGAGAATATAATCAAGAAAAAAGGCAAAAGCACTAAGTATGCTAGAAGTTATGATTCATTGGCTTTGTCACTAGTGGGATTTAGGTTTATTAAGCACATATTAAGGGAAAGAACAAATTAAGTAGCATGCATGTTTAACAGATTTAGGAAATCAGATTACTCAAAAAAAATCCTAAAAAAAAGCAAACTATCCAGTTTGCCTATTTTATTTATATGTTTATTATTTATTTTTATTCCTATGCTTATGCTGTGGTTACATTTGAGCACACCTATCCAGTATAATACTAGGTTAGCACTAAAACATGGTGATGCAAGCATATTTATTGACATGAAGTCTGAAAAGAGCATGCAATATTTAATAGGACCACATTCTCATAAAAAGAACACACACCTATAAATGTAAGTTCTTGGGAGTGACATTCTTTAAAACACTAACAGTGGGGGAGGGATGGCTCAGTGGTTAAGAGCACTGGCTGCTCTTCCAGAGGTACTGAATTCAATTCCCAGCAACCAGTTAGCTCACAACCATCTGTAATGAGATCTGGTGACCTCTTCTGACCTGCAGGCACACATGCAGGCAGGACAGTGTATACATAATAAACAAATCTAAAAAAAAAAACAAAAAAACAAAGAAACTGATGGTGACTGTCTCTGGATGGGACAATGTAATTAGACATTAATTTCTTATTAATTTCTCTAACCATGTTTGGCAAAAGTTTTTAAAGGTCTTGATGCAGAAAAGGGTAATATCATGTGACTGAGTGAGCTGGCATCCCTACCAGTCTACCTTCCTGTACTGCAGATGGTAAAGCCCTCCCCCTCCCCCCCAAAAAATCTCAGAATCCCTTAAAGGAAAATCCATGAATGATTTACACTGCCAAAGTAAAGCACAAACTGTCTCCTGTTACTCAACTATTTTCAGGTGCATGTTTAGATACAAAGGTTGGGGTTTTTTGTTGTTCCAGTTGTGTATCAGGTGTTTGCAGCAGATTCCTTGTTCCTGGAATGCAGGAGAGCACATCCTGACTTCATTATCTCCAGTGACAGACAGATACTCTCATTGCGTTGAAGGAAAATATCCAGTATAATTTGCTGGGAGTCAATTCTGGAGACTTCCACTTGAGCCCATCCTCCAAACCTTCCAATAGCTTTACACAAAAAGGATTGTAGCTCCAAAACTCAATGTTATTCTTCCTTCCCTCTCTAATAGTTAACACAGCTTGAATGCTCATGCTATTAAAGATATAAAAATGAGAAATTACAAATGATTCTGTGATACAGTACAGAAAGGGCATGCAATAAATACTAACATATAAACGGGGGCATTTACATAGGAAAAACGAATTGCCAAATACACTAAAACGTTCTTGTGATCACCTCTGTTGGCAAGCCTTGTGTAACAAATTTTTGTTTGTTTGTTTTTTGTTTTTTGTTTTTTTTGTTTTTCGAGACAGGGTTTCTCTGTGGCTTTGGAGGCTGTACTGGAACTCACTTTGTAGACCAGGCTGGCCTCGAACTCACAGAGATCCCCCCTGCCTCTGCCTCCCAAGTGCTGGGATTAAAGGTGTGCGCCACCTACGCCCGGCACAAATTTTATTTTTGCTCAGCTGTTTTCTCTACTATTTATTTTAAGGGCTGAAAAAAAGAAAAAGAACCTTTTATTCCTCCTTACCATTTCAAAGAAACTTTTAAAAGGAAAAAAATGTAAATGTATTTTGAAATACTGTAGGCAATTAAGACTAACTGAAGGTATTAATCTGAATGCAGCACCATAATTCATTATGTGTTACACACCTAAAAGAGCAACATGTGCCGGGCGTTGGTGGCGCACGCCTTTAATCCCAGCACTCGGGAGGCAGAGGCAGGCGGATCTCTGTGAGTTCGAGGCCAGGCTGGACCGACAGCCTCCAAAACAGAGAAACCCTGTCTCGTAAAACCAAAAAAATAAAAAAAAAAAGAGCAACATGCCCCATCATTCCAGAAACAAACATCCTTCTAACCCAGTGGCACGGTCAAGCTGCTGCTTTCTGCTTAGACAAATGGCAGCTATCTTGGGAACCAAACATGAGGTGAGATGAGGCAGTGCTGCAGCTGTTGGTAAGTTTTCTGTGTTTACAACAGCAGAGCATCCCGGCAGTGAAATGCCTTTCTCCACCCAGTGGTTAAATGAGATTTTAGAAAAGGCAACGTTCATTGAATGTCTGTAAAAGATTCCTTCCAAAACTTAACTAACACAATGGCTAATTCTGGTTTGCTGTTCAGCTCTCCATTTTTTCTACCCATGAGCTCCATTACTTAGTTTCAAATAAAAAACATATAGGACCAAAACAATGACTTCTTTATCTACAAGCAGAAATGGCCATGAAGAACCCTGCATTCACAATTGTGAGGCAGATATCCTATTCTTAAACTATGACTATTCTTACCACATTTTAGCAGAATTAGATCAATAAGATTGTGTGCCTATTATTAGTTTTATAAAACTACATTTAAAATGATACCACTTCCTCCTAATTACATCACTCAGTGGCAAGTTTTTGTTTTAGTATACTACTTTGGGGTCTTTTATGGTTACTGCTCTCTATGACTTAAGAAACCCGTGACTATCCTCAAGTCACAAAAATATTCTTGTATGATTTTGCAAAAACAAAAACAAAACACTGAGCTTTTTAGCTGTTATTTGTAGGTGTATGATTAAGCTCAAATTCATTTCTGGGAGAAGTGTTAGGGTCACAGCTCATTTTTTTCATATGAAAATTCAGCTCTTCTGTCTATGCTGAAAAGTCCTTTCTTGATTGCTCTGCCAACCGTTGTCAAAAATCAAGGGATCAGATAAATATGAACCTATTTTAGGTTCTCTCATGTATCCTACTCATTTATTTGGTTAGTGGCTACTACTTTCTATAGTAAATCTTGCATGACTTTGTAAAACTTAAGTCTCAATAAAAGTTTGGAAACAAAGCTCAATGCTCAGTCATAAATGAGACATTGCATTACACGGCTTCCCCAATGCTCAGAGAACACAAAGGATAATGGTATAGAAACAATAAGAGCTAGAGGTCAGGTGAGACTGCTGTGAACAGCATCTTCCGGACAGAGCAGCTCTGGTCACCTGATCAAGCCAGTCAACATTCCAGCCTAGACAGCAGAGGGGTGCAGGAGACCCCCCCCCCCCAGCTGAGGCAGTCTGGCTGCTGGGAAAAGGGAAAGTCAGTTTTCTCCAGGAGTGTGGCCTCTGGTGTGTTCACATGCCCCCAATAGATGTTCCTATGGCCTCAGCAGATTATTAAAATAAGGAAAAGAAACAAAAGACAAGAAGTTGGGGGTGGGGGGCGCTGGGGGCTAGAGAGATGGTTCAGAGGTCCTGAATTCACAACCAACATGGTGGCTCACAATCATCTATAGTGAGATCTGGTGCCCTCTTCTGGCATGCAAGCATAACACTTTATACATAATAAATAAATAAATCTTTTTTAAAAAAGATTTAATTTGGAAAAAAATAAACAACTTTTGAGAACAAAGATCCAGTGTGGGGTCTTCATATCCAATGCGGGACCACATACGTGGCTCCTGCAGCATGTACACTTCAAATGGGCATGGAAGAATCCTCTACTACCACTGCAGTCTTAAAAGAATCAGCTAACTTCAACTATCAAACCCTTCATTTTCAATGAATTCACAAGGCAAAATCTTGAAAATTGAGAGTAACTTTGAATTCTAAGATTTACAACATGTTCTAATCTCCACTTCTGTTTTGAAGCAAAATATTCAGACCTTCCTAGAATAATCCTATAATATATAAACAAATAACCTCAAACAACTGAAGAAAGTTTGCTAAAATAAAATTGGGATGTTTATTGTCTTCTTTACAGATAGCAATGTAAACCATTAAAAATTGAATTGTATTCTTTCCAAAATGACTGGCCTTAAAAAATCAAATTGGCGTGAAATAAAATTCAATTTTAAGATCTGCAAAAGACATATCAAAAACAAAATACTAATTTTTTTTTGCCATGAACAATTAGAAACAGACGACCCAGTTAAAGTAAGATCTGACATTCAAAAATTGTGTATATTTAAGCTGACAAAAAGAAGTATTAATCAGAACTACAGATTAAAATAGCGCTTGTGTATTTTCTGATTGGTTACTATAGCTATATTTCCAGAGTACCAGAGCTCTCAGGTCCAATACCAATAACGGAATTTGGCCAGCACTTTTATGCCACTTTTATTTAATACGCACTACATGCACATGATGCAGGTAGGGAAAGTTTTGAATCCATGCATAAAGGACAAGGCAGACTGGTACTATGCCAAACATGCACTGAGTCAATTAGGATGTTGTTCAAATTTCCTTAGTATTTAATGGTTTCCGTGAAATTAAGTTCAGCATAGTGTACACAGCTCCAAATATCCTCTTCACTTAGTTTCCTGAGCTTTCTTTGCATTCTGTTTTTCTTTTGCCTAAAAATTAAAGACAGCATATTACAAACTCCTTAAAGATTGTTTTAGATCACATTAAAATAAAATGTATCCAATGGTATTCAAGGAATAAGATTCATGTACAGTATGCAACTGGGGAGGGTGATACAAGACACCAGCCTGCCAATATGGAAAGGATATGTATAAATGCATAAACACTGAGATTTCTGAGTGTTCTGAGGTACTGAGAATATGGCAGCTTATAATTTGAAACTTGCCACAACTTTCGTTGAATTCTAAAGTTATTTACCCTCAGAAGAGATGATCATCTTTGGTTTACAGAAAATGAAATGTACTAATTGTAATAATTAAAATATACTCATTCTAGAAAGTCAAACTCAACCATAAGAATTCCAAAGGTGTCCATTTCTTACTCAAACTAAGTCTAAAACTTCTCTATATTTTTGTTACATTGAAATAAATTAATTTAACACAGTTTTAGTGAGCTTAATAAAGTATCATCAAAAGAATATATTTAGTGGTATCAATAAGTTTATGTGACCTAAATGTTTTTCTGCATGTCATTTGACCTCATAATTATACAGCTTAGACACAGAAATTCTATTTGTTCTTTAGTAGGTAAAGAGACCAAAGCTCATAGACATTACCAAAGTTGACCAAAGCCACACAATTAACAAACAGTGAAGTTTCAACAGAGGTGAAAGACACTTGTTCTCCAGCAGTTCATTCAAATATTCCAGCAGTTCATTCAAATATTCCAGCAGTTCATTCAAATATAAAAATATATCAACCAACCAATCCAACCAACCAAACAACTAGGGTCCCTATTTAAATGTAGAATGATGATTCAGGAGTCCAAATGCCTGAGGTTCTACAACTCTAACAAAGTCTCAGGTGTCATCAATTCCTGCTGGTCTTTGAAAAAGATCTAGTAAATTAGAATTGTGTATCATACAATTAAAAAATAGGATCATTAGAACAGCTGTAACTTTTTATTATATACCTGGTAACATTATGCAGCAGCATGAAAAATTCAGGGCTATGCATGGACGTGGTGGCACAGACCCATAATCTCAGCTACTTGGGAGGCTGTGGTAGAATGGCTGGCTCAACACCAGTTGGATAAAACAGCTGGGTGCAACTCAGTGACAAAATGCTTACCTAGCCTATGAGAAGCCCTCAGGTTTAACCCTCACACCAAAAGTGCGGGGAGCAGGACAAACCACAGGAAACCAAGGACAAATTATTATTTTAAAAAATGTATGCATAAATATAGGCATTATCTAAAGTCTACTGCATAAAAAAAATTTAGTTGCTATGTGAACATTTTTAATTAGTAGACATAATTTGGAATTTAATATATCTACCCTATCATATACAAAATTTCATTTTTTAAATTTTGGCTTATTTATGTTTGAGACAGTTTCACCTTGTAGTCTAAGACGGCTCTCCTGCCTAGGCTTCATAAGAGCTGAGATTACAGACATGCAGTACTACTCCCTCCTAGTTTCAAATACTGAAAATACAAGTCAATTTTAGGCATAATGTAAAAAAAGTAAGGCATTTGCTATTTCGCTTTTGGTCTCTGAATACAGTTCACAGAATGTTTAACAAAATTAGCAAAAATATTGTGATCACCGTTCTACTTTACTTCTTTATTTAAGAGACAGAAGAAAGTTTTAAAGGTCAGTTAATTACTATCAATTGGTTCAAAATTCAATACTGTGAAATCATTTGGATCTCTCTATCAACTACATTCATGATTTTATAATAAGTAATAGAAGTTTAGCCGGGCGTTGGTGGCGCACGCCTTTAATCCCAGCACTCGGGAGGCAGAAGCAGGCGGATCTCTGTGAGTTCGAGGCCAGCCTGGTCTACAAGAGGACAGCCTCCAAAGCCACAGAGAAACCCTGTCTCGAAAAACCAAAAAAAAAAAAAAAAAAAAAAAAGTAATAGAAGTTTAAAGGTCAGAAATGACAATGATTTAGAATTGTGTATATATGTGCTAAAATGCATACATACATATGCACACACACATATAGATATGCTGAAGTAAAAAATTTTAAAGTATTGTAAGTATTCCTGAATAAACAGAAGATTCACAAATGAATCTTAATCTAGCTAATTTCATATTTCAAGAAACCAAATTGGTATATGGTACAATCAATTTTACAACTACTTTATGTTACCTCTTAAGCAGTTTTTATGCAATGTATGCAACTCTCATAACAAAACCATAAAATTTTAGTTTATGTCATTATAGTCATATGACCAAGAGAAAAATCAAAGTCTTCCACTTTGCTTATTCAATAAAAGGAAAAGATTTTTGCCAACTACTTTGAGCACAGGCTGTAGCACAGCATCTCTGCTTGGCATTGGCACATCTCTTCTGTCATTTCCTTCCTACTCCCTGTCACATTCCAATAGCCATTTTTCCTTAAAGGGTGGCGGCAGGGGAGGCAGGGGGATGACCAACAAACTAAATTCCATTCATTACAAATCCAAATGAGATGAACAATTTAAAACAATTCAACCAAATGTTGAATCCAAATACCCTGAAAACCTAGCAATTAGCACTGTATATATACATTGCTAATTAAAATTTCTGAGAAACAGGTTAAATAGACATTTGATAACTGCATTCCTTAAAAACTGTGCAAACAGAAAGAGCAACAGAGCTGGTGTTAAACTAGTATTATATATTCACATACTGCCACCTTGTGTCCAAAACAATGTGAACTAAGTAACTAAGGTTCTAATGCAAAGATGTTCTCTAAGCTCTCAAAAAAATAAAGTAAATAATACTGTGGGAAATATGCTATCGTGGAAAAAACATTTTAAAAACCATGCAAAATTTTTCCTAATCTATATAAAAAGTCTATATTTGAAAACAAACTTTAAAGCAAAATTTACACTGCATAAAGTGATAATATGCCCATAGGTTCCCAGTGAGAAATTGATTTCAGAATGGTCTTGAACACTAAATTCACTTGCCTCCACCTCCAAGTACTAGAATTCAGGCATGTACTGCCACACCTAATTCTACTTAGTATTTTCAAAACAGAAACAGTTTCAAAGAACACTGTATCTAGATAGCCTGTTAACAATTTTGAGGACCATAGGGTCTTTAATTAACAACTTGAAATTATTATTATTGAAAATTATTAACAACTTGAAATTATTACTAACTTGAAAATCAGTTTCCCATCTTAGTGAGACCATAAACAGAAAAGCCTATGTGGAAAAGAGAAGAGTTATCGATCTTCTACAAGTTTGCATTAATGCTAACAAGCGGGTTGTATGTTTCAGGTAATAAGGTAAACACAAATATGTTATGAATTCAAATCTCAGTATTATTTGAAATGTATAATATGAAATAATCTGGGATAAAATGTATCTTTGTACACTTTAAAATCAATAAGAAAAATATACCTACCATGTATTCTTGTCTTTAAATTAATGGTCCAAATTTTTATTTGCCTAGTAGTGTCTTCTCAAAGTGTTTCTCAAAATGTGGTACACAGATCAGTTGCATTAGAATCACTTGGGGAACTTATTAAAGATTCCTTCCCCTACATGAGAATATCTGGGGAGGGGGCCAGGTAACATGTAATTTAAAGAGCATCCCAAGATGGTCATTTTCAGAAAAGCTGATTTACAATATAAACTTATAAACAATTTAACTGTACTTCATTTATTCCACAAATACTTAATTAAATGCCTAACACTGAAGAATAAATCAGAAGTTTCCACTTATTTATGTTAGTTATCCCTCAGTGGGACAGAGTCTAGATTGTATTTGCTAGGCAAATTATTCTTTTATCCCCCATCAATGTTCATTCTAGGCCTAAATTCTATGGTATCAATGCAAAATTTTACAAAATTAGCTAAGAAAAAAAATTCATTACTTCAGTTATTAACACTGGCAATTTGTTTTTGTTTTTAAGAAAGGAGTAATGTTTTAGTACCGAACAACCTGAGCTCCAGACATTAAGAATTACATACTGACTGCTAAAGTATTGGGGAAACACTTTGTTTTTGTGTACTTCTCTTAGAATGCAAAACACTAGGCAAAAGAATAAAACTACAAAGCTTCAAGAAACTTTATCTCCATTCACACCCAAAACAATGTATAGGGGAGAACCTAATGAAATGCTTACCTTTTCTACAAGTGGAATTAACTGCTGGTGCTCTGCTAAGGTCTTTAGCAATTCCATAATGAAAGGCAGGTAGTTATGCTTCCTTCTGATATTTTCAATCTGAAGACAAAACACATTTTCTGATTATTTTTGCATCCCACTTATAATCCTCTATTCTCATAAACAGTATGAGAAATGAGATTTGATTCCTACTGATAATAAAGACTGTAAAACAAAACATGCAGCAACATTTCCTAGGCACAGCTGCTTTTGTTCAGCTTAGCAAACAGGTTTTTAAAGTCCATTCTAGACAACATGCTACTGTAAGAAAAAAAAGAAAAGTCCATTTCAAGGATATTTATAAAATCAAAAGCTGTGAAAACAAACTTAAGAAGGTCTACAAGATAAATCCACACCCCTACTGTAACTACACAACTACTAAAGCCCAGCCTAATGAGATCAGCTTTTCAGCTTTAGTTTTGGAAGATCAACAAATTTTCTTTGGGACAGTTTTTTATCACTGGGGTAGAGGGGTGGGGGAAGAGTCCATGCTTCACTGAAAAGCAAATAAACAGTCTCCAAAACTATGTAGTTCTGGCCTTTCATGATCAGAGTTATTCTACATCCCATCTAGATGGTCAATTGACTGCTCCTTTCCCATAGTTACAGCTTCTACCATTTCTAAATCATTGCAACATTCCCTCACATAAATTTGAAGTTAGAATTTCTTTTAAACTAGGTGTGACTTGTTACAGGTTCTTACAGTAAGTCATAGGCAGTTTGTGCACCTTTTTAGTATTATGTGACATGGAAAATAATGGCTGAAACTACCATCTCTTACTTTCCTGACCCTATAAAACTTGGCCCTTTTTTTTTTCTTGCCCAAAGTACTCTGGGAGCCTGTCCACTTCAGACCTTTAAAAATTCTACTTAGATTCAGTTATGGTCTATTTATTTTCTTTAATCTTTAAAAGTTATTTGTTGACTGTTAGTACAATGTGATACTCTGCTAACACAAGTGAGAAAAAACAACAAAAATACAGTCCTTGCCTTCAGGCTTCATGTGAAAAAAACGTACATAACCGTAGGCATGAATTCTCTAAGTCCTCCTATTTCCACTCTCAGCTTACTAAACAGACTAAGTGAAGGAGGATGATTGCATAAATGTTTGTGATAACTAAACAAAATTAAATGAGGATTCTTAAAAACCTAAGAATTTTAAAGCAAAAATCAAGAGATGAAAATTTCAAGGCACAGTGATTTGCTTGTACATTTAAAAAGGGATATAATAAGGAATAAGAGACTTTAAGAAAAAACCTTCAATTGTTGTTAACAGTACTGGCACATATGTATAAAATTGTATAATGAGATACATTATTTTGTACACTAACAAATTAATTTAAAAATCTTTAAGTATTATTATTACTCATCATGAAACAAATGAGTACAGTTCAGAGGTATCAAAATTTTCATACTAAAAATGTAATTTATGTATTAAGTAGAAAGTCTTTTTACAAATATTAATATGAATTGACTTTTCATTAGAAACAAAAAATGTACTTCTTAACCTGAAAAACATCTACAATGAATAGTCAGACAAGCAACTAGTACTTTTTAAACACGATTTTCAGCTAGTCTGTAGTGGCAAGTATCTATAATTCCAACACTTATGATGAAGACAGAGGCAGGAGGATCACCACTACTTCAAGGCTAGCATACTCTATACCCTTTTCAGCCTCAAATAAGCACAAAGAGAAACTGTATTAATTATTAAACTGTTGGCCAATGGCTAGAGCTTCTTATTGGCTAGTTCTGTCTTAATTATTAACCCATTTCTATTAATCTAAATATTTCCACATGGTCTTATCTTACCAGAGGAGGATCTGGGCATGTAAACTCCTTCCTCCACTACATGACATCTCCTCAAGGTCTCTCTCTGCCTATCTTTCCAAGATTTCTCCTTGTCTCCTAGCCCAGCCTATCTTCCTGTCTCTATTGGTCAAACAGTGTTATTCATCAACCAATAAGAGAAACACATACAGAAGGGCATCCTCCATCACACAGCCAGGGCTACATTTGAAGCTGTCTCAAAATATATATATATAAGTTAACTAACTTTTGCAAAAATGACTGCAAGTATTGATCAGGCACTGTACAACAAGAGCCTGAACCATGTCACACTACACAACACAAGTACACTACAAAGCAGTTCTCAAAGCCTATAGATAGGAGGTCCTGGTTGTCCCCGTGATCACAGGTAAGATGTCCTAGACATCAGGAATAACAGCAGGTACAGTGAACTGATACATCTTACAGGATAAAAATCTGTTCATAATAGCATTTAAAAACTGAAATTCTACTCAACAGAAAAAAACAATGGAATCTTGAAATTTGCAGGCAAATGGATAGCATGAGAAGAAACCATCCTGAATGAGGTAACCCAGTCACAAAAAGACTAACATGGTATGTACTCACTCATATATGGATTTTAGACATGGATCAGGGGAGTGCCAGCCTACAATTCCACTGACAGAGAGTCTAGGAAACAGGAAAGAACCTAAGAGAGATATGCCTGGTACCCCAGAGAAGAGGAATGAGGCAAGATCTCCTGAACAGATTGGGAACACGGCAGAGGGTGAGGGAGAGTGGGAGCTGGGAAGAAGAGAGGGGGAAAAGAGGAGAGAGTAGGTCATGGGGGAACAGGAAGGTTGAGTGGGAAGTAGAATAGGGGGAGAACAGGATGAGAAATACCATAATAGAGGGAGTCATAGGTTTGAAGAGAGATCTGGCACCAGTGA
This sequence comes from Mesocricetus auratus, assembly GCF_017639785.1. Classification (NCBI taxonomy): domain Eukaryota; kingdom Metazoa; phylum Chordata; class Mammalia; order Rodentia; family Cricetidae; genus Mesocricetus; species Mesocricetus auratus. The sequence continues at coordinate 46,465,512 of NW_024429266.1, forward strand.
GACTCTAGCAATCTACAATGATGACACCAACTGATAAGCTAAGCAATAGTGGAGAGACCACCTTAAATGCCCATTCCTGATAATGAACTTGACGACTATCTTATATGCCATCCTAGAACCTTCATCCAGTGACTGATGGAAGCAGAGGCAAACACCCACAGTTAAACACTGAACTGAACCCAAGGAACCCAGCGACAGAGAGAGGAGTGGTGAGCAAATTGGCAAAGAATGAGCTGGTGAAACCAGCAGAGACAGCTGATCTTAACAAAGGGGAGTTCCTGGACCCCAGACCGACAGCTGGGAGACCAGCATGGGACTCATTCAGAACCCCTGAATATGAGAGTCAGTGAGGAGGCCTGGGCAACCTATGGGGCCCTGGGCAGTAGATCAGTATCTATCCCTGGCATACAAATGGACTTCGTGTGTCCATAACACAAAGAGGGATGCTCTCTCAGCCTGGACTCTTAGGGAAGTGCCTGGACCCTGCCCTGAGTGAAATGACAGACTCTAGATATCCCCTATGTGGAAGGAAGTGGCGATAGGGTGGGAGGTTGGGGGGGGGTGTGGGAGGAGGGGAGGGAGAGGGAACTGGGATTGACATGTGAAGCAAGCTATTTAAAATTAAAAAAATAATAATAATGAAAAAAAACCCTGAAACTTTGTCAAATGCCAGATATTCAATACATTATTCTGAAAATTCACCAATGAGGGAAGGAAAGCAAGCACTGAATATAACTTCATCTCAAAATTTTCTAAACTTTTAAAGTAGCTCATTCTTAAAAACATACCTTATATCTCTTTAACTTTTGTACTTCTTCTTCAATGAGCATCTGGTTTCTGGCAACTTCTGATTGAATAGCACTTAGCACAGTACTACCCTGATCTGTATCCATGGGTTCCTCCTTAGTGAAAAGAAAAAGAAACAGTACCCTAAAGAATGTGGCTTAAATGATTAAGATGCTATAATTATTTTCAAATTTCAACTTAATGTTGGAAAGAATATCATATCAGTTCAATAAGAAAAAAAGGGATAAGAGTCCTAAAAACACCTTCCATATTTCAATGCTCTATAATAATAGATGACTTTTCACCTGTTACCAATATTGTATCATACTATATTGTTACAATCGATTAACATACAAAATAAATCTGCTTAAACTGTCTTATGTGATCAAACGTCTTTTAAAAAACTACCATCAGCTGTCTTTTCCAATCAGTAAAAAGATAAGCATTAAAATTAATAAAGACACATAGCTAAAATAATTCAATACTAACATTTAGCTCCTGTTTGTTTTTGTTTTCAGTGTTATTTAAAATATCTAGTGATATTTTAAAAAACTATAATCTTCACTACATTCAGAAAATAAGAAAAATACCAACTGGAAAAGACAACAATTAAAAGTAGCATAAATTCAGACTATTTCCCCCTAATCTCTAATCTAAACACTTGATTAAATCTATTGTGAAAAAGAAAATCAAAGTAATTTTTCCCCTGAGAGAATATAATACCTGTTGCTTAAATTTTATACTTAAAGACCACAGGGAATGCAAAGAAGGCTCAGTGGGCAACAGTGCCCCCTTCCTGTTCACGCATGATCACCTGAGCTCATATAACAGCACCCCAGAAAAAGTCATGGATGGCCACACACATGCCTATAACACCAGTGCAGGAAATTCTTTGGGACTCACTGGCCACTAGTCAAGCTCCAAGTTTAGTAAGAGACCTTGTCTCAAAAAAATATATATAATGCAAAAAAACAACAACAACAACAAAACATAATGCAGTGTGATAGAACAAGATACTTGACATCCTCCTCTGGCTTCCACACTTATCTCCCCCAGCAATCCTCCCAAATACACACAACCAAGAAAATATATTAAACTGAATTTAACCTTCACAATATGTACAAAAAATTTATAATGTAATAAATATTATAAAATCATTAGTATTAAAATACTTCATTGTAATTATATATATATATGTATGCATATATATAACCACAAACCTCAGCAAGTTGTCTTTGTAACTCAGCTATCTTCTGTTCATATATCATTTTTCTGTCAGATACAATGGCCATTAAATTAAATCTGATTTCACCTTCACTATACCTACAAAAAAATCATAATGTAATAAAATCATTAGCGTTAAGATACTACATTGCGATTTGCTATATAATGAGGTAAATGAAACCATCACTAGGCTACCAATAAAAATTTGCATTTTAATAAGGCTTTGTATATGAAAGAGTACAATGCAGCAAAAGACTATCTAAATTCAATCAACCACAAATATTATTAAATGTTTTATACTACTATGAATTTCACTTAAAGCATCTGAAATAACATGTTTTCATCAATCCTCCTTATGTTGTAAGAGTAGGACAATTATTATTTAAGATCTCAGAGAAAAGAATTACACTAAGACTTTACAGTTTTTAAATTCTACTGGTGATACTACACAGTTTCTTCCAAGTCATGATGTAGTTTCTATTGTTAGTTAATAAAATATTACACTGATACCAATAAAAAGTCATGACACAGTAAGAACTGCCATAAGAATATTATATTAGAAATTATTTGTAACATATAAAGGACACTTAATCAAGATGACAACATACTTTAAAAATATAAGCCTGTAATTGCATTAGTTTACCTTTGAGGGTGTCATAATTCTGTTCATCAGAAAAAACATGGACCAAAATAATTAATGCTTTGAATTACATGAAAATGATTAAAAATTTCTAGATTTTGTTAAAATTTAAGGAGTTCTATATTCCTAATCTCCTATCAAGTACAACTGAAATTTATGGAAATTATATATTAAAATGAGAAAGAAAATGGAAAATTAGAGGCAGAGAGAAGGCAGACAAGCTAAGAAACACAAGCTCCAGAATGACAAGACAGGGAAATCTCTGAGTTTTCTTTTTGCCTTACATATCCCAGACTTGAAGCAAAAACAAAATCAAGCTAGCAAACCCCTCCCCCACCTACACATGACAACAAGCAGAGACAAAAAAGATCTAGTAAAAGTCTGCTCTCAAATCAAACAAGAAAAGCTGAAGGATGGGAAGACACGATGCTTTGAGACTACAGTTTCCACACTATATCCAAAAAGCACAGTAGGAAGCCAAGACTTCCAACCTCACTAAGTTGTAATGAGATGCCTGGGTTAGTGAGGAGAAACGGGAGGGGAAAGCTACGACTTTCATGTTTGCCAAGTGGTAATAAAAATACCCATTTTCAGTATTGGACGCCTGAGTGGAAACCAGAACTGTCACCATAGTGGAATAGGAAAGAAGTCCCTCCCACATGAGTATTAGGCATGCAGAGAACACTAACAAGGAAGCCATACCTCCCCCAGCCACAGAGGATCACCAGAAGTCTTGTTGGTAGTCACAACTCCCACCACTGCCCAGAGGGAACCTCTTTCTTCCTCAGGTGTCAACAGAGGCCAGGTGGAAAATGTGAATTTCTGCTCCTATCTGACATTAATGAGGTAGCAATCCCAATTTACCCTGCCAGAGCAGTGTTGAGTTAAAGAAAAAAAAATTGAAGTAAGATCCAGAATCTCATTATAATAATCAAATGTTCAGGTTCTCATAGGTAATTATTCACTATATCTGAAGATCATGAAATAAAGTGTCAACCTCAGTAAAAAGCCACTTCATAGTGAGGTGTCAGACATAAGCTCCTCTGACAGAGACTTTGGAGTCATTATGAAAGCATTCAATTAGCTGTCACAGAACAAAACCAAAACACTTTCAGAGAATAAAATAGAAATTTTACAACTGATGTATAACCAAGGCAAAAACCTCAATCCTAAATGGATGGGCTCAATAGCAGAATGGAGGGTAAGGCCAAAAGAATCAATAAATGGAGACAGAAAAACATTCAAAATAAACACAAGAAGTAAGCAAACAGCCTTGGACTGGATGTGGTGATGCATGCTTGTAATGCCAGCAGATGCAGACAAATCTGTGAGACTGAGGTCAGCCTGATCTACATAGTGAGTTCCAGGACAGCCAGGGCTACATAAAGACCTTTATCTAAAGAAAGGAAAGGGTGGAACAGGGTTTGCAAGCAAGCAAGCAACAGGGGGAGACCAACAAAAGCTTCAGGAACCAATGGGACTAAACAAGTAACCCGATTATTTGAGTGCTTGAAGGCCAGGAAAAAGGGAACAGTGAATTTTAACCTTTCCAAGAGATGATGGCTGAAGGTTCCCCAAGTTTGGCAAAATACAAATACACAGATTGCAGAGGAAAAACTTAAAGAAATCAACACAATGATACAGGATAGTCAGAAAAGATGAAGAGAAAAATCCTGAGAGCAGTATGAGGAAAAAAAAAATCAGGAACCACAGTGGGCAGAGTCCAGAAGGAGTCTAACATTCTCCAAACACTGAAAAGACCATCAATTATACATTGTTTTATTTTTTGTTGTTGTTTTGGTTTTTCCAAACAGAGTTTCTTTGTATGCCCCTGGCTGTCCTGGATCTCACTCTGTAGACCAGGATGTCCTCGAACTCAGAGAGATCCACCTGCCTCTGCCTCCTGAGTGCTGGAATTAAAGGCGTGCGCCAATACCACCCAGCTCAATTAAGCATTCTGTATCTTAATAAGACTTACTCCAGGAGAGGGCATGGGAGGAGGGGAGGGAAAGGGAGAGGGACCTGGAACTGACTTGTGAAGCAACCTTGTCTGTTATCTAAATTTAAACTGAAAAATAAATAAATTAAAAAAAAAAAAGACTTACCCCAAAATGAAAGAGAAAAACTAAGATATCTCTAAGGAAACTAAGGATGAAGAAAATGGAACATGCTAACAGGTAATCCACTCAAAATGAAAAGTCCAAGGACGCTTTCTAAACAGAACAAAGATGGTAATAGAAGGAATCCTGGACAATCAGCAAGACAGACAGGGAAAGTACAAACACAGCTCCTCATGGTACACACACCTTCTCTTTAAGTTTTCTAAACTATTTCATGATGAAAGCAAAAAAAAACTCTACAACTGATGTTCTCAAAGTATGCATAGAGGAGTTCTGCATAGCAATGGTGTTCACATACTTTGCACAGCCAAAGTATGTGAAGGAAGGAAAGATTTTCACATTCAGTCTTAACTGGCAAAATGCTGACACAAATAGATTGGTGAGAAACCATGAAAAATACATAGAAACACACATACACACTAAGTACAGAATTCTAAAAAATGTCTGAGTAACTGGCAGGAAACAAAGTAGAAAAGCAAAAAGAATTAACAGAATTAAACCACATGAATTATATTAAATGTATAATGTATTTTGTATGTAACTTTATGACAATTGTATTTGATAAAAATGATCTCAATATGCCAGGCGCTGATGGCGCACGCCTTTAATCCAAGAAACCACTCGGGAAGCAGGGGCAGGTGGATCTCTGCGAGTTCGAGGCCAGCCTGGTCTACAGAGCCAGTTCCAGGACAGCCTCCAAAACAATACAGAGAAACCCTGTCTCAAAACCAAAAATAATAATAATAATAATAATAATCTCAATACATTAAAAGACAGATAGGATGTACTGGAAAACATCACTTGAAAAATTCATTTCAAATACGTCATTAGACAATCTGAAACTTAAAGGACTGAGAAAGATGTGCATTCTTTTTTTAATCAAAGCAAAGCCAAATGGCTATGCTATTAGACAAACTTCATTAGTGACGAAAAAAATTACAAAAAAAGACATTGCATATTGACAAAAAATATCAATTCCTACAGATAAAACACTAATCAAAATATACAGGCACTAAACAACTAAACTAGAAAACATAAAAAGCAAAAGTGGTAAAAATGAAGCGAGAAATTCAAAGCTGTTCCCTTTTGCAGATTATATGTTTGTTGATGTAAAAAATGTCATTGAATATGTGTATTCACTTGTTAAAGAATACAAAATGGGGCCGGGCGTTGGTGGCGCACGCCTTTAATCCCAGCACTCGGGAGGCAGAGGCAGGCGGATCTCTGTGAGTTCGAGGCCAGCCTGGTCTACAGAGTGAGTTCCAGAACAGCCTCCAATGCCACAGAGAAACCCTGTCTCGAAAAACCAAAAAAAAAAAAAAAAAAAAAAAAAAAAATACAAAATGAAGAAGAAAAAAAGTCAATTCTCCTTCTGTTAGCAAGACTACATAGAAACCAAAAATTAAAAGTAATAATACCATTTATAATACCACTCAAAAATATGAAGTGCTTAAGTAATTAAAAGCAACAAATACAGGAGAGTTATGCTAAATCTACAAAATGCTGGTGAGAGAAATCAAGATCTAAATAAACAAATATACCATGATCAGGGATTGAAAAACTTAGCACAGTAGAAACAACAATTCTCAAATTGTTAAAAAAAAATTTAATTCCTATCTCCCAAGAACTTTCATAACTGTGACAGGAAATATGCTAAAATGTTTGAGAAACAAAGCAACTATCACAGCTAAAGTAAGCTTTGAAGAAAGAAATGGAAGTATAAGGCACTAATCACCAAAGTATCAAGGCTCACAGCTATGGTGATCAGGTAGGTCTGAATAGCCTGGACTTTAAAAAACAGAAAAAAAAAACAACAACAAAAACTGAATGCAGAAATAGAATCACACACAAATTTTTAACAGTTATGAAAGGAATTCAGTGAAGAACAGGTAACCTTTTCAACAACTGGTGACAGAAAAATTAAATATGCTCAAGCTAAAAAAAACAGACCTAAACCTAACTAACCATGTCACCATACAGAAAATTATCTCAAAAAAGTTCAGAGTAAAATTAAAAATAATAAACTATAAACCTCTTAGGGAAAACAAATACATGGAACCTATGGACTTGCAAAGAACTCTTAAACTTTACAACAAAAACACAATTCATAGTGGGAAATACTGATAAACTGAACTTGATCAGAACTAAAGACTTTTTTCAAAGAGTGAACAGGCTAAAAGAAAAAAAAAAGTGCCTTCTATACTACAGAGTACTACCCACCAACAGAAACGGAACTGTTGCCGGAAATGTACTTCAGTGGTTGGGCGCTGCCCTAGTGTGCATAAGGTCCTGAGTTGGATCCCTAGCACCACACAACAACAAAATCTCTAAAGTATTATGTTGAATAAAGAGATGTAATGTTAAAAGATGACAAAATGTGTGATTCCATTTATACAATGTGAAAATATAAAACTAAGAATTAATGTGTAAACAGAGGGAGAGTGGATGTCAGGGTCCAGGGAGTTGGCTGTGGGTATAAAAGGCCAACATGAAGGATCCCAAAGTGAGACTGAATTCTGTTGTGCCTTGTCTATACCAGTATCATGATCTCAGCTTTGATATTACAGTGTAGGTTTGTTAGATTACAAGGTAAACAGTATACATAATCCATTACTTCTTAAAACTGAACATGAATAAATTATTTCAAAATAACTTCATTTTGAAAGTCCTTAAAACCAAAACAACACTCCAAAACTATCTGAATAAATATTAGTGTAGAAAGCAGTTCATTTAAGGCTGGTGCTGTAGTTCAGTGGTAGACAGCCTGCCTAGCATACCTGAGGCCCTAGGCTTGACGCCCTACACTGTCAAAAAAAAAAATTCCTCACTTAATGGAGTGTTTACTTGCCATATCACTACATAAAATTTCTAAAATACATTTTCTGAATGCATTGATTTAATCAAGAGTGGGTTAGATGTTTGACATATAACATTAAAGAATTAAAACTTTTATTTAAAAAAGAACCTTAGAAACCAGATTTATACATCAGTGCCATTAGTGAAGTATTACTTTTGTATCCTTTTCTCTATAACTGGTCTCACTGCACTAATCCAGTCATCTTGATTGCATGCACCTAGAAGGAAATGTCAAACAGTTAAAACAAAAACAGGAATAACAACATTAACATTCTCTCAAAGTTTTAATCAACAATACTTAAGTAATTTCAGGACTTATACAATGGGTGTGTGTGTGGTCTTAAAGGTCTCTGTATGTAGTACTCTGTCCGAGCTTGAACTACAGGTGTGAGCCACCATACATCTTTGTCAATTTCTTAAGTAGAATTACGTTAAGCTTCAATTCTTACTTTCTGATAATAGAAAGAGTGCTCGCCTAACACACATGCAGCCCTGGATATGTTTATTCATATTTTCTCTTTTTCTCCGTCTCTCCCTCCCAGCGTTCCTCCCCCTAAACATAAATTCTTTAACCTTGTTTTTTAAGTTACCACGTTTTATACATGACAATACTGAAGGTTAGAAAAAAAATTCACATGCTAGTAGCAAAATAAGGACTCAATTTTTATTGTCTGAATCTCCAAAAATATAAAATAAAAAGTGATAAGGAGTAATAGAAGTTGAAAAGAGAAATATATATCATATGTATGTATAGAAATATCATAATGGCTAGACTTTTTATAATTACTATATTCTAGGAAAAATTAAAATAATTGAAAATCACCTATGATGCAAGACCATTTAGCCAAAATGTTTTAATACTTTTTTCCCAGAAGTTACATCACAGCCACCAGCTATATAATATTTGATAATTATAATAAATAAACAGTTGCTGACCTGAGAAGTCAACAGGAAAACTGACTTCTATGAAATTATTGTAATGTGACAGAATAATAAATATTCTTAAATACAAAAAAATTCACTAGATGAATTATTAGTTGTAAACATGGAAAATGATCAAAACTTACTAAATTATAGACCAGACAAACTTATTTAATTATCTGTTTCAGGGATAGGGAATGATCTAGAACATCACAGATGGTAGGTGAGAATTCCACCACTTAGATGCATTTCCAGGCCTGATTTTTATGTATAAAAGTATAAAGTTTAATCAATAGCATGCCTCAGATTCAAATTAAGCAAACATTTTGCTGGACTGCAATCTTATACAACAAAAGAAGAAAGTTAAAAAAGTCACAAAATTCAGTGTCCTTGCCTAGCACATACTGTAGGACACATGGGCTGTCTCTGTCTCTCTGTCTGTCTGTCTCTCTCTCTCTCTCTCTCTCTCTCTCTCACACACACACACACACACAGACTCACACACACACACACACACACACACACACAGAGACAAATTCTTTACGTGATTTTTTTAGGTTATCATAACAAGCATGGCTTTTCCATTACAGCATTTTCACACCTACACCTCACTAAGCTTCCATTTGTTGCTTTCCCACACCGCCCTACCTGACACCTCCTACCCACTTCTGGTTGATTCTTCTCTTTCCCCCATTTCTGCTTTCTTGTCACATGTACTCCATGGCCAACTCCCTTAAAATCTTTTAATCCCCTCTCATCTGCAAAGCGGAGCATGATGTAATCTCCTGCTGAAATCCCAGTAGGAGAGACACAGAGACAGGATCACAAATTCAAGGCTGGCTTACATAGACAGAAAGCCATGTCTCAAAATAAATAAACTTACTTATTTTACTTAAAAATAAATTATGTTAGCTATGTGTTGAAAAAGCACATTCCCTTAGAAAAAACTCATAGGCTCCCAAATGAGTAATATAAGTACTTGTTATACGATCATATCATTTAATCTCAAGTGCTCAATACCATCATATTATACTACCTCAAAGTAGCTTTCATCCTGAAAATTTAAGCAGAACTGTAGCTAACATAAAGGAGAATTTAAAGTCTTTTTGCCTTCTCCGATGTGAAATACCAGAACAGAAAGCAAATTACCTAAATCAATAGGTCCTTCTCTTAATCCGTCTAATTCATACAGCCTTCCATTAACTGGAACATAACTGACAAAGTGAAAAGCATCTTCTTCTTTGGCTGATGTCTTTGTATCAAATTCAAACATCTGCTGTCTTCAGGGAAGAAAAAGGAGTGAGAGCCAATACTACCAAAAAAAAAAAAAAAACCACCAAAAGATAGAGATGATAGACAGTAGACAGACACATGCAGATCTTTTACCTGGCAAAACTGTTGTGCACTTGTCGAATCACATCTGAGTTGCTCAATGCCAACCCTTTCATCTAAAATAATATTGAAAAGTAGCCTATATTAACAAGAACAACCACAAATACGTCATTTTAAGATTAAGAAGACTACTCACAGCTGCATCAAAACTTTGGGAAAATTCTTTAAATTCTGATAATGTCTCTCCTAAGTGGACATCTTGATGGGTACAATTCAGTAACACACTTACAATAGCCTGAGTGGCACAAGCATTATTAATTACCTATACAAATAGAAAAAGAAAAAATTCTGAGTTTGATTTTAGTTATTTTTAATTGGCAAAACACCCCCCAAACAGTAGTAGTATTCAAATTCTATTTCACATAGCAGTAGCATAAACACTTAGTTTCCCATCTGGTCTACTTTAGGAACTTGAAAAAATTCTTGAGTAGAAGATTTGAGACAGTCAAAGACACTTAGACTGAAAACAAGTCCAGGTAAAAGAATAAGACCAACCACTCTAACCTAAAACAGCCAACTAGAACAAAAGAATTTGTCGTCATGGGGAATGAAGAGCCACAAAGAGATATGAACAACAGAAAAACAAACTAATACAGAATAATTTTAACTGACATGTCAGAGGTCCTTTCTGAATGAAATTTTTTTATTTTTATATAAATCTGAAAATTTGAACAGACTAAATAAAGCAAACAACATGTTCTAAGATATAAAGAGGAAGGAACAAATTAAGATGATATATTTAAGGACTAAAGAGCAGTTTTTGTTGTATTAGTATGGTTATTGTCATAGGGCTCATTTACTAACTTACAAATCAATGACCTTAATGATTTCCTAAAAGATTTTTCACAGGGAAACTACATACTAACAAGTGTTTATGGAACATCCGGTTGAAATTTAGGAGAGGATTGAAAAGTACAAACAAGATCAACTAGGTTGTTATCCTAAGCCTAACATAAGGGTGAAATACTAAAGACAGAATATTAATAACAAAATTTTTATGTATTTAAATATGTAAATAAGGAATCTAGAACTCAAGAATGTGCCTAAAATTAAAATATAAAATGCTAATTAATAACCACATGAAATAACATTAAAATTTTGTGTCAAATTGAGAAATTCTAGGTGGAACTCAAGGAAAAATAAATAGTCTAAGGTTTTTATTAAACTTACAGAGTAATTTACAAAATCATCTTTTTTGTTGTTTGCTTTCTTTTTCAAGACAGGATCTCACCCGGCTGGCCTCAAATTCTCAGAGATCTGCCTGCCTCTGCCTCCTAAGTGCTAGGTTAAAAGGGGTGCGCCACTATGCCTGGCACTGAAAAACAATCACCCTAACATAAAAGACAGAGACCATATACTAGAGTAAAAGTAATCCTTTCAAAGTCCCAGATGATTTTACTGGAGGTAAATGAAGACCAAAGATTTAGCAATAATATAACCCCCATTACTTGTGGGTAACACAATCATTTAGATGGACATAGAAACTATTATAGCAAGCATATTCTTAGAAAAGAGCAAGAAAAGAGACCTATTAGATACTGGCATACATGAAGAAGCAAAGGTATTAAGACACAGACAAACATATCAGTCAATGGATCAAAATCCAAGCAATACATGAATCAATACAGAAATGGAACTCTGGGGTACAACATAGGTAGAACATAAAAAACAGGGAAAAAAGAAATGGCTGACAAATTAAGTAAGGAAAAAGAATGGTAATCTACATGAAAACAATGGAGACTAAATTGCTTGTACTAGAGATATCATGAATAAAGAACTATGGCCTACTAACACCAAGACATGATTAAGATATGTGGTTTAATCAAGTCTAATTATGTTTTTGCTATGGTGGTAGTAGGTTTTATTGTTGGTGAGGTTGTTTTTCAGAAAATTATTCTCTATCTGAAGTTATAAAGGATATTTACCTATACAGTTTAATATTTATTTTTGACATTTATGTCCACTTTTCAGGAGCTGGGTTTTGACATAGTGGTGTGAGGAAGGGGTACAGCTGAACGGACCAATAGCAAGGCAGGAGGAGCAAGGATAGGCAGGGCTGGCAAGCTGAGAGTATAAATAGGAGAAAGGAGGAAGAGGAGGAGCAAGGAGAGAAAGGAGAGGAGGACATCAGGGGCCAGCCACCCAGCCACCCAGCCAGCCTTGGAGTAAGAATGAGTGTAAGATACACAGAAGTAAGATAAGAAAAAAGCTCAGAGGCAAAAGGTAGTTGAGATAATTTAAGAAAAGCTGGCAAAGAACAAGCCAAGATAAGACAAGGCATTCCTAACTAAGAATAAGTCTCCATGTGTGATTTACTTGGGTCCTGGGTAGAGAACCCTTCAAAAAGCCAAAAGAGTAAAATATCATACAACAATAGATTTTTTTTTCCTACCACTTTTAAATTTTGGTTTGGTAAGCATAGTTAAATTTCTATTTAAAATATGTTATAGAATAGCTGCTTGTTATGGTAGAGGCCCTGTGTTTGTTCAGAAGCTACTTATATTAACATGTATATTAACATGTAGCGATTTTGTTACATTTTAATCAACTGATCACTTTTTAAAGGTCTCAGTTTTACTGTATAATACATTAAATACTAATAGATAATCATATAAAGAAAAGTTATTTCTGGCAATAAATTTTAAATTTGTAAAGTGACCCCCACAACCAAAGAAAGAATTAAAATTGATGCAAATACGTTCCTTGGCTCTTGTAATTTTTCAGAGAATCTACAGACCATACCTGCTTGGCAAAAAATATTGTTTCAAGTCTGGAGTCCTGAACCACAGAGCCTGCAGGTTCTTCTCCTGGTTGCCACTTGAAAAGAAAAATTAACCCATGAACTGGCCTACAAAATAAAAAAACTAAATTAGCAACACCAAAACCACATCACCAATATATTAAGTCATAGTCAGCTATTTAACAAAGAGAATATAAATTAACCAAGTTAATATGAAAAATGTTTAACCAAGACAGCCATTCACAGTCATTAGAATGTTGGCTTAAAAGTTAATGAAATTAAAACCTAGAACATTTAGAACAGAATTCTATAAAGTTTTTCCTCAAATCTGGAGACAATTCATTTGTATCTTGTATCAACTCACTTTAAAAAATAGAAAAAAGCCGGGCATTGGTAGCACACGCCTTTAATCTCAGCACTCTGGAGGCAGAGGCAGGTGGATCTGAGTTCGAGGCCAGCCTGGTCTACAGAGCAAGTTCTAGGACAGGCTTCAAGCTGTCTTGAAAAACCAATAAATAAATAAATAGAAAAATAACTGAATGAATGTGGTTGCACATGCCTACAAACCCAGCACTTGGGAGGTAGAGGCAAAAAAGACCAGGAGTTCAAGGCCAGTCAGAGCAACATGTGGTTCTGTCTTACAACAAATAAGGGAAACCGAAAATAAACAACAGAGAAAAACTGGAAGCTATTCACCTACATCAAACTCCAATTTGTACAAATAAAGAGCCTGTAGAGTGTTCATACAAAAACAGCTGACAGTACATGCTTCTGCATGATTACTGAATTTATGCATAATCTTCAAACCATAGTCTGAATGGCAATTGCCACCTCAGACATAATCAAGTTACTCATTCTTAATGGAATTATAAGAAACATGAGGTCATTATTTAAGATTTCTTCCTATATTTGACAACTTCCTTATAAAAAAATCTTTACTGTATTTTAAAGTACAGTTCAAACGATTCGTCTTCACCTTGCCTGATTTCAAGCAGAATGGGCCTCTCATTTTGTCTCAAATCACTGCTTTTTCTATGGAGAAGATGAAGCATGGAAAAACAAACTCATCTTTTTCTTACTACTAAAGACAGTATAGTAATTGTAAGTACCTATTTCCCCCTTCATCTTACTTTACAGGCTTTTTGTGACAAAGTCTCACTCTGTAGCCCAGAGTGTGAAACTCCCGACAGCCCTCAGGCTCCTAAACTGAGATTACAAAAAAAGTGGCAGCAGGCTCAACTGCCATTTTTCCCCTTCTAAAGACTATTTCTTGTCCCCATTGTAAGACTCTAAGAACACTCCAAAATGAAAACTCATCTGATCCTCCATTTATAGCTATGGTTAATGTTTTTCTTGTTTGCTTGTTTGTAGAGACAGAATCTTACTACACAGTCCAGGTTGAGCTGGTCTAGAGTTATCTACATATCCATATATCCATCATTTGCTAGAACAAAACAAAACCTAAAGGTACTCAGCCTAGGATAATTCAAGTAAAATGAACAGACAAATCTGAATCTTTAAGACTGTGCTAAAATGTAGGTAAATATAACTAAAACTTCACTTACTTTAACTTTTCAAAATTCTCAGGCTCTAAGCTCCATATTTCTTCTACTTGCGCTCCTCGGCAACCTAAAACAAGAAATTATTTCCTTTAAAAAACAAATAAATTATTTTCTCCTTTACCAATGATTAAAATACTAACTAAAAGAAAGATGCATTCCAGGGCAACAAGACATTGACAAATTACAAAGATAAAGCTAACACCCCCAGCCAAATCCCACTACTCCTTTTATTGTTTCCCAGTGACTTATTGAGAGCACAGTATTAAAGTTTTTCAAGTTTATTTGCATTAAATCAGCACCCTGTGATCTTGGCCTTCTATATATCTAAATACTTACTTAGCTCTTTACATTTCATTCTATACTTTTTTCTTCTGTGAAAGAACAGCATTCAACTATGACTTTCAATCTTTAGTTTTGACACATTCCAAGTATATATTTTCTACTAGCCTCATTCCCTAACCCAAGCACACTCTTCCAACCCTGGTTATTTTGTTCCCGTGGGAAAATACAGCAATGTCTATAGACCTTTTTTATTGTCACTAGTCTGGAGAGTACTGACATCTAATAGAAAAAGATGATAAACATCCTACACAGGGTAAGATATACCTATATATATCTATAGTTCCAGGTACTAGAAAAGCTAAGACAGGAGGATAATTTGAATACATGAGTTCAAGGCCAGCCTGGGCAACACAACCAGGCCTCCAGGATTATCTGACCAATAGTGTTAGTTACAATTAAGAGACCTCATTCTAGAAGAACCACAGTAGTCATCTAGTAAGCACTCAGCCTCCTAACTGCTAAATTTGAAACATGGCTCAACCATTTATTGTGTATGACCATTTTACCTCTATATTCTCATTCTTATAAAACTGCTGAGGCACAAATGAGAGAATAAATAAGACATATTAATATAGTACCTAACACTGAAGGCCACTAGATGTTAGATAGTATTACAATACATAAAAATGACTGCCTACCAGTGTCTCTTGTGTGAAAACTGTTTTGAATAGTTTCCCTAACACCTACAAGGATATGACTAACAGAAGAGTAGTCAGGATATTAAATGCTCTGCCTGAATTCACCACAGCTACTACTAATGAAAACCCACATTTGCCTACAGTTGTCTGGAAATCTAATAATCCTAATTATTTTCAAGAGAGTATTTATTGGGGAAGCCTTCAGACCTCCTATAAACTTCCTTTAACAGTTCTCTAGTTCAATGGTAGAGTACATACACTCAGTCCCTAGCACAGAACCGAAGTGTACGCTCAGATTCCTATCACCCCATGCCTACTGCTTCATTCTCAACTGCTGGAGTTATGGGTCTCAGCTACCACACCTGGCAGACTTGAAGCTCAAACTGGAGAAAAGACTTTCCTCATGCACATACAAAGCAAAGTCAGTGTCTTTTTTGTCTAAAGCCAAAGAAAAGCTTTCCTGTTACACACAGGGAGGGAAAAATACCAAACACAAAGAACTTAATTCTCCTAATATATATTAAATAAAAAGCTGAGGAGAAGAATCAGGCAGTAAAGTCCCCTGCACACAACCAGCAGGGCCTGAATTTGGATTGCCAGTTCCCACAAAAAAGTCAAGAGGGCAGGCTTCCAGAACCCTAACCCTTGGGAAGCAGGGAAGTGGCAATGCAGATTTCTGGAGCTTATTGGCCATCTGGTCTAGCTAACAGGTAAGATCCAGGTTCAGCTGGAGAGATGGCTCAGTGGTTAAGAGCACTTGTCTGCTCTTGCAGAGGTCCTGAGTTCAATTCTCAGCAACCACATGGTGGCTCATAACCACCTGTAATGGGATCTGGTTCCTTCTCCCGGTGTGCATAAACACAAAGCACTCATAAACACAAAATACATGAATAAAGAGTCAGGTTCAGTGAGAGACCCTATCTCAAAAACTAAAGTGGAGAGTAACTGAAGAAATGGCTAGCTAGCCTCCAGAAACATGAACACATGCATACTACATACACACACACACACACACACACACACACACACACACACACACACACACACACACAGGTGAGGGAAGAATTTTCAAAGTTAGTGAACAACTATTATTTATCAAATACATTCTGTGTGACATGGACAAGTAGTAGGCTCTGGCAAGGACAGACATGAATAAACCATTATAACACTCATAAGTTCTATGATCCAATAGATAAGTACATACAAATCAAAGACAGTGCAGGGTGCATATATTATATATGAAGGATACATAGGACATATTCTACAAGTTCAGGGCTGGACAAATCATTCATTACTACTGATGTTTATGACATTTTCATGAATAACTGAGCTAAATCCTATATCGGATGATCATATAATCTGTCATCCAAACCAGAACACTCTTCTAAAGAGGTTCTAAAATTAAAATGACATAAGTTTTAAAATACTTATACACTAACATATTATATTGATATAGGTGGTTTTATAGAACTATAAAAAATTCCAAATCTGATTTCAAAAATACTCTTTTTCTTTCCCCCCCTTAGAGTTTCACTAATCAACTGAAGTTGACCTTGAACTTGTAATTCGCCTGCATCAGCCTCCCATGCCTGGCCAAGAAAAAAAATTGTTTGCATGGTCTGAAGAATGATTTACAGTAGTCACACTTTTGGTTTTGAATGATTTTATTAAATATATAGTAAGTCAAAGTAAATGAACAATTAGTAAATTACAGGTAGATAGCAAGCGTCATTAAATTGGCCTCAACTGTCACAGTTAGTTTCTGCGGGATGCTATGAATATTGGCATTTGTTCTTTTACCTGGAAGTCTCACTAGAGGAGACATTCTACTCTGCCCAGAATTCTCTGGGGAATTCCAGCTACCTCAAAGGGACTTCTCAATTGGTTTCTGCTACATGTTTTGAGTACCTGATTTGATGACGTTTTGATTTTCGGGTTTCTAAGATTTATTTTATTATTTTATGTTTTGCCTGCATGTATGTATGTACTCCTTGTGCTCACCTAGTGTTTACAGAGGTCAGAATAAAGCACTGGGCCTCTGGGACTGGAGTTACAGGCAGTTGTGAGATGCCATGTGGGTGCTAGTAATTGAATCCAGGTCCTCTGGAAGAGCAACTGATGCTCTTAACTGTTCAACTTAACTCTCCAGCCTATAATGATGCCTTTTCTTAAATGTTTATTTTGCTTAATTTTTTAATATGTGTGCATATGCATGAGTTCAGGGGTCCTTGGGACCCTGAAGGATCCCCTGGAGTTGGAGTTACAAGCAATTATAAGCATACCTGTTCTTAACTACTGAGCCATCACTCCCAATCTTTTGTTAAGTATTTTCTTACTATAGCTTGCTATATACTTAATAAACTCACATATTCCAAGCCAAGAGTATGACTTTCTAAACCACAGAGAACAATAATTTCCTTAAAATACACAGAGCACCATTCCCTATAAAAAATACTTTGGTGATATTACTTTGGTGATATTCTCCCAAAATGCTGCTAGTGTCTTAAACAATTGCTATGCTATCTCCCAAATTGTTGCTTCACAACAGTTCTTCATTCCCTTAACATCATCACTAAGTATACCAAAAGCAATAGAGATGACTCCAGTTTCCACATCCCCCCCCACACACAAAACACTCCCATAAGTTTCCCTTAATCCCATTCTCAGTTAACCCATGGTACACACGATCATAAGTGGCATGTGGTTGGTGGTATGAATAAGAACCTCTCTTTAAAAGAAAGGGCTACACAATTTGAACTTAACTGAGAGCCTTAGAGGCTGATACCCTATAAATGACACTGCTGTTTGGGGGATCCCAATAATTATAAGCAGTACTTATGAACCTCCCCCAAACTACTTTTCTTGTGTGTAAGCCAAATATTAACTTGTCTGTTTCCTCAGAATAAAGTAAAATTCACCTTAGATGTGATCATAGATCTAATCTCAAAGAAACACCATGTTGGACCCAAGTAATTCACATCTGTATTAAGGCATGGGTCAGTAGTTATGAGGAAACTACTCCAGACTTCCTCTCTCATGGCAAAGACCTCTGTACTTTGCTACACCTGGATCAACACAGTGAACTAAATATATATATATAGTAGGTACCAATCTAGTCAATGTTAGTGAGTTCATTTCAAAGAAATCTGCAGTAATATTCATAACACAAACATTTCCCTTTCAAAAGAATTAGCTTCCAACCCCTACTGTAAATACAAGAACCAGGCAGGAAAAAGTGTGGAAAAGGTGGAAATAACTGGAATAAAGTTGGGGTATTTTTCCTTTGAAGCAGCTGATGATACAAACTACTTTCATTTAACTTTTTACAAAGTTCTTCTTTTTAGAAGACAATCCATTAATAACTATTACTCTTTTTTTTTTTTTTTTTTTTTTTTTTTTTTTAGTTTTTCAAGATAGGGTTTCTCTGTGGCTGTTGAGGCTGTCCTCGAATTAGCTCTTGCAGACCAGGCTGGTCTCAAATTCACAGAGATCCACCTGCCTCTGCCGGGATTAAAGGCATGCACCACCAACACCCAATCTATTGCTTTATTTTTAATACGTGCAAACACATTCCATTACTACTCTAATGTCTAACTCTATCGAAACTATTTTCAAATGACAAGTTTTCTGAAGACGTGAACTGACAAGAGCAGTGCATTATGGACTACGTTAACTTCTTTTCATGGTGTGAGCAAGTACTAACGCGCATGTGCCACATGAGAGTGTGGAATTCTGAGTGTGGGAATCCAGAGGACAGCTTTCAGAGTGGTAAGCTCCTACTCCTCCCTTTCTGGGGATGGAGCTCAGGTCATCAGCTTGGGCAGCAAGCACTTTTCCCCCACTTGTTTTATCTTTATCACCAGCCCTAGACTGCACGTGTTAATTTAAAAATAAACTTACGTGGGCCACTATCTCTGAAAGTTAACTTTTTAAATGACAGTTAAGATTCTGAAGATAAAATTTATCGATAAACCTTTGAACACTTCAAGTTCAGTAATAATTAAAACTCATTTAGTTTTCTTTCCTATTGAGCCTATTCTTTCAGTTGTACTTTATTAGCCACTACGGTCATTTCTGTCTTCTTTCCTGCATTCAGTAAACCAGCAGTCCTGTTAATTATTTTTCTTTTTGTGTAGGAGAAATATACTACCACTCAACCTCTACTGTAAGGTTGGCAGCCCTGAGAACTCCTGTTAATATAGCATGTTCTGGATGTACTCCTGCTCCAAAGAGAATGAGGAGAGGTATGTCCACATGCAACTTGGAATTGAAATACTATGCAAATACTAACTCTACTTCCTCTGTAGCCCAGGACTTCATATCAAGCCAATCACCCACAAATTTACCAGCTTCAAGAAGATTCTCATCTCATTCATCACAACTCTAACACTGTAGGCATAATCAATCTTAATTACAAACTAATTTTATTTTAATATTTTTGACCTTCATTCAAATCTTTCTGGGAATAAGACCGCAGTGACTACAGGGCAATTCAATCTATACAATATGGTATATAATCTGGCATGGCTTTACCTTTCTACCCAAGATCTATACTCTTCCCGCCCATTCATTACACCATGTTTTAGTGACTTTGCTGGCTTCGCCCATAAACTACATTCAGATAACTGCATTTCAGATAACAAAGTTATCTGAATTCAGATTATGCTTCCTTTTGCTCAGCTCTTTCACGATCTATATGCTTAAAACACTTTCTGTATACTTTTCATGTAAGAACGCCTATTATTACAGTTTTAACCCTCAGTTCTTCCGGGCAGCAATCCAGTTGTTCACATTAAAACTTCCCGAGGTACAGGTGAACATATGCTAGGTAGTGTTCCAAATATTTGGTCATGTACAAGAGACAAGATCTACATTCGTGTTTGCTCTATCTCGGGTACAAATTTTAACAAAACAGCTAAAAAAATACTTGAGGAAAAATTAAAATGAAAACAAAAAAAAAAAAACAAAGAGGCTGGGACCATGAGGAAAGTAAGGCTAAAATGTCCTATCGATTGACTAGTACACGGAAGGAAATACCAGTCGGAAGGGAATTCAGAGGTAAGCATGTGGCCTCTCAGGAGAGAGCACTACCTCAAGAAAACTCACTTCACCGGAAGCCAAAAAGGAGGGAGGAAAAGAACCGGGGAATCTGCGTGCAGACCCGCGTTAAGTCGGCATCTGCGGCGGTCCGGAAGAGGTGCCCACACATGAAAGGTGAGAGTCCTTCCTGCTTTGAGAAACTAGCATCTCGAGTTCCCGGGCGGCTGGGGCCTCAAGACACCACCCTGGAAAACACACGCCCTGGACCGGCTGCTCCGCACGACCGACGGCCCGAGCGCTGCACCTGATCACACCGCGGACAGGGAGGCTCCGCGGGGAAGGGACACTGGAAAGGGCAAGAGAAGCACGGAGATGACGAGGGAGGGAGACAGGGAAGGAGGACGCTCGGAGTCGATTCCCGTCGAGTCCGGAGAGCACAGCGGTGCACAAGGCAGAGGGGATCGCTGCCCTCGTGGAGTGTGGCTCCCGAGATCCCGGCGGAGGCGCGGCTGCCCCGGGCCGAGGACGCGGCCGCAGCCCTACTTTCCACGCGCGCCGACTCCGGTCCCTGAAGTCACTTCTCCGACTCCGGGTGTCGGGGGCGCCAGGTGACCACCTGGCCCAACGTGGACCTCCTCCCGGAACCCCCGACCCAGGACGGTCCCCTTGGTGCTCACCGAATCCTTTAATGAGCTCGGTGAAGACCCCGGGGTCGCTTTCCATGAGACACCACTCCCCGGCATTGCTCGTCATGGCCCCGGCCACACACGCCGCCCCACGCCACCTCGCGCTCTCCGAAGCCCCCAAGGCACCAGGCGCCACCGGCCGCGGAGCTCAGCAAAACCCGCCGCCGAGCGTCAACCTCACGTCACCCCGCCTACTTCCCGACAGCCTCCGGGCGCCGTCACCTGCAGCGCGACGGAGCGCAGGAAGACGTCCTAGGCACCCGGGAGACGGCGAAACTCCTCCCCCTCTGCCTCTCAGGACCCGTAGAGCGTCCCCCGCCCGGCCTGAGGAGGGGCGGGGCCTCGGAGCGCCGGAGGGAGGCACATCCGGGACCCTTGGCACTCCGGCGCTGGGGCGGAGCGATGAGAGGGGCGGGGCCGGGGAAGGGGCGGGGCCCGCTGGACCTGGAGCTGTCCTCGCCTTCTCTGGCCGCCGCCTCTGCCCCGCGCTGCGCAGTGCTCCTGCTTTAGGCGCCGCGGGTCCTGAGCGTCGGCTTCCAGGCACAGGTGGGTCGCCGGAGGCCGACTGTGGGGCGGGGACGCAGGTTTTGTGCGGTCCGAGCGATCCCGGGCACTCGAGGTCTGGCCGGTGCGCACTCTCGTCCACCAGCATCCCTGGATCAGAGGCCAGGCAAAGCGCCTGCAGGGCAGCTGGACCGATTTCGCGTCGGGCCTGGCCCGGTTGCTCTGGGGGGTGGGGTCTTGGGGGACCCAGGACGACTCTGATGCTTGCAAAGCTCCGGGAGGGCGGACGTGCCAAGGCCCCTTTTCACTTTCTCCCCCTCCTCCTGCGGCTTTGGTACAGAGGCGTCGTCTCGGAGACGGGTCTGTTAAAGAGCTTTGTGGGGAAACGGAAAGCGAATTTCTCTAAGAGAAATTTATTATTCGTCCTAAAAGGTTTGTCCTATAAGTCCAAAGGAACGAGAGACTTACGTATCGGGATGCAGTGCCTTACGGAGAAATGAGCCCCCCCCCTTAATATTGTGCATTGCTTTAAAAACCCTTGAAATGGTTATGATGAATTAAGCAAAAATGGCTACTTTCAATTAATTCTTTTCATTCATCGCACTCCTACAGAGTGCCGTAGTGTTAAGATGGTTTTAAAGAGTATTATTTACTCAACATTTCTTTAAAGCATGTTCCAAGGAAGGCTTACAGAGGAAAAAATACTGCTCAGAGCGTACTACCATGGTGACATTTTGCCACAGTCCTCAGCACTTTTTATTGCATCGCGCTTGAGACACTTGTTTTCATTACCTTTATGTATGTTATACGTATTTGAACTTTGGGCCCTAGTTTTTTTTTTAATGTGGTA
Source organism: Mesocricetus auratus (assembly GCF_017639785.1). NCBI lineage: Eukaryota > Metazoa > Chordata > Mammalia > Rodentia > Cricetidae > Mesocricetus > Mesocricetus auratus. The sequence goes on from NW_024429266.1 coordinate 46,487,813, forward strand.
TAACTTCATAACTGAAAATTACCCCCTAGCTTCCATTTAAAAGAAACTGCATATTTGCTTGACTTCTCAGGGTAAAAAAAAAAAAGTTAGCATTTTCAAATAACAAATGGTAAAGGGGTTTTGATTTAATAGATGTATAGATTGAAGGAAAATATAGGAATCTTTATATTAGTAATGGTAAAAATTTTATGTTGTAGTTTGGATGATCCATATTTGAAGCAGAAGTGCTATTTACACCAGAATTTTCTATTGTCTACCTATTTAACATTCTGAGTTAAAAGAGTGGACAACATATAGAACAACACATCACTGGTTAACCTTATAGCTAAGATCGAGTAAGACACTCAAAATCATGACATGTTTTTTTAACAGTTAATGTCTCCCAAAGCTCTACTTGATAGAGATTTGATAAAACTTCAGCTGGTATAAATTCTGGAGACAGTTGTGTTTTAAAAACTCAGGACAACTCTAAGAAGAATTAGCTTTATTCTTGTTGTTGACTTAGATTTACAACACTTGATTGCATAGGAGTAGGTTACCAGATAACCAGACTGATTTGACTCATTGCCCAGCTGCCTTCTAAACCGCTGGGTGGGAGCTTCAGTTTTGAGACAGGGGACACTGGTCTTTTTGAAGAAAGAAGAAATTAAGCTGCTGTTAGTTGATGGCTATCTGAAACTGTCTTGGGGCTCAGGATGGGTCCCTTCTTTAGTATTACTAAGATACTCCTAGCAGTTGGTACATTCCAAGGGATCTGTATCACCATGTCATACAACACTACCAATTTTAAAGTCATCTCTATTTCAGCACTTTGTGACAAGAAGAAAATATAGCTTGAAATATACAGCCATTCAGTTCTCTATATTTAAATTTTTACTATATATATAGTAAAGAAGTGATGTAGGTGGCCTGGTCACTGGCACTGCAAGATGCAGTTCCAAGATGCCTACTCTGCAGCCTGAAGGAGTTCTCTTCCGAGACCTCTGCCCAGATGGAGCTAGGACCCCCTGACTTATATTGCAGAGGACAGTTTCCAGATGCTGGTCCTTGTAGTCCTTAGGCATCATAGCTAGGTAGGATCATTAGTTGCTCCCCTCTCTTGGAAGCTTGCATGGTATCTTCTGGTGTCATGAAAGCTAATCCTCAGGGAGGAGGCTTCCAGGTCAGATCCAGTTTGGGCCCTCTTGCTCATAGGTCTGAAATATGGGTGTCTTCAGCATAAAGACTTACCTTCCAGCTCCGGAAGGCAACTACAGGCAGCAGCAATAGCCTGTAATTTTGGGGGAATCTCTTAGACAACACTGACCAACAACTCAAAAGGGGACTTCATGTACCTAGTGTTGGGGTTTTTGTTAGATGATCTGGGTCTTGGGGGAAGCATTGTGGGCCCAGGTAGATAAATTTCATTTAAAACTACATATGTACACACAGACTTCTATGCATTGTGTGTAATTTTAAGTAAATAGGTAATATGATTCCTTATGACTTTTTTCAGATATCCATGTTATTTTACCCTCCTTCCTTCCTCCTATTGACCTCCCTACCCACATCTAATTAGAGTTCCCACCACACCCCTTTTCACATTTAGGTCTTTGATCTATTTGGATTTAGTTGTGCAAGTTGATACAGGTCTAATTTCATTCTTCGTCGAGTGAACATCTAGTTTTCACAACATCCTTTGTTGAAGACTGTCTTTTCTCCAGAGTATATTTTTGACATCTTTGTCAAATATTAGAAGTCTGTTGTTACGAGTCCCTACTTAGGTCTGTTTTCATCCTGGTACCTTTTTTTAAAGTTACTATTTTTATTTTATTACTATGGCTCTGTAATATATCTTGAAATCTTGAATGGTAATCCCTTCAACCTTGTTCTTTTTGCTCAGAATTGTTGGGCCAGGGTCTTAATCAGTCCATCAGGCTGTGCACACACACACGGGGGGGGGCTTGCACGCTTCTTTCTAGGAGGTTTCTTCCTTTTCACAACATTCAGTATCACCAAGCACACACACATACACACAAACAAACACACACACACAAAGAAAAAAGATACTCAGAAAGATAGGTTAGACTGGGCATTAACTATAAAAGCTAGTTGCTAAGGATTATTCCACAGCAATTAAAAAGACTCTTTGGAGTTTTGTAGTAGTAACTGTATGGGTGATTGATGTAGCTTTTAAAATTGTATTACTCAGAAGACATAATTTATACATAGATTTAAAGATAAGTAAGTGAAGCTTAAAATTAAAAATAAGCTAGTTTGCTTATTGCTTTTAAAGAAATTCCTTTTTAAAAGGAATTGTAAATAAAATTGTGGAATGGTTGATGAAGTACAGATTTCACTTTTATTTATGAGAATAGAGTTGCTGACAAATTTAAAATAAAAGGGTGTGTTTGTGTGTGAGAGAGAGAGAGAGAGAGAGAGAGAGAGAGAGAGAGAGAGAGAGTATATATCTTGACCTTAAGGATTGGCCCTTAGCTGTTTTAATGCTCTCATTTATTAAGGTAGGGTTCAGCAAGCAAAGTATGGTTCTTTGAAGGGAGTCTTGTTGTAAAAGCTCCTGACTCTCGATCAATAAGAGATGTAAGCCAGATCATAGGAGCAGGGGACTCTTGATTTATCGTGTGTCTATAGTTTCCCTTTCAGTGCCTTCTGTCTTTCCTCTCTCTGGTCCACTGTTTATTTTGATTTTTCAAGACAGGGTTTCTCTGTAGCTTTGGAGCCTGATGGCATTCTCTGTGTAGACCAGACTGGCCTTGAACTCACTGAGATCCACCTGCCTCTACCTCCCAAGTACTGAGATTAAAGACATGCACCATCACAGTCTGGCCTGTTCCACTGTTTTATGTTGTACTCCGGAAAGTATAGTCAGAGAAGCATATGAAAACCTAAGCATGGGGCTGGAGAGATGGCTCAGAGGTTAAGACCACTGGCTGCTCTTCTAGAGGTCCTGAGTTCAATTCCCAGCAACCACATGATGGCTCACAACCATCCGTAATGAGATCTGGTGCCCTCTTTTGACCTGCAGGGATACTTGGAGTCAGAAGCTGTATGCATAATAAATAAATAAATCTTTAAAAAAAAGGAAAGAAAACCTAAGCAATTTATGCTGAAGAAATACTGGAGGAGTACATCTTTTTGGCTGTCTTTGATATAATTAGCAAAGGGAAGAGTCCATTGATAAATTAGTTTTGTCAAAAAGATAAAACTACAACAAATTTCAAAATATTCCTTTTATTTACAATTCTAGAATTGGGCAATACCTTAGTCTATAAAGTACAATAATTCCACTGCACATTGGCAAAGCAGGGATCTTTGAAGGTAGGGAGAATTCTTAATAATAGTAGAGAACTCCCTGGTTACCATCAGTTAACTTTTTTTTTTTAGAATTAAATTAGGAGGGACTTCCTTGTTGACTCAGATAGATTAGCAGTTCCTGTTTTTGGGGAGGTCTTTTGGAGGATGTCTAGTCACTTAAAACCCATTTGATTCTATAGCATCTAGCACATAATCAAAATGTAATCACTGTGTTTTCGTTTGGTCTAGTCTGCTGAAGAGTAGTGCAGACTTCAGAATGAGATAATGCCCTCTCGTAAGTTGTATTTACATTTAAAGTACTAGAAGTACTTTGGTGACAGACACCTGTAATCTCAATATGTAAGAGGCCAGAGCAAAAGGATTGCATGCACCAGGCCATCCTGATCAGCAAGACCACAGGAAAACTTAATAGAGAAATACTGTCTCTGTTGACATTTTTGCCCAGTTCTTATTACTTTACCTTTTCTTCTTGATTGTCTTTCCTACATGTAATATATTCAGAGTGAGGCTGTGGTGGCACACTCTTTTAATCCCAGCACTCAGAAGGCAGGAGCAGGCAGATGGATCTCTGAGTTCCAGACCAGCCTGGACTACAGAGAAAGTTCTAAGACAGCCAGGGTAACAAACATAGAGAGAGTCTGTCTCAAAAACCAAAAGGCAGGAGAAAGTGGTGCATGCCTTTAGTCCCAGCAATCAGGAGGCAGAAACAGGTGGATCTCTGTGAGTTTGAGGCCAGCCTTGTCTACATAGAGAAACTCTGTCTCCACAAACAAACAAAATAAGAAAAAAAAAACTTTAGTTCATTAGCAGAATTTATCATTAAAAAATGTAGTAAATTTTTTATCATAAATGTTGAGGCTTTTTCAAAAGAAATAAATTACAGAAAAGAAAATCCATTGTGCAGAATTTCCATTGAGCAAGTAATTTACAAAATCAATGTTGATACTATTTAGTTTTCCTTTAATGTGTATTATTCATTACTTAGCCGTGATGTTCTAGATGTAGAAGTAAGGTTTGTAACATAAAACTCAGGCCTTGTTCTCCTAGGAGCCAGTGATGTATGCATAGTTATGCTTAGGGTGAATAACAGAAGGAAAAGGATGAGAAGGATCTGTCTTGAAGTTTGGGCTCGTATCTTTAAATCCCAGCATTTGAACTTTGGGGGAGACATAATGTAATACTAAATATCATGTCCGTGTTACTCCCTAACACATGTGAATACACTGGAGTAGACAGGTTGGAGTACACAATCACAGTATTTTTGTGAAAGCTAAGAAGATGTTAGTAATGGTAAATGCATTGTAAAGATCAAAGGATAAGGATTTCTATTTGCAGTTGCTAGTCCTGGAAATGTTCTCCCGACTTTTAAAAAATTTTGGCAAACTAAGTGGGGAATAAAATAAGCACCGGGAATTACAACCTGTCCTCTAGAACTATAAAACCTTCCCTATTCCCTAATGTGGTCACATTCTCTGCAACAGCATGAGCCCTGCCCTACGCTTGCCCTAACATAAGCAGCTCTGTACGTTGTACTTGAAATATTGACTCTCATGTTTCCAACGCAAATTATACTCACTGACCCCTTTATCACACCAGAATGTAAGACTGTCCAGTTCCCTGTGTGCATATTCCTCCACCATTGTCTGCTGTGTGACACCCCTAGCTACCTGGCTTCCCCACCTACCGCGTGGAACTCTGCATTGTCTGCCAGAGGGGAATTTCTTGTCTCTCAGAGCTCTGTTTCTTAGCACATCTTTCAGCCTCAGAAAGAAGGAAATGTCTTGCTTTTGTCATCCATGGGCCAATTTCAAACCCAATGTTGTAACCCTTTCCGTCCTGTTTCTTTAGGATTTGCCCTTGCTGTTGTCCCGTCTCTGTTGTCACCCATTCTCCAAGCTGACTCTTCCAACACCAACCTCAGTATCACACCCCCCGAAGACAACAAGAAAGTTTTCTTCTAGGCTGTGGCTTTTGTCTTACCTTCCTTTCTAGCTTACAGCTGTGTCTGTAAAGAGGACAGATCTGTGACGTCACTTCCTACTGCATTGGCTCCTGTCCTCACTGGACTCTACTGGGCTTGCATTTGCTAGTTACTTGTATTTTCCAAGCACCTGCAGTAGTCATTCCCATCATTATCTTATTGTAGTTGACACTGTCAACCATTATTTCCCTGAAATCCTCTTCCCTGTGGTCCCTTGTGAGGGCAAATGTTGGAATGGAGACCAGAAATGCACAGTTCTTTAGGGAGCTGACTTTTCTTAATGTTGGCTATAGTTGCTCCCTTTTTGTCCTTATCTGGACGTTAGATCTCACACTGATCTACTTGATTAGTATATTGTATAATTAATTTGTAATAATATATAGTGTATAGTTCATATATTGTATAATTAATAAGTGGACATAATATATTGTACCTTAAAATTAATTGTTGTTTGTGATCACTATGCTACTTGCTACTTTTTTTTGAAAAATTGGGATTTCTATAGTTTATAAAAATATCTGAGTAAATAATAAAAGGTTTTTTTTTTTTTTTTTTTTTTTTTGGTTTTTCGAGACAGGGTTTCTCTGTGGCTTTGGAGGCTGTCCTGGAACTAGCTCTTATAGACCAGGCTGGTCTCGAACTCACAAAGATCCGCCTGTCTCTGCCTCCCGAGTGCTGGGATTAAAGGCGTGCACCACCAATGGCCGGCTAATTTTTCTTGATATTAATAGTGATGTTTTACTGAGAAAAACTGAGCTCAAAAGACGTTTTTAAATTAAAAAGATTCTGCATTTCAATAAGCAGAGGTTTACTATTGTTTGCCTTTATAAAACGTACTAACTCCATCTCATTGCAACGACACTTGGCCTTTTTGCTAGGTTTCCCAAAGGACAAAGAAGATGGAAGAGGCTGCGAACCAGTTGCAGCCACTGAGTGAGAGTCAAGTAGCCAACTCTGAGGGCGGATCCGTATGGCAGGTCACAGACATGAATCGGCTGCACCGCTTCTTGTGTTTTGGTTCTGAAGGTGGCACCTACTACATCAAAGAACAGAAGCTGGGTCTCGAGAATGCTGACGCCTTAGTTAGATTGATTGAAGACGGTAGAGGATGTGAAGTGATACAGGAAATCAAGTCATTTAGTCAGGAAGGCAGGACTGCAAAACAAGAGCCGTTGCTGTTTGCACTTGCCATCTGTTCTCAGTGTTCGGACATCAAGACAAAGCAAGCAGCCTTTAAAGCTGTCCCTGAAGTTTGTCGCATCCCGACCCATCTCTTCACTTTTATCCAGTTTAAGAAAGACCTGAAGGAAAGCATGAAGTGTGGCATGTGGGGTCGTGCTCTCCGGAAGGCCGTGGCAGACTGGTATAATGAAAAAGGTGGCATGGCCATTGCTCTGGCAGTTACAAAGTATAAACAAAGAAATGGCTGGTCTCACAAAGATCTCCTAAGACTGTCACATCTTAAACCTTCCAGCGAAGGTAAGCACACAATTTTCCTAATGGGCAGTAAGACGGAGGGGGGGGTTGATAAATAGCAAAATTTCATTTCATTTTCTAATGTCAGCTTTCACTCACAAAACATAATGCTGTTTAATTAATCCAGACATTTGGAACCAGCTTGACACTAAAGACCTGTATTGTGTAGAGTAGTGCAGTTTTTCCACCCACTGTCAAGAAGATGCCTGCTTCCCAAGCCTGAACCTTGTCTGTACTGTACTCATAGGCCATAGTCACTTGGTGAGCATTCTGGAGAATTTGGTCACATTTTAGGATATAAAGTATTAACCTGTCAATCAGTCATGATTCTTATTAATGGCTGGATTATCAGTAGTAAGTATTTAGTTTCCAGCTGGCTTGAATCTGTCTGAATTAATTAAGCAACATTATGCTTTATGAATAAAAGCAGCTGGCGTAGGTATTGGGACCAAAACTCAGGTCCTCTGTAAGAGCAGCAAGTGCTCTTAACCACTGAGCCATCTCTCCATCCACTCCCTCAATTTTTTCTAAGTTTAAAAAAAGTGTTTCCATCCTGAAATCACACAAAAAAAACACATGCTTTTTTTTCATAAGTGCGCCATGTTTTACTTTTAAATCTGATCTAATATGCAGTAGATATCATTTTACTCTATGTTTTGACACTGAAGTCATAACAGAGCAAGCGCTCAAGTATAGAAAGCCCCCTGATTACTAGTGATAATGAACTCATTAGCCTCTAACCAAGAGATACTAGGCCGGGCATTGGTGGTACACACCCTTAGTTCCAGCACTTGGGAGGCAGAGGCAGGCAGATCTCTGTAAGTTTGTGGCCAGTCTGGTGGGCGGTGGTGGCACACGCCTTTAATCCCAGCACTCCAGAGAGGCAGTTGGATCTCAGTAAATTTGAGTCCACCTGGTTTATAAAGTGAGTTCTAGGACAATCAGGACTGTTTGTTAGGCCGAGAAAGATAAAAAGTTACAATACTGTAGAAATAAGTATTAACTTTTGATTGAATTACATAAATTAGGGCTCAAAAATAGCACACAGCCTGGCTCAGCTTTGCTTAGAGATGTGTTTCAGTTAGCCTATAAAATATTTTAAGAAAAACCTAAGTTTTGTCAGTATAGTAAAAAGGCATATGAAGCCGGGCGGTGGTGGCGCACGCCTTTAATCCCAGCACTCACAGGCGGATCTCTGTGAGTTTGAGGCCGGGCTGGACCGACAGCCTCCAAAACAATACAGAGAAACCCTGTCTCATAAAAACAACAACAAAAAAGATTTGCTTAGGTTGTAACCGCTGATCACATAGAAAATCCAAGGCATAGTAAGGTTAGTTGCATTGTTTTCCTAAGGCAGGTTGAACTTAAAACAGCTAAGTACACGGTAGGATAGCAGATTGAGTACATAGTTTTAAATGATCTCAAGGTGTATTAAATCAGTTTCAAGATCTGACAAAAGTTCAGTGTCATCAAAAGCGAAAGGTGTTTTCAGCAAAAGATAGCAGAAGCTGTAGGCTGCAACTAAGATTTTCTCACTTCAAACCTCTTTTTACTATTAAAAATTGTAAAAGGAATGCACAAGTTATTTTCCTTTTTAAAATATTGGATTGGACTCAGCGGTAATGGTGCTTGCCTTTAATCCCAGCACCTGGGAGGCAGAGGGCAGGCAAATCTCTGTGAGTTTGAGGCCAGCCTGGTCTACACTGCGAGTTCCAGGACAGCCAGGACTGTTTCACAGAGGAGCACTGTCTCTTTCTGTTGTTAAACAGTTAATGCCTGTTTCCACTTAATCACTACTGCTCATGAATCCATATTTATTCAGAAGCAAAGGAAAATCAGTATGATAACCATTGGAACAGATCTGTTCTCTGATTGAGGTTATGGACGTGAAATCGACACTATCTGTAAAGTTTGTAATTTCAGTATCTCAGAAGTGCCTCTGTACTACAATTGGCTTAAACTCTAGACACATTTCCCCACCACTACATATTTAAACAGTAATGGTGTTTAAAAAAAAAACTATTTGTTTATGTGGCAGAATATTAATCCCACTTAAGGGAGTCAGCTTCTGTCTTTTTAGTTAAGCTGATCATGTTCATTCTATTTTCACTAATCCTACTTGCCTTTTCAATTCTTTATCTTGTTAAAGGACTTGCTGTTGTTACCAAATATATAACAAAGGGCTGGAAGGAAGTCCATGAACTGTATAAAGAAAAGGCACTTTCTGTGGAGACTGAAAAGCTATTAAAGTATCTGGAGGCCGTGGAGAAAGTGAAGCGTACAAAAGATGAGCTGGAAGTCACGCACCTGATTGAAGAGCACCAGCTAGTTAGGGAGCACCTGCTCACAAGTCACTTGAAGTCTAAAGAGGTGAGTAAGTTCTTTTGAAAAGAGAAGCCTCAGGTTCCAGACCCTGGGTTCAGTCCCCAACCCCTCCAAAACAAGAGAAGGAGCTAGGGAGATGACTCAGTGTTTACAGCACTTGATGAATAGGTAAGAGGACCAGCTAGTGTTCATGTGGCAGGGGGAAACAGAGATGGAATCCCAGAGCAAGGTAACTAGCAAGACTAGCCAGATCTCACTTCCAGGAGCGCTGAGTTTGACTGAGAGACCCTGCCTCAAAAAGAACAGTGAGAAGCTACTAAGGAAGACTCCCAGCAACAACATCAGGCCTTTTCACACGCACGTACACACACACACACACACACACACACCAGAGAGACAGACAGAGAGAGAATCCAAACATATCTTTAAAGTGATACTTATTAAAAATATTCAACATAGCCAGGCAGTCTTTAATCCCAGCACTCCAGAGGCAGATCTCTGTGAGTTTGAGGCCAGCCTGGTCTACAAGCAAATTCCAGGATAGCCAGAGCTGTTACACAAAGAAACTCTGTCTCAAAAATAAATAAATAAAATAAAATAAAGATTCAATGTTACTATTAATGACACCTGTATTTTCTCCACAAACCCTTCAGTTTCCAATTGATCGGCCTATGATCAATTGATATGTGTTCTGGAAGTACTTTAAACCCTGAGTAAATGCTTTACAAAATACACCATTAATGTGGTTGATTTAGCTATGCTATATTGACTCACTTCCCCTTATTTCTTTACATTTCTAGCTGTGCTATTCACCTTTTGTTGTTCCTTTCTCTCCTTGTAGGTATGGAAGGCTTTATTACAAGAAATGCCCCTTACTGCACTACTGAGGAATCTGGGAAAGATGACTGCTAATTCAGTGCTTGAACCAGGCAATTCTGAAGTATCTTTAGTATGTGAAAGACTATGCAATGAAAAGCTGCTCAAAAAGGTGTGTGTGGCCCATGATTTGGTTAGCTAAAGAAGTTGCCTCTCAAGTGATCTAAGACCTCCCTCATGACAAGTTGCATTTAATTCTTAAATCTAAGTTTAATATTTGTTCTTTCTTCAGTAAGTATCTTTATTACTTATAGTAATATGAAACTCAGACTCATTGTTATTTTTACTTGAAGCTGGCAACTACCTTCTGTCTGTCTTGTTTCTAGGCTCGTATACATCCATTTCAGGTTCTAATTGCATTAGAAACCTACAGAACAGGTCATGGACTCCGAGGTAAACTGAAATGGACTCCTGATAAAGACATTTTGCAAGCATTGGATGCTGCTTTTTATAAAACATTTAAGGTAATAGCTTTATTTTGTTTATTTAAAAAAGACTTAGGGATTAATATATTTTATAAAAACACATTTTAATGGTAATAACAATAATTTATCTAGCTTAAAGTATATATGCATGGGTTTTTCTTAACTGGTATGAAGATAGCTGCAAAAATGATATTGTAGGTTTATGAGTAATTCTTATCACTCTGAGTAGCAGCTACCTATCCCAAGATCATTTTAGTACTTTTTAAGGTCATATTGATAAAGTACTGAATTTGAGAATTTACGTCCCTGTGGGTTCCTTCAACTTAGTACTCTTTTTTAAATTCCATTCCTAATTGAGAGCTGAGTCTATCTGTCTCAATAGTCAGGTTTTCAAAATGGAAATCAGAGCTATAAGTTAAAAATCTTTTATTTCAAAAATGTCTGGATACACCACAAAATCTAACATCCAAATTGAGTAGCAAATTAAAAGCATTATGCATAATCACAGGTGACATGTATCTCTGGCCCACATGATAGTATCAGTTGATTTGTAAATAACATCTGACAAAAACCTAACAGTAAAAATCAAAATAAAAATCAAGAAATCACTTAATAAGTAAAAGTTGATTTCCTCACCATAATTAAGCTTATATTTTAAAAAAAAAGTCATAGGTATCATCATACTCAGATAAAACTTTTTCCTTAAAAATCAAGAATAAGGATGGCTATTTTCCCTACTTCAATGCCATATAGTACGGAGAATTGTGGTAATTTTATAAGAAAAAAGCCTAACTTAGCATGCTCATTATTCTATGTAGAAGTTAGAGTTAGATGAATTCAGCAGACTTGCAGGTTATAAAGCAATGCATTAAACACAGACACACACACACACAAGTTGAGCCAGGCTTGGTGGTACAGATCTGTAATCCTAACTCTTGAGTAGTAGAAGTAGCAGTCAGAAGATCAGAGCCACCTTCCTCAACACCGTAAGTTCAAGACCATCCTGGGCTACATGAGACCCTGTCTCAAAAAACAAGGGAGAAAAAAAATGTAAGTAAATAATAAATCAATTCTGTACAGTAGTGATAAACAATTTGAAAGGGAAATTAAGAAAATACTAGTATTTAAAATAGCAGTATAAGAAAGACAGGAATATGGGCAAAGAGAAAGACATCATGCTGTCACATTAGAAGACAGTGTGAAGAGAATAGGATAATCCACAGCAATATACAGACTTCAGAGTCCCAAATGGCATGTGTTTTAGAAAATTTAAAACCCATATAAAATCCCAAGTGATTCCAAACAACCAAAACAATCTTGAAAAGCAAATTTGCAGAACTCACACATCTGGATTTCAAAACTCCAATGCAACAGTAAGCAGAGCACTATGCTACTCTTACAAGGACAGACAGAATGTCCAAAGGAATAAAACAAGAGTCTGGAAACAAACTGTCCCATTTAGATGGTTGATGTTTAAGAACTCCAGGATTAGTTAATTCAAAAAGGACAGTTTTCAAAAATTGTCCTGTTAAAAACTGAACATTTACATCCAGAAGGAGCAAAATGGATCACTTTCTTACAGCATATACAAAAAATATTTCACAAGAGATTAATGGCATAACTTTAGGAGCTAAAAATAAAAAAAACAAAAAGAATAATGAAATACAGGTGATAACTAAATAAATTGAACTTCAAAATTTGAAACTTGTAACTAGGCAGTGGTAGCACACTCCTTTAATTCCTAACACTTAAGAGCAGAGGCAGGCAAATCTGAGTTTGAGGCCAGCCTGGCTACAAAGTGATTTCCAGTATAGCCAGAGTTACACAGAAAAACCCTGTATCAAAAAAAAAAAAAAAAGGAAAAGAAAAGAAACTTGTGTGCATCATAGAGTGTTATGAAAAAAGTAGGAAAAGAATTGCATGATGGGAAAAAATACTTGCAGATCATATATCTGAAAAGGGTTTAATATCCATAAGCTCTGAAGTTCAGTAGTACAATTACACGCCATAGTGATTAATGGCAAAGTGATTGAATAGTTTTTCAGAATTATGTAATGGGCCAATAACTATGTGAAATATACTCAGAATGGTTAGCCAGGACAAAAGCACAATGAGAAGCCTCTTTGTAGCTGTTAGCCGAAAATAACAGGTGTTGGGATGTGGAAAACTGGAACTCTTGTGTTATCTATCAGTGACAATGTAAAATGTTGCAGCCAGTAAAAATTAAGATCAAATGTTAAACATGGAGAGCTCAACATACAGCACATGTCTATAAATCCCCCGCTGGGCATGATGGAAAAGACTAAGGTAGGGGAATCGCTGTGAGTTCAGAGTCCAGCTTGGGCTACATAGTTAAGTGTGAAGCCAGTCAGGCACCATAACAACAACCTGTCTGTCTGAAAAAGAAACACCAAAAAACTAAGCAAAAAAAGTAAAGTAAAACTACCAAACTACAGGGGAACGGAGTAGCATATGTCTTTTCCAGTGTTGTAGAGGCAAAGGCAGGCAGACCTCTGAGTTAAGAGTAGTCTGATCTATATAGAAAGTTCCAAGACAACCAAAGCTACATAGAGAGGCCTTGTTTCGAAAAAGAAAAGAAGAAAATCTATGATATCATCAAGAATTCAGCCTCTGTATATGCCCTAGAAGACCAAAAGGACTTGACCTTGTATTTGTACACTTAGTGTCCGTTCCAGCATTACTCAAGTAGCCAAAAGGTACCCAGATGTCTTCTATGACTACATTTTGTGAAGTACACACTGTAGAGCCAGAAAACAGCCTAGAAGGGGCAAGACTACTCAAGGTGAATGTGTAAGCTTGAGGTTGCTGCTTAATTGAATAAAGTTTCTATTGTGATAATGAGAACATCTAGAAATAGAGGCAGTGCTCATCAGCTATAAATATACACTTAATGCCTCTGAATTACATTTTTAAAGATGGCTAAACAGTAAATGTTATCTGTCTTTTACCACGTTGAATAAATAATCCTACAAGTTGCCATTTTTACTTCATTAAGAAAAGTATGAATTAGCTTCTTTTAAGTAAAATTAAATGGGTTATATTGTTTTCTTTGTTTTACCAGCTAATGGGAGGTAGATTTTTAAAAATAATAGCCAGGCATTGGTGGCACACGCCTTTAATCCCAGCACTCGGGAGGCAGAGGCAGGCGGATCTCTGTTGAGCTCAAGGCCAGCCTGGTCTACAGAGCAAGTTCCAGGACAGCCTCCAAAGCAATACAGAGAAACCCTGTCTCGAAAAACCAAAAATAAATAAATAAAATAAAATAATAGTCGCTTAACTTACATATCAAAACACCATGCCTTTCCTCTGGGAGCCTTTTGAATGAAAGATAAATATGGGTGTCAGTTAGGAGGCCTGGGCAGTCTAAGGGACCTCTGGCAGGGGAACCAGGATTTATCCCTAGTGCACAAATGGGCTTTGGGAACCCATTCCCCATGGAGGGATACTCTCAGCCTAGATTTGGGGGGAGGTGCTAGACCCTGCTCCAAATGACTTGACAGATTTTAATGATGATCCCCCATGGAAGGCCTCAACCCTCCCTGGGGAGTGAATGGGGGATGGGATGGGGGGATCTGTGGGGGGTATGGGAAAGGAAGGGAACAGGTATTGATATGTAAAATAAGAAAGTTTCTAATTTAAATAAAAGTTATAAATAAATAAAGGAATTTTTTGTTGTTTTTTTGGGGGGGTTGCTTAATCTTTGTACAATTCCTGACTTTTTCATGACTATTTTGTTTTCTTTTCAGACGGTTGAGCCGACTGGGAAACGTTTCTTGCTAGCTGTTGATGTCAGTGCTTCTATGAACCAGAGAGTGTTGGGTAGTGTACTCAATGCTAGTACTGTTGCTGCAGCAATGTGCATGGTGAGATCCCCTACAATTTAGCATTCCCATCCCCTAAAATGTGGTCAAAGTAAGACTGTAAAGGCAAACAGCATCAAGAATTACTTTTTCAAGGCAAGAGGGATGGCTCAGCAGTTAAGAGCACTGGCTATTCTTCCAGAGGATCCAGGTTCACTTCCCAGCAAGCACATAGCAGCTCACAGCTTTCTATAAGTACAGTCCCAAGGGATCCAACACCCTCGCAACAGACATACATTCAGACACAATACCAGTGCACATAAAACAAAAACAAAATAAAAAATTAATTTTTTACTTTTTTTGTTTGTTTGTTTTTCAAGGCAGGGTTTCTCTGTATAGCTTTGGAGCCTGTCCTGGAACTCGGTTTGTAGATCAGGCTAGCCTCGAACTCAGAGATCTGCCTGCTTTTGCCTTCTGAGTGCTCAGATTAAAGGTGTGTGCCACCACCACCCAGCATCACTTATATTTTCATTTCACTTAATTAACATTTACCATTTTATATCTGAAGACAAGTTTATAATGAATTATACAGAAAATGCATGTGTAAAGAACAATTAGAATTGTGTTGCCAAATTTTATAGCAAGATTAAATGTTACTAGTATTTGTAAAAGTAGATGATTTTTAGAAATAATATGCTTAGCAGGGTCGGGGCCATGTTTAAAAGCTCAAGAAACTAGTGATGGGCATTAGAGAGGTTCAGGTCTCAACCATGGTTCTATTACCACATAGCAAGGAAGCCTTCACTTCTGTGCTTTTATTCCTAGTTCAGTAAAATGTGTGTGTGTGTGTGTGTGTGTGTGTGTGTGTGTGTGTGTGTGTGTGTGTACACATGTGTATTCATTTCAGAGGGTGCTGTGAATACCAGTTTCTCAGAGATTTTTTGAGTCATCCTTTTCATTTGTTTTCATTTATGGATTGCATTGGGCGCCCCCAGAGGATAACTTAAGGAGTCATCCTGTCTTTCCACCATGTGCATTCCAAGGATCCGATTCAGATTGTCGGGTGGCAAGCACCTTTGTCCATCTCACCGGGCATGAACAGTGCTGTGACTCTGTACTCTGAAAGACAAAAATGCAAGTTTAGGAACAATAAGCACCACAGTGTTTCTTTCAGAGATGAAGTTCTATAAGCCTTTAAGAGACTGTAATTATTCAGTGTGCTGAAAACTCTTCCCACTGTGTTTTACAGGTGGTCACACGAACAGAAAAAGAGTCTTCAGTAGTTGCTTTTGCATGTGATATGGTTCCATTTCCTGTGACTACTGACATGACCTTACAGCAGGTTTTAACGGCTATGAATAAAGTAAGACTGTTTTGTTACATGTCCTATAACTTTTTACTTGGGGCATGCATATGCATAACATCTATAGGAAGAAACTGTTCTTCTCATAGCAAGCACAGTCAAAAATATATATATGTACAAGCATGACGAAGCCTTAATACTGGTTTTACATAAAGTGGTACTCTAAAAATTAGAGCTTTTATGTATTCATTTTAGACATCTGATGGACACTAAGGTGATTTTATTTTACTGCTATTTCTTCCTTTCTTTTTTTTTTTCTGAGCTAGGTCCCAGCAGGTAGCACTGATTGCTCTCTTCCAATGATCTGGGCCCAGAAGACAAACACAGCTGCCGATGTCTTCATTGTATTCACTGATAATGAGACCTATGCTGGACAGGTGCATCCTGCTGTTGCCCTGAGGGAGTACCGAAAGGTAAAACACAAACCTGTTTCACACCAAACAATACTCCATTCCCTTTGAGTGTGCTCTCTTCATTTGTGTAGGAAACCCAGTGTCAGGTGAACTCAACAGTACTTGGAAAAAAGGTAGGGCCTACACATATATCTCCCGGTTCCTGTGCTAAATATTAATAAGAATGCCCTTTGCCAGCAGCTTTTGATAATGACCAAATAAGTATTTGACCTCAGATATTTTTAATGATACATTGCATTCTTTGTAAACTTATAATTTGTGAGTTTAAAGAACTACATAAAGTTACAGCACATTTTTCCGTCTGTATTCTAAACTTTATAGGTATATCTGTTTTATATCATTCTCCTTGACAGAAGTGTTCTGTTACTATTCTGTCCATTGTGGTAGACACTGATTATTAGGTTGTTGAGTGTGAACATGTGGCTCACATGACTAGAAGAAGGATAAGCAGAACTTGCTGTGAAGAACAGTGGTCCTCAAAACATAATTTTCCCACCAGCTACAGCATCATTCGGTGTTCACATTAGATATGTAAATCAACACAGACCCAGTCAGACACCTGCTGAGTCAAACACTGTGGGCAGGGTTCAGGTTTCTCATAAATGCTTTACTTTTTTGAGTGTCGTAAAGGAGGAAATAGTATTTGGACTAGAAGCAGTCTCGATATATTTTGGTTGTTTTACTCTGGGGGGCCTGCCATCCAACTCCCCAATAATTACATAGAGGTTTATTCTTTCTTATGAATACGTGGCCTTACCTTGGCTTATTTGTAACCAGCTTTTCTTAATTTACGTTAACCCATCTACCTTTTGCTCCTGGACTTTTATCTTTCTATGTACTATATCTTCCTTTACTTCTTACTCCATGGCTTGTTGTATAGCTGGGTGACTGACCCCGAGAGTCCTCCTCTCCTTCTCCTTTCACTCCCCAATCCTTTTTTCCTAGATTTATCATATTTATTCTGTCTACCTTCCAGGCCTGCCTATTTCTCTCTTCTGCCTAGGTATTGGCTATTAAGCTCTTTATTAGACCAATCATGTGTTTTATGCAGACAAAGTAACACAGCTGCATGGAGTTAAACAAATACAGCATAAGAGAAGACAACACATCTTTGCATCATTAAACAAATATTCCACAGCATAAACAAATTAAGACATCTTCCCCTAATAGTCCACCACATGGATATTAGTTCTAAGTCTCTTTTGTTAACTGTGGATCTGAACAAATTAGATAACTGGCGTGTCATAGTAGGTAATGGTGCATACTTTTTAGGGTTGGTACAGCAGTTATACCCTGTCTCAAAAACAAATTGGTCATTAGAACTGGGCATGGTAGCTTAGCATGTAATCCTAGTACTGAAGAGATGGAGGCAGGGGGCCTAGAGAGATGGCTTAGTAGCTAAGAGCACACCCTACACCTGCAGAGGACCTGAGTTCATGTCCCAGCACCTACATTGGGTGATTCACAAGTGTCAATAACTCCAGGTCCAGGAGATGTGATGCATCTAGCCTCTGTAATCACCTGCATCGCACACATACATATTAAAATAAAGTATTTAAACAAAAGAGTCTGAGGCAGGAGGATCGTTGATTTGAGGCCAATCAAAGCTACATAAGGAGTTTAAGATTAGCCTGAGTTACAATTATAGTGAGATCTTGTCTCAATAACAAACAAACAAACAAACAAACAAGGACTGGGGATGCATTTCCATTGGTAAAGTAGTTGTCTACCGTATTGAAGCCCTAGGCTCAGTCCCCAGCACCACATCATACTAGGCACAGTGGTACATACCTACAATCTAAGCATTTGGAAGGCAGAGGCACTAGGGTCATACTCAGCTGTATACCAAGTTTGGGGCCAGCCTAGGCTATGTGAAATCTGTTTCAAGGAAAGCTTATCAAAACAAAACCATTAAATGTATTTTTTCATAGGTTTATTATAGTACCTGGCAAAATGAACATTCATTGATTGTTTCTTTCTTAATATTATTGTGATCCTAATTACATATAGAGAGACTGGGATTATAGCTCAGTAAGTAGTTCAATGGTGGAAAGCTTACTAATATAAGCTCCTGGTTTGGTCCATAGCACAAAGGATAGACAGGAAGGAAAGAGCAAAGAGTCAGGGAAATAATGGGGACAGAATTATAGTTTTGGAAGGCAAGATCTACTGTATATATCAAAATTGTAAACTGGACTTGCTGGTGCACACCTGTAATCCCAGCATTGGGTAGGGTGAACCATGGTTATGAGTTCTAAGCCAGCATGCCAAAAATGGTCTTGATTTTAAAGGGTTTTTGTTTGTTTTTCTTGCATATAATTATGTATGTATTTGCTTTTCCCTATATTTTCTGTACAGAAAATGGATATTCCTGCTAAATTGATTGTCTGTGGAATGACATCCAATGGTTTTACCATCGCAGACCCAGATGATAGAGGCATGTTGGATATGTGCGGCTTTGATACTTCGGCTCTGGATGTGATTCGAAATTTCACATTGGATGTAATTTAACCATAAGTACCAGAATGGCCTGAGGGGTCCACTGTTGCAGTGGACTTCACAAGAATTCACAGCTACTTCCCGGCTAAATGCAGTAGTGAGAAGTGTCATCAGTGTGTGCATGATGGAAGGGGACTTTGCCAAGAGCAGGAAAAGAGGAGAGGAAGGAAAAACATGTTGAGCCCAAAGGTGCAGGTCTCAACCAACTCTTGAGAAGTCTTCAGGATACTTTAGCTTTCTCATAGAGAACTTCTTTTAATAGACTGTAAAATAGTTGTGCTTTACTCCGGTGAATCACACATTTCCACTTAAAGCAGGTGAGATCTAAATGTATAAGTTGCCTCACATGTCACTTGTTTAAGAAGTGCTTGTTTTCTTAAGGATTTTCATCGGAAAAGGACAGTTTTCATAATGTCCAAATGCTCTGAAGTGCACTAGACCATGTGACTGTGATGGAAATGAACCTCTTGAGGTAAATTTTTATACCAAGGATTTAAAAAAAAAAATACTAAAACTAAATTATGAATGAGTTTTACAAATTCAGTTTTCTAAGATCATATGAACAGCAGCTTTCTTATTCAATGAAAAAGGTGTTTTATTTGTACTGAACTAGAATCTGCTACCATTTTGGAAAAAAAAAAAAACATGGAAATCCCTAAGGAACCTGTTGAGTTTGAGTAGGCTGAGGAATTTGCTTTGTATCCTTGTATTTACTTCCCCAAGTGAAGCAACAACAGTGTCTCATGTACTTAACACTGTCCTGTTTTCATATTCATATTGAAAACAAAGTGTTTCACATACTTAAGCCCCCCCATTCATAATCCTGCTAGTATAACAATTGAAATCCCAACTGTAAAGACATAGCTTTTCCCAAACCCCTAAAATACCTTTAGTTATTTTTTATAGTTTTCTAATACTGTTTATCTGTGGTCCTTTATATTTTTGCGCCCTATTCATCTTGTGTCTAATTTCTTCTTTGATAGAAATATAGAAAGTATAGAAGTAATAAAGCAAGCTAGATCCTTCAAGTTCAAAAGCAATTTTAGAGTAGCCCACTGTCAACCAGTGAGTGGATAGAGGAAACTTAAAAACATGTTTTGTACAAATTAAACTTCTTTTCCATACTAACATACATTCTCTTCTTGAGAGAGGTCACATGTTTTCATTGGGAGGTTTAGCATGAAGATGGCCTAAAGAAAGGCTAGTAGCTTTTCTCTTGATTTTATAATGGTATCTAAGGTAGTTTATACTAAAACTTTAATTTTTATGTATTCTATAAATATTCAAGGTTTACTGAGGGCTTATAAAGCCTTCTCACTTTATATGAAAAGTCAAAAGCTGGTATGTATAGGTTAAATAACCTTATATGTGTTTTGGGGGTGAAGTTTTTACCTGGGGAGGAAAGGGTCTTTGCTATTATGAGGATTTATATACATAATTTCTTCTCTTTCCTAAGAAAATTAGGATGTGAGAATAAGAAAATGTTCTCTTCAGACAGAGTTCACATATTAGTGAGGTTTGATATGTAGCTATTCTTCCAGGACAGTGACAGTTTGGTGTTAATAGCAAAGATAGTAATACCTCCCATTCTAAACACCATTGCTTCTGATGCTATTCTGAATTTCATCATGTGGATTTCACATCTTTACTTCTGATACACTAAAATTTCATATTCAATTTGAATTTAAGGTTTAAAAACCCTAAAAATTACATGAGAGCTATTGACTTCTTTAAACCCAGGATTCAAGTTTTAATCTGATCTAATTTATGAAATGTTACATGGGGTGTTATACAACTGTTTATTTCTTTTACTTCTGTGCTATTTAGATAGTGCTTTTAGGCAAGCAGAGTATGTCTTAAGAAAGAATATTTAATCCATCAGGGAAATCAGATTAGAAGTGACCCTTCTACCTAATTAAATAGGTTAAGATTGAAGAGAGAAGCCAGGTGTGGGGGCACAAGCCTTATTCCTAGCACTGGGAAGGCAGGGGAATCTCTAAGTTAGTAGTCAGCCTGCTCTACATGGCAAGTTCCAGACCAGTCAGGGCTAAGTAGTGAAACCCTGTCTCTTAAAAAAAAAAAAAAAAAGAAGTTCTAAGAAAGAAAAAAGTAAAACAACAGACCCTGCTGAAAGCAATTTTATTCTCAAATCATAAAACTTCAGAGTAAAAAGAAACCTTAGATGATTTTTTTCTTTTTCTTTCCTTTTGATTTTTTTCTTTTTTGTTTTCTTTTTATTTATTTTATTTTATTTTATTTTATTGAGTCAGGGTCTCTCTGTATAAGAGCCCTTGCCAACCTGGAGCTCACTCTTCAGACCAGGGTAGCCTCAGACTGAGAGATTCTCCTGTCTCTGCCTCCCAAGTGCTGGGGTTAAAAGGCATGCACCACTATGCCTAGCATAAGGCTGGATGATTTTGGAGAGAGGTGGCCTAGAAGGCTTTGTCTCTGGTCACCACTCTCGCATTTCCTTTCTCATACATAGGAACATGTTGATTTAGTAAGAGGTATGGTAGAATTATGCAGAATTTTTACCCTATTTAGACATTAGGAATTGATGATATGCATGATTGCTTTAGGAAATAGTAAGCAACTCTCAAACACAATTATGTCTTAACAGCCTATGTTGCTATATTATATAGCCCCATAGAAAGGCTTTACCTCATTAAGCATAGGATACACTCAAGTGGTAAACAAGTTTTATTTTCCAAATTACCACTAGGGTTACTCTTAAGTAAATAGTATGGAAAATACTACTTTAAAAAACAATCTTAGCCGGGTGTTGGTGGCACATGCTTTAGTCCCAGCACTCGGGAGGCAGAGGCAGGCTGATCTCTGTGAGTTTGAGGCCAGCCTGGCCTATAAGAGCTAGTTACAGGACAGCCTCCAAAGCAATACAGAGAAACTCTGTGCCGAAAAACCAAAAAAAAAAAAAAAAAAAGGAAAGAAAAGAAAGTAAAAAAAACAATCTTAAGAAAGTAAACTTTATTTCCTAGATAGTATGTAAATATTTCCAGGATTTAGTTATTAGTAAACAAAACACTAATGTTTTCATCTCACCATTATTGACACTGTTACTTAGTAACTGTCTTAAGAGTGCTAGGGAGCTAGTGGGTAGAATGTACTTCCACCTCTGGAGGCTCCTCCCTTCTTTCAGTCTCTCTGTCTCTCAGACAGCCAGTTTGCTCGCCTACAAATTAGCATCTTAGTCTTAGATCATAGGAGAACCAGTAGCTTAATATTTACCTAAAATTGAAACAGAAAGGAGACGTTTCAATACAAGGTCAACTTCATTTTTAATTATAAACACCAAGATGCCACCACTGTTCTCTGTTAGTAACAAGCACTCTCTTATATTAACCTGTTTGAATAACAAGTCTGCAACTGAAAAAAACACCATTTTCAGGTTGTTTCTTACTTTTCTAGATTTTGCAAAAACAAAACAAAAATCATAGCGTGTAAATTTGAGAGTATAACAATTAAGAACCATCTTCAGAAGCACAGTAAAGGTACATCTAAGCAGGAAATGAAGGCTGAATCATTTTAAGTTCTTGGAGTTATTTTCTTGTGACCTAAAGATATTGTCCCAGGGCCATCAAGAAGTCTTTGTGGGTAAAGACACTTGCCACCAAGCCTGAAGAATTGCACTCAGTTCCTGAGTTCCTGGACCCCACATGGTAGGAGGAGAAGGACAATTCCTGCAAGTTGTCCTCTGATCACATGTACGCCATGGCATGTGTATATGCGTATGTGTGTGTAAAAGTGGAGAAAAACCAAGAGATACTGCAACAGATTTGGTGGCTGTGTGGTGTGCTGAAAAATCTGGTCTTGAATTAGGTTAGCTTTGTTAAGATACAAATTGTCATCTTGGAGAAATGTCATACAGCCATAAGGAAGGGTCAGGAAAGGTGATAGGTTCTTTAGTGAAATAAGCCACTATTAACTCTGACTTTACTGTATTTTCCTGATATTCGTCCACTGATCTCTTGTTTCTTGGAAGATTATTTCAAGACCAGTTTTCTCCTTTATAAGTCGTCTCACATTTTTTCCTTTTTTCTGGTTTGATTCAATTGGGTAATAAACTGTATGACCAGAAAGTCATCCTCATTCAAGCTTGGGGTGAATCTCTGGCAGATTGTTTTTCATTTTATATAAATTTAAGAGCATATTTTTTTCAAGGTTGGAGAGATGGCTAAGCCATTGAAAGCTCTGGCTGCTCTTCCAGAGGTTCTGAGTTCAATTCCCAGGACCCAGATGGCGGCTTACAACCATCTATGGTGGGATCTGGTGCTGTCTTCTGGCATAAAGGCATACATGCAGATAGAGTACTCATACACAAAAAAATAAATATTTTTTCTATTTTTTATTTTTAGAAGCACTCTTATTTACATATCAATCCCCCCATCCCCTACACTTCCCATCCTACCATGCTCCCCACCAACCCCCCAACCCACTCCCCAAGGATAGTGAGGCCTTCCATGGGGGATCATCAAACTATCACATCATTTAAAGAGAGGGCCTAGCCCCTCTTTTTTGTATCTGTGCTGCAATAGTATCCCTCCATAGGAAATAGGCTACCGAAGTCCATTTGTGCTCTAGGGATAAACACTGGCTCCACTGTTAGAGGTCCCATAGACTGCCTTGGCCTCCTAGCTGGCACCCACATTCAGAGGGCCTGGTTCGGTCCAATGCTGGTTCCCCAGCTTTACACCTGGGGGTCCCTGTGCTCTCACTAGGTCAAGTCAACTGTTTCTGCTAATTTCTCCAGTCTTGAGTCCTTTGCTCATCCCTCCTCCCTCTCCACAACTGTATTCCAGGAGTATGGTTCAGTATTTAGCTGTGGGTACCTGTTTCTGCTTCTGTCAGCTATTGGATAAAGGCTGTAGGAATGGCAACCAAGGTAGTCATCAATCTCATTTTAGGGGAAGGGCATCAAAGGCAGCCTCTCCACCACTGCCTAGATTCATAGTTGGGGTCATCCTTGTGGGGCCCCTAACTATTCCCATGTGTCAGACCCCTCTCCAAGCTTATACTAGCTCCCTCTATCAAGGAATCTCCTTTCTTGCCCTCCTCTATTCCTCCCCTGTCTCAGTCCTCCTGTTCTCTTATGTTCTCCTCTCCCGCTTCTCCCAACCCCTGTGCTCCCAATTTGCTCAGGGGTTCTTCTCCCCCCCCCCCCCCCCCTTCTTCAGTAACCATGCATTCTTCTCTTAGGGTACTCCTTGTTTCCTAGTTTCTCTGGTGGTGTGGTAATCCTTTGCTCTATATATCCATATATGAGTGAGTACATACCCTGCTTGTCTTTCTGTGATTGGGTTACCTCACTCGGGATGTTTCCTTCCAGTTCCATCCGTTTGCCTGTGAATTTCAAGATTCATTGTTTGTTTCTTTGTTTTTTTCTCCCTCTGAGTAGTACTCCATTGTGTAAATATACCACAGTTTCTCCATCCATTCTTCAGATGAGGGGCATCTAGGTTGCTTCCAGGTTCTGGCTATTACAAACAATGCTGCTATGAACATAGTTGAACATATGTCCTTGTATGAATTTGCATTCTTTGGGTATATGCCCAAGAGAGGAATTGCTGGATATTGAGTTAGACTGATCCCATTTTCCTGAGAAACCTCCATACTGATTTCCAAAGTGGTCGCATAAGTTTGCACTCCCACCTTTAATGGAGGAGCGTTCCTCTTTCTCTACATCCTCTCCAGCATTGACTGCCATTGGTGTTTTTCAGCCATGCTGGCCAGTGTAAGATGGTATCGCAGAGGTGTTTTGAGTTGCATTTCCCTGATGACTAAGGATGTTGAGCACTTTCTTAAGTGTCTTTCAGCCATTTTAGATTCCTCTATTGAGAATTCTCTATTTAGTTCTGCACCCAACTTTTTAATTGGATTGTTTGGTGTTTTGGTGGCTAGCTTCTTGAGTTCATTATATATTTTGGAGATCAGCCCTCTGTCAGATGTGGGGTTGGTGAATATCTTTTCCCATTCTGTGGGCTGCCATTTTGTCTTGTTAACTTTGTCCTTTACCTTACAGAAGCTTCTCAATTTCAGGAGGTCCCATTTTTATTAGTTGTCGATATCAATGTCTGTGCTACTGTTGTTATGTTCAGGAAGCAGTCTCCTGTACCAATTCATTCAAGGGTACCTCCCACTTTCTCTCCTAAGAGGTTCAGTGTGGCTGGATTTATGTTGGGGCCTTTGATCCATTTGGACTTAAGTCCAAATGCATGGCGATAGATATGGATCTGTCTGCAATCTTCTACGTGTCCGCATCCAGTTATGCCAGCACCATTTGTTGAAGATGCTTTCTTTTTTTCCCATTGTATAACTTTAGCTTCTTTGTAAAAAATCAGGTGATTGTAGGTGTGTGGGTTAATATCAGGGTTTTTAATTCAATTCTATTAGTCTACCTGTCTACTTTTGTGCCAATACCAAGCTGTTTTCAGGACTATGGCTCTATAATAGAGCTTGAAGTCAGGGATGGTGATGCCTCCAGAAGTTGCTTTATTGTACAGGGTAGTTTTGGCTATCCTGGGTCTTTTGTTTTTCCATATAAAGTTGAAAAGTGTTCTTTCCAGATCTGTGAAGAAGTGTGCTGGGATTTTGATAGGGATTGCACTGAGTCTGTAGATTGCTTTTCACAAGATTGCCATTTTTACTACATTGATCCTACCTATCCAGGAGCATGGGAGATCTTTCCATTTTCTGGTATCGTCTTTAATTCCTTTCTTTAAAGATTCAAAGTTCTTACTATACAGGTCTTTCATTTGTTTGGTTAGCAATTATCCCAAGATATTTTATGTTGTTTGTAGCTATTGTAAAAGGTGATGTTTCTCTAATTTCTTTCTCAGCCCATTTATCATCTGTATATAGTAGGGCTACTGATTTTTTTGAGTTAATTTTGTATCCTGACACTTTGTGGAAGGTGTTTATCAGCTGTAGGAGTTCCCTGGTAGAGTTTTTCAGGTCATTTATGTATATCATATCATCTGCAAATAGTAAAAGTTTGACCTGTCCCTTTCCAATTTGTATCCCCTTGATCTCCTTTTATTGTCTTATTGCTCTAGCTAGAAGTTCAAGTACAATATTGAAGAGATGGAGAGAGTGTCCAGCCTTGTATTGTTCCTGATTTTAGAGGAATCTCGTTGAGTTTCTCTCCATTTAGTTTGATGTTGGCTGTTGGTTTGCTGTATATTGCTTTTATTATGTTTAGGTATGTTCCTGTTATTCCTGATCTCTCTAAGACCTTTATCATGAAGGGCTGTTGAATTTTGTCAAATAAATAAATCTTAAAAAAAAAAACAAAAACTTTTTCAGGTTTAGAGAGAAATGACTCAGCACTTAAGAGCACTAGTTGTTCTTACAGAGGACCCAGGTTCAATTTTCAGCACCCACATGGCTGTTCAAAACTGTCTATAACTCCAGCTTTAGGGAATCTTATACCATCACACAGACATACATACCGGCAAAATACCAATGCACATGAAAAATAAAAATAAATAATAATACAGTATCTTTCCAAATTACTAACGTAATGCCTGTATTGATACATTCCTTCCCCAGATCAAGGGAGATAATACCTTTAGAGGTATTCCAGAAATATTATGGCCATTCAGTAAGGTAAGTTACTTAGAATCTGTTTATAGTTATCTATAAGCATTGAAAGGGGAAGTGTTATACTGTATAAACAATCTAATAATTAACAATTTCAGAAAGTGACACCTACGTCCTCTTAGTCCCATTGTTATAGACTCCAAGTTTATGAAGTCTCGACTGAGTGTCCATGCACACATATACATACACTGAACTTATACTATGAAAAGCCTTACAGTGACTTATATTGGCGTTCAATATCTTTCTAATTGGTAATTATTTGCATTTTTTGAAAAAAATCACTGTGAACTTTAAAGTTAATTCTAAAATATTTTTCATATAAGAACTAGTAATATAGCTAAGTGTTCTGTCTGAATAAAATTATAACAAATGACACACTTTTACTAAATCCTAAAAATAAGATATATTATAAAAATAGAAAGGAAGATTTGCAAGATCCTATTCCTGAATTGTGATTATTTCCAGTGAGGTTTTGTAAATATAATGAAGATATTGAAAGCTATTTCTGATCCTAGACATATTTTTGCCTTTCTGTTTTATTTAGCTCTGCCCTTGTGAACACAAGTGAGTTTTAATTTTAAAATGTTTGAACTTCTGTACCTTTTATAAGTTAGCAGAATCTGGATTTAAAAAAAAAGAAACTAAAGGCCGGGCGTTGGTGGCGCACGCCTTTAATCCCACCACTTGGGAGGCAGAGGCAGGTGAATCTCTATGAGGTCAGCCTGGTCTACAAAGTGAGTTCCAGGACAGCCTTCAAAGCCACAGAGAAACCAAACCCTGTCTCAAAAAAAAAAAAAAAAAAAGAAAGAAAGAAACTAAATTATCTTCATTTCTGCTGGTTTCACTTTACTGTATGTGTGGATTATTAAAAGTAAAGGGTTAACAGAAATGAGTGGGTTAGTCTCCTTACTACTTATAATTAAGGTAAAATATATTGGTAAAAACATTGGGTTGAAACTTGTGTCTGAATGACTGCTTAGGCTTTATTTGAAGTGTAAACTTGAGCCCCATTATGGCTGAATTAGATTTTAAACTAGGTAATGAATGAATGCTAATGAAGAAAACAGTTCTTGTTGCACTGTTCTGAATAGAGACTATATATTTGGTACTGTTGGCCAAATAGCTTTTGTAATTTATTTCAGTTATAATTTCATATTAGAAACTTAATAATGAAGAATTCTCCAAAGGAATAAGATGTATGCAGTTATATTCAAAAGAACTGCAGTAGGAGTGTTACAATCTGTTTCTAAACTGTCCATTTGTTTTATTAAAATTATATCATTTCCATAATTGGCCAATTGATGGATCTTTCAGGTATCCAGAATAATGTGTGCATGAAATAAATTATAGTTACAATAGAGCCTTAAAGTGGACAAAATGACTCTTTTGACTGCCTTAAAATGTGACTAGCTCTCCTTTCCAGACATGCTAGATTCTTTAGGGTCTGTTAATTAAGTAATGCCTTAATAGTTTCCTAATGCTTCTAGAGTAGAGCTTACAGGGTCTTCTAGTGCTTTTAATATTACATAATGAATGGAAATTTAACTGTTAGGTATTAAACCTGTTTGTACATTAATAATTTAAACATGAGAGGAATAATCCAGCTATGCTGGTGTGTGATAAATACATGACTGCAACATCAGTATATTTATGGTTACTTAGGGTTTTTTGTTGTTGTTGTTGTTGTTTTGTATAACCAATTATCTAGAAGCTGGACTTCCTGACCATAACATGACCTCCAAGGACCATGTTGCATATTTAACACTGAATGAAAAGTACTGTTTTATAGTTCTAAAACGAACTGCTTTTTAAGGGAAATTTTTGAGGCAAAAGACAAATATTTTGGTTCAAGCCTATGAGCAAACTCATTTAGAGGAATGAATATAGTATTAATACACTGAGACTCTTGCAATAAAAATATCAGGTCAGTGACTTGTTTCATTGAGTTCACATTTTGTGTTCACTTTGCCTTTAAAAGCAGGAATATCTTAATGAAACTGAAAGAGTGCTTTAAATTGTCATGCTGGTGCTTAAAGATATATTAAGCTTGATTTATAACTAGCTTATTTCCAAGGAAAGCAGCCTGGAGAGGGCAAACAAGCCTTTCTTAGGACTTGTGATTAACTGATGCTGTCAAGTCTTCCAAGTTTGTAGTGTAAATAATGTGTAACAATGTAGCATTGCTATTTTCTAATGATGAATGGGCAAATGCTTTGTTTTATTACATTTATTTCATGATAAAAGTTTTCACCAATACTGAGATATCTTGACTTTTCTTCAAACTGAGCAAAACAACCTATTGCATACAAGTTGATTATCTCTTACCTGAGATGCTTGGGGGCCACAGTATTTCAAGATTCTTTTTCGTACATTGGAATATTTGCATATGTAGAATGCAATACCTGGGACATTCAGTGTGAACCTCGTATATGTCATATGAAAGCAAATTTGTCTTAATGCAATTGCATTTAACTGTGACTTATCAATTGGTCTGATATGGAACTTTCCATGTGGCATTATGTTAGTACTCTCAAGTTTCCAATTCTGAAGCTTTTTAAAACTTTGGATTTTCAGATTAAGGATGTTTAAAAAAGTCATTTCAGGTGTGGAGTGAGTGGGTACTACATGAACTGTTTGTCACTGGTTTATTGTAGAATTTGATAGGTGTACCAAATAAATTTTATTCATATCAAATAACTGTCTTTTTTATTCTCTTAAGAAAGATGAATTTTAAGGTTATAATATACCTTCTATGTAAAACCCTGAAGCAAGCTGTTACAACTCAAGAGAATTAGCTTTCGGTAATATTGTCCTTTTGTCTCTAGTTGCATGTGCATAAGGTATATGTAGTTGCAGATTCTTTTCCAGCCAAGTTGCATCACAGGATCAAGAAAATCTATTTTAACCAAAATGCAAATGTTCTTTGGGTTTTTTTGGGGGGGGGTTAGTTTTTGTTGTTGTTGTTTTGGGTTTTTGAGACAGTTTCTCTGTGGCTTTGAAGACTGTCCTGGAACTAGTTCTTGTAGACCAGGCTGGTCTCGAACTCACAGAGATCCTCCTGTCTCTGCCTACTGAGAGATGGGATTAAAGGCATGTGCCACCACCAGCCGGTGCCAAAGTGCAAACGTTTTTAATCCTCAGCAAATGTTTGAGTGTGTGTAAAGGATGAAGGAGCCATGTCACAGTGCATGATGTTAGTCCCATCCTTTTATGTGGCTTCCAGGCATCGGACACGGGTCTCGAGGCTTAGCACAGATGCCTTTACCTTCTGCTTTAAGTTCATATTACTCTTTTTTTTTTCATATTACTCTTTTTATGACCATATGGTATGGGAGAGAGAGTGTGAGAGTCAATGTTATAGACATCAAAACTGCATGGTGGTACACACCTTTAATTTCACAAGTTTATGGTCAGACTGGACAACAGAGCAAGACCCTCAAAATAAAAAGCAATGTTTGTATCGACTCTTATTCCCCTAATGTCTTGGCTAGGAAAGTGAAAACTTGGAAAACCCTGAGTGTCCCAGAAGAAACCTACATGCCCTGACTAAGAGTAGTAGCCTTTGCATATTCTCTCCTCAATACAGAGCTCTATTCCAGGTGATTTACAGTCTCCATTTATCAGTACATTCTGAAGACCCAGTGTTCCAGTCGGGTTTCACCTACCTGCCAAGTCACAGGAAATTAACCTTTTACCCGTGTAAATGTCCTGTGCTGGTCTCCTTCCTCCAAGCTGGCAGCATCGAGTTCACATTAAAGTTCTGTGTTGGCCTGCTTTGTCATCTTTAGAGGAGCTGCTGACGTCAGTACTTGCTTACGTCTCTGATACCTACCCTGCTTCAGAATTTTTATATATTCCCCTTCAGTCGCCACAACTTTAAAAACCAGCTTAGCCATGCATCAAAATGAATCTCTACATGTGTTATTACTGAAGATCGAATCAGGGACGTTGCACATGCTGGGTGCTTTTTTCCACTAAGCACAATGACCCTCAAAAGGAAGAAAAATTAGCTGAGCATTGGTGGTGCATGCCTTTAAACCCAGCAATTGGAAGGCAGATTTTGAGGCCAGCATGGTCTACAGAGTGAGTTCCAGGACAACCCCCAAAGCAATACAGAGAAACCCTGTCTCGAAAAACCAAAAAAAAAAAAAAAAAAAAAGAATTTGAATATTGTATCCTTTATGTTGAGCAATAGCTCAGTGGGTAAAGAGCACTTGTTGCACAACCCTATTAACGGGTTCTACCCTGGAGTCCATTAAGGTGGAAGGAGAGAACGAACTCCACAGTTGTTTTGACCCCACATGCATGTATACCACACGCGTTGTGTCTTGGCTAGGCAAGTGAGAGGCTTGGAAAACCTTGAGGGGTCCAGAAGAAACCCACACACCGAGATTGTGGTGTCTACAAGTTGTATCGCGCGCGCGCGCGCGCGTGTGTGTGTGTATGTGTGTGTGTGTGTGTGTGTGTGTGTGTGTTTCTAAGTTGGATCTGGCATTTCGTTACATTATTATTTGGGCACTCCTGTGTGTGCCTGCACATGGCCTAGGGGAGAGCAAGCCCACACAAGTGCAAGTCAAGGTGAAGAACAACTTTGGGAGCCATGTCTGTCCTTCGCTGTGCGTCAGACACTGAACTCAGTTCATCAGGCTTGCTTGGCCAAGCGCTTTACCCAGAGCCCACTCACATTCTTCATTTGCAGAGAGGCAGAGACTCTTGTTACAGTCTATGAGGCCTTAGTGAGGTCGGAGCGCTTCTTTCACCTCTTAGCATCTGTTGATGAGCAGAGTCCTGGCTTGCAGATCCATTCCTGTTGGTGCAGTGCTAGACCCCAAGATACAATTTTGTTTTAAGTCATTGAGAGTAAAATTCATTACACTTATTAGGTAAGCACTGGAAGAGTGTATTTCTTTTTAAAATAAAATTATAAATGATAGTGAAGTGTAGAGAGAAGCCTTTTCCTTGCCAGCCGCTTTGGTTTTTCCCCACCATTCGCCTGGGCTCTCCCGCGTTGCAGTCCCCAAATAACACACAAGATGCTGTATTAATTATGAAGCTGCTGGCCTTGCTTGTTTCTTCCTGGCTAGCTCTGACTTAAGTAATTCATAATTGTTAATCTAAGTATTTCTCTTACTGGAGAAAAGTTCGGGACATCTTACTTCCCTGGCGGGCTACATCGTGACTCTCTGTGTTTCTCCTTCCCAGAGTACTCCTCGACTCCTAGTCCCACCTATCTTGCTTCCCTATTGGCCAACAGTGCTTTATTGACATATACACAGGACTGCCCCATCAGTCAAGACACCCTATTACCTTCAGTGTTTTTGAGCCTTATATGGCTTGTCTAAGAACAGTTAATTTAACATCTGACCAAGAGTTAAATTCCACTCATGCTGTTTTCCACAAGCCTAGGAAGAACTAATTGAGCCTTCTTCTGAAGGATGGGTTGTATAGTTCAGTGGCAAGGCACCTGCCTCGTGTTCAGACCCTGGGTCAGAGTCAGATTACCACAAAAAAGTTCTTCAAAGCCAAGTACCATATTATCACCTGGTCAGTATACCTATGCATTTAAGTACATGGCCTCTGGCCCTACATAAAATTAACAGAAGCAACAATGACAATTGTTACCTTTCTCATGCATAACAGACTTCCTCTACTCTCTACCATGCATGAGTTTTCGGTTTTTTTTGTTGTTGTTGTTTTGCTTTGTTTTAAAGATTTATTTATTATCTATACAGTGTTCTGCCTGCGTGTGTCCCTCCAGGCCAGAAGAGGGCACCAGATCTCATTACAGATGGTTGTGAGCCACCATGTGGTTGCTGGGAACTGAACTCAGGACCTCTGGAAGAGCAGTCAGTGCTCTTAACCTCTGAGCTATCTCTATAGCCCCCTACCATGAGTTTTATAACAGCAAAAATATAAAATTTCTCATGATATAATGCAAAACAAAAAGGAATAAAAATATGCCATTTTCTTTTCTTATCAACATTAAAACTTAAATGAACTATCAGGGGAGAAAATTTTAACTTCTCACTTGTCAAGGTATACAAAATGCATGAGGTCCATGTAGGAAACATCACTGACAGCAAGCCACTGTCTTCCTCAAAACTCCTTGATTCCTTAGTCCATCTTGACCAGAAAGCTGCAGCACTCACTCTGGAAGTCCATGTCATCCTACCTCTGAGAAAGGCTCAGCATTTGATAATCTGTCCAACTTGACTGTGGGAATCTACTAGAAAATGCATGATTTCATAGGCACTTAAAATATTCTTCACCAGGGCTGGAGAGATGGCTCAGAGGTTAAGAGCACTGACTGGTCTTCCAGAGGTCCTGAGTTCAATTCCCAGCAACCACATGGTGGCTCACAACCATTCATAATGAGATCTGGTGCCCTCTTCTGACGTGAAGACATATATGGAGGCAAGATGCTGTATTCATAATGAAAGACCCCCTGCCACACTCATGTAAACCGAGCCCTTTCTAAGAGCGCGAAATTTGAATGTAAACTGTGCCCTTTCTAAGAGCGTGAAATTCAAAAACTGTGACATCACCGAGATAAGTACCCTATCAGCGGTGCTCTCGCCTTCTACCTCATTTTGCATATCAAGCCTGCCGGACCTGATTGAGAGCTGCTCTTGCAAGGTCCACAGGACTTCATATGCAAATAAAGCTGCTTCTATATAAGCTGTACTAAATCCAGCCCGGTATGCTCAGCCTCCTGAAGTGCTGCAGCATCCACAGGCGCCTGTGTGAGCAATAAAGTACCCTCTTGCTGTTGCATCCAGTGGCTCTGTCTCGATTTTTGGGCGAGGGTCTCCTGCCAGGAAGATTCCCAGTGGGGGGGTCTTTCATTGGAGGTTCCACCGAGATAGAAGACCCCTGCCCAACTCGACCAGAAGCCCACCGGGAGGTAAGCTGGCCAGCATCAGTGTTCCCTGTTGGTAACTGTGTCTGTTTTGTTGTCCGTACGACTCGGATCCAGGTCACTCGGTATCTGGGCGGCTTGAGAAGTGGCTGAGGAGCTCGGGACTTCTCCCCCCGCCACCCTGGAAAATGTTCCAGGGGATGTAGAGGTAGGGGCTTGCCTTTTCGGAGCCCGTGGCATATATGCCCCTCTATCAGAGAATCAAGGGCCTCTGGTTCTTGAGTCTCCATCTGAATTTTTGTTTTCGGTACCGTGCAGAGCGTCTGGTCGCCGGCTGTCTTGTTGTATTGTGTCTGTCTGTTTGTCTCTTCATCATGGGACAGTCCCTAACCACCCCCTTAAGCCTAACTCTAGGACACTGGTCTGAGGTTCGAGAACGTGCCGGCAATCAGGCGGTCGACATAAAGAAAAAGAAGTGGCAGACCTTTTGCTCCTCGGAATGGCCCACTTTTAATGTGGGTTGGCCGAGGGATGGCACCTTTAACCTTGATACTATTCTGCAGGTCAAAGAGAAGATTTTTGACAAAGGATCCCATGGGCACCCAGACCAGGTCGCCTGCATCATAACCTGGGAAAACTTGGCTTACGACCCACCTCCATGGGTTGCTCCCTTTGTCTCTCCGAAATCCGCTCCTTCTCCCCCCCGCCCCCCCCCGCCCCACTGGAACCCGCTCCTCCTCCCTCCCCCCCCTTCGAAACACACTCCTTCCCCCGCCCTTCCGAAACCTGCTCCTCCTCCCCCGCTCCTCCAGCACCCTCTCCTTCTCTCCCCGCTCCTATGGCACCTCCTCCTTCTGCTCCCCCAGCTCCCTCTTATTTCTCATCCCTGTACCCTACCCTCACCCGGGAACAATCTCCCAAACCCCTCCTTCCCCCGGATCCTAACTCCCCCCTAATGGATTTGCTCTCTGATGACCCCCCTCCCTATCACCCGCCTCCGTTGCAGCCAGCCCCGATAGGAGCTCAACAGACGCCCCCCGGTGGGAGACCAGAGGGGCATCACTTACTCACCTCCTAACTCCCCATTTGCAGGCCGTCTCCAGGGGCGGAGAGACCAACCGCCCTCAGAGATTACCTCCCAGGCGGTCCCCTTACGACAAGGAGGGAACGGCCAACTGCAATACTGGCCGTTCTCTGCCTCTGACCTATACAACTGGAAACAGCACAACCCTCCTTTCTCCAAGGATCCTGTTGCCTTGACTAATCTAATAGAATCTATATTAATTACCCATCAACCTACTTGGGATGACTTCCAGCAGCTCTTGCAAACTCTCCTGACCTCAGAGGAGAAACAGAGGGTTTTTCTAGAAGCAAGGAAGAATGTGCCAGGGGAGAATGGACAGCCAACTCAGCTACCGAATGAGATTGATGCCACCTTCCCCTTGGCCAGACCCAACTGGGATTTTACCACAGATGCAGGTAGGGGATGCCTACGCCTTTATCGCCAGTTGCTCATAGCGGGCCTCCGAGGGGCCGGTAAACGCCCCGTCAATTTGGCACAGGTAAAGCAAGTAAGTCAGGGTTCCGAGGAGCCTCTTGCCGCCTTTCTAGAGAGACTCAAGGAAGCCTATCGCATGTACACTCCCTATGACCCGGACGAACCGGGACAGGCAACCGGCGTGGCCATGGCATTTATATGGCAGTCGGCGCCTGACATTAGGAATAAGTTACAGAGGCTGGACTGACTACAGGGCTACACCATCCAGGATCTACTAAAGTAAGCAGAACGTATCTATAGTAAGAGGGAGACTGTAGAAGAGAGAGAGGACGGTATACGCAGAGAAACTGAAGAGAGGGAGACAGCTAGGGACCGTAAACGAAGTAAGGAGCTAAGCCGTCTCTTGGCCACTATAGTGCAGAACAGCAATAGGTCAGATAGGCAGGGAGACCAGAGGAGGCCCAGGGTGGAGCAGGACCAGTGTGCCTATTGCAAGGAGCGAGGCCACTGTGTGAGAGAATGCCCAAAGCGACCCTGAAAACCGAAGGGTCCTCGGCCGGAAACCTCCCTTCTGGCTTTAGATGAAGACTAGGGGAGCCAAGGCCGGGAGGCCCCACCCGCGCCTAGGCTAACTCTCAGAGTCGGGGGGCAACCAGTCACCTTCCTAGTCGACACCGGAGCTCAGCACTCGGTCCTCACCACCTCCCCGGGCCAACTCAGCGGACGGACAGCCTGGATGCAAGGGGCCACCGGTGGAAGGCGCTACCGTTGGACTACTGAAAGGAAGGTGCATCTGGCTACCGGTAAGGTTTCTCATGCTTTCCTCCACGTCCCCGACTGTCCATACCCACTACTGGGACGAGACCTACTGACCAAACTCAGAGCACAGATCCATTTCGAGGGGAATGAGGCCACAGTGTCAGGCCCAAATGGAGCCCCTCTCCAAGTATTAACTCTCAAAATGGAAGATGAATACAGATTGTTTGAGGGGGAACCTACAGTGAAACCCGAGATAGAAGCTTGGCTGGAAGATTTTTCCCTTGGCCTGGGCCAAAACGGGGGACATGGGTTTAGCTAAGCAACAACCTCCCATTGTCATTGAGTTAAAGGCAACAGCTACATCCATCTCGATTAAACAGTATCCCATGCCTAATGAGGCCTATCAAGGAATTAAGCCTCACATCAAAAGACTCTTGGACCAGGGGATCTTAACTCCCTGTCGGTCGCCATGGAACACTCCACTTCTACCCGTCAAAAAGCCTGGCACAGGCGACTACCGACCGGTACAGGACCTTAGGGAAGTTAATAAGAGGGTGGAGGATATACACCCCACGGTGCCCAACCCATATAACCTTTTGAGTACCCTACCACCCACCCATCCATGGTATACGGTGCTAGACCTAAAAGACGCCTTCTTTTGTCTCCGGCTAAGCCCTAAGAGCCAGCCAATGTTTGCTTTTGAATGGAGGGACCCAGAACTAGGAATTTCAGGACAATTTACCTGGACACGACTCCCCCAGGGATTCAAGAACAGCCCCACTCTCTTCGATGAAGCCTTACATTGGGACCTTGCGAACTTCCGGGTTCAGCACCCATCCCTGATTCTACTCCAGTACATGGATGATCTCCTACTGGCAGCTCCAACCGAACAGGACTGTCTTAAAGGTACCGGGGCCCTACTACAAACCCTCGGGCATCTTGGGTACAGAGCCTCCACCAAGAAGGCCCAAATTTGCCAGACGGAAGTGACTTATCTGGGGTACAAATTAAAAGAAGGACAGCTTTGGCTAATGGCCGCGCGCAAGGAAACTATATCCCAGATCCCAGTTTCCCGGGGTCACCAGCAGCTGAGAGAATTCTTGGGCACCGCCGGGTTCTGCAGGTTGTGGATCCCCAGATTCGCCGAAATGGCGGCTCCTCTGTATCCCCTAACCAACCAAGGGGCTCCCTTAGAATGGACAGAGGCACAACAACAGGCCTTTAGTAACATCAAACGGGCCCTACTCTCTTCTCCGGCTGTGGGTTTGCCCGACATAACCAAACCTTTCAACCTATTCGTGGACGAGAAGCAAGGCTTTGCAAAGGGGGTCTTGACCCAGAGGTTCAGGCCATGGAAGCGACCCATTGCCTACTTGTCCAAGAAATTAGCCTCCGGATGGCCCCCTTGCTTGAGAATGGTGGCGGCCATTGCGATCCTCGTCAAGGACGCAACAAAGCTGACTCTGGGACAGCCATTAACTGTACTGGCACCACATGCGGTTGAGTCTATCGTCTGCCAGCCTCCTGATCCTTGGCTATCCAACGCCTGCATGACCCATTACCAGTCCCTACTCCTGGACGCTGATCGGATTTGCTTCAGCCCAGTAGTCGCCCTTAGTCCTGCAACTCTGCTGCCGCTGCCAGAGGGCCCTATGTCCCACGACTGCCTGCATATCCTCTCGGAAGCACATAGGACCAGGGTTGACCTGTCCGATCAGCCATTAAAAGACGCGGAACACACATGGTACACGGATGGCAGTAGCTACTTGCTGAATGGAGAACGATGAGCAGGAGCAGCAGTGACCACCGAAAACCAGGTAGTCTGGGCCAGCGCCCTTCCGGGAGGCACCTCAGCACAGCGGGCGGAGCTCATCGCCCTAACACAGGTACTCCAGCTGGCAGAATGTAAGAGACTCAATGTATATACCGATAGCCAGTATGCCTTCGCCACCGCCCACATACATGGGGAAATCTACCGGAGGAGGGGACTCCTAACCTCAGAGGGCAAGGAGATTAAAAATAAGACTGAGATCTTGGCCCTGCTCAAGGCCCTATTCCTCCCCAAGAAATTGAGCATCATGCACTGCCCAGCGCACCAAAGAGGAGACAGTGCAGAGGCAAAAGGCAATCGTCTTGCAGATGAGACTGCTAAACAGGCCGCTCTGGGTCCCCAGCTCCTCACCATCACGATCTTAACTGAACCAGGATGGACCCAGCTAATGAACTGGGAATATAGTACTGAGGGCTTAGATTTGATACAGAAACTAGGAGCAGACTATGATCCAGAGCGGGACAGATGGGTGCACCAAGGAAAAACCATTGTGCCAACTAAACCTACAATGGACTTAATTAATAATCTCCACAAACTCATTTAAGTGCCCGAAAAATGCAAGTCCTGGTGGACCGAGCGGAGCTGGGAAAACTTTTCCTCAATAGAGATAAGGCCCTACAAAATGTCACAGAGACTTGTACGGCTTGCGCTCAAGTCAACGCAGGACGAGCCAAGGTCAGTCTCCGGGGACACCGATCTGGAGTCCAGTGGGAAATAGACTTTACTGAAATTAAACCTGGCATGTATGGCTACAAATATCTCTTAGTTTTTATAGACACCTTCTCTGGATGGGTAGAGGCCTACCCCACCAAACATGAAACTGCAAAGGTGGTCACCAAGAAACTATTAGAAGAAATCTTTCCCTGATATAGGATGCCTCAGGTAATAGGATCAGACGATAGGCCGGCCTTTGTCTCCCAGGTGAGTCAGCAGGTGGCCAAGATACGGGGGATTGGTTGGAAATTACACTATGCATATAGACCCCAAAGCTCAGGTCAGGTAGAACATATGAATAGAACAATTAAGGAGACCTTATCTAAATTAACGCTAGCAACTGGCTCAAAGGATTGGGTGCAACTCCTACCCCTGGCTCTGTATCAAGCCATGAACACCCCAGGCCCTCACGGCCTTACCCCTTTAGAAATTCTAAATGGGGCATCCCCCCCCCCGCCATCACTTTCTTTGATTCTGATATTTCGGGCTATGCTAATTCCCCCTCTCTCCAAGCACACCTGCAGGCCCTGCAGATCGTGCAGAAGGAAGTTTGGAAGCCCTTAGCAGCCGCCTACCGGGACGCCACTGATACGCAAACAGTGCCTCACCAGTTCCAAATCGGAGATTCAGTCTGGGTCCGGAGACACCAAACCAAAAACCTCGAGCCTCACTGGAAGGGACCATATACGGTACTCCTGACAACGCCTACAGTACTGAAAGTTGACGGTATCGCCGCCTGAATCCACGCATCTCACGTGAAGGCTGCCCACCCGGATGCTTCCACGTCTCCTGCCCAGGCATGGAGACTCCAACGCTCTCAAAACCCCCTAAAGATAAGACTTATTCACAATTAGTTGTCTTGTTTGCCCTTTTGACTACCCCCACCCTGTCGACCAGCCCCCATACCCTAAAACAATTAACCTGGCAGATAGTCTCCCCAGCAGGAAATGTCTTGTGGTCTCAGTCAGGGAACCATGCCATGGGAACCTGGTGGCCCTCGCTCACCCCGGACTTCTGCCAACTGGTGGCAGGGTCAGACTATTGGGATATACCCGACTATGAGGCAGACACATTGCCAGAAAAACTAAGATCAAACCCTGGCAATAGAAGCGTGCATGGCTATGGTGTCCGGGGAGTCCGGACCCCAATAGGGTGTGCCACCATCGAGAAACGGTGTAAACTGGGTCACCAAGACTTTTATGTGTGCCCAAAAGATGGGAGGGACTTCCACACGTCTCATAAATGTGGAAGCTATGACTCTTACTTTTGCGCCGCCTGGGCTGTGAGACCACCGGCGGTGCATACTGGAACCCCTCATCTTCCTGGGACAAGGTCACCATATTAAAGGGCTGGGGAAAGGGACATTGTTCCAGCTGTTCTGGAGGACTCTGCCTTCCCCTTAACATCACCTTTACACCGAGTGGTAAAAAGGCTCCAGAATGGATCAGGGGATATACTTGGGGGCTCCGCTGGTACATAGGAGAAGATCGGGGGTTAACTTTAAAATACAACTTAGAGTACAACAGGCCTCCCAACCAATCGGTCCCAACCAAGTCCTGGCGGAGCAGAGGCCGGCATCCTCCTCCGGTTTCATACCAACCCCCCTGCAGTGGGTAACTCAGTTAGAATTGAAATAACCACACCAACCTCGCCCCCTAACCAGTCCCAGGATGCCCAGTCCCAGGAAGACTTCCTGGGAACAGGGAATAGACTTATTAACTTAGTAAAAGGAACCCACCAGGCCCTTAACTCCTCAGACCCCGATCGAGCTAGAGACTGTTGGCTATGCCTCAGCGTAGGCCCCCCCTACTATGAGGGAATTGCTGTTTCAGGAAATTTCTCTAATTATACCAGAGCCCCGGAATCGTGTTTGGTACTGCCTCACCACAAGCTAACTTTACCCGACGTTTCTGGGCAAGGGACATGTTTGGGTCAGGTTCCTAGGTTGCACCAGCCACTCTGCAATCGGACTGTCCAAACTCTGTCAGCAGGGAACTATTATTTGGCCGCCCCAAATGGTACGTACTGGGCCTGTAACACAGGTCTCACCCCCTGTATATCGGCCCAAGTGTGGAGCCAAACCTCAGAGTTCTGTGTGTTGATCCAGCTGCGGCCCAGGATCACCTATCATAGTTCAGAGACTGTTCATGAGTTCTTCGAAGACACCCCTAGAAGGCAGAGGAGGGAGCCAGTAACTATGACCCTCGAGATCCTTCTGGGAGTCCGGGGGATTGCGGCAGGGTTAGGCACTGGAACTCATGCCATGATACAGACAGGGAGATTCCAAGCCTTGCATGACGCCATGCATTCAGACCTAAAAGCGGTTGAAAAGTCAATCACTGCCCTCAAAAAATCCCTGACCTCTTTATCTGAAGTTATTTTACAAAATAGACGGGATTAGACTTACTCTTTTTAAAGGAGGGTGGATTATGTGCGGCCCCTAAAGAAGAATGTTGCTTTTATGCAGACCAGACAGGGATAGTGAGAGAGACAATGGCTAAGCTAAGAGAGAGGCTGGCCCTGTGAGAAAGAAAATTTAGTTCACAACAAGGCTGATTTGAAGGATGGTATAACAGATCACCCTGGTATGTTACCTTACTTTCAACTCTTATGGGACCTTTAGTTATACTGGTGATTATTCTGACATTTGGCCCCTGTATCCTTAACCGGCTGGTTCAGTTTATCAAGAAAAGGCTGTCAGTCATCCAGACCTTAGTCCTAACTCATCAATATCAGGTTCTAAAGCAACAGGAGACAGAGAACCCTCACAACAGTTAAGTAAAGGATTTTACTTAAGGATAAAAAGAAATGGGGGAATGAAAGACCCCCGCCACACTCATGTAAACCGAGCCCTTTCTAAGAGCGCGAAATTTGAATGTAAACCGTGCCCTTTCTAACGCGAAATTCGAAAGCTGTGACATCACCGAGATGAGTACCCTATCAGCGGTGCTCTCATCTTCTACCTCATTTTGCATATCAAGCCTGCCGGACCTGATTGAGAGCTGCTCTTGCAAGGTCCACAGGACTTCATATGCAAATAAAGCCCGCTTCTATATAAGCTGTACTAAATCCAGCCTGGTATGCTTAGCCTCCTGAAGTGCTGCAGCATCCGCAGGCGCCTGTGTGAGCAATAAAGAACCCTCTTGCTGTTGCATCCAGTGGCTCTGTCTCGATTTTTGGGCGAGGGTCTCCTGCCAGGAAGATTCCCAGTGGGGGGTCTTTCAATAATAAATAAATAAATCTTTAAAAAATATTCTTTAACAAAGGCTGGAAATATGACCAGGTTAGTAAAGTACTGAAAATATCTTCAACTCTTAAAATAATACTTCTTAAAAGGTAATTCTTGTTTGCTAAGTTTCTCTTACATGAATTCAGTTTGAACAGCATATTCCTCATCAGAAAATAGTTAAGATAACAACAAAGTGATTTTAGGGGCTCTTTCCTACATCTGCACTGCTGAAACAGAATACCAGAGACTAAGTAATCTATGAAGAAGAAATGTACTAGTTACAGTTCATAGGCTGGGAAGCTTGAGGCTAAGGCACCAGCATCTAGTGAGGAGCTTCTTGCTACATCCTACACTGCAGAGGGAGGAAGCTCAAAAGCACAGACACGTGAGAGGGAAGGGGCCAAACTTACTAAGAACCTTCTATGACAGCTGCCTAGATCTTCAATGTAGCACTAATGCATCCACCCTCATGATTAACCACTTTCTAAAGGCCTCCTCTTACCATAGCATGCCATAGCTTGTCTCTCCAACACATGAAGTCTGTGATGAGGGACATTCCACCCATAGCACAGCCCTGTAAGTCTAAACGCAATCATTAGAACACCTGGTTCCCTTAAACATTTTAGGCTGAGCATGGTGGCTCAGCATTTAATCCAAGCTTGGGAAACAGGGAGGAGACTTGATATGAGTTCAAGGCCAGCCTGGGCTACAGACCAACCCTGTCTCCAATTTTTTTTTAAAGTTCTACTAGCTGTTGCACATTCTGAAAGGAGGAGCATTCCAGCTGACAGCATGACTGAATACATTTTTTAACTGCTTGAGAAGTTCATCCTCACGATATTGAAACCTTTTGCCTTCTGCTGATAAACCTGTTTTCTTATCCCTGTAATTAGGAAGTCATTAGCAGTTTGGTTTCCCAACTATAAACTTTATTCCATCCTACATATTTAATATGTCTCTGATGATCTAGAACATAACATAGAAGGGTGATCATGACATGATATCCCAACCTACTGCATATTTACAACATATTAAACCTCAGAGAAATCACCATTAGTCCTCAGTCCAGAAAGCTAGTGAGTGTAAGTTAATTCCCCAATACCAAAGTACGAATTTCAAGTGCTTGCTTCCTCTTTACTGTAAAACCCATGAATAAATCCCTGATAAACATTCTTTATTTTTGATGTAACTCCACCCCTTCAGTTT
The DNA here is from genome assembly GCF_017639785.1 of Mesocricetus auratus. Taxonomy (NCBI): domain Eukaryota; kingdom Metazoa; phylum Chordata; class Mammalia; order Rodentia; family Cricetidae; genus Mesocricetus; species Mesocricetus auratus. The sequence continues at coordinate 46,530,020 of NW_024429266.1, forward strand.
CACAGACCATCTCACGCTCAGAAAGTGGCAAGGAGGAAGATGGACCCACAACAATTTATTGTTCATTGAGTCGTCTTTATGAAGGCAATACACATGCATGAAACATCCTCAAACGACTTAAACGTGGGGTTGCGTTAGCTAACATTTGACTAGTCACAGTGTCTATCCACATCATTCAACTTCTTTCCTCCTGCTTTTGTTTAAATTACACTGATGAACCAGTGGCAGCAATTTCCCTTCTTTGTGAAGCCTGTGAGTGTCAGTTGCACCTCCGATGAACGCTCCATTGACAAATATTCTTGGAACCTGTTGAATGAGCAAAAGTTAAATGAGGCCTAATCGAAAGGGTCAGAACTAGTCCAGCTTTGAAGAGAAATGTGGAAGAGTAACGTGGCCAACATTGCAATGGTAAAAGAGGTAGAGTTCAAATCCAGGACAATCTGATTCTAAAACCCTTCGTCCTACATACTGCACTCATCTTAGAAGACAAAACAAGGCCTATGAGGTTCAGCAGGGTCTGCCTGCCCTGCAGAGGCTGGCGTCAGAAAGGCTTAATCTTTCCCTTTATCTGCATCTCTCCTTAGGCCAGATCGTAAGCACACGTTTCTCTGATACCTTGGGCTTCCCTACTCTCTCTCCAGCCTCCTTTCCCCACCTTGGGGCTGCTTGTCTCAAGTGTCTAACCTCTGAGCTGAGGTAAACAGCATGGCTTTGTGTCTTTTCCTCCTGCATTCGCCTTCAGGCAACTACTAAGGTGTGCAGCATGCCTGATCCAGGAGTTCTTCTTTTAAACTCTAATAAAACTGTCCTAGAACTGAAGGGGAGAGGGAGGGAGGAAGGGAAGGGAGAGAGGGAGGGAGGGAAGGAGGGAGAAACAAAGCTAGGTATTACTAATGTTTATGTAGTTTCTACTTGTTTACCAGTGTCTTCTACAAACCTTTAAACAAGAAGGAAAGTGACAACAATGAATATTTTTCTGAGGATTCATATCATGAAAAAACACACAAACTTCCAGAGGCTAGAACAATGAGCACTAAACTCAGATAACACAGGGGCCTGCGAACTGATCCTGGTCTGTACTGTCCAGGAGGGGAAGGGTAAGTTTACCTTGCAAAGACCTCCGAAAGGACCTTAAAATTCCACAGACAAGCACTCATGACACCATTAGCTATTTCATCCCTCTCTTTCTCCTCTCCTCTCCTCTCCTCTCTCTCTTTCTCTCTCTCTCTTTCTCTCTCTCTGTCACACACACACACTCACACAAAGTAAACATAAAAAGTAAAATGAACTATGCCGTTTCCCTATTCTATGAGCTGGTTTCTTTATAGATCTACCATTTCTTTTTTTCTTAAGATTTATTTATTTATTATGTATACAGTGTTCTGTCTGCATGTGTCCCTGCAGGCCAGAAGGGGGCACCAGATCTCATTACAAATGGTTGTGAGCCACCGTGTGGTTGCTGGGAATTGAACTCAGGACCTCTGGAAGACCAGTTAGTGTTTTTAACCTCTGAGCCATCTCTCCAGCCCTAGATCTACCATTTCTCTGTCAATGTCAGGTTTCCTTTTTCTACCAGGAAAAGCTAGTATCCAGGGCCTGGCATGTCACCAGCTCATCGCCAGGGGCATCAGGGCTAAAGGTACACTCACAGTTCTTTCTCCAGTCATCTTGTGAAGAGCATCTTGAAACTGGCTACCATATTCCAGCATATCCAATTCCACAACTTTATAGTTGACATTCATGTCACGGAAGATCTTTTTGGCCATTGAACAGTAAGAACAGGATGTTTTTGAGAAAATCACCACACAATTGTTAGAAATTGTTTCCTGAAATTAAAAATAAATAAAACATTCCCATCTTAGTATCACCTTTTGGAATGAAATCCAAATTAGGGGAAGGACTGTGATTTTGGAGTGTAGAGCACAACTACAACTGTTCTCTCCAAGTTCCTACCTTCTATCTATTGTTCATTTCAAAAGCTGGCCATTGGAAACAAAGATGTATCAAAGCAATGCCTGAGAACAGTATCAAGAACAAATAACACTTGTGACAGCCAACTCTTATACTGCAAACACTCCTGTATATTCTTGACATCATGAAGTCATTTCAACTTCACCGTAATCTTTTTTTTTTTTGGTTTTTTGAGACAGGGTTTCTCTGTGGCTTTGGAGGCTGTCCTGGAACTCACTTTGTAGACCAGGCTGGCCTCGAACTCACAGAGATCCACCTGCCTCTGCTTCCCAAGTGCTGGGATTAAATGCGTGCGCCACCAACGCCCGGCCTTCACTGTAATCTTAACATAGGTCCACCCAATATTATTTAAACTGCACAGATGAAACTGAGGCACAGGGAAGATAAGTAACTTACCTGCTGTCAGTGACTAACAAGTAGATATGAGGCCAGGTAAATCCAGCCCTATAGTCCAGGTAGTTTATCTCTATTGTACCTCTCAAATGTTTTAAGAGGTATTCAGAAGGCATTTACTCCATAATTCTAATGACCTTGAGTTGCAAGGAAATAATGTGTCATTTCTCCTTAAAATGCACAGCTTTCATGGGGTATGGACAATAGCTAACTCCCCAGTTTCCATACAGTAAGAGTTATCAAGGTAAACTATACTTTCCAGCTGATCCTGAAAAAGCTACTTCCAAAAAAGCTTGTTCAGTGATTTGAAGCTGAAGTCATAAGCAAGTTTGAAATGACTCAGTGATAGCAGTCTGGCTTGCAGTGTTCCCTAGGCCTTTACCACAATGCCCGGGCCTTGGTATATGTCTGCACAGCCTGGGAAGTTTTCTTATGTTCTCTGTTTCTAAATACTTAGATGTCCAAGTCCTTTAAATGAGTTGAGCAGACAACACTGGCATGCACAAAGGTTTTCAGTGGACAAGTCTGGCACCTGATCAGATGCATGGGTGGTTCTTCCAAGGCACAGCATAATCAATGACTTCAAAATGAAGACAGACACAAAGGGCAACACCCAGAAAAAGTGCTTCAGAACCTATACTCACCCTAAAGGGTCAAAGGGTCCTGAGTCGCCCTGGATGTGGGCACACTGATCTATTTTATGTCCTTTCTCCTGCTTACTAAATATTTAAAATTCTGTCACAGGGAGACCAACCATACAAGATAATATGCTACATTAGTGAATCAGTTTTACAGATAACAAAATTAAGGCTGAAGAGTTTCATCATACTTTCCTCAAATTCCACATCACGCCCAAAGCTAGTAATCTTCCACCATGCTATTTAGGTTAGAGGCGTGCTGAGCGTCTTGTTTAGTTTAAGGGGTGAGCACAGTGAGTTCTCCTATGGCACCAAAGCACTAATGAAGAGATTCCATAGTGACTGAACTTCAAGACAATAGTGCCAGGGGGTTCGCAAACACTCTTCACTTTCTCTCAAGCGCATCCTTACCAAATGTTCCATGGTGCTGTCTTTGTGTTTTAAAATAGAGAAAGTCCCACAAGAAGTTTCTCACATTGCTTCTATATTCAAAAGATAGTGAGGTTAGCTGAAACAAACTCAGATTCCCTATGTGTTGTTAGGAAGCAATGCCCAGGACATCACATATGCTAGGCTCATGCTCTACCACTGAGCTACACCCTCAATCCAAAGCAGTAACAAAATATATACAGAAGATAGGAGGACAAAGATATGCCTCATGGGCTGGAAGAGAAAAAAAATGTATATAAGGGAAATATGGGGGGGTTGTTTTTGTTTTCATTTTTGTTTAGAAAGAGGGATCTCAGATATATTGTCTAAAGAAGCCTTGAATTTTCTCTCCCAAGTGCTAGGATAGCAGGCAAATGACGCCACAGCTAGCTTAACACAAATTTTCTGAGGCAGAATTAATTAAGATCGGCAGTGAAAGAAAGAAGGGAACAAGAGAATACAACCATGTTTAGTGTCCCTAAGAGAATAATTGATGGAGTAATTATTACACAGTAGGTTCTGTGTTAGGGTAGAAAGCTGTTAAACAGCTGCCCATGCCACATCCACGTAATAAACCCTGGCTGTGAACCACTGACTCCTAGATATCAAAAGTAGAATTAGAGTAGGCATAATGAAAATTTTAAAAATAAAAACCGACCTCAAAGAATAAAGAATAAATAAATCAGTTTCAGAAAACGGAAGAAGGCAGGAACACAGTTTTGAAAAGCTGCTTACTGTGGTATGAAGTCTCTTCTGGAATAAGATGGTTTGACCCTTACCATGGGATGGGTGTAGTTCAGAGCACAAAATAGGACTTGGAAACTTTACTGTGATGAACTTGAATATGGTGTATGTCGTCATCTACTCCCCCTCCTCCCTAACGTAAGGAACACCTTTGAAGCAGGATGACAGCGCCTTTCAGGAGTGCATTTAAACAGAAGGCCTTGCTGGGCCTGTGTGGGGCAGGCGTGTGCAACTGTTGCTGCTACTGTTTCCTTACTTTGAGGCAGTAGCAGTTCCAGTTAGCAAGGCTCTGATGAGACACAACACAGGCTTCCTGACCACAGGCACAGCCTTCCACCAGGCTGGGCTAAGTTGCCAAAAATGACCATCGGGGGTCCAGTGAGAAATCTTAGTCACTTAAGTAAATTTTATATTGCCTGAAGTATTTGTCATAAAGGTTTTGAAACATTTTTTTCTTTCTGCTTAAAAGTTGTTCATCATTAGCTCTGAATGCTTGATTAGGATACATTGATGGAACTTCCAGCTGTGAATCTAGAATTCTGTGAGTTTCATAGCTCTTCAGCTGTGCTTCTATGGGTTGTGAATATGTAGAGATTTTTAGCTTAGTTTTCCTAAATACAAGCATGCCCTGTTAGAAATGAGTTCGATTCATTGATAAAAGTTCATGTTTGGTTTTATGTAGAAAGTTGTTAAATATATTTTGTGTAAAATAAAATAAAAACTTAAAAAAAAAAGAGTAAGCTTTGAGGCCTGATAGAACAGACCTGTCACCCCAGCTAGCTATACAGACATTGAGGTAACCCTGCAAGTTCAAGAGTAGCCTGAGTTGGAGCAGTTTACAGTTGACCTAGGCAACTCAGGAAGACCCTCCCTCCAAAGAAAAAGTGAAAAGATTAGCAGAGAGGCAGCGTGGGTGGTAGACATTTGTCTAGCCATTCAGGACAACCTAGATACAATCTCCAGAACTGTTAAAATAAAGTCAGGGGAAAGGTCTAGAGAGATGGCTCTGTAAGCAACAGTGCTTCCTGCACAATCATGAGGACCTGAGCTCAGATCCCAGGTAAAAAGCCATCTGTGAATCCCAGCACTCGGGAGGCAGAGGCAGGCGGATCTCTGTGAGTTTGAGGCCAGCCTGGTCTACAAAGTGAGTTCCAGGACAGCCTCCAAAGCTACAGAGAAACCCTGTCCCAAAAAAAAAAAAAAAAAAAAGCCATCTGTGGCCACACACACACCTGTAACCCCAGCCCCGGGAGGTGAGGCTGAGGTAGGGGGGAGAGGCAGAGACAGAAGTCCTGGGGCTCAGTGGTCACCAGCCTGACTCGTAGTTCAGTGAGAGAGACTGTCTCAAAGGGACAAGGTAAGTAACAACAGGACAGGACATGAGACATCATTCCTCTGGCCTCCACATGTATACAGGCATGTGTTAGCACACACACATAAACCACGTTCTCACACAAAAAAGAAATAATAAATAATAAACCAGAAATTTTAACAACAACAAAAATGACATAGGACTTGTCTCAAGGGTAATTTTGATAGCAATTTTAAAATAAATATTAACTTAGTAATTTATTTTCCAAACTATGTCAACTCTGGACTAGAGCAAACACATTAAATGTGTAAGACAGTTCCTCCTCCATCACCCCATCGGCCTCCATCACTCACTTGGATCTGGTTCACAGCAGTAGCTGTTGACTTCCCCACAGATGAGGATGTGCTGTTTCCCATCCTAAAACAGAGGAAAAGAGTTAATGAGGTAACCCTGTATCACATGGGTTCCCCATGGAAGACAACCTTAAAAACAAATATGTCCAAATACAAAAAGCTTTGTCAGGACATAAAGTGCTTTTCTGCTAACTCCAACAGGACCCATGTGCTTATCTAAGGAGACTTTCAATAAATTTTAGCCAATGTCTAAAGTTCCTTACAATCTCAACTATAAGTAAACTCATAATCACCAAACACCAGATACTCTGCCCTAATGAAGGCCTGACCACTGGCAATAAATAAAATGCATTTTGTATTTCTTCTGAAAGCATACAATATGGAGGGGTATGCAAAGACCTGGAGAGACGAGTCAGCAGTTAAGAGCACTTGCTCTTGCAGAAGACCCAGGTTCCTTTCCCAGAACCCACATGAACCCAGCTCATAACTAACTACCTGTAAATCTAGCTTTAGATCGAATGCCCTCTTCTGGTTTCTTAATGCATGCACACATGTGGCATATTCTCACACAAACACACATACATATAAAGTAATAACTTTTTTGTTTGTTTGTTTTTCGAGACAGGGTTTCTCTGTATTGTTTTGGAGGCTATCGGTCCAGCCCAGCCTCGAACTCACAGAGATCCGCCTGCCTCTGCCTCCCGAGTGCAGGGATTAAAGGCGTGTGCCACCACCACCCGGCTAAGTAATAACTTTTTTTAAATATACAGAAACTTCATGGACACTGTGAAGCAAAGAACCTACAAAGACTTGGGGAATAAAGGTTTTCAACCACATTAATCCTATAGTTTCCAATTTCTCAATTCACCAAGTAGGATAAAAACACACCCACTTAAAGGGAATTGTGAAGATTAAATGAGCTGGCATACAGAAAGCAAGACTGTATCTTACACACAGTAAATGTCAATACTTGATATGATTATTAACTGATTATGGGGACCCTCAGCATTTGTTATCCACAACCTAGAGCTTAGAAAAAGAAGTGTTTGAGTGAGATGTGGTGGTGTACACCTTTGATTCCAGCACTTGCTGGAGCTCTGAGTTGAGGCCTGCTTGGCTTACACAGTAAGTTCCAGAACAGCCAGGACTATGAATGAGACCCTGTCTCAAATAGATAGATAGATAGATAGATAGATAGATAGATAGATAGATAGATAGATAGATGAGAGAGAGAGAGAGAGAGAGAGAGAGAGAGAGAGAGAGAGAGAGAGAGAGAGAGAGAATGTAGGTAGGTAATCATCATCAAGTCTTTCCATTCATTCTAGAATCTTTTTCCTTCATTTCACTCATTTTTCTTGGTCAGCTAGCAAGGCCTGACAAGATTGTTGAAGCAAATTAGACATGATGTGAACTACTAATATCTCAAAAATATTAGGAAGGCAGGTGCTACAAAGGAGAACTGCTCAAATATGTAAAGATTAAGGTTAGGGTGAAGAATTTAAAGTTCAAATGATTTTTTAATATCATTTTTGTTTGTTTTTAAGGTAGGGTTTCTCTGTGTAGCCCTGGCTGTCTTGGAACTTGCTCTGTAGACCAGGCTGGCCTTGAACCCAAAGATCCACCAACCTCTGCCTCCCAAGTGCTGTGATTAAAGGTGTGTGCCACCACAATGGCTATGAATATTTTTAAAAATCTATTTTTTTGTGGGATTTTTGTTTGGTTTTTTTTTTGAGATAGGGTGTCTCTATATAGACCAGGCTGACTTGGAACTCAGACATTCGCCTGTCTCTGCCACCATGCCCAGTTTAAAAATATACTTATGATTAAAGAAAAAATCTCCTTCCACAAAAGTAATTCATTCCTTATGGGTATATTTATAGAAACTTTAATTGTGTTTAAGAATAAAAGGAAACTATTTTAAGTTTAAAATTTGAAGGCCACAGTCAAAGCATGTCTTAAATCATAATATGAAGTTCCAGTCCTGTTTTTGAGTGAATTCCTGTTAAATGGCTATTTCCAGTGTGTATTGCCCCGATGAATTTCTGCTCTTCATGGTCATTCTGGAAAACTTCAGATAAGCTGCAACAAGCATCAAGTCCCATTGCAACAAAGATGACTTACTGACAGGAATCACTGCAACTAAGTGTCCCCCAACAGATTAACAAGGAAACCACGGAAACAAAGGCACTTGTGTGCATGTATCAGACAGAGAGAAGGTAGGAGCAAGGGGGAGGCTGGGTAGACTGTGCCCTACTTCGGAGGAGGCAGCTTTGAGAAACAACACAGAACAAAACAAGCTGGCTGAGTTTGTGAAGTCCAAAGTTGTAGGGAAAATAGATGACCTTGGCCTGGAGGGGCGCTGGATGGCATCAATCCAGTCTATAAGGGCTTTCAACTCTGTTTTTTGGGTTTTTTTTTTTTTTGGTTTTTTTTTTTTTTTTTTTTTTTTTGGTTTTACGAGACAGGGTTTCTCTGTATTCTTTTGGAGGCTGTCGGTCCAGCCTGGCCTCGAACTCACAGAGATCCGCCTGCCTCTGCCTCCCGAGTGCAGGGATTAAAGGCGTGTGCCACCACCGCCCAGCGGGCTTTCAACTCTGAAAACAAGTTTTGTTTTGTTGTGTTCCTTTCTAATCTGGCATTTACCTCCTCCTCAAACCTATGCAGCATTTACAGCGGATGAACTTTTCTAAGAAAATGAGAGGGCCAAGAAGGCACATTCTGAAACAATGACTCTCTTTCCACACCAAAGAAAAAGTTCCAAAAAAGACACCCCTATCTTTCTTGAGGCAGCCCCACCAATTTCTAGTGGAGCTTTCCTATTTTTTTCTGTTTTTTTCTTTTTTTAATTTAAATTAGAAACAATCTTATTTTACATATCAATCCCAGCTCCCTTTCCTTCCCATTCTCCCATGCCCCTCACCAACCTCCTATCCCATGTCCCTTCTGCTCCCCAGAGAGGGTGAGGCCTTTCATGGGGGATCTTCAAAGTCTGTCTTTCATTTGGGCCAGTGCCTAGGCTCTTCCCCGAGAGCTTTTCTAGTAGAGGCAGGCATGGAGTAAATGAACATCAACATTGGTAAAGTGCCACTAACAACTCAAACACCATTTATGGATCACCTGCTAAGAGGCAGTAAATAGGCAAAGCAGGAAATACCCCGCCATATCCAATGGGAAACAGTTCTAAGGACCCGTCAACGAGTTAACGTCACGTGATTGGCGCTTTCCGAAGGGAAGTCTCTGGAAGACAGTGGAGGAATAGATGCACTAGTAGATGTCCTGACCGCCGCCTAGGCCAAAGCTGGTCAGCCACAGCTGGTGTGTCAGCCCCAGGGTACGCCAAGGCGGGGAAGTCAACGCCCAACACGCCCATCAAGTCAGAAACCACATACATCTACAGGATGCCAGTTACTAGCTGCAAAGCCACGGCCATTTAGAAGCAACAATCCTGTTGACTTCCTGCGACAGGACAGCCAAGGCTCAGCATTAATATAGGAGCGACTGGCTAAATAAGTTCCCACAGCAGGGAATACGTGTTTTCAGCGTCACCCAGGTCTACACTGCGCTACAAACCACTGATGTCTGTTCCCCAAACCCGGCTAGGACTCCCTGGAAAGGTCCACACTAACACTACCGCAGGGTCCCACAGGCCACGCAGGCCCGCCCCCGCCGCGTACCCCGAGCCCGCAGCTCCAGCCGCGCTGCGTCGCCAGGCAGCGCTGCTCCCGCAAGCCACCAGCCGCCTCCCCGCCGAAAGCGCGCAGCGCCAGGACATGGCCAAGCGTCCCGGCAGCCGCGGGAGAGCAGCGGGCGAGCGCGACCACGATGTCGAGAGCCCGCCCCTCCGCCGGCCTCGCCCCGCCCCGCCGGGCTGCCCGCGCCAACGCCGGGCTCCAGGGCACCGCCGCCGTGCGTCCCGGCTCCCCGGCTCCCCGCGCGCCCCCGAGCCCGCGCGCCCCCGGAGCCAGCGGGCTCACATCCTCCGCCGAAGAGCAAGGCGCTCACCTGCCCGCCGAGTTCTTCCGATCTCTGCCGAGTTCTCCCGAGCCCCGCACTCAGGCATTCAGGGTTAAGTAAAGCTCCGTGGAGAACCAGAAGAAAAATTACTCCGGGCTGGGTGGCGTCCCGGTGTTTACCTGAGGGTAGTAGCTCGGTCACCGCCTCCTGTCGGACAGGTTTGTGATGTGAAAGAAGGGCCGGAATGGCATCTTAAAATTAAGTTGTTGATAAGGAGTCCATAGGGAGATGGGATTTTATACTCGGAAAGTAAAAGTCAAAGGCAAGCCAATGCTGAACTTTCTTTCCGAAGAAAACAAAATGGTGACCTTAAGGTAAACTGAAATTAGGAAACGGACTAGCCCAGAGATGCTTCATCGTGGCTTTGACAGCCTTGATGACCACAGCTCCTGATGTCAAAACTGCCCAAGCCACTCAGTGATGGTAATAATAGCCCTTTGTGCGTCTCTTCACAAATTCAGGGGGTGTCAGCCTTTAGTTTATTTACTAAGGACACCGAAGCGCTTAAAGCCAAAGGTCAAATGGTAGGTCTCAAATTGTAACAATTGTTGAAACTCTCCATGCGTTTATTGAGCCTTCATGCTGAACCCAAAGTTAAGATTCATGTTGCCAAGGTACAAAATCAGAACTTCTGTTTGATTCCTTTTTTACTTCTCTTGGTCTGTAGTTCATTAATCATAAAAGAATGAAAGTTAGTTGCAAAAACAAACCTCCCAAGGGCATAGCATGTTTTTTTTTCCTTAAGTCCAAATTTACCTTTAAAATTAAAGTTTGCTATCTATAATTTTAGTTTTTATTTTACCAAGAAATAGCTACTTAGGAAAGTTGCTGTGTTTTTTTGTTTTAAAGTAGAACTTTTGAAGTACAATTTTACCTCTTATCTCAGTTAATCGAAACAATGTATTACAATATTACCTGCTCCCTTTCTCTCCACAGATACACTGTTTATCCCCAGGCTGCCCTCAAATTTGTCATCCTCCTGCTGTCTCCATCTCTAAAATTCTGGGATAACATGCACCACCATGCCTCTTGCACAGTTTAACATACTGTAGATGGGATCTTTAAAAAAAAAACTCACAATGAGCCAGGGTGATGGCTCACACTTTTAATCCCAGCACGCAGAAGGCAGAGGCAGGCAGATCTCTGTGAGCCAAGGCAGCCTGGTCTACAGTGTTTCAGGACAGACAGGGCTTCACAGAGAACCACCTCCAAAACCACATTTCAGATTTCGAGTACCAACAGTTTTAACGTGTAGCCTTTCTGCCAGCTGCCTGGGTCCCATTGAAACTTTTGCCCTCAAATAATACACAAGACACTATATTAATTATGAAGCTGTTGGCCATTTGCTATGGTTTCTTATCGGCTAGCACTGACTTAATTATTAACCCATAATTACCAATATATATTTCTATAAGAACTTATATTTCTGAGGACAGCATCGATAACTCTCTTCACTACATTTCCCAGAATCCTCCTAAACTCCTAGTCCCACCTATCTTGCTTCCCTATTGGCCAACAGTGCTTTAATCATCAACTTATACACAGAAGGACTTCCCCCATCATCTCCTCTTTTCTATCTAAAAAAGAAAGGTTTTAACTTTATCATAGCCAAATTATATATAACAGAACATTATCAAGTAAGAACTATAGTTACAATATAAGATTAACATTTAGTAAGATTTAAAGAAAGTATTTTATCATCTATCCTGTGTGAGTATAAAGTCTTATATGTAACTTATCTTTTATCATAAATAAGGAAAGCTATAACTATCTGTCTTCAACTCCATCAAAGACCACAGAAGGATAATATATAAACACTAGAATTGACAGAGACACCTTGCTACCTGGACAGCCACCTAAAGGTTTCTCTGTAACGTTGGGACATCCATCTTCAGCCCATAGCCACAGTGTGTCTGGCAGAGTTCTCAGAAAATCAGGAAATCTTAAACTGTCATCTGCACTGGCAGTTTGTCAGTCATTTTTCTGTATCCTGCAGAAAGTCCAGCAGATTCTTCCATGAAACAGGAACCCTGTAAGACTGTCTATCTTGTTTTGAAGTTCAGCAGTCACTTTCCTGTGGGTCCTGCATATCCAGATTATACAGCAACAGTAAAACAGTCCAGGCAAGAGCAGTTTCTTGCCCAAATGGCTAATTTTGCCATGTCAAAAGCAAACTCCATAGCAAGTTTCTTCGATGCCCATCTTCCTCTCAGACTTAATTGGTGTGCCAGGAGCAGACATTTCTCATTGTTTCTGAAGGTCTTTGAAAGGTTTGAAGACTATCTATCTCAAATATATCCTTGTATATCTAGAAAACCTAACTTACCTAACTATAAGTTTTGGCTAATATAGGTATCTATCTATAATCTGTATTTAATTATGAATTACATTTTAAAAGATCAGTATAAACACAATACTTAAACAAAAGGAGAAATATGCATATCACAAAATTGACCTTAAATTTGTATCAATAAATGAAAATGCATACCAATACAAAGTATTTATTTTTATACCATAATCCCCTTTTACCTTTAAAAAGAGATTAGTTGTGATTATTACCCATTTATAACCAACCCCATTTAAATGAAAACAAAAATTCATGAACAATATTTGGGAATTTGGGTATTGTTCATTCCAAACTGCTTCCTGCTGGTTAGGGGCGCTGTCCGTACCATGGGGATCATGACAAAACACAGAAACCTAGCCAAGTTCTTGTTTTTTGTAGTCCATAAGGCTGCATCATCTCAGCTGTTTTAGATGTTGGATCACCTGTGCATCTGGGCCACTTTTTCCGGGGGTCTTGGTTCATCAAACCATAGAAGGCTGGAAGGAATCCACAGTCTTTCATTTTCTGTGGTAACGCAAACAAAAACTTTTTTCCCCAAGTAACCTGTCCCTAATATTTAAATTTAGAAGTCAAATCATTTTCAAAATATATAAATTGGATTAATTTAGTAGCATTTGTTTTAGCAGTTGTTGCTATTTCCTTAGCAGTCAAACTATTCAAAGACAACACACTAGCATACAGTAGCCAGACTGTGTATTTTCCATCTTTACATGGCTTATATTACTGTATATCTTTTACTTTTATTTATTTATTTTTTTCTCTGAGACAGGGTTTCTCTGTGGAAATGTTCCTGCCTCTGCCTCTGGAGAGCCGGGATTAAAGGCGTGTGTTCCACCACTGCCTAGCCACTCTGTTTTTTTAAATCACTTTATTTTGTTTATTTTTTTCTCTCCCAAGCCTACATGTATTTTTAAACACACTGTAAACCTTTTAGAATTTTTACTTCAGTTGATTGTGACTTTACTTGTAAGTCTATGTTTTTCTGGTTACGTGTCTTTTATCTGCTAAAAACTGCAGCTGTTTTAACTGCTGTCTTTCCAAGGTGGTGGTGGATGTAAGTTTACCACCAGAGCTGGCCATGCAAATCTCTGCTTGTCTCTAGAAAAACAGAGCCCACCAGAGAAAAATGCTGCTACCAAGAAGCCATGCTTCTCTCTGTTCTTCTGTTTTTAAAAACCCCTTTTAAAGCTTTTGTTAAGTGAAAATTTGTGTCCCAGGTCCGGGCGCCATCAGAGGAGTAAGAGGTCTGGACCCTTTCTCTGGTAAGAGAAGACCACATGGATATACTCAGATTAGCATTTGTGGGTTAATATTTAAGTCAGAGCTAGCTGATAAGAAACCAAGCAAACAGCCATAATTAATTCATAATTAATATAGTGTCTCGTGCATTATTTGGGGGCTGAGACAGCAGCAGGACCCAAGCGACTGGTAGGAAGACTACATGTTATAAACAGCATTATGCCCAATTTAAGCATAATACGTTGAGCTAGACTGATACTTTTCAAGTTCTTGGGTTTCAGGAAATAGCTATAAAAATGATACTTTTGTCCACACTTGTGATTGTAAGGATGGGCATAGTGAGACCACCAACTGAACCACTCCATAACTAGAAAGAAAAGTTTATAGGGAATCAGACAGCTAAGGCAGGCAAATTTTATGGCAGTCAGCCAGGTGGGGGCCTTTGATCTGACACAGGCTGTTCTGATTGACAGGGAACCAGATTACCTTGCCTAAAGTTAGTTGACCCTCGGAGGCAGATTAAAGAAGCTTTCTGGTAAACAAAAGCTGAATTCAGGCTTTTGCTTACCGATCTGGTCAGAGTCCTTCTGTTAGGACCCTGTCACCAGCACTGCCATTTTGGCTGGTCAATTTGGACCAACAGTGCTGACTTCAGCAGCATAAGAAGGATGTTGGAGCCAGGCAATAGTGGCATATGCCTTCAATCCTGGCACTTTGGAGACAGGCAGATGTCTGGTGGGTTTGAGGTCAGTCTGTCTACGGAGGGTGTACCAGGGCTACAGAGAGATACCTTGTCTCAAAAAAACAAACAGAAAAGGAGAAGGAGGATTTTGACAGAAAAGAGATTGGTAGTTACTACCAGCTGGAGGAAGGGGAATATGGAGATTTTACTGAAAAGGTAGAATGTTACTTATACAATACAAATAAATTCTAGATATCTAACATACAGCACTGTAATATAGTTAACAATACTGTAGTGTAGTCTTGAAATTTGCTAAAGATATCACTCGCAAGTTTTCTCACCAACAGAAACAAACATAGCTCTTGAGGATGATGGATATGTTAATTAGCTTGGTTGCTATGTTACTGTATACATTAAAACATCAAGCCATGGTGGCTCACGCCTTTAAACCCAGAACTCTAGAGGCAGAGGCAGTCAGATCTCTATGAGTTGGAGGCTAGCTGGATATACAGAGAGAGTTCCAAGACAGTCAAGATTACATAGAGAAACCCTGTCTCAAAAAAACAAAACAAAACATCAATTTGTGGACCAGAGAGAAGGCTCAGCCATCAACCCTTTCAACATGTACTCTAACCTGCACACCTGGATAGGTTGGGTTTCAATCCTGGAACAAATGGCTGAGATGACTATTAACATAGCAAAACAGACCTGGTTACCAGGTTCTCCCTACAATTCTTACAGGGCCCTCCTGGCTGGCATACACACCCCACCCCCAGCCCTGAACTCTCCAGCCAAGGGAGCTGGGCTGCTCTTCCCTATATAATCCAACCATTTTGGTTACTGGCTCTCTTTGTCTCTTTCTACCTCTGTGCCTCTTGTCTGCTGCATCTGGTTCCCCTCCTTCCCCACTCCCTTCCTTACTCCCTGTTCCCATGTGACCCAGCTCAGTCTGGACAAGTCCACTCTGGAATTTCCCAGATATCCCCGTCCCTGACTGGCTCTCCTTTTTATCTGCAATAACCCTCACCATACCAAGGAGCAGTTATGGTTCCTTTTCTTTCCTTTTGTATATTCAGTATACATACACACACAAAATAAATAAACAAGTAAAGAAAGAAAGAAATGTTTTAAAGACCATCAAGTTGTATGTATTAGATAAAGAAGTTTTTGTCAGCCTCGGGGTGGAGCTGCATGCCTTTAATACCTGCACTCAGGAGACAGAGAAAGGAGGATCTCTGTAAATTGCAGAACATCCTGGTCTACAGAGCAAGTTCTAAGACAGCCAGGGCTACACAGAGAAACCCTGTCTGAAAAAAATTTTTTGTCATGTTTACCTTAATAAAACTGAAAAGAAGTACACAGATATAGATAGATAGATAGATACATAGATAGACAGACAGACAGGTAGATGTGCTTGGTTCTTTGACTACATAAATAGTGTGTATGTAACATGAGATGCATAGTCAAAATCAAGAATATACTGATATGGCCATAAATTTGAGGCCAATGTGGATTATGGCCAAATTGGAAAATATAGATCCTGGTTTTTGTTGTTGTTTTGTTTTGTTGAGACAGGGTTTCTCTGTTTAGCCCTAGTTGTACTGGAACTTACTCTGTAGACCAGGCTGGCCTTGAACTCACAGAGGTATGCCTCAAGGTTTAGTTTTTAAATGCTACTTTAAATACCTTTTACAATACAGTCTGAAATTTAAATATAAACTTAAAAGTAATTGCAGATGAAGTATATGCAAGCAGAAATCTGTACACTTGAAAATTAGCAGCTATAATAACATGATTTGCTCTCAAATTAAAAGAATATAAAAATTAATGGCTAGCTGGGCATTGGTGGCGCATACCTTTGATCCCAGCACTTGGGAGGCAGAGGCAGGCGGATCTCTGTGAGTTCGAGGCTAGCCTGGTCTACAAGAGCTAGTTCCAGGACAACCTCCAAAGCCACAGAGAAACCCTGACTCCAAAAAACAAACAAAAAATTAATAGCTAATGGCTTTTAGGGAGAAAAGAAATATGGTGATCTTCAGATTATACTAGGTTTAATAGGTTCCTTACGTTTTAGAGATTTCTGCTATACAAGTATGAGAGGGAAGAGAGGAGTGCAACAGGAAGATACCCAATAAAACCCTTATCATGGGAATTCTGACCTGAGCCTTTGTCTCCAAAGGGGACAACTTTGTTTCTGTTTTACAGCACTCAAACTGACACATTTGACCTCCCACAGCCTCCTGGGAGACTCTTTTAGTTATTGTTACAAAGTTACACACCCCCAGGACCAGCAAGATGACTCAATGGGTAAAGGTATTAGGGCCAAGCCTGATGACCTGAGTTCCATCCCCAAGATCCAAACAGGGGAAGGAGCTGACTCTCACAAGTTGTCCTCTGATCTCCTCATGTCTGCTACACACACTGAAATAAATAGGTGTAATAATAACTATTAATAAACAAAAAATCAAAAACCTTTCCCCCAGTTCAAGCAGTACTTCCTGCTTATTGTAGCTTCCAGCACTAGCTATTAAGGTTCCCGTCTTCATGTTGAGTCATGTACTTTCCTGTCCTCTACATTAAAGGTCAGATCTGAGGCTATCTTCAGTCACATTTGTCTCACTTTTTTCCTCTTCACTGTCTGATTCCTCCCTTGGTGAAGCTTTTGGATCTCAAGAAGGTCTCACCTTAATCTAACATGTAGTGTTTTCCCTTGCTTCGCAATGAAGAACACACACACACACACACACACACACACACACACACCGCAGTACAGATGTACCTAACAAAATCAAATTAACTCTCTGATTGTGAAAGCCTAACAGCAATCCTTGCCTAGAAACTGCAGGATTAAATACAAAGTAGACTGTTAAAATTTCACTCTAGTGTGCTGAGTGCTTGTTGAAAGCCCCCGATTCTTATCTTGCACTTGCAAGAAGCTTCCTTGAAAAATGATTACCACATCTGGTTGAAGGTCACACTACAGATACTTTTTGCTAAGAAAGGAATGGTTTTTTTTTTTACTACCTAGAAAATTTTTCCTGTAGTGTCTGTTCCTGTAAACATGTCTAACTGTGATGGAAATTCTCTTCATGGGGGACTCAGAGAGTATCCTCTAGTGGGGTGGTAGCACTGTTACCTAACCTACAACACCTGTGGGAAAGATTATGAGGGGCTACTGGACAAGCATAAGCTTTGGTCCATGCCTGCCTCGCCACCACCGCTGCCCCACCCTCCTCCCTGTTTAATTGCCTGCTTGATTCTTTGATGGTCAGAATTCACGTAATAAGGGTTCAGTTCCCAGCACAGATGTAGGGTATCACACAAATTGCCCATATTTCTAGCTCCATGAAATATGACACTCTCTTAGGATTTCTATTGCTGTGAAGAGACACCATGATCACTGCAACTCTTATAAAGGAAAACATCTAATTGGGGCTGGCTTGTGTATTCAGAGGTTCAGTTCACTATCATCATGGTGGGAAGCATGACAGTGCAGGCTGACATGGTGCTAGAGAAGGAGTTGTGAGTTCTATCTTGATCCTAAGGCAAGAGGAAGCAACTGTGACACTGGAAGCAGCTTGAGCACAGAAGACCTCAAAGGCCACCCCCACAGCAACACACTTCCTCCAACAAGGCCACCTCCTAATAGTGCTACTCCTATGGGGGCAGTTTACTTTCAAAGCACCACAGATGCCTTCTTTCTGGTCTCCATGAATCTCTCTCTCTCTCTCTCTCTCTCTCTCTCTCTCTCTCTCTCTCTCTCTCACACACACACACACACACACACACATACACACACGGGGGGGGGTAATACTATACTAAAAGGATAATCCAACATCATCTCTATTTCGTCCTCTCTTTATACTTTCACAGTTAAATCAAAGGTCAAAGCACAGGATCTACACATCTTTTTCGGTTGCATCTCCCTCTTGACATGGCAGATTCTTCCTGTGCAGACATCTCTGCTTCCATTACGTGCCTTATTATTCACAGGAAAGATCAATCATTGACTTTCATTATCTGCTTATGGCCCAAACATTTTACTCTTAGAAACTGCAATATATTCTCTAGGCCATGCATCACTTTACTTAGGTATTGTTATACTTCTTGAGGGGCAGGCCCCATTTGCCAACAAGGCATGCTTCCCACACCACATGGAGGAAGGTGGCTACCATGGGATTCCCACTAAGAGCACTCAACTCTCAGATGTGTCAGACTTGGCTCCATATCTTATCGTCCATTTCAGGAAGCATGCAGCAGCCATGAGAGGTACCCAATCCCATACCACATAGGAAAAGGTAGCTATATTGGGATTGCTTCTGTAGACATATTACCTTCACATCAATCATTTTAGTTGTTTGTCTGATCACCCAAACAGGCCATGCATTCAGTCCTCTCCAGCTCACCACTGGTTCTAATCTCTATCAGATACAAATTATCATTTCACTTTTTGAGGAGATACAAATCTCTTCTACCCAACATGGGGTACTGATGACAGACAAAAGAAATTATTTCACCCAAGTGTGTCTTAACTTGCCAGTTTATTGGAGTTACTTACAAAAGCATAGATGAAGGGTCATTCACAGAAGTAAGAGTGATGAGAGGTCATGGGGGACAGCTCAGAAAGCTGCCTTCTTACAGCTCCTGGCACAATTCAGATGTCTTGGCCTTCAGGGTAGCTTCATCTCAGTAGCAATGGTTCACTGCTTTTCTAACCTTGGGGGAGGGAGTAGGAAGGGCTTACAACGGCTTAAGACTCTTGTACATTCCTGGGGCTTCCTGAGCATGCTGTTGTTGTTTTGGTTTTTTGTTTGTTTGTTTTTTGTTTTTACGAGACAGGGTTTCTCTGTATTGTTTTGGAGGCTGTCGGTCCAGCCCAGCCTCGAACTCACAGAGATCCACCTGCCTCTGCCTCCCGAGTGCAGGGATTAAGGGCGTGCACCACCACCACCCGGCTTTGTTTTGTTTTTGTTATTGTTTTTCAAGACTGGGTTTTTTTGTGTAGCTTTGGAGCCTGTCCTGGAATTCGATGAGTAGACCAGGCTGGCTTCGAACTCACAGAGATCAGACTGCTTCTGCCTCCCAAGTGTTGGGATTAAAGGTTTGCACCACATATGCCCAACTTGTTTGGGGTTTCTTGTTTGTTTTTGTTTTGTTTTTGACACAAGGTTTCACTATGTCTGTTCTAGAACTATGTAGACTAAGCTAGCCTTGAACTCTTGGAGATCCACCTATCTCTGTCTCTCTGAATGCTTCTGGGATTAAATGTGTGTTCCACCAAGTCTGGTCCTTACATTTTATTTACTTCCTGAGGCTTCTGACTCTCCCTCCTTTCTACAGGAGGAGATGTTTCAATTGGAAGACAGTAATAGCACAACACTTCATCATCTTCATTTAATGTTGGGCTATATATGTGGTGTTTATGGAACATAAGAGGTTGTGGATTTTTATGAACTGAAAAACCAAGTAGAATAACGTCCAGTGTATGTGAAATGAGTAATGAAATTAGAAAGTTGTGCAATCAGCTGGGAGGGTGGCTCAGTGAGTGAAAGTGCTTTCTATGACAATGTGGTGACTTGAATTCAGATTCCCAGCACCCATATAAAAGCTGAGCATGGTGCCATGCTCTGTAATTCCAGCGCTGGATGGGCAGACAGGTAGGTCTCCACTGCTTACCTGTCAGCTGGTCTGGCCAAAAGGGTAAGCTCCATATACAATAAGAGTCTCTGTCTCCAAAATAAGCTGGGAGCCATGGAGGAAGACATTCAACATTAAGTTCTGGCCTCTGTATGTGCATGTACACACCGGAGGGTTCATCCAAGTACGTGTCCTACACACACAATCACACAAAAAGGGAAGGGGGAGAAGGAGAGAGCAGGAGGGAGGGAGAGAGGGAGAGGGAGAGGGAGAAGAGAGAGAGAGAGAGAGAGAGAGAGGGAGAGGGAGAGGGAGAAGAGAGAGAGAGAGAGAGAGGAAGAGAGAGGGAGAAGAGAGAGAGAGAGAGATCTGTATTTCCCAAACTAAATCATTACTACTGTGACTAGAACTTCAAAATAGGTATTTTTCCTTTAGTGAGAGTGACAAAATGTTCAATAACTTTTTCCATTTTATAATAATTTTTAAAACATTCTTTTGGGATTTATCCACTTATTAGTTTATGTGTATGAGTGTTTTGCCTGCATATGTTTCTGCACCATGTGTGCGACTGGTGCCTTTGGAAGTCAGAAGAGGGATCAGACCCCCTGGGATTGGAGTTACAGATGGTTGCGAACTGCCATGTGGGTGCTGGGAATCAAACCTGCAACTTCTCCAAGAGCAACAAGTGTTCTTAAGCACTGACCCAACTCCTTCAGCCCCAGCCATTTTGTAATTCTTATCATTATGTACATGTTAGCTCTTACTTATGTACTTTGATATAACATGAATTCATTCCATAGGAATTCTTCATTTTTTGTTTGTTTTTGTTTTTGTTGTTTTTTTGTTTTTTGCTTTTGTTTTTGTTTTTTTTTTGAGGCAGGGTTTCTCTGTGCAGCTTTGGAGCCTATCCTGGCACTCTGTAGACCAGGCTGGCCTCAAACTCACAGAGATCCGCCTGCTTCTGCTTCCCAAGTGCTGAGATTAAAGGTGTGCACCACCAACATCCAGTGGAATCCCTCATTTATTTATATGCATATATTTCATGTTTCCTAAATATTTTCATATTTTACAAAGGAAACAGTGTCCTAAATAATACTTTTGCCTGGAGTTAAAGCTTCATGGCAAAGCATTTGTCTGGCATGCACCAGGCCTGGGCCCAATTTCCATCTCTGTAAAATTAATAAAGAGACAAAAACAATTTTAGTGTACACCAACTTACTTCACATAAAACCAAAGCCAAATAGTATCAGCTAGCTGTGAACCCTACAGTCTGCAACACGTCTGGCAAGCAAACTGTGCCACTGGTACAATGATGGTTACGGAATAGCAACTGCCTGTGAATTGGATTTGAGACTTGCCCGACTGGGAGGATTTCATACCTGGTACTGTTAATCTGATGAAAATCCCTTGGCTTGGGAGGTCATGTGCCTTAGGGAAGAAGCTAATATTATTGCTTTGCTAAATGGACATGTCATCAAACTGCCCTCTAGATAACTATATTTATAGACATAGATTAGTATGCCTTCGGCCTTGGCCAGAAAAACGTCCCTCCAATCAGTTAATGCAGAGACTCATAGTCAAAGTGCTGAGACTCTTGCGTGAGTGTTCAGCCCTAAGTGGGCATCTCTATCAACCCCACCCTGTAGCTCAGAAGAGGGGATGAAAAAATAGAGAGGATGGGGAGGAGTACTGTGCTGTCTTCTAGACATAGAATGAGCACAGCACTTATAAACTCACTGCAGCTGTGGTCACCTACACTGCAGCCACAGTCACCTGTACTGCAGCTGTGGTTACTTTGCACACTCTCAAGCCAACAGGATCAGTCAGCATTCCAACAGGCAGTACTAATTGGACTAGGGGGTTATGAAAATAAGGAGAGGGCATAGATGTAAGGGATGTGTTGGGAATGCCTGGGGAGAATGTGAGGAGGGACTATAGGGAAGATATGATCAAGATACATTGTTCACATGTATGAGCTTGTCAAAGAATAAATAAAATACATTTGTATTTAAAGTGCAATATACAAAGTTTCTAAAAACATACTATAATCATAAGAGAAAGAGCCTGTGCTCAGAAAATAATTTTCCACTGATGGAAGAACTGTGTCTTTGTAACCAGTAAGGGGAATGGGTCCTTGGTGTCACCCGAAAATCCGCTCACATGTTGCAGTGAAGATGGAGCTATAAAGGAGATTAAGAGAAGTGGGGCGCGGTGGCCCACACCTTTAATCTCAGCATTTGGGATGTCTGAGTTTAAGGCCAGCCTGGTTAATCTACAGAGTGAGTTCCAGGACAGCAAGAGTTACTAGAGAAACACTGTCTCAAACAAAAAAGAGTTAACAAAGCAAAGTCTGGAACAGGGAGAAAGATAAATAAGGACTTATAGTTGGGCATGAAATAACCAAGCAAGACAGATAAGAGGAAGGACAAGGTTCTGGACCAAAGGTTGCCCGCCTCCTCACATCCCCTCCAAAGCCCTTGAGGAACATATGTAAGTCACTGTTGTTCTTTTATATTGTTCTAATTTGATTCTCCTGCAGTGACAAAACATTCCGACCAAAAGGAACATAGAGGTGGAACGGGTTTATTCTGCTATACTTCAAGATCAAAGCCCTTGAGAAACAGAAGCACTTTTTTGAGAAGCTACAGCACTTTTCACATTGCTTAGTATTTTCATACTAAGTCCATAGTTACTTTTCACTACAAATTTTTCCTAACATTACCAACCAGTAATTACGGAAGTCAACAAACAGAGTCACAATCTAGTCTGCAAGGGACTAAATACTGTTATCCTAATAAATGAGACTGGTGAATGGAACCCAGAGATGTTGGTTCACAAAAGACTATGCACTGGGTTGGAGGGAGAGTTCATTTGGTAAAGTTCTTGCAATGCAGTAAGAACTGCATTAGGGTTCCCAGCACTGGTGTAAAAAGCTAGGTGTGGGATCCTAGCGCCAGGGAAGCAGAGACACGAAGCTACCTGGATCATATTGCCTGCTGGTATGGCTGAATCAGTGAGATCCAAGTTGAGAAAAAGACAACTAAGTGAACGGTAAGAAAACTAAGGTGAAGGGTAAAGAGGAAGACACCCAACATTTACCTCTGGCGCGCGCGCGCGCACACACACACACATGCACACACGCACACACACACACCCCATAAATATCATACATTATACAGTGAGAGAATACACGTTTAGACCTTCTTTTTTTTGGAGCACAATCTCTTTGCCACCTCTTTCCTTCTCTCCTCCCTTTTCACCCCTTACCCCCACTGAGTTTCGACACTGACTTAAGTGGAATTTTTAAAGTAAAACGTTTCTTGGGCAAGTGAGATGATTCAGCAGGTAAAGGCACTTGCTATGTAACCCCGACAAACCAGAGTTCAGTCCCTAGACTCTGTCATGGAAGGAGAGGATCAACTCCTGAACATTAGCCTCTGACCTCCATGAGTGCCATGGCATGCATACACATGCCCCTACACACGTACACATCAGGCACATGTAATAATAAATAAGAACTTAAAAATCTCTTATTTAAATTTTGTCTTTTACCCTATCTTGGGAATCCTCATAGAAGAATATAGGATAAACTATGGAAAGAAGAACATTTTCTGAAGAGAAAGGCACTCACTGGGACCTAAAGAGATTATTCATAGCTGGGCAGTGGTGGCACATGCCTTTAATCCCAGCACTCGAGAGGCAGAGGCAGGTGGATCTCTGTGAGTTTGAGACCAGCCTAGTCTATAGAGAAAGTTCCAGGACAACCTCCAAAACCTCAGAGAAACCCTGTCTCAAAAAACAAACAAAAAGAAAAAAAGAAGAAGAAATGATGCATGGGGGGATGAGGATATGGGTATATATTGGGAATTAACTTCCAACACATTCAACTACTTTTTTCACTCAATTTCCTTAGCATCCCTACAAAGCAGCTATGTTCTTATCCTCATTTTATATGTAAAGGGTAAATTGAATAAGGCATTGGAGGTAGATCACTTTGGTCCTCTGTCTCTTCACAGGCAGGAGAAAGACACTTTCTATCAGCATCTGAACTGGCAAAAACAACTGGACTGTGATACTCTTCTGTGAAATAATTTCATACTATCAACAGTTGGATCAAAACACAAGTTGACTTTATGGAACAAGATAAAACAAGACTGTTCAATAAGTACATCTGAATACAATTAAATATGGCCAGTATGAGTAACTCCTACTTCTTTTCTGATTACAACTTTAGCTTCATTTGTTTCTTTATTCATACCTTTTAGATATAGAAAATCATAACCCCATGAACTAAATCTACCCATAATTTTTCTTTTGCTTTGTTGCTTTTTTCTTTTTCTTTTTAGTGTTGGTAACTGAATCATTATTATGTATATGCTCTAGCACTTAAGTAGACCAGCCAGCTTATCTTTTTTTGTACAATATTTAGGAAACAATGTCTTTAACACTTTGAAACAATTTAATCCAGGCTGTGATGGCACAGCCTTTAATGTCAGCACTCAGGAGGCAGAGGCAGGTGGATCTCTGTGAGTTCCAGGCCAGCCTGGTCTACAGAGTGAGTTTTAGGACAGCTAGGGCTACACAGAGAAACCTGGTCTCAAAAAACCAAAGCAACAACAACAAAACACAATTTAAAAAAATCAGACAAGAAGATGTGAATGAGACTATGCAGTCCCCAAATCTTATTACATGTCTCACTACCTCTTAACATCACTCCACTAGAGCCATACCACTAACAAGGGAATGTTTAGCAAACACACTCAGACCATATTTGAAATAAAATGTCCCCCCAAATCATATAACACAAACCCCAAATTGTATTGACTGACTGATAGGTGGATGATGAACCAATAAAGACAGGGTCCCAAGCTGGCCACAGGGATGTCTTTGCACCTGTGATTTTTTTTTTAGATTTATTTATTTACTTATTTTGATTTATTTATTTTTTGATTTTTTTCAGACAGGATTTCTCTGTGAAACAGCCCTGACTGTTCTGGAACTCACTCTGAAGGCCAGGCTGGCCTTGAACTCACAGAGATCTATCTGCCTCTGACTCCCAAGTGCTGGGATTAAAGGTATGTGCTACCACCGCCTGGCTAGATTTACTTATTTTTACATGCTTTGGGTGTTTTGCCAGCATGTATGGCTGTGCAAGGGTGCCAGATCCTATGGACCTGGAATTGTGGGTGCTGGGAATTGAACCACTGAACCACCTCTTTCGCTGGTATCTGTGTCTTTCTAGCTCTGTTTGCTGAGTGCTGGAATTACAAGTGTGTGCTACCAGGGCCTGCCTTTGTTGTGCTGAGGATGCCACCCAGACATCTGTGTACACCAGGAGAGTGTAAGCTGAGTTACACGCTTAGCCTGTAAACCCGAACTGAGCAAGTGCAACTTAACATTCTTTTACAGGAATGTGCATAGTTATATATAATGTGTGGTGTCCTTTAACACACAGTCAGTGGACCCAGCCTACTTTGTTTAATAAATGTATATCCAAAAAGAGTCAAATAACTGTATTTTTGGCCAATACTATTTGTGGCATGTTTTTGTGTGGCCTGGAGTCAAAAACTATACTGGCTAAATACCATTTGTGACATGTTTTTGTGTGGCCTGAAAGCTAAGAATGATTTTTTTCTTCTTCACATTTTTAAGATCTTTTTTTTCAAGAGGAAAAAAGGGGGAAAAAAGAAATACAGAAAGTCAAGACAGAAAGAGAAAAAGAAACCATCTGTAGATCATAAATCTTTTGACACTTATTAGTTAGCCTTTTACAGAAAAATAATGGCACCTCTTATTTAAGAACTATAAAAGGTCTGAGATTTTTATGGTGTTTTCAAGCTGACAAGTTAGTTGGGCAGTTTCCTGGGTGATAACAAAAACAGGATTCCCATATAAGAGATAAAGTGCCTTACTACTGAAATCTCTTTCCAGAATGTCAGCACTAATTCCTTTTAATGAACCAACCTCCTTGTCTTACCACTCCTTACCAGTGTTATGCCATGGGCCAACCTTCAGCATGGTTTCAGAGGGGACAAAGTATGTTTGTCACGTCCAGCATGGTTCCAGGGATAGATCTGTCTGGGGTGGCAAGGTAATGAAGAAAAAACAAACACGAAGACACAGAGAACAGCTAGGATAGGCCCTCTGACAGAGAAAGAAAGCACCCAAGAAGCGCGGCCTGTTTATTGTATACAGTCGAACAGAGAGCCTGGTTATTGCTTACAGCTTAACAAGAAGGCGGTGTTATTACACACAGATAAACAAGGAGGCAGGGTAATTACATACAGCTGAACAAGGAGGCAGACTCCAGCGAGGAGCCGCTTTAAGGCCATAAACATGGGGTAAGGGTGGGAAGAGAGCAATAGTGGACAATTTTTGCATACATTATTAACATCTGCTCCTGGACCAAAGGAAGGCTTTGCCATCCCTCTGAGCCTCACCAGGGAATGGTGGTGGTTGTGTTGTGTTTGTGTGTGTGAGGTGTTATTTTTCCATGAGTCTGGGGTACTGGAGTCCTTGACATGGCTGTGCCCATGTCAACAGCACACACTCACTCAAGGCTTCCTCGATGCCACAAGGATTTAAACCTTGTGACTGGTTAAAAACAACTATTCACATCAGGAGTTGAGTAGCATTACAGCCAGGCCCTGTTTGTGGCAGTGGCTCTGTTCATGGCCTATTATATGCTCCTGGTGGTCTGTTAAAGCCATTGACACGAATGACGTTTTTAAAGAGGTTCAGTAGACACCCTTGCTGCAGCTGATGAGCAGTCAATTGTCTAATTTAGCCATCTGAAATCTTGTGCAGTCTCCTGACTCTGGCCACCTGGTCCCACACCGAGAGGTAAGTTTACGGTGAATTAAGCTGCAAATTAAACTCCAGTATTCCGTCAGGGCTATCATAGCATGGTTCATTTTTTTTTCCTCCCTAGGTAGGAATAAGTTTCTATTAGGACTTGCCATTTGCTAATCAGAATTCCACTGTTCCTTGACAAAACTGTTTAACTTTCTAAGTCTTTCCAGTGGTCTGTTTGCTTGCCTGGTTAGCTATTGGAGGAAAGCTTTGCAGGAAGAGGCCAGGCACAGGTGTTTATCATTGAGTTGGAACTAAGAGGGTCAGACGGCCTTCTCAGACCAATGTCTTTGGATCAACTATGCCTCGGGTTACTATTAAGAACTAGACAAGGACTTCTTCACTAGTTTTGCCTTCTGCCTGTGTTGTGTTTAATTCCTCTCCTTGGAATTAGGTTTATTCAACTTATATTTGGTGACTATGTTTTATCTTATTTTGGAGATCTGGGCTACCCAAGGACCATCTTTAGAAAATGTGTTCTCAAGTTCATTTCAATTGAAAACTAACTATTGCTTGTCAAACACTCACTTTCCTCCAGTTTTTTCAAGTTTTAATGTTAATAATTTATCTGTCTGACCACCAACCTTACCAAGGCTAAATCCGAGTACCCGTTTCTCTACTTTCTTTTTTTTTCTTTTTTTCGGTTTTATGAGACAGGGTTTCTCTGTATTGTTTTGGAGGCCATCGGTCTAGCCCAGCCTCGAACTCACAGAGATCCGCCTGCCTCTGCCTCCCGAGTGCTGGGATTAAAGGTGTGCGCCACCACTGCCCAGCAACCATTTCTCTACTTTCAACAAGATTTTCCCTTCCAAAAAGGCTTTAGAAGAACAAGGGAAATATCTTTTGTAAGGAAATTGTGCTTGTTGCAAGTTTAAAAGAAATAAATAGAGACCATTAGAATTAGAGATGTAGCTCAGCTGGCAAGGTGCTGGCCTAGCATGCATGCAGTTTTGGGTTCAGCCCCCAACAGTAATCCAACATGGTACAATGTCACATGCCTGTAATCCCACACAGCACTCAGCAAGGCAGAAAGGTTGGTTGTGCGAGGCCATTCTCAGCCACATAGCTAGGTTATGGGCAGCCTGGGTTACATTAGAACCCTGTCTCAGAGCAACAACAGCAAAGATACCCTCTATATATACTTATTTTGAAGATTAATACAATGATGGTATTTCCTCCATGGTATAGCTAGACAAAATTGGTAGACCCCAAATTATTCTCTAAATTAGCTATAATAAAACTCTTGAGCTGGTGATAGAGTACACTTGTAGCCTAAATACTCAAGAGGCAGAATTTCAAGGCCGGCTTGGACTACAGCAAGTGCCAGAACAGCCAGAGCTTCTCAGTGAGAACTCATCTAAAAAACTGAAAGAACAATAACAGAAACAAATAAAATCATACTTTCGTGTGTGCATTTTATTTTTTTCTATTCTTTTTTATTCCACTCCTCCTAGCACCCACACATTTGCTCTCCCCCAGATCCGTGTCTCCATTTCCTTTCAGAAAAGAACAGGCCCCTAAGGACATCAACCCAAGAACCAAGAACAAGATACAATAAGACTAGATACAAATCTTCATGTCAGGGCTCAGCCAGACAACCCAATAGGAGGAAAAGGGTTCCATGTACAGGTAAAAGAGTCAGAGACACCCCTCTCCCACTGTCTGGAATCACACAAAACACTAATAACCATATGTGCAGATACTCTATGCATATCCCCTCATGAAGGCTCTGTGATTTCCACTTCAGTCTCTATGAGCATGAGCCCTGCTTAACTGATTCTGTGGACTGTGTTCTCCTGGTGTCCTTGACCGCCCTGCCTCCTACAATTCTTACTCCCCCTCTTCTGTGTGGTTCTCTAAGCCCCAAGAGAAATGACCTGATGGAGATCTCCAGTCTGGGCTCTATCTGTCTCTGCCTTATGTTTGGAGGTGGGTATCTGCATCTTTTCCTATCAGCTGTGGGCAGAAGCCTCTCTGATGATGATTTGAGCTATGTGTGTAGTCTATAATGGGTATTTTTCCATCAGACTTTCCCTTTGCAGAGAAAACATAATTAACCTTTTACAGTAGTCATTCTGTATTTGCTTGAAGCACTTTCCTTTTGTTCTGTTTCTTTCTCTGTTTTTATCTGTTTTGTAAAGTTATAAAGATTCACTAATGAGCAAAGAAACATCCAGTTGTTGTGTCCTCATGTTAGGAATATTCAATTAGAATAAGACAGAATATCTAAGTGATATAAGTGTTGGTAAGTTTTTTGTGTTTATTTTTCAAACCTTGAAAAGTGTACTTATTGAACAGCCTTTTTTAAACCACAGTTACAAAATAAGAAAACAAGGGCTTAATTTAAAGGTAAGAAAGAAAATTCTGGCATGATTCAGTCTTCAAGTTTTTTTATTTTGGTTTTTTGAGAGAAGATTTCTCTGTGTAAAAGCCCTGGCTGTTCTGGAACTCGATCTGTAGACCAGGCTAGCCTCAGACTCAGAGATTCACCTGTGTCTGCCTCATGAATGATGGAATTAAATGAGTTATGACCTCCCAGCTCTGTCTTTAAAGTTTATATCATGAAAAATGATGTCAACACAAAGTTGTGTTTAAACAGGATCAAGGTTAAATTTATTTCATTATTTTTTTATTATTTATTTCTATATTATTTTTAAGTTCCAGGCTGGGCATAGTGGCACATTCCTTTAATTCCATCATCCAGGAGGCAGATACAGGTGGATCTCTTAAGTTCGATGCCAGTCTAGTCTACAGAGTGAATACCAGTACAGCCAGGACTACACAAGAGAAACCCTTTCTTGAAAAACAACAACAAAAACAACTACCCCCACCAAAATTCCCAGATATGAATATATATGTCCATGATATTTTAATATACATAATTAAAATATAAAACTAATTAGTAAATGAAAGTGTATTAATGGATATCATTTTAAAAGTTTTAATTTTATTAAATTTTAATGCACCAAAAATAATTAAAATTGTAAATCTCAGATCCTTGACTATAAGACATTAGTGAAGTGGTTAATCAGTAAACAAGTATTGATGCCTATTATTTAGATAGAACCCAGATATGTTGGTTATATATGCAGGGAACTCAGAAGACAATTGATTTTAATTAAAATAAGATAAACATATAAACAATTAATTGCTTTTCTCAGATCTGTAAGAGAGAAGAGGATTTGGGGCTAACCACTGTCCCCAAACCTGGACAGACACAGATCCCCCGAGGACAGGTCTCTGCGTACAAACAGACACAAGGACCTGAGCCGGGGCTGGAAAGTGTCAGCATAGCTGATGGTCTTAGTTGATTTCCATTTCTGTAACAAAACCCAATGAGCATGCAAGCATTTAATTTGGGCTCACAGTTGCAGCAGGTTAGAATCCATGACAGTCATGTCTGGGAGCCTGGCAGCAGTCAGGTGGTCGAGGCACTGGTGCAGTAGCTGAGTGCTCACATCTTGAGACAACAACCAACAGGCAAAGAGAGGTAGGTGGGAATAGCATGGACTTTTGAAACATCAAAGTCTGACCCCAGTGGCACACCTCCTCCAACAAGGCCACACCTCCTAATCCTTCCCAAACAGTTCCATACTCTGAGGACCAAGTATCAAATATATGAACCTATGGGGCCATTCTCATCTAAACAACCACACTGATGAGTAGCTAGAGGCTCAGAGCAAGCAGTTTCGAGTGGTACCTAGTCCTAGGGAGACTTGGTAATTTCGCTATTATAATAATTTTGAGGATTTGGACCTGTGTTCTATCAGTAAATATCAGAGAGAATCAAGTCACCTGTTTTATCCAGCAAGGAGCAGAGAAAAGAGAAATTTGAAATACAACAGAGAACTCTGTTCATAACAAGGTTTCTTCTAAAGATCAACCAGTTAACTTGAGTGTAGTCTGCTGGAATTTCCTGAGATTCTAACCTGACCTAGGAGATAGACTATCAAATTGCAGTCATCTGTGCCCTTCCGTGCGGGTGAAGAGAGATGCGTACATGACCAGAGAACTCTCATGGTTCAGCGTCTCTGAGACTGAGGAAGAACTGGTGAGTCCTCAGCTCAGTTCCACGCCCCCTCTTTAAAGACTGAATGCTAGCTGTCTGTCTACAGAGTGTGCTCCCTTCCTTGTAACTTAATGCCACATTTCAAGGTCTTATAGCAATTCCCTTTAATGCTACATTATGCCCAGTTATCAAGAAAAAAAAAACTAAGGTTTTTCAAACAGAATAAAGACACGATTTGAATGTATCAAAGTATCAAAAAGACACGGCAGGACTGTTGGAATTATCAGAAGAGGCGGAATGAAAACAATAATGTATGTGTTGGGAGCGCTACTGGACAAGGAAGGCATCAGGCAAGGACGGATGGGCAGTGCCAGCAGGGGAAAGGAAAGCTCATCAAAGAAACACTAGTGATCAAAACACAGTAACAGGGCCTGGCGTGGCAGGACCGTCCTGCAATCACAGGACTCAGAAGACAGAGGCAAGAATATCTCAAGTTTCAGGCCACCCAGTGCTAAACAGCAAAACCTGCTTGTAAAAATGAAGTAGGACAGTAAAACAAAACTACTGTGACAGAAACAAGGAATGATTTTAAAGGGATTATTTAAAGAATAGACATGAGTGAGGAAAGAATTTATGAGTTGGAAATAATTTCAAATGAAATCCCTCAAACTGAAAAGCAAAGACAACACAGATTGGAAGATATAGAACTAAATATCCAAGGACTATTAGAAGAAGATACAGGAAGGAACAGCAAATAAGAGAACAATAAGTTTCTGTCAGATAGCAAGCCACAGATCAAGGAAGTTCAGAGAACACCACAGAGAATAACACCCTCCTTCCCCCTAATAAAATAAACAACAACAGCACAACAAACCCTTCACTTGCAAAGTGTTAATTCCAAACTACAGAAAATATGAGATAAAGAGAGAATCCTATCATTTATACAAAATACAAAAGCTAGGAAATGTTCATTCTTAGGTTCTACAGAACAGTAACTATTGTCCACACAATCTATTACATGCAAAAAAGAATTAGAAGAGATGGTACTCAATGTTCATAATCCACAGTTACAATTGTTTGACAAGACAGAAATGCCAGTTACTCTGGTTGGATCATTACATGTAGGTATCAAGTTATCATATTGTCACATATAAGTATATGCACATATTAGGTTAAAAAGAAAGTCACTAAATTCTGAATAATTCCAGAAGTGGGAAAATACCTGAGCAATAAAGGAACAAGGCAAAGAGTTTCATTTACCTTGGAGACAACATGCAAACAGAAGAGAGCACAGTGAGGTCTTCAGAGTGCTGAGACAAGCTGCATATGGTGCCGACATCTATACCTAACACTCAGGAGGTAAAGGCAAGAGCATAGACAGTTTGAGCTAGCCCCGGCTACTAGGTGAGTCTGATGTCAATCTCAGCCACATAGCAAGACACACTTCTTCAAACAAACAAGCAATCCGCGCCCCCCCAAACAAAATAAAAGCCTGAAACTTTGCTAAACTACAGCTTCACATTTTTTAAAATTATCCTGTAAAACTGAAGGAGGTATAAACACCTTCTTAGACAAACGGAAAGAATTTGTTGCACACAGATAGATTATCCTCACAGGGAATAAATAACAAATAAATTTCCCTTACAGGGAAATAAATAATGCAGTTAAGAAATTCAAAATTTCATAAAGAAAGCAAGAAAGGAACACATGAAATTATAATGATAACTTTATTTTTTGTGTTATCATGACTAATTATAATATCACACTTTGATGAAAATAATAATAGCAACAATGTATGTATTATGTGGACTTACATGGATGTGTGTCCATATACATGTATAAATATGTTATTATTTGGCTATGAAGTGTTCCCTCCTTTCAAGAAATACTGTGTGAAAGGCTTAGTCACCAGCTGCTGATCCTATTGGGAAAACATTTATTACCGAGGGCGCTAACTACTGTGGTGATAGTTGGTTTATAATCTAATAAAGCTTGCCTGAAGATGAGACTGTAAATGTAGCCACAGCCATAGAGGCCCCGCAGTGGTGGAGCACACCTTTAATCCAGGACTCAGGAGACACAGGCAGATGGATCTCTGTGAGTTCAAGGCCAGCCTGGAAAAACCCTGTCTCGAAAACCAAACCAAACCTAACCAAACCAAACCAAACCAAACCAAACCAAACCAAACAACTCGGAAGTCTGAAAGCGTAGTAATTAATAGTTTGAGATTTCTGAGCGATAGCTTCCCTGCTCCCAACCTGAAACCATTTGAGGCTTTTGGTGATTGATTACCCGGGAGAAGTTGCGGGGATGGAAAAAGTTATTTCCAAAAAAAAAGGAAGTGTGTGTGTGTGTGTGGGGGGAGAGTCAACAATTAATTGTATTTCATCAGCGCCTTAGGATGCTTTCAGCTTAACTCTCGTATTCATTTCATTCTGTCCATCAACCAAGCATTGGGAGACCAGCCCCTCACAAATGATGCCCGAACTGTTTTCCAACTCGTCTTCTCCACTTTGCACATGCACCCCTAATCACAACTCAAACTACAAAACGTCTACATTCCGAACCACCCCCAGTTTTCGGTGGTAGCTCATCCTGACCACAGGGACCTAAAAGGTCGGCAAACTGCACTGGGAGGAAAGCTAAGTAAGCCACGCGCGGGGAAAGTTAATGAACTCGGCGCGCGCTCTAGGATGCCCCGCGCAGGAGCGCCCGGCAGGTGCGCGCGCACCTGTCGCTCGCTCGCTCGCTCGCCCAGCTCATGCTATGCGCTCGCCCGGTGCGCGCCGTGGAACCGGAGCCGGAACCGGAGCCGGGCCCCGTCCCGCTAATGCTCGGCACCTGGGAGCGGCGGGGCCGCTCTCCCGGTCTCCCCGGAGTCGGCGGCGTGCCCCGCGGGAGTCTGGGAGGCTGGTCCGCTGGTCCGGTCGCACCGCCCCCTGGCGGCGGCCCGCGGAGCTGTCGGAGCGTGGGTCGGTCAGGCGTTCTCCGCGGGCAGCCCGCGGCGGGGCCTTGCCTTATATAGCGCGGGGTCCTCGGCGGCCTGGGTGGCTACTGCCCGTGCTGCTGTCGTAGACGCGGACGGCTGTTGGTGGCGGCGGCTGTTGGTTCGCGGCGGCGGCGGCGGCGGCGGCGGCGGCGGACGGCGAGGGCGAGGCGCCGGGGGAAGGAGGAGGCAGGCGCGGCGGCGACGGCGGTGGCCGGGGCCCGCGGCGGCGGCGGCGGCGGCAGCGAAGGGGGGCGAAGATGGCGGACGTGCTCAGCGTCCTGCGACAGTACAACATCCAGAAGAAGGAGATCGTGGTCAAGGGAGACGAAGTCATCTTCGGGGAGTTCTCCTGGCCCAAGAACGTGAAGACCAACTATGTGGTTTGGGGGTGAGTGCGTCGTCGCCCGTGGCCTAGTGGTGGTGGCGGGGCAGCGCCTGGCGCCCCTGGGCGACCTCGTCCCTAAGCCCTCCTCCTTCTTCCCCCCTGCCCGGTCCCTCGGGGATGGGAGGAAAAAAAGGGTGCTTTGGGGAAAAGTTATTCCCTGCAGCAGAAGTTGCACTTTTCGGGTGAGCAGGGGAGAGGCGGAGCGGGTTCTGGAGCCATCAGGTCTTCTCTGTGCTGGACAAGCCGCAGGGGAAGGGACCTTGGGAGTTTCCGACTTTGCCCAGTTGGTGGTCACCCAGATGTCTAGGTTGGGTGTCCGCGCCGGGCACGGCTGCTTGCTGAACGGCTACCTGGACCTAGTAGGTACAGAAGCACAGAGCGCAGCAGCTGGCGGCCACCAAGTCGCTTTTTGTTCTTAGTGTTTTTTTTTCGTCCAGGGGCTGCCATGTGTTGCAACTGTCTCCTTTGGGTTTTGGAGCGCTAGGGTAATTTTGTTTCTTTCCCGCCCCCCCTTCCGTTGGGGAGGGTGATGCTATCCCTCAAGATAAAAAAGAGAAGGGGATAGACTACTACTTGAAGTTCAGGAAAGAGAGATTGGGAGAGTTTGGAAGTCTGCAAGATGAGTGTTCCAGATGAAAGCAGGACTTGGTTGGGCAGCAAGTTACTGGTGAAATGCCGTTGAGGTCTTTTTTTTACATACGGGTCTGAGAAATTGATCCTATGTGCTTTTCGGAAAGCGCCCTAACGAAAAATGTTTGGGAATATTGATCCATGCATGCCATGGATTAATTTAAGCCATTCAGGAAATCACCGAGGATCAAGTTTAATAATCCTTTGGGGGCCTCTTTAATGACGTTATTGTCATTGATGCGTCGCTTTGATAGAATCACGGAGTCAGAATTTTGGTACCCATTTTTTGTTTGACTGAATGATTTTATGAATGGTCAATGAAAAACTAGAAAACTTTAAGATTTCTTTTGACTTACTGATTCCCATTTTGAAATGCTGATTAAGTGACATTCCGAGTTTACCGTGTCTTACTCTTTCAAATAAATTATGCAGAACTTGGTTTTTTTGTTTTTGTTTTTACGAGACAGGGTTTCTCTGTATTGTTTTGGAGGCTGTCGGTCCAGCCCGGCCTCTAACTCACAGAGATCCGCCTGCCTCTGCCTCCCGAGTGCTGGGATTAAAGGCGTGTTCGCCACCAACGCCCGGCCTCAGAAATTGGATTTTAATGAATATTTTTCATTAAAAACTCAAGGTATAGCTGTGTGTGGTGGTGAAAGCCTTTAATCCCAGCACTAGGGAGGCAGAGGCAGGTGGCTCTCTGAGTTCAAGGCCAGACTGACTGGTCTACAGAGCAAGTTTCAGGACAGCCAGGATTGTTTAACAGAGAAACCAACCCTCCCACCCCCCCCAAGGAAACAAAAGGAAACAAAGCGACTCAAGGTATAAAGTTTAATTTGAGAACTAGGAAAAAGCTGAAAACTCTGGTTCCTTCCAGCCTTACACAAGGTTAGCCTATTTTGGGTAGAAAAGATGAAGCAGATTAAGTTGATGTGAAATGTTTCTAGCTGATCGGATGAGAACAGCTGTTTAGTTTACTTCTAAACTGAGCAGTGCACGTCTTTAATCCCAGCACTCTGGAGGCTATGGCAGGCAGATCTCTGAGTTCCAGGCCAGCCTCATACAAAGCTCGAGTTCTGCTACAGTCAAAGCTACACAGAGAAACCTTGTCTCGACACCCCTACCCAAAGTTGTTTATGTCTAGGGGGCGGTTCATGGAAATTCTTGACATGCCTCCATTCTACAAATCCCCTTCCTTGAATAAATGCATAAACAGATGGATAAGCTTTAGCGAATGGGTAAGAATTCTGAGTGAAATGGGGGAATAGTCTTCCATTATGAGGGGACTGTATATTTAAGATATGAAACCTGAAAGGACATGTTTTGACAAGCGCTTATAAACAAGTGAAAAGTAAAGCTTAGAAAAACATTGAAACTTTCAACATCAGATCTTCAGCAGTTATTTTCTACATGTATGCACATAAATATGTACATGTGTAAAAGACTAATCAGTACCCTTCATGCAGTCAGTACTTTCTGCTAGTTTTTATAATTACTTTGTATTGATTAGTTTGTAGTGATTAACAAGTAATGACTGATTTCATAGAGGAAAAATGATAATAGAAGTTATTAAGGTAGGTTTAGGACATTGACAGATGGAGTCATATAGTTTAACCATAATAACTATAAATGGAGGAAGAAGGGAGACTTGGAAAACTGTGTGTGTGTTTGCATTAGAGAGCTTGTACCCCCCCCAAGACTACATTGCTACATTGTCTAATCACAGATAGAAGTGTATTTTGGTTTTGTGTTTAGTTTGAGAGACATTTTAAGGATCGCCTGTGAAGTTGACCCTGTTTACTTTTCAGTATATTGTTGAGGGTGTTGTATGGCAGTATCTTGTCTGGAAAGAACCATAAGATGTTCATTTTGTAAGTGAAGCCCTAGTGATACCTTCCCCTAAGCAGTTTGTTTTCTCTGAATGACCCTTTCCATTGTGCAGTTGGCTGGCTTTCTCTGTTGACAGAGCCCAGAACTCAATTTCTGTGTAAAGTGAGGCTGAGTACTTGCCTAGCACGGATGGGTTCCTGCATTTGATCTCTGGCATCACATACAACATGCCACCCTCAGCTATGTAGCGGGTTCGAGGGCAGCTGGGATACATGAGACCTTGCTTAGAAATGGAAAAGAAAAAAGTACATATAGTATTTTAGAATAGGAATTTATATGCTCTGTTTCTTTCGTTTTTATTTTGTCTTTTTGTCTCAACAACAACTCACTTGTGAGCATTTATATTGCACATATATTTTTGCTGTGTTAAATACATTGTTAGATAATCAGTTAGCTATAGATGAATGAATACATGTAACTAAGGTCAAATATTTGATTTGAACACTTTAATAAAACTCATGCTTTAATCATTTTAGGACTGGAAAGGAAGGCCAACCCAGAGAATACTACACATTGGATTCTATCTTATTTCTACTTAATAATGTGCATCTTTCTCATCCTGTTTATGTCCGACGTGCAGCTGTAAGTAGAATTCATTTTAACATTTCATTGATTAAACAATCATTGTTTGGTGTGGAAAACTTTCCCTGAAATGGTTTTGGACAGTCAAAATTAAGTTGCTGTGTGATTTACTCAATTGGGTATTGGAGGAGGAACACAGGTTTCGTGGAGCCCAGGCTGGCCTCCAGAATCTTTGTAGGTGAGGATGATCTTGAACTTCTGATTCTCTACCTCAAGTTCTGGGATTGAGGATGATCTTGAACTTCTGATTCTCTACCTCAAGTTCTGGGATTAAATGTGTGTGCAATCATGCCTTGTTCATATGGTGTTGGACACCGAACCAGGGCTTCATGAATACTATGTAAGTCCTAGAGGTACCCACAGCCCTTTAGCTTTTAAAAATGAGGTCCTTATCAGATCTTGGTGGAGTAACACATAGAATTATTTTGGAGATATTGATATAATCAAATGTTCACTCTAAATGTTTTAGCTTATGAGTACATGTTAGTGCATTGTTTTAATTTAAAGTAGTAAATTTAAATTCTTAAAACAGACTTCATAAGCACCATCATTGTGCTTTCCATCACAAGAGCTACTCTTTGACTATTTCACACTACTGCTGGATTGTATTATGTTGTAGGAAATTTACGTTTATAAATTTCCTTCAAAGCAGTGATAGCTGCAGTTTGTGCATAGCAGTTTGTTATTTGGACCAACTGAGAAAGAACTCACTTTGAATGGCTTCAGTATTCATATTCAGTAGGACTGCTTTTCAGAAAAAGAAAGAAACACATTCAATGTTAAATACATTTTTAAATACTTAAAATTGGTAAGTAGCAGGGAAAATATTAGCAATTGACCATTACATTGTTCTTTATTAGAGCTTTAAATAAAAATGAATCAGGCATTGGACAGTGGTGGAGCAAGCCTTTAATCTCAATATTTGGGAGGCAAAGGCAGGTGGATCTCTTGAGTTCTAGGACAACCAGGACTGTTAGAGAGAAACCCTGTTTCAAAACAACAAACGGAAAAAAAAAAAAAAAACCAAAAAAAACAAAACTGAATCAAGCAATAATTAGAATTAATTGTTAAATAATTTAAGTACTTAGAGATTTAAAGATTATATTCTTTATAGTGGTTACAATTCATAACTAATAGTTACAGTTGTTACTGTGGACCCTAGGATTTTAAAGTCATATAAGATGTAACACTTATTTTCTTAAGAATTTTCCCACTTAAAAGGAGTAGAAATCTGAGGTTCTATAATAGTTGTACAGATTAAAGGTTGCTTTTTTTTTTTTGGTTTTTTCGAGACAGGGTTTCTCTGTGGCTTTGGAGGCTGTCCTGGAACTCGCTTGGTAGTCCAGGCTGGTCTCGAACTCAGAGATCGGCCTGCCTCTGCCTCCTGAGTGCTGGGATTAAAGGCGTGCGCTACCAACGCCCGGCTTAAAGGTTGCTTTTTTAATTGCCATGTTATTAGCTCTGTTGCACTGACTCTTCCTGGAGTAGGTGCTCCTGACCCCTGGTGCCTTTTAGTGTCAGCAGACCTGTAGCTTCTCAGATGGCTCCAATGTGGGCTATACTTTAAGTGATTCAGAAATACCTCATCAGATATGTGTAATGTTCCATGTAGGCTGATTAAAAAATGACAAAGACAGAAACTTGTATATATACTCATAAGGAAAAACTAAAATTTAGCCTGATCTTTGAAAAAAAATTAAGTGCTTTATTTGTTCAGTTAGGACAAAAAATTATGTGCAAATACTGGGTGTTGTTGTGATATATAGTGGTCATTGTGAGGTAATTGACTAGTGATACTAAGTATTACTGCTTCATTTTTTTTAAAAATTTATTTATTTATTACATATACTGTTCTCTGCCCACATACCCGCAGAGGGCACCAGATTGAATTGTAGATGGTTGTGAGCCACCATGTGGTTGCCGGGAATTGAACTCAGGACCTCTGGAAGAACAGTCAGTACTCTCAACCTCTGAGCCATCTCTCCAGCCCCTGTTTTTGTTTTTTGTTTTTGTTTTGTTTTTAGAGACAGGGTTTCTCTGTATTGCTTTGGAGCCTGTCCTGGAACTCAAAATGCAAAATGATAAGGAAAATTGTAAAGGCAAAATTCATTGGTCCAAAGAAGACTTGATTCCTGAAGTATACATTTTATTTGTTTTAATCATCTTTTAAAAAGTGCTTTTTTTTTTTTTTTTTTTTTTTTTTTTTTGGTTTTCCGAGACAGGGTTTCTCTGTATTGTTTTGGAGGCTGTCGGTCCAGCCCAGCCTCGAACTCACAGAGATCCGCCTGCCTCTGCCTCCCGAGTGCAGGGATTAAAGGCGTGCGCCACCACCACCCGGCAATTTTCAAGAATTTTAGATAATTTTTAGCTGTTTTTAAAAAAACAAATGTGAGTTTAAATAGATGTTACTAAGGTATGTTCAATAAATTCAGAGGCTACATGATATTTATCAAGTTTCATAGTTGCTTCCACTCAATATCTAATTTGTAATTTTGGCTTCAGACCGAAAATATTCCTGTGGTTAGAAGACCTGACCGAAAAGATCTACTTGGATATCTCAATGGGGAAGCATGTGAGTAGTTTTAAAATTGCACCCACTTTTAAACATTGTTTTCAGTCTTCCTTATGAAATAAGATGTAGTGAGAAGACTATATTGCTACTTACCTGAAGCTGTGTCTGTGTGCTTCTCCCTGGAGATGCACAGCGTTGTCTAGTTTTAGGCTGTCACTCCACCCTTGCACAAGGATTCTAGTCATAAACATGTCTCTGTAATTACTATTTCTGTTTTCCCCTTCTTCTGAATGATCACCTTTTAGAATGCATGTAGAAATGTGTATTCTTTACAAATTATTTTTGATTTCATATTTCTCTCTGCTTTTTTTTTTTTTTTTTTTTTTTTTGAGACAGGGCCTTTCTATGTAGCCGTCGCTGTCTTGGAGCTCACTATTTAGTCCAAGCTGGCCTTGAACTCACAGAGATCCGCCTGTCTGCTTCCAGAGTGCTAGGATTAAAGCACTGCCTGGCTGATTGCATATTTCTGTCATCACTGTTTTTATTACTATAAAAAGAAAGACTTGACATAATATCGCTACTTCTTTACCTGCTGGAAGTTCCTCCTGCTTAGCTTTCATCCTTACTATCCCATTACAGTTAGAGAGATTTGGAGTTGCCATATCCTTTGTTTCTTTTTACTGTCTTCACTTAGGAACATTTGCTACTGTTTGAGAGTGCGGTTTTGAAGTTCTTCACTTGGTGTTTGCAACCCTAGACTTTGGGTATTCTTTCTTTTCATTGTTTACTTTTCAGAATATCTTTGTCACATGATATTTCTATACCATATTGATATTATTTACTATTGAGAGAAATGTAAACAAATAAGATGCAGTATTAAGTTATAACTATAAAGTCAAGGGTAGTATGTTACAGTTTAATAATCATCTCTGACAGTTTCATTGAGCTCGGTAAGCACAAGTATCTGCTTAAAATGTCATGTAATATAATCTTGTAATGAGATTACCTATTGAGAATATTGTATGTTGTAAGAAGCGATTTCTTTCAGTTCTTAGATAATGCTTCCATAATGTATCATGTGTACAACTAAATTATGGGTTACTGACTATCTTATTGTTAAGTAGCTTCTGGTAAACAGCAATGTATTAGTTTTTTGAGCAGTTTTTTGAGAAGTCAAATTTATACATGAGCCTTCATCTTGATGAGAGAATCAGTGCTCCAAACCCCATGTTCAAGTCAATTGCATGTATCTCCAACTGACTCTGCTTCATATTTATAAATTTACTGTTGTCATCTTTCTTTAAATGCTTAACAGGCTTCTGAAATCTAGCATGTCCAAAATAGAGTGCCCAATTTTCTCCTTTCCATTTCCACCCACACAAAACAAAACAGTGAGTCTGTTCTCATCTTAGAGAGGAGTGATGGTTCCTTATGTGACTTCATGAAGTGACTTAGGACATAAACTCCAGTGAAAGTATTTTTTGGACATAAGTCCTTTTCTCAGGTGTGAAAACCATGACAGTTTTCCCACTCTACTCCAGCCGTATCCCACTTCTTTTTTCTAAAATCTCCTCATATGCTCCTACTCTTTATTTGATAGTTTATTCTGTATTTAACAAGATTTGTCTTTGAAAAACTGTGTAAATTTAATGAGCCATTTGTCTACGTAGGGCCATCTGTGGGTTCTATCACACGTGGGATAAAGCTCATGCTTCTTACCATTTAAACTCAATGATCATGTTTCTGCCTAAATCTCTGACTTCATCCTCCATCATTCTTTTTTTTTTTTTATCAAAGCAGTCAGTGATCTTTCAGTTGGTTTAGTTAATCTTAGAGGCTCTGTGATCGCTTTTCTTTTTGTCTTCAATTGTCTTATTGTTATTGGGCTCCCATCTTCCATCCATGCTCATATTCTTGCAGGTATCGTTCTGTCATTGAAGACATCTCTGACCATTCTAAAGTGCAAAATAACATCCACCCTCATGTCTGTCTGTGTGTAATCAAATCCTATTTATTTTCCAAACAAATGCTGTATTTTTACCCGAAGTTATATTTATTGATTTTTTTTTGATATTGTCTACTAGAGAGTGAACCTTAAAGTAACAATTGTTTCACTTGACTTATTTTATTACTCATTAAGGTTTAGAACAGCAGTGTATAGTAATTTGAGTAATTTTTTATAGGATATACATAAATTAGTACTATAGAAATAGACTAGATCTCACCTTCCCTGGGATAGAATTTGTTACTGTTAATAGCAGCTGTGTTACACGTTCTGCCCCATGTTTTAGGCTGTAGTGTTGGTTTGTGTAGAGAATATTGTGCATAATAGGAAGACCTCCAGGGCTGCTTTCTTGTGATATTTTCATTCTGCAAGTTCCTAACCTAGTCTTTACAACTTCTTTTTCTTTTTCTTTTTTGGGCAAATTTTATGTGTGTGGTTGTATGTGCCACAGCTCGTATGTGGAGGTCAGACAATAACTTGGAGTTAGTTCTCTTCTTCTACCTTTATGTAGCTTCTAAGAATCAAAGTTA
This sequence comes from Mesocricetus auratus, assembly GCF_017639785.1. Classification (NCBI taxonomy): domain Eukaryota; kingdom Metazoa; phylum Chordata; class Mammalia; order Rodentia; family Cricetidae; genus Mesocricetus; species Mesocricetus auratus. The sequence continues at coordinate 46,572,160 of NW_024429266.1, forward strand.
GATTGCTGGGTTTGTATAGCAGGCTCTTTAGTTGTATTATGCAAAGTCTTATTACTTTCATACAGGGTAAACAAAGAATGAGGAGGAATCCTGAAATTCCTGCAAACAAAGGCAGTTGAGATGCAAAGATCAAAAAAAGACTCTTTATTTTTGTTTGAATCAAAGCAAACTTAATCATGAGAATCAGAATCATGGTAAACCTTTTTTTTTTTAACCATCAGTTTTATACAGTTTGTGGTTCAGAAGCAACATAGGCAAAAAAACCAAAACGGTGGTACAGTTCAGGCTGCCCCACCCCACCTGAAGTAACTCATTCCTGTTCCCCAAGGGGCACAGAATCCAAGACCCTTTCCTGGCAGGACCCACTTAGCTACAGGCCCCTGGAGAGGGCTTAAGCTCTAAGGGGTCAAGGCTGGAGGGAGGGAACCTGCACCTTGTCCCCTTGGTGTCATGGTAAAACTTTAAAAAATACATTCTTTTCTTCTTAGGCTCACTCTTATTCTCTCTTAAAAATTTAGTTTTGCTAAGTATTTCAGATGCACCTGGTAAATCTGTTCACTTTGGGAGAGTGTGTTACCTATAGGACAAATTTAGTTCTCAAATGTATTGTTTTGAATTAAGCAAAGATGTTACTAGTTCATGGAAAAGTTAAACTGCAGTTAAGATAATGTTATAATTGCTTAAAGACATTCACTGTTAACTTGTGTTACATGTTTAAAAGCATGATCTCAACAAAAGCCTAGGCAACTTTTCTTGAGCAGTAGAACTACACAAATAATTTTAAGCTTTATTTGGTAAAATTGAGTATCTTAATTTGAGGAAAAACAAATATAAAGATACTAATTATTCTGGAGTGTAGAACTTAAAAGACCTAGTGATTTAAAAACTGAGAATGAATAGATACATTAATAAAACAATTTTCATATGTTAGATAAGAAATACAGATGTGAGGCTGACCTTACGGTATGATGGTAGTGCATCTGACTCCAGAAATACACATATCAAATTTACCATTTGAATAAAGATGTGTGAGAGTAATGGGATTATTAGTTAGTATTTTGATTAAAAATGAAAAGTTCTCTATCATTAAAAAACAGCAAGGCAGTGGTGATTAAAAACCTCAGGATGCAGAGGCAGGTGGATCTCAGTGAGTTCTAGACTAGCCTGGTCTACAGAACTAGTTCCAGGATACTCAGGGCTTCACAAAGAAACCCTGTCTTGAAAACAACAACAACAAAAAACCAAACCACCACCAACAAAAAAGATATACTAGGAAAATGTTTCATCTGCTGTAGTTAGTTATACTAGTTACCACAAGAAGTATGACCTTGGAAATAGACACACAAAAGACCAACAGCTTGAATAGTTATAATGAACATATAATTAACAGAAAAGGTGGTAAATCACTTGTAATTTTATAATAAATTACAGATTTAAAGGGTATAAAGATAAGACTTTAAATTTTGCTGTTTGTCAGTAAACTCTGGTGAGACTGCGAGGGAGCATTCGGCATTGTTGGTTGTGTTACTTTATAATCTTCTGAAGTTGTTGACAGTTCATTACAAATGAAATAGAAACTCTACATTTGTCCTAGAGCTGTATTTTAAGATGTAAAAAGTGGCCATGCGTTGGTAGAACACCCCTTTAATCCCATCACTTGGGAGGCAGAGGCAGAAGGATCTCTGTGAGTTCAAGGCCAGCCTGGTCTATAGAGCGAGTTCCAGGACAGCCTCAAAAACAATACAGAGAAACCCTGTCTCAGAAAACCAAAAAAAAAAAAGATGTAAAATGTGACATGCATGTGAAGAGTTTCTTCATGCTATTGTTTGTAATAACAAAAGACTTAGAATTGAACTGCCTACTCATAGGGAACTAGTCAAATGAATTATAATTATTCCATACAATAGGATACCCCATAGATGTAAAAAGACAAAGTTAGGGAACTACCTGTGTACTGGTATGGAAGAGGTGTCCAAGCTTGTACTCTTTTGTAAATGGTAAACAAGTTTTAGAATATCCTGTGTATTATGCTGCCTTTGTGCACAAAGGTACAAATAAAGTGTAGTTTGTATTTCTTGTATTTGTAGAAGGATATGCAAGACAATAACTTGTTATATAGGGGCGTAGGAACTTGGTGGAAGGGGCCCAGGTACTCTTTTTGAATAGTTTTATTTTGAGCCATTTAAAAGTAAAATAATTTGAAGGATAGTTGGAAGTGTCCTACTGATTGTGAATAACTAAAATTTGTATATTAATTTGATAGTGTGTATATTTAAGTATTTGGAGGAAGCATACTCTCTAAATGTGTTTTTTTTTTTTAATGGGGGAGAATAATCTGAACTGACCGTTTAACTTAAGTAATCGACATCTCACTAGTTTGTAAGCTAAACTGTTAAGAATCATTTGTTCTTTCACAGACTTTAGAACACAGAGACATCCTGTTAATAAAATACTTTAATAGAGCTGCTTTTTGAAACCATCTTACCTAGGGAAATCCTCCTATGGATATAAGAAATAAAACAAAGCTTGAGCATTTCTCCTGGAATAACATCTAAAATATATGTGCAAATGTTGATATGCTTATATGATTTTTCTTTTTCATTTTCAGCAACATCAGCAAGCATAGATAGGAGTGCCCCCCTGGAAATAGGTCTTCAGCGGTCCACTCAAGGTACACCATGTCACATCTTTATCTTGAACTTTAAAATCCCTTTCCTAAAGTGCACACTTACTTGCTTCTTTTTTCTTACAGTCAAAAGAGCTGCAGATGAAGTTTTAGCAGAAGCAAAGAAACCACGAATTGAGGTAATAGAACTCTAATTTTTAAAGTAATGTGTTTCATACTGAAATTGGAATTGTGTAGAAATAAGAATTTTTCATAGACTGGGCAGTGGTGGTGCATGCCTTTAATCCCAGCACTTGGGGGGCAGAGGCAGGCGGATCTCTGTGAGTTCAAGGCCAGTCTGGTCTACAGAGAGAGTCCCAGGATAGCCAGGGCAATTACACAGAGAATTTTGTCTTGAAAAATAAAAATTCTAGCAGCCTTTTTTTCCTGAAAAGTAGATCAATAGGGGGCTTGCGTTATACTGTATTAAGTTCTGTGGTGAATATGCCATTTTATTTTCTTTGCTATTCTTTGCCTTATTCTATGGAAACAATGCCCTATGTCTAGGGTAAGAAACTATTATCTGATCATGTTAAAGGTTGTGTGCTAAATATTTTAGGTTTTCAGGGCCCTTCAGTCTTAGATTGTCGTGTTTCCATCTTTCTAGTCTCTGTTACTATATACACACATATATAGTAAGCATTCATAAATCACACATAAATTGATAGGTAAATGTAGTTGTTTTAATAAAACTATAAGATGGTGGGAGCCAGAATTGGTTCTCTGACTTCTAGAATAAGGTAGCATGGGGGATATTCATCACTGAGGGAAGTCAGGACAGGAACTCAAACAGGGCAGGAATGTGGAGGCAGGTGGTGACGCAGAAGCCCTGGAGGGGTGCTGCTTACTGGCCTGCTCAGCCCCTTCCCTTCCCCTTTCCTTTTTTATTTCTGGTATTTTCCTTTTTTAAAAAATATTATTTTTCATTTGTTTTACATACTAGCCACAGTTTCCACTCCTTCCTCTCTTCCCGTCTATTCCCCATCCACCCCTCTTCCCTTCAGAGAGGGGCAGGGGCAGGTGTGCCATGGGAGTCAACAAAACCTGTGATATCACTTGAGCTCCTCCCCCTGCATCAAGTCTGCATGGGAAATAGGTTCCAAAAAGCCATCTCATGTGCTGGGGACAGGTCCTGATCCCACTGCTAGGGGGCCCCACAAACAGACCAAGCTACAACTAACTGTCTACCACATGCAGAGATCCTAAGTTGGTCTCATGCAGGCCCCATAGCTGTTGGTCTAGAGTCCTTGAGCTCCCATTATCCCAGGTCAGCTGTCTCTGTGGGGTTCCCCTTCATGATCTTGACCCCACTTGCTTGTACAATCTCCTCCCTCTCTCCAACTGGACTCCCAGAGCTTGGCCCAGTGCTTGACTGTGAATCTCTGCATCTGCTTCCATCTGAGAGGAGGGAACCCCGATTGAGAAGATGCCTCCTTAAAATTGGACTGTCGACAAGCCTGTAGAGCATTTTTTAAATTAGTGATTCATGTGGGAGGGCCCAGCGTATTGTGATCCAGCATTACTGGATGAAGGCTCTCAGTTGACAATTAGGGTAGTCACGAATCTGATTACAGGAGAAGGCCAGTTGAGGCACTCTTTCCATTATTGCTATTAGTCTTAACTGGGGGCATCCTTGTGGATTCCTGGGAGTTTCCCTGTCACTAGGTTTTTTCAAAATGGCCCCCTCTATCACATTATCTCTTTCATTACTCTTCCCCTTGCTCACCCCTAACTCAACCAACCCGATGCCTTATGTTCCCATTCCCCTATCCCCTCCATCAGTCTTCCCCCCTTCCCCTAGGTTACCCAGGACATCTTATCTATTTCCCCTTCTCAGAGAAATCCATAAATCCCTTATAGGGTCCTCCTTGTTACCCAGCTTCTCCAGGGCTGTGGATTGTAGCCTGGTTATCCTTTGCTTTACATCTAATACTCACTTATGAGTGAGTGCATACCATGTTTGTCTTTCTGGGTCTGGATGATTTTTTTTTCTAGTTCATACATTTGCTTACAAATTTCATGTCATTGTTTTTTTGTAACCACTGAGTAATGCTCCATTGTGTTCTTGGTTTGAGGGGCAGCTAGGTTGTTTCCAGGGTCTGGCTATTACGAATAACGCTGCTGTAAACATAGTTGAGCAAGTGTCCTTGTGGTGTGATTGAGCATCCTTTGGGTATATGCCCAAGATTGGTATAGCTGGGTCTTTGAGGTAGATTGATACCCAATTTTCTGAGAAACTGCCATACTGATTTCCAAATAGAACCGAGGACTACCAACCTAGGAATGGCCCGCTGGGCCCTCCCACATGAGTCACTAATTAAGAAAATACAGTCTTGTCTACAGCCCAATTTTATGGAGGCATTTTCTCAATTGGGGTTTCCTCTTCTAAGATGACTCAAGCCTTCAGGTTGACATAAACTAGCCAGCACACATGGTTTATTAGAACATAGCCCTATTGTAAGTCAAGGAACCTCAGAAATCAGCTCCAGACTTACATGTTCCAAAATACACTGTTGTGTTTGTGAAAGTAAAAGGTCTTAAAAGTTGATTTAAGTACAATATTACATGAAACTGTACTGTTGTGATCTTGGTAAAGAGTTAATTTTTCATGATTTTTTTCTTGTAAAAGTCAAATAAAACTAACCGGTGATTTTTTTTTTAAAAGGATGAAGAGTGTGTGCGACTTGATAAGGAGAGATTGGCAGCTCGATTGGAAGGCCATAAAGAGGGGATTGTACAGACTGAACAGATTAGGTAAAGGTTTCTTCAGTAGATAGTATGGATTTTATTTAAAGGTGTGTTGAAAATGGGGTGTTTAGATGTTACAATTTACATTTGCATCTTTTTTTCATTGTATGTCCCTGTTCCCTAAGTTTAGAAGAATGCAATTGTCTGTTGAAATCTGTTGGTTATTAGTCTAGGATCTTTGCACAGATGCTAATACCCAGAGGTGCTCAAGTTCCTTGAGTAAAATGGTGAACATTTGTTTATAACCTATTGTATAATAACCCATTATAGATTATTACTGTGTTAGACTTTGCAACTGAATGTCAAATATGAGAACAGTTGTAGACGATAGTATTTCTTTGGCTCACTTTCAGTTTAGAGTTCTATGGTTCTAATCCTGGACCCATGTGTGGAAAGGCTCAGCATCATTGTATAGAATGGAGTATGTGGTAGAAAGCATTGCTGTTTACCTCATGGCACATAGGAGAAAAGTGGGGGGGGGAGGCAGAGGGTGGGCTATCTGTATGGAAGCTAGAAGGACCATGGAGATGATAGTGTTAGGGATTTCACTCTAGTGAACCACTTCTTTGCTAAGTCTAAACTCTTAAAATTTTTAGAAACTCCCCAAAATAGCACAATCAGTTGGGGACCAGGCCTTTAACGCATCTTCTGTTAATACACTAATATATCTGTGGCTCTGAAAGAATCATGCTTATAATGCAAAATATTTTTAGTCCATTTTTGATAGTCCCTGGAATCTCAGTAGTTCCAGCTTTATTCAAAGGGTCCAGCTTAAAGTCTCCGGAAGTGGAAATCTCTTAGCCATGAGTCTATAAATTTAGTAATGCCGGGAGGTGGTGACTCATGCCTTTAATCTTGGCACACTGGAGGCAGAGGCAGGTGTTTCTCTGTGAGATCAAGGCCAGCCTGGTCTATAGAGTTCCGGGATAGCCAGGACTACATAGAGAAACACTGTTAAAAAAACAAAAACAAACAAACAAACAAAAAATAGTCCTTAGGGGTTGGAGAGGTGACTCAGTGGTTAAGAGCACTGGCTGTTCTTCAGAGGTCCTGAGTTCAATTCCCAGCAACCACATGGTGACTCACAACTATCTATAGTGGAATCTGATGCCCTCTTCTGGCAAAATTATACATGCAGATAGAGCACTCACACACATAAAATAAATAAACAAACAAAGAAATAAATACTTTTTTAGTGGCAAGTTCCATACTTTTACTATACAACATTGTGAAATAAATATTCTTATTACAAAATGGAGAGATGCAGCAAAGGGAGGAATGGGACCAAAGCAAGCCTGCAATCTAGAGGGTAAATGTTAAATCCTGTAAATTCATGTCCACCATCAGTGGCATATGATGTGATGATATATGTATGTTTCAGTGGGCTTGGGTAACCCCATCCCTATGGCCTGACTTGTTACATTTCACATGGCCTCTCTCAATCTGGCTCTATTCTTTGCCTCCAAGTTACTGTGGCAGATGTTCCATGCCTGTATTGTGTCTCTAGGTTCACTTACAAGCCTCATGCATTGTCTCAGGCCCAGCTAACAATTTGTCTGGCCACTCAGGTCTTCCTTTGAAATCTGGGTGGAAATTTCTATGACCTTGTAACTTTTGCATTCTGAATGCCTGCAAAGCTAGTGTGATATAATCTGCTTCTAGTGGCTGGGGTCCTTAAAATCAAGGCTGTTGTGTTCTTTGAATTCCTAACTGAAGCTGGAGAAAGATTCTCATATGAGGCCCCAGATTAGAGGGACATGGTGATCTCAAAATAGTCTTTCAGCTGAGTTAAGTAAAATCTTCATTCCCCTTGGGGTCTGTTAATTCCTGAGATATCCCCAAAGCATCTATCCTGTTCCGATGCAAAGTACTAGGCTGGGAAAAAAAAAAGGAAAAAAGAAAAGAAAAAGAAAATTGGCCCCAATCTCTTCACCAGATACGCTTTACCCCTATATGAGCTTATTTTCTGGCATGCTGCACTTTCCAAACCTTCCCTAGTTTTTTTCCTTACATTTATTACAGTAAGTCTGGCTAAAACCACCTAGCAGTATTTATGCTGAGCTGCCTTGACATTTCCTTGGTATATTCCTTTTAAATTGAGCCCCACTCAAAGTCTGGGAGCATGGACAAAATGTGACAAGTTTTTTGCAACGGTATGGTACAAGTGTTTTTTGTGAAAGTCCTAATAGCATCCTTGCTCATTTTAAATCTCGTAATTAGCCAGCCTCAGTCTGAGCATTCTGGTTTTCTGAGTTCCCACAAGAAGTAAGCTCTGCCTATATAGCATCTTAGGACTTAACTAGTCCATCTCTCCAAATTTAACAAATTTTAGTTCCGTAAACCAGTTCCCAAAGCTTCTGAGGGGAATAGTCTGATGATCACAGCAGTAACCCTACCTGTCAACCAGTTTTCTCTTGCTTATACTGTTAGTGATAACTACCTGAGAAATGTAAAAGAGGAAGATCTATTTTGTCTCATGGTGTCAGACATTGTAGTTGATGGTCACATAACTCAGTTGTTTTTTGTAGCATCTGGTGAGGAAGGAACACTGTGACTTAGACATGTGAGCACTGACCAGGCCACACAGCTGTTTCCTGTTTCTCTTGGTTTTCTAGGGTCACTTCTTTCTTGACTGACAATTTGACTATGGGCTTGTGACAGTCTAACTCTCCAGGAATTTCTAATTATTCAGCCAGCCAGCCTTGTAGAATCTTCACCATAGGCATGACTTTCTTTTTTTTTTTTTTTTCCCCTGGGAACTTTACACTGAACAGAGATTAATTACAGTAATTATTCCCACTTACTTTAGAGACAATGCTGTTTTAAGTTTTCATTTTGGATAGTTAGCATTTTGTCTGGTTGTATTACCAACCTAAACTTGTTGGGTGGTAGTTGTTTCCATACTTTGTTATGTTCATGTGTTAGCATTTTACAGCAGTAACCTCAGTTAAGCTCTTTTCTTAAATATTCCTATCACGTAAATACTCTAAGTTCTCCCTGGGTTCTTCTTAGGACCTATTTTGGAATTTTTCAAGGCAGTAAACCAGAGAAGTTGTAGGAATTACTTCCTTCGCTTGTCATTTGTGAGAGAATAACTGCCATTCAGTGTTTAATACCTAATATCTGGTAAACCATAATGTTTTGAAGTTTAGCTAGTTATTTTCTGTCTTTTAAACTATTCAAATCACTGGCACTTTATCTTGACTAGAAGTAGAAATCTGATAATTGAAAGTTCAGTGTCAGGTTGAGCCATCCAGGTTCACTGGTAAAGACCGTGCTGCCAAGCTCATAGAGTGACCTGAGTGTGATACCCATACCCACATGGTGGAAAGAGAGAACCTACTCCTGCAACTTGTCTTCTGATTTTCACACATTGTGCTTCATGTGTGTGTGCACACACAAAGACAAATTTAATAAAAGCAACTAGATTTATCTAAAAACATGTTGGTATGCTCTAATTTTACATTTAGAAATCAATACAAAGTAAAGGAGAGAAAGATAGAAAACACATTACCTTCAACAATTCATTTATGGTACCTGTTACAAATCAACTGAAAGACAGGACTTCTGCGAATCGTACTAACCTGTCTTTTTTTTTTTTTTGAGATGAGTTAAAATACTCATCTCATGCTTTGTTATATCTACTTGGTCTTGCTTTTGTCTATTCATTTGTTCCACGACATGTGCTTTAGATTGAGTTAGAACTTGAGTTGCATCTCCTCCACCATTCTCCACAGATCCAAAATGAAGCTCAAATTCACTTTTTGAGTTTGAGCTGATGGTGGCCCAACATCCATCTCTAATGAAGATTTCTCCTCATGTTTGCGTCATCTAATCTCTCTTTTATAGGTGGACTGCAGAAAGTCCCCCAACAAGCACATTCTCAGTTTTTGTTTTTAAATCACAATATTGTATCTGTGCCTATGGTTTTCACTGTAAACTAATTAAGATTTGAGCAGGAAAGCATGGTGCAGGAGGGCCCTCATTTAGAACTTTTTTGGAAATGGTTGTGCCCATTACCGTGATACCGGAGCCACATTCTCTCCAAATTGATGAGCCAGTACATAATTACTGATTTGCAATGTCATTTTTCTTTAATGTTTTGTATTGCCCTTGCTTGGAAACCATATTGACAGTTTCAGATGGCAGACTAGTATAATTCTTTCCTAGTTTCTCCTCTTGTCACCCTTTGTTACTGATTCTTCTATTATATCTTTAGCTGTTGCTGCAAGACCTTGATGCTTGCCTGTGCTGGAATAGTTTCCATGAGCCACTGGATTGCTGGCCTAAGATCTTACCTTTTTTTAAATTATTTATTTTTATTTTACATACATTGGTGTTTTGCTTGCATATATGTCTGTGTGAGGGTGTTGGATCTCCTGGAACAGGAGTTACAGACAGTTGTGACCTGCCATGTGGGTGTTGGGAATTGAACCCATGTCTTTTGGAAGAGCAGCGAGTCAGTCTCTTAAGCTCTGAATCATCTCTCTAACCCCAAGTTCTGTTTTGTTTGTTTTTTTATTTGTATTTAATGGTCTCCATTAAGTACATGGCTTCATTCATGTATTACCTGTCCTCAACCACTGTTGAATTATTTCTCTCATTTTATGTTATAAAAAAACTTACAACACATTTTCAGGGTAGACTTTATTAATAGGTGGTTTCCACATATGGTTCCACAAGGGTTGCTCTCTTACTGGGAGACCAAAATTTTAAATTACATGTTTCACTGAGTCTTCCTATTTTCTTTTTTGTACTTTGTAAGTACTACTAAACTGAATGTAGTTAATAATTTTTGCTGTTCATATTAGAGAGTTGTTTCGAAGATTGTTATGCGTATATTTATTTAAAATAACACAGTTTTGAAAACAATTCCTAGGATACAATTTTTTTTAAAATTTTAGATTGGTTTGTTTTACTTTTTATGTGTATGAATATTTTTCCTATGTCTGTGTGCCATGTGCCTGGTGCTCACAGAGTTCAGAAGAAGGCGTCATAAGTCCCTGGAACTGGAGTTATGGGTGGTTGTGAACCACCATGTGGGTCCTGGGAATTGAACCAATGTCCATAGCCTTTGAGCCATCTCTTCAGCTTCTGGAATACTGATTTATATTATCCTTGAATCTCAAAGGGAGACATGCCAGAAAATTGAAAGCACTGAGAGATTTACTTTTTTTCATTGCATACTACAGTTTTTATTTACATTATTGTTGATGAATACATTTTTTAAATAAATACTACATTTTGCTTATTTGAGAATCAAGTAAATTGAAGACATAAAGTCTTCAGCATACATTTATTTCAGTATAGTTTTTTTATTTGCTAGTTTTTTTTTTTTTTTTTTTCCTTGAGATAGGGTTTCTCTGTGGCTTTGGAGGCTGCCCTGGAACTAGCTCTTGTAAACCAGGTTGGTATCAAACTCACAGAGATCTGCTTGCCTCTGCCTCCCCAGTGCTGGGATTAGAAGCTAGTTTCTTATAATGAAGTTTTAATTAAATTAGATATGGTTTTATCTTCCAAATATTAAAGGAACTGTTGTGGCATATAGAGTCTCTGGATTCTGAAGTCAGCTGTATATGTAGCCTGTATGTAGCTTTAAAACCTTTAAATATGTTTCATGGAAAAACCCAAGCTTTGAGCTTTTTTTAAGACAATGAATATTTCTCCCCATTACAAGATGACCTCTGTGCTTGTGTTTAGTTTTCATATATAGAGAGATACAGATATAGATACACTGGTAAAGCCACAGGGAATATAAGCAAAAAGCATTGTATTAGTTCTCTTCTGCAGGAGATTTAAATAAAAGGAATTTTATTATTATTATCTTAATTTTTAATTTCTTAATTTAAAGAAATTGATAATTCAAGGCTGGATTGTTCAATGTTTAAGAGCACTGGCCATTCTTTCAGAGGACCCTGATTTGAGTCTCATCACCCATGTGGTGGCCTACAATTGCCTGTAGCTTCACTTTCAGGGAATTTAAAGCCCTCTTTTGGCTTTCCTGGGTACTAGTCATACAAATGACACAATAGACTACATGTAAGCAAAACACTCATACTCATAAAATTAAAATAAATTACTTTCTTTTATAATATCTTTATGAATTGTTATGTATAAAAATCCTGTGTGACTATATGATATTAAGTATACAATTTTAGAGAAAACCTTAACAGTCACTTGCAGTGTGTGTGTGTTTGTTTTAAATCAATTTAAGTGCAACATACATATGTTGTACTGAAGGAATCTTTGCTGTGAAATTGAAAAACTAAATTACTTCTAGGTCTTTGTCTGAAGCCATGTCAGTGGAAAAAATTGCTGCAATCAAAGCCAAAATTATGGCTAAGAAAAGATCTACTATCAAGACTGATCTGGATGATGATATAACTGCCCTCAAACAGAGGAGTTTTGTGGATGCTGAAGTAGATGTGACCAGAGATATTGTCAGCAGGGAGAGAGTATGGAGAACAAGAACAACTATCTTACAGAGCACAGGAAAGGTAATTAAAATATTTTACTCATTCTTAAAGTTGTTTAAAATTTATTAGTAGGTTTTAAGTTTATTTATGTTTGTACAGCCAAGGACTAATTATTTTTAAACTTCTGTTCAGAGCAAATGTATGCTCTTTAAATTTTGAAAAATAAGAGTTTGAATGAGAGTCTGACAGTCTGAGAATCGTCCAAACCCATGTAAAGGGAGAAGGAGAGAATGGACTCTACAGTTTTCCTCTAATCTCCATGCACATGCTTATGGGTATGCACAGGCACACGCACACACACACACACACACACACACACACACACACACACACACACACACACACACACACCGTACACACCATACACATTAATAAAAACATTAAAACATTTGATACTGGATGTTGTGGATGCGTCAGTTCTGTTATGTGCACATGCTTTCCTATGTGTTGTGGGCTTTCCTCTGTTTTCTAAGTCATTGATTCCTCATTGATGCACTAACAGTGGTGGTTTGGTAGAAACATCTGAAGAAGTGTGTGAGATGTGAAATTGAGCTTAACATTGAAAAAATATTTAGAGACCCTTTGGGCTTTTTTGAGGTAGGGTCTTTCTTAGGCCTGCGTTTGTCTACTAAGTGCTGGGAATATAGGTATGTGCCACCTGTCCCCGACTAGTTTTGATTGTAGAATAACATTGAAACTATAGTTTTTAATTTACTGTCCCATTTTGGTAGGAATAAAGTAAATAGAAAAAGGTGTAAGGAAAATATAGATTTCTATTTCTTTTGTATTTTGACTTGTCTTACATTTAAAGAAGCATTTTCCCTGGGCTGCACAGATGGCTCAGCTGGTAAAAGGTCCTTGATATGCAAGCCTGGAAACAGTTTCCAGAAACAATTCCACAGAATTGTCCTCTGACCTCCACACATGGTATGGCGTGTATGTCCCCACATTCTTATCATACACACACAATAATAACAAGTAAAATTAATTTACTTTAGAAAAAATAGAACCATTTTTCCAGAGCCAGTGAGATACCTCTGGAGTAACGGTGCTACCCATACAAGCCTGAAAACCTGCCTTTGATCCCTAGAACCTTTGTAAAGATGAATGGATAAAACTGACTCCATAGTTTTAAGAAATAAAAAGGACCATTTCCAGAGCCTAGAATTATAAAGAAATGTGAGGTTATGAATAAACTTTCAGTTTTCATTTTTTGTTATTCACAGTTAAATGATATCATTCTCATTTTCATTGCTTGATATGGCTAAATCTTGACAAATGCTGACTTTTTAGTTCCTTTTTTTGATTTTGTTTTGAGACAGAGTTTCACTTTGTAGCCCTGGCTGTCCTTGCACTCACTATGTAGATGAGGCTGTCTTTGACCTCGAAGGGATATCCATCTGCTTTTGCCTCCCAAGGACTAGGATGAAAGGCATGTTCCACTATGCCTGTTTTTTTGTTTGTTTGTTTTTTAGTTCATTTTAACTTGACAGTCTTTAACTTATAGTTTTCCTCTATCTGAAACACTAAAATTTTAAATCATCGAGATGAACTCTTTTTTTTATCAACTCTAGGTGGCAGGATTGTACCAGCTTAAAAGTGTTCTAATTTAATATATCTTAAAAAAAATCATTTAACGACTGTTTAGAAGCTGGGTTTGCTTTTATGAATATTATCTTTAAAAATTTATTTTTGATGTTATCATTATTAAAGGCCAAATTTAAATATTTTGACTGCTGATCTCTAGGTATGTATATATTGTATTCATTTGCTAAATTGTAAACATATTAAAGGCACTTAGAGTAGTATAGATTTTACATTTGCTTTGCGTGTGTATGCGGACACATTTGTAATTGTGCATGTGGAGGTCAGAAGACATGATGAGAGGCTCAGTTCATTCCCTTCACTGTGTGCATTTCAGGGATTGAGCTCAGATTGTTAGGCATGACAACACTGACCTACTGTAGATATGAGTCTGACCTAAGATCAGAATCTTGTTTTCTGGCTTTAAGTGTCAGGAAAGTTCAAGTTCTCATCTTCCTTATATAGTTAAGATGCCCTAGTTAAGCCACCTGATTTTATAGTGTCATTAAATTATACTGAATGTCTTACTCTGTTTTGTGCTGCTATCACAGACTATCACAGACTAACTTAAACAAATTTCTGTTCCATTAAATTATTATGACTCATTCTGTTTTCTGCTGCTGTAACAGTATCACAGACTGAGTAATTTATAATGAATAGACATTTCTGTGGTTCACCATTCTAGAGGCTGGAAAGTCCAAGATCAAGGAACTGCATCTGATGAGGGCTTTCTTACTGCATCAAAAATGGCGGAAGGTATCACCTGGGTGAGAGAGAGGGAATATAAAAGAGGGCTGAAAATAATTATTTTATCAGAAAATGACTCTTAAAATCACTAAGCCATTCATTTAGTTTCCACTTAATCATTTTAAAAGTCACTTCTTAAAAAAAATCCCACCTTTCAATACTACTGTATTGAAAATAGTTTCCAACACATAGATTTTGGGGTATATTTTCAGGCCAAAGTAGTTTATTGTTGAATCATTGGTATAAATACATCTGTACAAAGAATCACCTATAATTCTTGCACACAAAACTTGATGATGCTATTTGGATTGATTCTTCTAGCGTTCATGTCTTTCATTCATTTTATCACTTTAAAAGTAATCTGATTGTCATGTTTTCACAGCAGGATTGAGATTTTGTTTGCATTTGGCACTGTGCTGACGTTTGCAGTGATGGTCAGAAGCATTGGTTGCTAAAACTGCTGGTACTTGGCACAAGTCACCCAACATTACTAGCAAATCATGGTGTTCCTTGCTTACCAATTTTAACCTTAATTAAAGTGTGACCCTTTAATATACACAATGAAATTTGAGTGCGTAAAGCAGCCGTGCACACTAAAAAAGCTGTGGTTGCTGTTAGGAACAGCATTTGTGTTATGCCTTGGATTACTAAGTGATGCATCTTTTCAAAAAAGAAAACCCTCACATTTTATATGAATGACTATGTTGTTCAGACTTATTTGCATAGACATTTCTCTTGAAAGAGTGTGTCAGGGAAAGCAGCAAACAGTATTTGTTGCCACTGTTAAGATATGAACTTTGCCGAGAAAATTAAAATTTTGGAGAGTTTCTTTCTGCTTTGATTTTTTTCAGCTAATTCTTAGACTGTTTTGATGAAACTTTTGTAAATATGACTTAATGAGTAGAAGTTATCAGCAAATAATTATTTTAAAATGTTGAATAATATGATATATTGATGTTTGGAAAATATGCATTACTGCATAACTCAGTTATAGTTTCCAGACAACCATTTAAAGTACAAAATAGATTATGCTTTATACTTTAACAAGTATGTTTATAATTTATATACTATAAAGTAGTAACGCAGAGTATTTATGGATATGGCTTCCACTTGAAGGATCTTGTAGGAAAACATTTGTTTTGGTATAACAAAGAAGAATATATTCAGCTACCTGAAAAGCTGTCTTTTTTTTTTTTAATTTGTTTTTAAAATTTTAAGAAGGTATCTTAATGCTTCTCCCTTTATTGTTGAGGCTAGATTTCTTCATATCTTTGACCAAACAAGATAAAGTAGAAATAAATACTAGAATGCAGCTATCATTTTTAATAAGCCAGATATTAAACATACTTATAAAACTTTAAGTTTTAGTCTTACTACTTTGTTGGAAAAAATTTGGAAAATAATTTTCATAAAATATACTGTCTGCATGGAATCTTGCTTTTCTTATTTTTTTAAAAAGAATTAATTCCTACTTGAAAAATTTGTCAGTTTTTATCTTTAGTGCCATAAATTGTAACTTTAGCTTAAAGACCTTTAGAGTCCTCAGTAGTTTCTAAGATGGCAAAGTAGTTCTGAGACCTGTGTTTCTGTAAAGAGTCAGGAACTAGTTAGTGTCATAGTTGTCATAGTTAGTATGCTGGTAATTATACCAGCTAGTGGCATACATTCAATGTTAAAGCTTATTTTTTGTGTATGTTTGCATAATATTTAACTTGTTCAAGCTAGGCAGTGATTGAAAACGCATTGTTCCTTAACTCCACTGAGGGAAGAGTTTAGTATAAGCAGCAATAAGATGCAATATAAGGCATATAACTTACTCAAAAGTAAAACGGAAAAAGAATATATCTTATAGTAGTACAGTGCTTAGAGACCATGAAATTGATGCTAGCCTCACCAGGAAACAAAACAGGAGGAAAGGTGAGAGAGATTACAAAGTAAAAACTAGTAAAGCAGATGGAATGATACAGTGGGGTGAGTAGTCAAAGCCAAAGAAATAGAATATTTGTATTTCTTTTTCTTTAGAAGCCTTATTTTTATGTGTATGAGTGTTTTGCTTTCTTGTATGTTAGTGCACTGTACACAATGCTTGGTGTCCTTGGTGGCCAGAACAGGACGTCCTGGAACAGGACGTACTCTTAACTGAGACATCTCTCCAGCCCCTAAATTTCTTTTTAAAAAATAATGTGGATGTGTGTGGTTTTGCTATGGTGCAAATGGGAAGGTTAAAGGGTAATATTGTGGAGCTGGTTCACTTCTGCCTTTACATGGGTTCCAAGGATTGAACTCAGGGTGATAGGCTTGTGTTACAGGAGCTTTACCTGTTGACTTACCTGCTGGCCCCAGAATGCTTCATTTTCTAGAGAAGAGAATTGTATTACATTTGAAGTACATGAGAGCAGGAACCATGTGCTTGTTGATCGTCATTGGATTTTAGTATCAGTTAAGGTATTTAGGTCACAATAGATGTGCATATATTCTTTAAACCATTGAATGCTTGATTAGTGGGTGGGGCAAAGTATTGTTACTCACTGGGGGACACTGTTAGTCATTAGGCAAAACAGTCAGGGGAGAATAATGTGTCAGGGCCAAGGAAGCATATTTCTTAAAGGAATGAATAATCACCTAGTCAGCAGTGTTAGGTATTCATGGAAAAGGCGATTTATGATTGCTTCTTACCTTTTCAGACTAAAAAAATGCACAATGAGTCTTACAGGTATCTGTAACCTTTGGCATCTTAGGAAGTCTGTGGCACACGGGCTTATTGCACTTTGAGGATTTAGTAGTTCCCTAAATTTAATTACATTTAAATGCTTACCTTTTTCTTGGTTTTATATATAAGTAGATATGGAATGATAAAAATTGTATATAATTGGTATGTTTAAGTATGATCTATAATAACCAGACTCAAGGTAGTTGACTTTTGTTTTTATGTATAATTGTTTTCTATTAACTCAATGAAATACTCAAGGTAGGAGCTTCATAGAAGGTTAGGACTTGGGACATAGATTATTGTAGAACCCTTGCTTGATTATGTGAGGGCCTTTCAGGGTGAGGAGGAAAGGTATTTATGCGGTTCAAGTTTTTGAGACTGAAAAAGACTAAGATTGGACAGCTCCACCTGTTACACCTAGACAGCTGGTAACAGCTCAAGACCAGAACCCCTTATGATAGCAGTGCCCTAATTGTTCCTCACAGGGCCCCACGTTTTTAAAGGTCCTCTACTTCTACATCCCACATTTAGGAGCACCTGTCTCACAAAGGAATCTTTGGGAGGCAGACCACAACCAAACTATAGCAATTAATAGTACCTTATAAAATAGGAAAAATTAGTGCGAAGAAAGTTTCAGTATAAATTGCTTAATGGATAAACCGTTGCTTTTGCACATGCACGCTGGGTTTAATTAGAATGTATTTGTTTTAGAATTTCTCCAAGAATATTTTTGCAATTCTTCAATCTGTAAAAGCTAGAGAAGAAGGGCGTGCCCCTGAACAGCGTCCTGCTCCAAATACAGCCCCCGTGGTAAGACTCGTTTTTGCTTGTTTTAAGAAAGTGACATTTATTTTGTATTTTAGTGTTTTAATTTTGACATCTTAAGCATTTTAGACCAGTAGGGTATAAAGTTTTGCTACTTCAGCATACTCAAAGGCTATGGAGACCCTTATCTCAGCAGTAATTTTGGGTTATTCTTGAGATATACCTGGGTGAGAGTCTGAAAAGGGATTAATTAGGAAAAGCCTTCTAAGTTAATTTTTAATTTTTAGGTTAACTGTAGCTGGCCTATTTACTGCTTGAGAAAATTGTTAATTATTGTTAAAATATAAGTCTTTGTTACTTTCCATTTTAGACTTGTTATTTGAAATCTTAGGTGACCATTTCATATTGGTATATTTGTTTTCCCTTGTCACCTGCCATATGGCCCATTCATTGTACCTTAGCTTTAACTCCTCTGTTAGTGAGTGCCTCACTGTTTAAGGTATTACTTAGGACCCTCCAAACCCTAAATTCATGCATGTCATATAGTCTCCATTTAAATTCAGAAATACCGTCTAGTTTGCTGTAAATACTTCTGCTTGTTCTCAAGATTCAAGAAAGGTAAAAATTATAATTCATATTGAGTTTTATGTAGAGTTTGGAAAAACATTGGTAGAGTACTGAACATAACCTTGGAAGTTAATGGTAATTTTATTTACGCATGAAATCATTAATACTTAATTTTTACAGATACTGAACTATTGGTAATATTTAGACAGATACTTGTACTTGGCTTACCAAAAATGTTCAACTAATATCTACTTGTTATACAATGTGTTGAGCATCTGCAGATAATATAATACAATGTCATAGTCCCTGTCCTGTTTTGAGTTCATAGTGTAGGAAATCAAACCTGCTAGCTCTATGAAATGGGAATATAGTAAGTGCTATGATGTTAAAACATAGGGTGCTTATAATTACAATAGTAATTGGTGGGAAGAATGTGAAACCCTAAGATATTTAAACCATTGTCTTTGTGAATGTGAGTATTCCTTGTGTGTATTTTACAATCATCGAAACAGTTGAATATTTATGTTTGGCATTTGATCATACAGATGTATGTATATATGTAGCTATAGTCTTGGATAATTTTTCTTTTGCAATATTAGAGTATAATCCTATCCTAAAGTGAAGAATATATAAACGTTAAGATTTCCCAAGTAACTTTAAGATTTTTTTAAAAATACCTACTTTTAGGTTATTATAGACCATAATTTTAGTATGAAATATTTGGATTAGATTACATGATTAGAATCTGGCTTTTTTTCAATTTTTAAAAAACTAACATTATAGTATATATTTACAAGTGTTTCTGGAATGCCTATTAGTTTAGTCTTTTTTTTTTTTTTTTTTTTTTTGAGATGGGGTTTCTCTGTCTAGCCCTGGCTGTCTTGGACTCACTCTGTTCAGATTATTGTTGGAGAGAGTATTATTTCACAAAGTCATTTAAGTAATTAGAATGTATTTGCTTATCATATTATTTCTGCAGTTTTGATGCAAGTATACTTGAAATTGTCTTTACTCTTGGTATAAGGATGGTCATTTTTTAGTAGCAAATAATTTTCAATAGTGAATCCTAGTTATCAAATGCCAAATAATCTTCTTACCTTATTCTGTCTTCTGGCCTATATTGGAAATAACACTTATTTTTTTTATAAGTATCTGTATCAGGTTTTATGAGTGTTAAATAAGTAATATTTAAAAATATTGACTTTCAACTCTTTTTTTTTTTTTTTTTTAAAGGATCCCACATTGCGTACAAAGCAGCCTATTCCGGCTGCCTACAACAGATATGACCAGGAAAGATTCAAAGGCAAAGAAGGTAAGTTGCTTTTTCCGTATCTTCTTGTCATCATGATCATGCTGAGCTTGAGTGGATGTATAGTTTGATATTTAAGAATAAGGGTTGTCTTATATTTTTGGTTGTGAGGCTAGCCTTTAACGGCTGAGCCATCTCTCCAGCCCTAAACTTTGGAACAAAAGTTTTTATAATTTAGGAACTTTCTATTTTACATGCTTTTAGTGGTACAATCATTTAGTAGTTAGTAGTAAAAATACAGGCACTACAAGTTTTTTATTTAGTATGATTAAATTTATATTGTTTTTATGTGTGGATGTTTTTGCTACGTGTATTTCTATGTACAACATATGTGCTGGGTGTTCATGGAGCCACAAGAGGGCATCTGATCCCCTGGAACTGAAGTTACAGGCATTTGTGGGCAGATTGTGTGTGCTGGGAATTGAACCTGGTCTTTTGCAAGAATATCTAGTGCTCTTAACTGCTGAACCTTCTCTAGCTCTTTAGTGTGATTTTTAAAGAAAATTTGAAAGATAATCTTAATCATATTTTATGAAATCAGTGCTTTGACATTTATTGCAAGTAGTGTCTTAAAAGTTTTTAATTTTTAGAAATATGTGATAAAATTGTATAGTATATTTAAGGTCTTGTTACACTGTTGATTGTTAGGTGTAATGTAAATTATGGTTGAAATTTTTACCAGCCATGAAATACATGAATCATAATAGACTCCTTTTCTTTGCAGAAACGGAAGGCTTTAAGATTGATACCATGGGCACATACCATGGCATGACACTGAAATCTGTAACGGTAAGTTATTATGACTACAGAGCTTATTTGTTCCAGGTGTTTTATGTGAGTAGCAGATGGTAAACTTTTATTCTTTAGTGTTTTCTAATTGAAACATTTTTCAATGGCCATTGTAGTGGTGATAGATATGTGTGATATGAGTGTCTCCCTCACCCCCCTGTTTTTTTAATGAGATTTTGAATTTAAAAGTGTTTTGACTAATGTGAAACTAGGATGATGTTGTATCATTGGGACATTTAAAGCCATTGAGTTGAAGGTCATATGGGACCCCTCCCCCCCATCTGTTATCTGTGTTCTTTCAAATGTAATTGTTCTTGGAAAAATAAGAATGGGACTGGACGTGTAGCTCAGTGGTAGAGCCCTTGCTTAGACTGCTCAATGACATGGGTCCAGTTTCCAGATCAACCAAGTGAGTAAACAGAGTGTAGTAGTTGATGGAGTGTTTAAAACACATGATTGAACGAAATATTTATACAGTCATGAATGTAAGTCTTTGGTTCAAAGACTTTTAGTTAGTTCTTTCTCTTCCCTTCTCTCTTCTTTCTTCTAACCTCCCTCCCTCCCTCCCTCCCTTCCTCCCTCCCTCCCTCCCTCCCTCCCTCCCTCCCTCCCTCCCTCCCTCTTCCTTTGCTCTTGCCCCCCATGCTGTCTTTCTCACCCTCACTTTTTTTCTTTTTTTCTTTTTTCGAGGCAGGTTTCTGTGTGTAGCTTTGGAGCCTGTCCTGGAATTCACTCTGTAGACCAGGCTGGCTTGAAACTCCCAGAGATTCACCTGCCTCTGCCTCCCGAGTGCTGGGATTAAAGACATGCGCCACCAACGCTTGGCTGTCTTTCTCACTCTTGCTATGTTGTTTTTAGCTTAGACTTAGAACTCCTGGGTTCTAGGAATCTTCCTTTCTCAACTTCCTGAGTAGCGGAGACTACAGGCTCTCTTTAATTTTTTCTTAGCCATTCCATAGCTAAAATAGCCTAGCAAGAAATAGTGTGGCCAACTTCTTTCTGTTTAACTCTTCTCATTATTGTGTAGTAAATGGTAATATTTGATAATATAGGTCAGTCAGGTAAATGCTGTTAACTTCTTTTTGAATTTGTATATTCTGATGTATACTTAAAGACCTAAGAGTGTTACTTTTGTCTTTGTGAATCATCAGAAATTTACAGACTTTACATGACATGGAATAACATATTTGCTGTGATTTCTGAGTTCAGATTTAATCTTTATACTTAGAATTTGCCATACAACGCTGTTGAAGTTTTGATTTTTTTTTTTCCATTTCAAATTGGGACTCTATTTAGTATTTTGCTAATATACTTTTAAATTATCAGGTTTGTTTTCATTTTATTGAGATTGTATGTAGGCTTGCAAACTCATTGAACAAGTATTTTTTGAGCGCTTGTATCAGGTGTTTGACTTTGAATACTCTGGGTGTAACTGCTTCAAAGAGGCCTCTCTCCGAGGTCAAAGTTGAGCAAGTGCTTCCAGAAGAGCATTCCCTGAAGGAACAGCAGGCTTAAAAACTGACTTGGTAGACAGTGATAAGAAGGCCAGTGTTTCCAGTTTAGTGAGCAAGAGCAAAATGGTAAAAGATCAGATACAGCTATGCCATTCATTTGTTTGGTTGGTTGTGATTCAGAATGTAATTAATGGTGATAATGTTTAACGTAAGCTCTTATTTATTTATTTATTTATTTATTTATTTATTTATTTATTTATTTATTTTGGGTTTTTCAAGACAGGGTTTCTCTGTATTGTTTTGGAGCCTGTCCTGGAACTGGATCAGTAGATCAAGCTGGCCTCGAACTTCCAAAGATCTGCCTGCCTCTGCCTCCTGAGTGCTAGGATTAAAGGAGTGTACCACCAATGCCTGGCTCATTTATATTTTTAAAAGAGAGTCTCATTATGTGGCTTTGGCTGTCTGGACCTCAGTGTATAGACCAGGCTGACCTTGAACTCACAGAAATCCACCTAGCTGCCTTCCTAGAGCTTGTACTACTAAAAGCATGTCCCATCATGTCTGGCTTGAATTAAATTCTTCTGGAAGAGCAACCAGAGCTCTTAACCACTGAGCCATTTCTCCAGCTTGAGTTAAATTCTTATATGATTCAGTTAGTTGATGCTTTCTTGGAGACCGAATTTGTCTGTACTATTAAGACAGATAAATGTGTATTAAATGTCAAAGGTTTTGTTGCTCACAAATGCTTTTTCTTTTCTATGTATAATTCTTATTTGCTAATGTTCTTAAAATTTTTAATGTGTCTAGTTAATGTAGTTCCTGAAATTAGGATTTATCTACATTAGTATTAATCTTTGTAACGTTTAACTTTAGTATCAGAGTTCTCTTGATACATGACTAAATAAATACATTAATAATCTTTTATATAGTATATTTTTTTCTATATGTGTTAGACAAGGCTTGTGTTTTAGTGGTCACTTCATAACTGTAAGGTACTAAAACTTGTATGAATAAAAGATCTGCAAGTGTTTTGATAATAAAGTTCTGAAGTATTGAGAGCTAGAGAGAGATGGTTCTGTGGTAAGAACCCTTGCGACTCTCCCTGAGGACCCTAGTTTGGTTCCTAGCACCAGGTGAGATAAGTCAGAAAGATTGCACCTCCAGCTTTCGTAGATGCATGGACTCTGGGCACCTACACTCAGGTGCACTTGCTCTCACACCTTTAACACACAAATCTGTGTGCTGGTCAATTCTGGTTAACCTTTTCTTTTCCTAAGCTGAGAAATCCCTATTTACTTATTTATTTTTATT
Organism: Mesocricetus auratus; assembly: GCF_017639785.1. Lineage (NCBI taxonomy): Eukaryota > Metazoa > Chordata > Mammalia > Rodentia > Cricetidae > Mesocricetus > Mesocricetus auratus. Next base: position 46,595,285 of record NW_024429266.1, read on the forward strand.
GTATTTTGGTGTTTTTTTTTTTTTTTTCTTCCCCCGAGGCAGGGTTTCTCTCTGACTTTGGAAGCTGCCCTGGGACTAGCTCTTGTGGACCAGGCTGGTCTTGTAGACCAGGCAGAGATCCACCTGCCTCTGCCTCCCGAGTGCTGGGATTAAAGGTGTGCACTACCACTGCCCCGCTGGTGTTGCTTTTTAAAGACGGGGTTTCACTATGTAGTCTTGGCTGACTTAGAATTTGTTATATAGATCAGGATGGCCTCAAACTCATAAATTATTCACTTGCCTCTGCTTCCTGAGTTCTGGATTTAAAGACATGAACCACATGTCCTAAAGGGATCTCACTTTGTAGATCACACTAGCCTTTATTTCTCAGTCAGGGAAGATTCCTTCTGTCTCTGCCTCCCACACAGCTGGAGTTGAGGTACACATTGCTTCACCTAGCTTCTGTTTAACTTTTGACTTAGATAGGTCAAGGCATATGTTTGGCATTAATTATTCCAGTGTCCCAGAGTCCCAAGGTCCATAAATGTTTTCAGAAATTTTCTTAGATGGACCTTTCTCCCAAAGTAAGTTTCCAAGATTTATTTTTTCTTTTTAAAAATATCTATCTGCCTGTCTGTCTGTGTCTGTCTATCTTATCTATCTGTTTGTCCATCCGTCCATCCATCCATCTATCTAATCTATCCACTCTATTGTGTGCCTGTGTCCATAGAGGTCAGAAGAGGTTATTGAATTGGTAGCTCCTGAAAGTGGAGCTACACACAGTTGTGAGCTGCCATGTGGGTGCTGGGAATCGAACCTGGGTTCTCTGGAAGAACAGCCAGTGTCCATAACCATTGAGCCATCTCTCCAGTCCACCCCCAGCGTTCTTTAATGTTCTAAGAAACATTAGATCCAATAGTTTTTTTTTGTGGCAGAGAAATGCGAATTTTTTAACATGTGGTTATTGGAAGAAAATTGTCTTCACTGGTGGTTTTCTCTTTACTCATTTTGGAAGGGAATATTCTTAGAAAGAATGAACCATTATTATAGAGAATTTATTTTGAATAAAGCTTAAAGTTAAGGGTTGGAAGTAGAAACCTGTTAAGGAAAATTCTTCATATAGTTCATATACTAACTAGTGTTTTGGTTTAGTTGTAGTGAAAATATATGAATTTTAAATTTGGAACCTTTTTAGTTATTATGTTTCATATACTTTTATACTATATGTAATTTGTGAATGGACCAGCATAGATTAAAAAAATGCCATTTGAGTGTGTATAGTACTATGTATCTATATTCTGAATACTTAGGATGCAGCAACAGGAGGATCGCTGTAATTTGGGATCAGCCTGGTCTAGCTAGCAATTTCCAGGCCAGCCAGAGTGTGAAACTCTGCCCTAGTACCACTACCATCCAAAACACGGAAAGAAAATGTTACTTGGTAATGCTTTTATTATATAGGAAATAAGATATGGGAAGGTTTTGTTTGTTTTGTTCTTGTTTTTTTAGTTGAGTTGTAGTAAGGAACTGTTGTGTCCTTTCTCTGGAGAGGGAATAAGATGTACTTAGAGTTGATTGTTGTTATTCATAGGGATTTGGTAATTGCATTAAGAATCACTTAATTTTCTCTTGTCTAGACTACTTTTAAGATCTAGAAAGTTTAAAAAGTCTAGCAACTATTTGTTCCTTTTTTGTTTGTTTTGAGACAGGATCTCTACATATCCCTGGCTGTCCTGGAACTTGATAATGTAGATTAGGTTGTACTTAATCTCACAGGGATTGCCTCCCTAGTGCTAGAACTAAAGGCATGTGCCTCCATGCCCACTGTCTTCGTCTATGAGGAAGCATTTTGCAACATGACATTGTACTTGAAAACTCTCTTTAACATATTAATTTGGATTAACCAATAGTTTTAGTAAGTAGTTTTTAAAATAAATCTTTTATCATAGTAAACTATTTTCAGATAGTAAATATAAAATGGAGGTATAATAATATTACCATTACTTTTGATTTTTAGGATAATATAAAATCTCTATCTTGTCTAGGTTATAATTCTTAAAAGCAGGTATACATATGTAACTTCCCTATAGTTTTATAAACCCTTCTCATTGTTCTTCATTGACTAATTTGTTCTTTTCTGCTTACAGTGTTCCGGTAGTACTATAGTAGCAGTAATGTTCTGGATTTGAGTCTATCTAGATCTCAGACCAGCCAAGGTAGAGTAGTTACTGAAAAATTTCTTCCTTTTGGGCTGTCTCACCTAGGCAAGCAAGCTGATTTTCTACCTTCCTTTCTTCCTTCCTTTTCCCCTTTCCCTTCCCCCATTTCCCTCTCTCCTTCCCTCTTCCTGTATATTGTGTGATCTGGTAGATACAGAGACAACAGATGAACAAAACCAGACATACTGCTATAGGCTTGATTTATGGTCTTTTGGAAAAGAGTTAGTGACTGACTTGAACATTAAATTAAAAAATTTTATCAAGTGTGTACATTGAAGAGGTAATACTTGAAAATGGGTCTGAAACTTGGGTAGGTATAAGAAAGATTGAATTGTTTAGTGATTATGTTCCTGTCAGAGTTAGATGTGGCCTGATTTTCTCAAATGCCAGTGTATTGTCCCACATCGTGTTGATCATATGTCTAGCATCATTTTTTTTAAACATCTGTTTTCCTGGTGGATCTGTTTTTTAAAAAATTATCTTTTTCTTTTACTGTTTTTTTGACCTGTATATATGTCTGTGTGAGGGTGTTAGATCCTGGAGTTACAGACAGTTGTGAGCTTGGTGCTGGGAACTGAAACCAGGTCCTCTGGAAGAGCAGTCAGTGCTCTTAACTGCTGAGCCATCCCTCCAGCTCTGCACAATTCTTTTCATTAGTCTAAATTTCCCCAGCTATATTAGGAATCTGCTTTTACTTCTCATTTAAAAAGAGTATCATAATCTATACATTAAGTTTCTTTTATGGTATTAAGTATACAATCTCATAAGCAAATTTTCACTATCGCCTGAGCTATGACTGTTTTATTTCTTTAAGATGCCTTACTCATCAGTCATTCTATGTTACCACCATGGCCCTAATTGTTTTTAAATCCCTGATCTGAATAAAGCAGGTGCCAGGTTGCTAAGGAGGAGCCAAATACTTGGGAACACTTAAAAAAAAAAAAAAGACTTTGTAGTCAGTTCTAGCTTTGAGGCACTAAATTCTGTTTTTACTTGGTAGTAAAGATAATAGAATTCACATCATAGTTCTGTTAGGTAAACATTTAAGAAACTGTTGGGTCCTATTTGTGCTAAGGTGTAAACATGGGGCACAGAGTCAACAAGTGATAACTTTCCTTACTGACTTAGGGCGGGTATACTCCCAGTTTGACTTACATGTAATGGTTGTTACAGCTTCGGTGTTGTATTTAATTAGTATTGCTTGGTCAGTGACAACATTTTCGTCCAGTGTTACCAAGAGCAGTCCATATAGCCGGGCGTTGGTGGCGCACGCCTTTAATCCCAGCACTTGGGAGGCAGAGGCAGGCGGATCTCTGTGAGTTCGAGGCCAGCCTGGTCTACAGAGCGAATTCCAGGACAGCCTCCAAAACAATACAGAGAAACCCTGTCTCAAAAAAAACCAAAAAAAAAAAAAAAAAAAGAGCAGTCCATTTAAATGTGAAGAGATTCCATTTTCTTTCAAATCTGTTAGGCATTTTTGTTATAGTTGTAGATGCTTATGCTATAGCAGAAAGTTTTAGTCTTTGAGAGAAGATAATTGCAGAGAAGTTTTCATATATATGGATGAATTAGTTAGGGTGCCTTTTGCTATTCACCTGTTAGGACACAGATTTATAAGAAGGAATGTTATTTATTTATATGATTTCTTTTTCTTTTGAAAAAGAATTGTAGAATTTTAATATGTTATAGAAATATTCCTTCCACATAGCAAGATTTCATGTGCTATATTTTTACACTGGTATGTATTATATTATACTTGAATTTTTACAACTTGATTATATATTTCAAGATGCTTGTGCACCACCATGTGGGTGCTGGTAAACGAACCCAGGTCTTCTGTAAGAGCAGTACAGGATCTTCCCTGCTGAGGAATTCCTCCAGTCTCTAGTATGTCTCTTAAGCTTTTGAAAGTTAGTCTTACAAATTTCCTGACTGTTACATGAATAGCCCATTATTAACATACTAATATTTTACACATGCATTTGAAAATTAGACCTGCATTTTTACAGATTTTGAGAAGCATCACTTTATCTAATGCACGGTATTTCGTTCTTTGTATTCATAACAAGCAGTTTCTTCTCAGTTTTTCTAGCAGCAGTAGCTGCTTTGTGAATTTCCTTTTGAAAACTTGTTTGTTTTGTTTGCCCTTTGCCTTTTTTTTCAAATATTGTGGCACTGGCTTAGATTTGGATCATATCTTATTAAGAACTTTCTATTATGATTTTTCAGCCTGTTTGTTGCAGTACATTAGGCAACAGTTTTTTTGTTTACTTTGCTTTTTTTTCTTTTAATGTGAAAACGGTTGTTACTTCCTTAGGCTTTTGTTGTGAAGTTCAAACATGAACATGAACACTTTGAATTGTATTGTCCTCAGGATATTTGATTGTAGGATGGAATTTAAGTTTAGTTTTGGTAGAATTTGTTTTTATCATGCATGTAAATGTTCTGTTCTGAATGTTATAGCTTGTTCTGTTTCTACTTGGCTGGTATTTAGAGCGAACACATTTGGTGAATGGGTATTATCATCATATGAATACTTTTCTTTATGGTAGAGGTTTAAGTTTAGAAATGTCAGTTAGTTTATAGATATTACTGGGTTTTATTGAAAATCCATTTATTTTTTTCGGTAATAAGCTTATATAATCAAATTCAATAGTTGATATTTACTCAAAACCACTTCTAAATTTAAGAGATGTCAATAACATGTATAACATAGCTTTTAAAATTAATCTAAGGGCTAGAGAGATGGTTTGGCAAATAAAAATACATGAGGCTCTTTTCTGAGCAATCACCTGGTAGCTTGCAGCCATTTATAACCCTAGTTTCAGGGTATTCGATGCCTACTTTTGACCACTAGGCATGCAAGCAAACATTCATACATGTGTAGTTACATATGATTTTAAGAACTGCACAAAATTAGACTTTAGTTGTCCTTTAATCTCTTTATCATACTACAGTAAAACTTTTAATTCTGATTTCTGTTTCCTGTCATTGGCACAACCTTAGTTCATTTAATTTGGATAAATTTGATATCAATATTAAACATATTTTTCCTTGTTAAATTCTAACCCATCAGTTTACATTTAGGCTACTACTTTATTTTAAATAATGTGAATCTCCTTTGCTATTTAGAAAAATAGATATTAATTTTAGTGTTTTCTTTATTTCATGCTTGAAGAGCTAAACGATTTTGTTCATATAGCAAAATCTAGTATATTTAATGATATACTATATAAGGGTAATAGTTTTTGATACTTTGACTGTTGACTGAGCTTAGTATGCTGCGTCAGATTCTTACTGTTTGTAAATTCATTTAAATCTTCAATGAATTTTCAGTCTTTTATATAATTCTTGCAATCATTATTTTCCTATTAATATTTTGTATTATTATTCATCGGATTGTCTTAATATTTTGTATTATTTCATTGGATTAGCTGCTTATTTCATCTCTTCCCTCTCCCCTTTCCCATCCTGCCCAACCTCATTTGATCTTTAATTCTAAGTTTTGGTTTCTTTTCCAGGTCTTGTTCTTGATGGATGTTTCTTTTAGTGTTGTTCTTCTTGTCTTTCCTGCTTCTCATGTTCCTCTGTGAGTGACTGCTCTCATGTTTAAGTATCTGGTTTAAATTCTTATACACTGTTCTGGACAGATCTTATGATTAGATGCTGAGTTCTTGGAATTTTGGAGTATAGCTTTTCTGTGAACAAGTTGAAAACATTTATTTGAAATGGTTGGAAATGGAAACTTTAAGGTCCTGCTTTTGCTCTTGTTAGAAAGTATTGTCATAGAATTGGATTATTCTTAGAATTGAGAGTGTATTATAGTGACACTGAGATAATGTTCTTTACATTTAGATTTTTTCAGTAATATATAAGGTGAAAATAAAGACATAGTTGGAAATAGGTTATTTTAACTTCTTACAAATTATAACATGAGTCATATCTTTTGTCATCTGCAAATACTAAATTCTGGAGATTATTGATCCTATAATCATTTATTTTCTCAGATTTGGTATTTTTAAAAACATGATTCTGTTTTCTTGCTCATGTTTCTATTATATATGTGGTCTTTGTTGTTGTAAGTATTCTGGAATTAAATTCTTGATATATTTTATTAATCAAATTTTAGAAATAAGTTAAGCACCTCTTTGATCTCTTAGAAGTCACTGATTTTTATCTTCTATTACTATTATTAGACAAAACTTTCCTAATTCAGCTTTTGATGTGATCTTATGGTTTCAGCAATGTATCCTATAAAGCTATCCATAATGTTATGTAGTGTCTTGTCTGTAGGGGCTAGTTGGAGTAGCACAGTAACCATTGCTCTGATACTAAATATGTGGATACATTATAATGTGATATGTTTTTCATATAATGTAAAAAGTTACTGTAGGATCATGAGTTCGAGGCCAGTTTGAGTCACTTAATGAGCCCTTATCTCTTAAATGTAAAAGGAAAAGCATAGTTGTAAAGCGAGGATTGAAGGGTTAGTACTATGCTTGCCTAGCATGGCTTAGGCTGGGCTAAAACCCCAGCACCATGTAGATAAAACAACTGCAGAAAGCTTTACTAGAAATACTTTTTCTTTAGCTGCAATCCAGATGACCCTCAGTTTGTGTTAAATTTGGAGACACCTATGATAAATAAAGGTTTTGAGTTACTAGTATTTTATGGTGCCATTTACTTTGATCCCTTCTTGAAGGGGCTTCCTCCTCATTTGGCATTGTTACTTTTCCTTGTTATGTCTAATTTTTCTCCAGATAGATATATTCTTTAGATACATAGATAATTTAACTTAAGCACTAACATCTGATTGTATTGTTTGATTTAAGAAGTGGTCTTAAGGTAACTAATATTCATAATTTAGGTATCCCACAGGTCTGACTTCTCATAAGACAGAAGTTGTATAGTATTTTTGCTTTAATTGTAGTTTTTTAATTAATCACATTAAATTTTGTTAATTTTTAAGGACACAGAGAAGCAAGGATTTCTTATTGGATCACATATTTTCATTCTTCATACATCCTGGCTTGATTAATTAATGAGTTAGCTTAAATCTTGCCTTCTTCCATAATTCAGTTTTAGTGATACAAAGCAGTTCAGTTTTTTTAAATATACCCAGTATGAATACAAAAGCCATATAGAAAGTATAAATTGAATACTATGCCAAGTACCCCTGTAGAAAACTATGAGTAAGGCCATATGTAGTTATACTGTGTTGTCCTGCACCTACAACACAACTTCAGGATAGCAGCATTAAAAATATTTCAGTTTGAAGTATTTATGTACCATAGAATATGACACTGAAAGGTTTTTTTCCTAAGAATAACTGGATTAGTCAGAAAGTTTTGTTCACATTTTACTCAGTTGAGGCTAATTAACAAATAAAATACATTGAATGGACTATTTTTAGTAATAGAAGTATCTTCTCTTCACTTCTTTGCCACATACGTGTAATATAACTGTGCTAGAGGTTGCCTCATACTTAAATTAAATAAACTAACATTGGCATTTGTTGTAAAAGAAATACACACCGTGACAGCCACCGAGAAGCTGGCATGGCTGAAAAGCATGGACTCAAGCAGAAAGCCTGAAATTCAGCCTCTGTTTTTCATTTGTCTCCTTTACTTAGTGTCACTTGTTTACTGGGCAAGTAGTCACATTAACCATTCAAGAAATAGCTATTTATAACTGGGTGATACCTGAGGTACAAGGATGTCATTTCCTAAACCGTCAGTCACCTTGAACAGTAGGGTGGAAAGGTGAGACTGACGATTCTCAGGGTGAGAGCAGGTATCTGATGGGAAGACAGTACCCTGGAACAGATTGTCTTCTAGGAACCAGATTAATCTCTTTGGGAATGACACTGATTACTAACATATTAACAGCTCCTTGTTAGGTGTTGATACAACTCTTAGTGGGTCCACACCTTGATATGACTGCATAATTAAATGTATATCTCTGGTGCTTCCCTTTATTTAAATATAAATCTTATATTAGCACTCTGAGCCCAAAGTTCGGGTTGGACCTCTTTCTCTGTTAGTATTCCCAGTACTCATTAAGTTTATTGGAACAGAGGGATAGGTGTATCATATGGTGGCTGCTCTAGTTGGGCTTTTGTTCCTCTGTCACTTTATTGTTTATATTGGTCTCTTGTTTATGTTATGTTGATTCTTATCTATCCACAGAAATATGTAAGTCCTGGGTTGGTGGTGGGACACGTCTTTTAATCCTCAGCACTCGGGAGACAGAGGCAGGTCTGTGAGTTCAAGACCAGCGTGGTCTATAGAGTGAGTGCCAGGACAGCCTCCAAAGCTACACAGAGAAACCCTGTCTCGAAAAACCAAAACCCCCCCCCACAAAAAAAAGAACGAAAAAGAAAGGAAAGAAACATGCAAGCCATCTTTTACATATTGTGAATGTTATACATAGGCTCCATGTCTCTGTAACTTTAGTTTTTTAGTTTATTTCACCAAGAAACAATTATGTCTGTAGGAAAAGGTTCTTTATTTATTAAACCATTTATTGTATAAGCTGATCTTATAGAAATTTTATCATTATGTTTTTAGTGAAATGTGTATTAGATGGTAAGATGAAAACTGTGAATTAGAACACTTTCAGGCTCCTGGATGTTTTTGTTTTTGTTTTTATTTTTCAAGACAGGGTTTGTCCTGGAACCCTCTGTGAACCAGACTGGCCTCAAACACTCAAAGATCCACCTGCCTCTACCTGCCTAGTGCTGGGATTAAATGTGAGAGCCACCACCACCCTCTTCTTTTTCTTAATGTTGGCTAGAGATGAGCAAGATCTCTGATGGGAAGGTGTTTTAAACAAAATTTAAAAACTAAACTTTAAGAAAAAAAGGAGCAAAATGCTAGGTCATTCCTCTCTGTTCATTAATTTCTAACCTCAGACAATGTTTTACATTGTATCAGGCCTAGCCAGAAATTTTTGTAGTTCTGTTAGAGTTCTGTTGACTCTGCCTCAAAAGGATATGATGTTAGGAACAAGGACTCCAAGTCCTTCTTGCAGCATAGTCTTAACTGTTAAATCGCAGAGAGTAACACAACTGTTTATTCTTTTGAGGTTTGACTAAAGATGAAAATGCTAGACGGTGTTCAGCTTTGTATTTTACTTTGAATATCTGTCTGTCTGTCTCTCCCTCCCTCCCTCCCCCTCCCTCCCTCCCTTCCTCCCCCCCTACCCCTTCTCAGCAAATATCTTGCTATCAGCTCAGACTACCTTTGATTTCAGAATTCTCCTGCCTCATCTTCCTCCTAATGTAATGGTTTAAAGTCATGAACCCCTACATCTGTTTTTAGCTTCTATTCTTTAACAGGTAAGTTGCTTTTGGATTTTTTTTCACTCCATGTATGTGGGAAAGCATACTCTTGGCATGGAATCCCCATAGACATTAGGGATGGTTTTGTTACTTCACAGTCTGCTAATGTGACTTTCATCATTTAGGATTTTTGGCTGTAATCATAAAGTAAGCAAGCAAGCCAAAAGGTTGGAGAAAGTGGTACAATTAACGAATCTGGTGGTTGAAAGGACAGAAACTATAACAGCTCTTCAGATTTGTTTGTAGGAACTGAATATATATGGACATCAATGAATGTGTATGCACGAGAGCGCTCACACACATTTGTGTTTATATTTTGCATTTGATTTTTGGCTCAGTTATATAGTTTTAGTCAAAGTAGTAACTTTCTTAGTTGTTTTTTTGAATAAAGAGTTGGTCTTTATCTTATGGACAGAGTTCTCTTTAATAATTACTATGATCTCAGAGTTGCACATATTTCTGAGTTTTCTTTGTTTCTGAAATTCATTTTATTTTAAAATAAGTTTTATTATCTGTTTAACATGATATTATAAGATACATATGTGGTATTTTGGTTACAGTAGTGAAAAACAGACATTATCAGTCATTTCAAGTAGTTATCCAGATAACTCATCTTAGATTAGTAGGGAGTCTCTTAAGTTGAGACCTAATGTATATTTACTTTAGATCATTAATTTCTCATTCCTTGATTTCTGACATACTTACATATTTACTTCTGTATTTATTTTCTACTCCAGATCTGGAACTCACCATTTCTGCATAGTTAATTGGTTGCTTTTTAAGATAGTATTATCTAGAAACGGTAACATCAGCATTGGAAGTGTTCGCTGGGCCAGGGAATTGGCCAAGTATAATAGCTTGAGTTTAATTTTGGAACTCAACATGATTGAAGAAAGGACTAACTTCTACAACCTGTCTTATACTTGCTGTGTGTGCTCAAACACATGCAAAAACGCATAAAGTAAATAAATAATTTAATTGAATTTCTTTTTTGAAGCAAGGTCTCACTGTTATGTGGCTCTGGCTGTCCTGGAACTTGCTATGTAGATCAGCTCGTGGAGATCTGCCCACCTTTGTCTTCCTAGAGGCTTGATTAAAAATAATTTAAAAAGTGCTCTCCACCGTTGAGGCTTCCATTACCTTTTGATATTTTAGTAGATAGAGATAGAAATTTCTTTTGAAATGCTACATAATATTTTTATATTGCTAGTGTAATCCCGAAATCAAAGTTTTTTTTTTTTTAAGATTTATTTATTGTGTTTACAGTGTTCTGCTTGCATGTATGCCTGCAGGCCAAAAGAGGGCACCAGATCTCAAAATAGATGTTTGTGAGCCACCATGTGGTACCTGGGAATTGAACTCAGGATCTCTAGAAGAGCAGCTTGTGTTCTTAACGTCTGAGCCATCTCTCCAGCCCCCCAAAATGAAAGCTTTTACTTAAATTCATTGTTTCATAAAAGAAAGAGTTGTTGTGTTGTTAATAAGGAAGGTAGTCCACCTAAGCCTATGCCTTATATGCTTCCTACTTACCAGTGCACTTATTCTGTCATGAGGACACTGTTTCCTATATTTTTATCCATTTTTAAATTATATTTTAAAGGCCTCATTTTCAAATATCACCATAGAGGGGATTGTAGCTTTAATGCGCCAATTTTTTACATAACATTTCCTAACCTTATTAATAGAATTTCTTGCTTAGGTTGATAACATATCAGTTAAAACGTTGTTATAATAATACCAGCAGTATTCTTTGCTGTGTGGCTTTTGTGCAATTATTTTATCATAGATTGTCTCCCACTAAATACATTGTGATGTACCTTGATATCCCATGTACATTATGATTGTTATCTATCCTCTTGCTATTATAAATTCTGTTTGAGTTACCACTTTTGTACTTATTTTGTTTTATGTTATCACTATAATTTGAATTTTGCTGAACAAAGAGATTAAATCCTTACAGAATTTTGTTAAACATTACAAAACCATCTTCATTTAGCATCTGTTTCATTTGCATTTCTGCTAGTACAATGGCCATTCCTGTTTCCCCCTACACATCTCACAAGAAAAATTTTGATTATTTTATAGGTACAGAGTAGTTTATCAGTACAATTTGTATTGGCATTTATTTTATGTCCAGGGTTAATCTTGGCTTAGGGGATATGTCATTACTCTATAATACCTTGATTTTTTTTTTCCTGTTTTCTATCAAGGATGGTCATTGCTTTCTATATCTCCCTTTTAATATATTGAGACAATCAGCCTGTATAGATAGTAGGCTTCTAATTTTGTTAGTCATATTTTTATTATGATGCAAATAACTTTTTTCCCAGATTTTTATGTTATCCTTTGTACATTGTATTGCTTCTGGGTTTTCAGTTTCCCAGTGTGTCTAACTTTGAAAGAATTCACTTTCTTTTAAGAACGAGTGTTTCATTATTGATGCTTATATCTTCCATGAGTTTGGAAGTTATTCTTGGGCTGAGAAACAGATACAGTTCTGCCTTTTGTCTATGTGGCTATGCATTTATACAGAGTAAGTTACTAAAGACATCATATTTTGTTTTGTTTTTATAATGTTGATACCTGCAAATAGTAGGCTTTCCATAATGTTTGATGAGTGATTGGAAGCGATGTGTTTAAACATTTTAGTTTACTTGCTTAAGATTTGACTGTTATCCTCTAGTTCTAGAAGGTATAACTATGGTTTGATTAAATTTGGTTAAACTACATTACATTTAATGAGTAATGAATGTGTACTAATTAAACAAGATGCAGTATGAGCTGGAGAGAGGGCCCAGCAGTTAAGAGCACTGACTGTTCTTCAAGAGAACCTGGGTTCAACTCCCAGCAGTTAAGAGCACTGATTGCTCTTCCAGAGGACCCGGGTTCAATTTCCAGCACCCACGTGGCAGCTCACAACTGTCTGTAACTCTAATTCTGGGGGATTCATGGCACTAGCCATGCATGTGGTACACATGTATGTGCATGCAGACAAACTACCATATACATAAAATAAAAAGTAACTCTTAGAAAAGGTAAGTATAAGCTTAAATGGTACTTCTTGACTTGAAGTAAATAAAAACATGGATAAAATAGCCAGTTTTCATTTCCTAAGGTCATGATTGTTGTGTGTGGTTGTAGAATTTGAGCTGTATACCAATTAATATGTATTTTTTGTTTCCTGATTTATTTATTGGTAGGAGAGTTTAATAAGAATATGTTTTGCCTATTTCTGAAGCTTGCCTTTTATTCTTTTGGTTTTCAAATGAGCATTGTTGTGTTGCTTTGCCTGACCTGGAACTGCTAGGCTCAAGTAATTGACCTGTGCCTCATCTTCTGGAGTAGCTATAGGCAGGGTTCATCATGCCCTGCTTGTCTTTTGTTTTATTTTTGACAGAAATTAGTTTTGCTTAGTTATAAATAACTATGCTGTTTGCTTGTAGTTTTTCTTTTCTGAATCCACAATGTATGAATTAAAGAAGTCATGCCAACCCCACACGAAAAAGCTTAGCAGAGTAGGTGCTTGAGTAATTATTATTGTATTTCTGTAAATTTTCTGCATTTCATTCACTTAAGAACTTGTGTGTGAGTGTGGGTCACAAATGCCGTGGTATATAACTGTAGTGGTTAGAGGACAACCTGTGAGACTGTTCTCTTTTCACTATGTGGGTCACAAGCGCCGTGGTATGTAACTGTAGTGCTTAGAGGACAACTTGTGAGACTGTTCTCTTTTCACTATGTGGGTCACAAGTGCCATGGTTATGTAACTGTAGTGGTTAGAGGACAACTTGTGAGACTGTTCTCTTTTCACTATGTGGGTGCCTGGGAAAGAAATACGTTAGAGTCTTTGGTTGGTTGTTTTTGAGATGTGATCTTTCTATTACGTAGCTCTCGCTGTCCTGGAACTTGCTATATAGACCAGGCTAACCTTGAACTCACTGAGATCTATCTGCTCTGCCTTGGATTAAAGGTGTGTGCCATTATGCCTGGCTAGAGTTAATCAGATGAATTGACTTTGACTTTATTACAGATTATCTGTTACAGATTAGTGGGTAAATATGCACAGTGCCTTATTTGTTTGCTGAAAATTATCAGTTGTGAAATTTCTAAGTGTCACTTGCTCACTATTATAGATGTAACCTGGGGCCCAAAACAGTAGCGCACATGTTATTCAGAATTAAATTTACCGTTCACAAATATCTGCAAAGAGGAAGAAGAAAAAAATCAGGGAAACAAATATGTTTTTCTTTCCCCTTTCTTATGTATACCTAACAGCTGATACCACATGCTAGTGAGAGAAAAATGCCTGTGAAATCTGTGGGTATGGCCAAAGAGAATAGTAAGCAGAGAGTGCCAAATAGTGCAATAAGCCTGTTTGCTTGGCTTTGTAGACCTGTTAGCAGAACAGCATAATGGATAAGAGCATGATCTCTGACATGGAAGCCTTTTACTAACCTTGTTGTTTGATATATTTAACCTGTCATATTAGTCTTTTCTATCTTCTATTGTTACAAGTATTGTATGAAGTAATATACGGTAGTTTAAAATAGTACCAGGTACATTACTTCCACAATCAGTAAATGGTGTGTGGTGCTGTTAATGGTATTATTATTGAAGACTTTCTGGAACTAGGTATTAATAAAGTTCCAATTAGGATGTATGTGTTTATGCATATTATGTGTATGAAAGAGATTAGGGAAAATGTGAATTATTTAGTCATTGAATAAATCCATTACCTCTAAATTTTATTCCAAACAAACTAGTGTTGTAAATACTGAAACATGCAGTTTCATTCTGAAATATTTGTTAACACTTTGAGTGTAGGGTTATTACCCAGTTAACTCTGTAATCTTTCCTTGATCAAATCCGTATAGTTGTTTTCAAACATTTCTTTCTTATATATAAAAATTTCATAGTACTGAGGTAAAGAAGATACAATTAAAAACTGCTAAGACATTTAAATAGCAGCTTATTTGGCTTATAAAATTAACATTTTTATTGTTGAAAATGAAATGTGAAAATAAATTAATAATAGAATTTTTATTTGTATTTTTTTTTTTTCGAGACAGGGTTCTCTGTATTGTTTTGGGGGCTGTCCTGGAACTCGCTCTGTAGACCAGGATGGCCTCGAACTCACAGAGATCCGCCTGCCTCTGCCTCCCGAGTGCTGGGATTAAAGGCGGGGGCCACCGATGCCCAGCTAATAATAGAATTTTTATTTAGTAAGGCCCGGTTGTTTTCTTAGGCAGGATTTCACTATTTAACCTGGTTTGCCTTGAACTCGCATTCCTCCATCGTTTTCCATGTGATCCTCAAAGGCAAAATTGCAGATTGTTGACATTAAGAACTTCACTGGCCGGGCGTTGGTGGCGCATGCCTTTAATCCCAGCACTTGGGAGGCAGAGGCAGGCAGATCTCTGTGAGTTCAAGGCCAGCCTGGTCTACAGAGCTAGTTCCAGGACAGTCTCCAACCAAAACAATACAGAGAAACCCTGTCTGGAAAAACAAAACAAAAAAAACAAAACAAAACAAAACAAAAAAAGAACTTCACTGATTTAATCCCCTCTGGGGACTGAGAACATCATCTTTTTCTTTCAAGTCAGTCATGAGAAATATAGAAATGATTTTAAATTAATACCTGAGAATAAGTACTTAAATATTTCTAAGAATTCTGTTTTTTGAAGTCAGTGTTTTAAACCCAATAATCTTATCCTATTATAGTTTCAAATGTTCCTTGGGGGTTCTGTTTCTGTCACATACATATGCATGAGTGCTCGCAAACATACACAATCCCCCTTTCTTCATAAAACTTCTGTGGCATAAAGTCTACACTGACATCCCTCTGTCTTCCATCACTGATGGGATTTTGTATGTCTTTTTGTAGTAATATTGGTAACTCTGCAGTTGCATTGAATAATTAAGTGAAAATAATCATTAAGCAAGAGCTGGTGGATGTTTCATAGCTGACTGTTCAGAATCATTTGATGTGGAATAGAGTACTTATACTGCTCATTTAAAAGGGGAGCTAAATTTAAGTAAAACCCTGTATTACTAACAATACTTTTTGTGCTTCTGGCAATTTATTCTCATAATAGGTTCAGTGATAAAAGTGATTATTAGAATTCTGGTCAGATATTCTGACTTAATTAAAATTGATAAATTTACATGGAATTAAAAACACTATTTTAAAGTCAGTGGGCTTGTGTTTATTGATGATAAAATTCATAATGGGGCCAAACAAAACATGAGAACTTTTGTATAACAGACATTCAGTTTAGGGTTTTGTTGTGTGCCTTTTAAAAGCGAATAGTAAAAGTGCATTGAGTATGTTGTCCATTCCAAAAACAAATAGTCATCAAACATTTGTAGCTTCTCCCCATCCCTCCCTAGTGGTTTTTAATTGGTGATACAGATATTTGCCATTTACCAAATTAAAAACTTAGGTTTGTTAAACTTGACATTGAGAGAAAGAAATAAGTTCCCTAAAATGATTAAGTGTTCGCTTATGCACACCTGCTCTCAGGAAACAAACTTGCCACCTGTTGCTATTTGGCAGACATGCATCTTAAAATGAAATTACTACCTGTATCCCTTTTCCTCCCTTTTTCAACAACACATCATCATTGTGCTTTTATGTTAGTACTTTTGCTTCAGTTAGAGGTTCCATTTTACATTCATATGAAGCCAGGTATAGTTGTAGTTAAATGGTAGCACTCCAAGAGTGCAATATTTTGTCCAAATGCAAAATTCTTTGAAATACTGGCTTAGCCCTTAATATCAATGAGGAAACAATTTATCTATTTTGAAACCTTTAATAATTCATTTTATAAAAACTTGAGCCTGAGACACATTATTTTTTCACATTTATCACATGTCAAAATAATTTCCCCAGCATATATGAGAATTAATAAAAAATTAAAACACTTGTCAGTTATTTTTAAAAGTAAATGCTTGAATGAGAATTGCATTGCTCAAACACTTGAATGCTATAAATTAGTTTATGGAATAACTAAGTCTTATTGCATGTAGTATAGTTTGGAACTCTAGAGTCTGGTCAGAAAAGATGTTCTTTGCACAGTTACAAAGTTCCTTAAAATCAATATTACTGTCTTATTTACATTAAATTATGGTGAAATCCAAAGTAAATCTAGGAGTCTTTTGACTGTCTTCATTTCTTAAATTAAGATTATATGGAAATGTATGCAGTTACACATTGTATTGGTCCCTTATGTGAGACTTGGACCATTTATGTATGCATGCTTATTATTGCATGTTAATACAGAGAATCCCTTTATACAGTTTTCAATAGAGTCTTTTGGGATGCCTTTTTGTCATACTGTTGTAATTTTATGAGTTAGCGTCCTCAGAAATTAAAAAAAATAGTTTTGAGTTCCATTATGTGATGAGTTGAACTAAAACTTGTCCTATGTATGTAATCAAATTTTTAACTATACATGCTGTAAGCATTATTTACAGATTACACAATTGAACAAAAATAGTCTTTTAATGTAGTTTGCGGTGCCGATACCTGCCTGCTTTTTCCTTTGCTGCGTTGGCACAGGCATTGTGCTTATTTTGTTGTAAGTGGTTCCAGTATTTTATCAGTTCACTAGGCTGGAACTGATGAGAGGTAATTAGGTGGCTGTATTTACAGCTTGAGTAAGAAACTCGCCAGTGATTGAACACGAACTCATTGGGAGGGGGCACAGGATCAATTCTCAACTTAGCAAGACAGATCCCTACATACACATCTTCCAAGTGCAAACGGCGGATGCCTAAAGAAACCTTAAATATCTTTTCTGCTAGATCCCCAGAAAAAACATAACCAGTTCCTGAGCAGAAGACAGGGTAACGCTCACTTGGATAAAGGTCTGGTGGCATGTACCACTTGCTGTCTTTGTTTCTGTTAGGTGCATAGCCTCTCATTAGGTATCCAGTAAAATAGTTATGTCTAGGAGGCAGGTCTGGCTTTAGTAACTTGTGTATTAAATATTCGGTGTTGACGAACATGTCACTGTCCGTTTTCATGACATATGGAACATGTGGACAGTATGTTGCAACCCAGTTCATACCCATTAGTGTTTTAATGGTCAGATTATAGTACGTATCTAAGTATTCCTGTTGAATAATGTCATGATATTGTCTGCTTTCTTCCAGAATTGCATGTTGAATATAGCTATTTAGCTTAATACTTATGCCCAATAAAAACATCCGTGTGATTTGGATGCCAGGCGCTAAACTTTCATTGCCCCACGTTTGCCGGATAGCTCGTCTTGCTTCTATTTGTCCAGGTTCTGCAGCTATTAGTAGTATTAAAAATGGGCTTTTCTCTTGGCATTTTTCAGGCTCATTGATAATATATTTGAAATGGTAAGAGTTTGGATATCCAGTACCCTTTTCATTATAGTTACTTCCATTGGCACTAAGTGTATTCTCTAGTCCTGTAACTCCTTGTGGAGATAGCTCTGTGTTATTGGAGTTAGTTGCTGTCTGAGGCCTCAGAGTCTGAGGAACTGCATCTTTCCAAATGTTCCGAAGGGAGCTGTGATTTGTTTCACTTCTTGTAGAACGAAATCCTCGGAAGGTGTATGTCACAGGATTTTCTTTGAATCCAGGTCTACCCGGTAGCCAGTCATGATGATTGAAAAACAAAAACATAGCAAAAAGAAACACTAGAGAAAGTACGCCCACAAGGTGGGTCCGGAACAGAGACCTTTTAGCATTCCAGGTCATCTTTGCAAAGCAGCAGTGTCTCCTCCTCCACTGAAGCATGTTGTAGATATCCAGGGATAGAGTAAGTAAGGTGTACGAGGCCCAGAATACTGTTATTTTTCCAGAATCAACACTGATCTTTGGTCATCATTTTCTGGTTCAGTTATGTGTCCCTCGAAGTCATTCTGTAAAGGTGAAGCATAATGGTTAACAAAATGCAAAATCTTACGAACTGCCTTAAAAGGGCTCTGATGACTAATAAGAGGACGTTTTTAAGCTGTGAAAAATAGGATAAACCAGAAGAAAGCATATAATTTGTTTCCTTTTGACAAAAAAATAAACAAGGTTTCTTTTAAAATATTATTGTAGCACAATGATCATTTGAAAGGTAAATGATAGATTATTAATTTTTTTGGACCCACTTGATCTCAGTTGCTCTGGGCATCTGTCCTTTTGACTTAAGGTAAAGATTTTAAAAGTTGTATCATGTAGAAAGTTAAAATGCTTTTAGATTTCTGACAAAGGCTCAGTAAGAAGGCCATCGGAACAGATGGAAAGTTTATTGACATTAATTAAAATTGATTTGACATACCATGACGATATGGGGCAGTCAGTGGCCTTTTTTGGAAAAGAGTCATGTATTGGTTTTGGGACAGACGGTGTAGATTCGATTGTGGCAAAGTTCAGTTAGTCCCAGTATACTGCTTGGCACATTTCCACTGGCCCCCACTGTGTTGAGAAAGCCAGTAAGAAGATACACCTGTCAAAATTAATTTTCAGGGTCCAGTAATTTCAGTGTGAGATTAGACAGTAATAAGTGATTAACATTTTTAAGTACTTGGCTAATTTTAACCAAGTACACCTCAAATAGGAAGAATCCAAGAGATCAATCTTATTTACCTGTGGTTTTGGCAAAGACATACATTTTGCACAGTTTTTTTTAAATATATTTTTGCAAAATATAGTCAGTGGCCACTACTATCTTTAACTGCTTAAACCTCATTTGCCACAAAATATATTTTAAAATATTCTTAAATTGTGCTTAGTTGCATAATCTGCAGCAAGGAGAAATTAGTTTAATTTTTAAGTCGTTATAGTAATATTACCCTTCCATTCTAAGATCTTTAAAAGGTTACAATCTGGTCAAGAGAAATTAATGATTTTTCAAGAGGCTTTTCAGTGTAGCAAAACTTATTTGTGTTTGTTATATTTTGCCTTTCTTTTTTCCTATTCTTAGATGTCACTAGATGAAATGGGATCATAGAAGTAGCTTGAATTCCAATAAAAGGTGTTTTGAGGAATAGAGGCAAATACCTAGTTTTGATTTTTTTTTTCTCCCAGTTTTTTTTTTTTTTAAACGAAACCCGGAATTAGAAGACATTTATTTAGTCATTAATTTTGAGACTGGGAATATTACATTTTTTGTGCTCAAGAAGTGATTTTATTTCATTAATTCACTGAAATAGTTTCTTTAAACAAAGCAAATAAAATTTTAACATAGCTACTTATTTAAAATTATATGTGTAAATGCTTGTGTTTTTAGATTATGGTTGTGATCAACTTATGGTTGATGGTAAGAGTGGTTTAACACTAACAGAAATGCTTTTTAGGAAGTAATATAATTTATGTGTAAGTCCTCAAAATTGAGTAATTGCAGCATAAAATTTACACATACGTTTCAGTTACCCCTTTGAAAAGTGTTAGATGGTTATGAATGAAGTGCTATTCTAGTAGCAGCCACTAGGAGGAGCAAGTAGATGGGAATTTGAACATTACGAATATATAACAAGGCACTAAGATTTGATCTTGTTTCTGAAATTGAATGGTGCTTTTAGTGAATAGGGTATTTCTCAAAGCTAAAGTATTTAACATCTCTCTCTCTCTCTCTCTCTCTCTCTCTCTCTCTCTCTCTCTCTCTCTCTCTCTCACACTGATTTTTTAAATATCTAGTTTGCTCTTAGTTTTATTTACATGGATTTAAATCTTTCAGTACTATATAGAGATCAAAGCTATTCTCACCCTGTGAAACATGGTTCCTATATGAGATGGTATGATTTAGAAACAAATTTACCTGCCTGTATTTACAAATTCTATTTAAAGCAGAAAAACTATTAAAGAATTTATTGGATAATTACATTATTTGGTAGCTACTAATGACACACACCCACTTTATGAGACTAGTGGATATTGAAGAGTTTTATATATATAAATTTAAATGTAGTTATTTTGGAAGGTTCACTTGGTCTGTTTCAAATATTACAAACATAAATGTATCAGCCTATTGATATAGCGATACTTAGAACATAGCTGAGATTCAATCATTCAGATACTTTAAAAGTGCAAATTTATAATTAAAAAAGGAATAAATTCAAGGTCAGATATTTAATTGAATAAGTAAAAGAACTTAAGAGAATGATGTATTGCAGTAAGTTATATCAAGAAAACAGTGTACCTGAAGTGATATTCTAAAGTGTTTTAATGTCGTAGAAGGCAGCTAATTATTAGCATGCATTCATAATTGGTTCTAGAATTATTAATTCAAATTTCACTAGAATTGCATGTTTGCAAATATCAATCTAGGAGGGCTTGGAATTCCATATAAATATACCTATTTGATAACCTCCCACTGATAGATGAAACTCATGCACCATGCGTTCTTTGCTAAAGTTTCTCAGGATGGAGTTATATATGCGTGTATCTGCATATATGTGTGCTATTAAAAAGAAAGTAAAATTGCTATAACTATTCCTCCCTTTGATAGATAATAAAATTATTCTCACTTGATGCCGGTTGTATTTTAGTTCTTGAAAAAAAGAGTAGAAAGTTAAGTATTTTGCCATGTCTTATAGTTTCTTTTTAAACAGCTCCTTTTCTGTTTTGATTATAATGCTTTCAGTATGTTTTTATATCTTATGAATTGAAACTTATAATGATGTTATTAAGTGTACCTCCCCATAGAGATCCTATTCTTTGATTTTAAAAGTTGATACAAATATATTAGTTTTTTGAAACAGTATGAGCTTTACGTGATGCTTTGATAGAAAAACTTTTATCTTGAAATATTTAGTCTATAAAACTTAATTTCTAAGATACCAAGAGAGGCTGGATTTTTAAAACTGTGTTTCACTTAATGGTTTCTGATTTTAATCTATTAGAATACAGATACTTAGTAAGCAATGATGTTTATATACAACAAAGTCTGACACACTCATTCAATCTTAATTTTGCAATACAGTGCTCCTATAGATCTTTAAATCATTTGCTTTTTGTGATTATTAAGTTTTATGAAAGTGAGGGGAAAATCAAAATACTTGATAGGTTTATAAAATTGAGTTAGTTGCTCTCCTAACATCGACTGTCCCCAGGATAGTTTATCTCTGTCTTATAGACACATGTGGAGGTAATAGGTATGTTGCTATTACATGTAAATAAACCTCAGAAACCCATTATCGATATTATTTTGATCTTGTATTGTTATTAATGGATATCTTCATATCAAGCTATTTAATGCCAGACTTGTAATTTTACTTTTAAAATCATCTCCAGGAATAGTCTTATACTTGATTATTTAGAATCAGTCTGCTACTTTCAAACTCCTTATTTCATTAATGTATTTAGAGCAACTGTTTGATATTTCTCTGTTTAAACTTGTATGCATTGATACTGTAATAACATGTGAGTGTCTCCTTGGTGGTATTATGCTTTGCATAAACTCACTACCATATGTGATCCAATGCTAATGTTTTAACTTGTAGTATCTTCTTGTAGCCCAGCAATACTTAAAATTTACTGATGTACCCTGGAATTGTCTGTCGTCTCTGATGAAATAGACATTAGAGAAAAGGTATTGCTACGAACTGTTTTGAATTTTTCCCCCCAAAAGACCCCATGATATTAACATCATTTGATGTTATTTAATTTTACTGCACTATCTTTTGATAGCCACTTTAAAGAATGTGCTTTAATTTATTAGATAAGGAATTGATTTGACCTAATTTGCTAGAGAATTGCTGTCTTTTTTTTGGTTTTTTTTTTTTTAGGGCTAAAGAATTTTCTTAGTTTAATTTCTCAGAGAATCTTTTCAGTGCATCTAGTTACTATTTTTTTTATTTTAATGTTTTCAGTCCTGCAGAATTACTCCCAACTACATACTTAGTTGAATAAAGCAATGACAGCTTATCTTCTAGAAACGGCAAATTTTAAAATCGTGTATTTAGAAACCCTTCCATAGTTTCAAGGGCAATGAACTGTATGAACTTGTTTATCAAGTATAGGTGCCTGCAGGGCTATAAAATCATAACACATTTAATGCAGATTGTACACAAGATAGTGACATACCTTTTTGTCTTGGTCAGGCCATTTAGGTGGAGAGGATTATGCCCACTGAAAATACTTTTGGCACGCCATCACTTCAGTCAAAAAAAAAAAAAAAAAAAGAAAAGAAAAAAAAAGCTGATGCTATGGAACATGCGCACATCCCCCAACAGTCTGCCTCCTGTGATTGCTTTTCACAGAATCCAAAGTGTCCATCTGTCGACGTGTCTTCAAGTTACCCTTCTTGTTCATGTGCGTCCTAGTCTTCAGAGATTTTCCCTTTCGTTCATTTTTTCTGTTTCGTTAAACAAAAGAGCTGTAGTTGTCCGTTCTATTTGGTGCACTGTTGACTCTTTCCGACAGTTGATGCATTGAGGCTCTTTACATCTGCTGTATTCCCCGGCTGGACAATGCGGTGCTGTATTCTCCTCTCAGTATCCATATTCCTAGTAATAGTGCTGAGCTGCAATGTAAAGCAGCAGAGCTAGGGTTTAGTGTTTCAGTTTCTTTGGGAAAGAAAAAAAAGGCTTTGCCTCTCCTCCGTCATTGTTGCCTGGCAGCTGCAGGAAGGATTTGTTTTTTTGGAGCAGTTTTACTGAGGTTTTAGTCTGTAATATGAAATCCACGGTTCTTCAGCTGCTGCACAGGCAGGCAGCAGTTTAAATGTGGGCTTGACAGATGCTCTCTCTGACAGAGCAGAATTTAACGTCACTGCTTGGCTGAGTCCCACGTGATTGTTTGCATTCATTTTGAGTAAAAACCTAAGGTAGGGAAAAGCTTAGAAATCTTGCTTCTATACGATACATTCTATTTATTAGCAAATACAGTGAGTGAATATGATAAAAGTATGATTATGAAGTGAAGGTTATGATTTTTAAAATCTTTATTTAAACATATGCACAGGCTTTCTGTGTTCGATGGTGACTTTCATGTTTCTTAACAAGCTTTTGTAGAGCAGCCGTAACAAGCTTTTATATGTAGCAAGTTGGTGTAAATTAACTCTTTCAGTACATTCCTACTCTTAAGGTTTTTTTTTGTCTAAATTTCTCTGATGTTCTAGTCTAGTTAAAACATTATCTTTTATCTGTATCTCATGAATCTCCCCTCCCCATTATCTACAGCTTATCTAAATCAGTGGATTACTTTAATGATTTTGTGATACAGTCTACTTTTTTGCTCTCTGTAGTTTTTAAGAGTTCTTGAAAGTAAAGTTAATTTTAAATCACTTTATTTTCAACTTAAAAATTTTTCATTTAAATTTACATGTATCATAGAATTAAAATGATAAAGTAGATGTAACACGAATATATAGATTTTCTTGATTGGTGAGTCCTACATGATTGATTGCATTTTGACTAGAAACCTAAGGTAAAGAAAAGCTTAGAACTTTCGTTTTTGTATAATAGATATTGCTTATATTTATATTTATTGCTGCGTGCGTGTGCTGCGCGTGTGTGCGTGTATGTGTGTGTAAACCTAGCTGTCTAGGAGTCTGGGCACTTGGGCATCTTTTTCTACAAGATCGCTGGGGCAGGTATTTTTGTTATTTGTTTTTAATGGCCACAATCAACATTTTTCTTCTGATAGTTTAGACATACTCACTGCTAGAAATTTATAGTCTTAGAGCTTATGCTCTATATTTTAGGGGTGCAGACTTCATTTTCTCAAACAGTGAGAAATATTTCAGGTGAATAAAAATTACACTTCCTTTAATAGCTTTATTTATTGATTTTTTGCCTTCATGTTTTACTTACAGTGTGCTTTGTTGGTTTTGGTGTACTCTATGGCTTTCTTAGTTTGTGTCTTACATTCCCTGGAAATGTTACAACGTAAAATCTAAGAATGAAAGAAAATACTATAAAGGAGAAACTTGAAGTTTAGAGCTTTAGCCTTCCTTAGTTACATTGTAAGAAGAGGACTGAAACTCATGTTTCTTAGCATTTGAGTTTTAAAACTCCATACCATAGTCTTCACTGGTTTTTCTTTTTTTGGCTTGGTAGTTAGACAAACTAATAGGTAAGGGAGTAATGTTCATTGAATCTGCTTAAATGATTTCTCCAAAGTAGAATTGGACTCTTTAATATCAGTTATTCTTAATAGTGGGGCTTAGCTGAGGTTGGGGACAATAAAGTTGTTGTTTCTTTCAAATTTCATCGTGTGGTAAGGACCTGAGTTTGTATGTAAATGATCTTCCTTTATGATAGTTTTATTATGGCAATATCTATTTTAAAGATGAGGAACTGGTACCTGGCGTTGTGAAATAATTAATCAGCTAACTAATGATGGGAAAGGATTAGATTAGAATTTTGAAACAT
This sequence comes from Mesocricetus auratus, assembly GCF_017639785.1. Classification (NCBI taxonomy): domain Eukaryota; kingdom Metazoa; phylum Chordata; class Mammalia; order Rodentia; family Cricetidae; genus Mesocricetus; species Mesocricetus auratus. The sequence continues at coordinate 46,620,166 of NW_024429266.1, forward strand.
GATTCTTTAAATTTTTAAAATTTGAATTCCTATAATCTTTTTTTTTCTTCCTTTTTTGAGGTGGGATTTTTCTGTGTCACTTTGGAGCCTGTCCTGAAACTCACTCTATAGACAAAGCTGGCCTCGAACTCGCAGAGATCCACTTGCCTCTGTTAGGATTAAAGACGTGCACCACTGCTCGACCCCCATCCTTTCTCTAGGGCAGGACAGAGTAATTAATTATTTTGCCAATTATTGTTAATGTGTTTTAAATCTATCTTTTGGCAATACAATATTGAAAACTGGGCAATGCTAGGTAGGTACATTTTTTACTTCTGATCTACATCCCCAGCAATGTGTTTTTTAATTTTTAATTCACAGTAATTAAACATATTTTTAAGGTACAGTGAGATATTTTATACAATGTGTAATGATCATTCCAAGACAGCTGGCACATACATCACCTCTAAGATGGCCTGTTTTGATATTGAACTGGGTTTATTATGGCTCTCAATTACTGAAGGCTTCATGGATAACTCAATAATGATTCCCATCTATGTTGGGTTGAAGCCTGAATTACCCACCAGTGCGATGTTTTTTCTACCCATTGCTATGGAACAAGTGTTTATATGACAAGAAGATGTCTGAGGTTGGTAACCAGAGGTTCTGTGCATCAGGCGTAGTACACAGCAAGAATTTAATTCAAATTATAATCAATATTTTATCTTTGTTTCTTAAAATTTAAGTTGATTAACAGCGATGAAGTAAAATTTCCTTTAGTGATGTTTTCTAACAACTTCTGGTTTTCAGGCAAGATATATGGTGGAAATCTGTGACAGGAAACTTTGTACAACTTCTTCCTTTAGTTTCTTTTAAATCTGAATTTGGTGGTTAATTAACTTAAATAATTGTGGCATGTTTCTTGGTCAGACTTAGCAAACTGACAGTTGCCTTGCTAGGTACCCCTTCTAATCCGTACCCCACCCCCACCCCAGGGTTTCTCTTTGTAGCTTTGTAGCTCCTGGCACTCATTCTGTAGACCAGGCCGGCCTCCAACTCATGGGCTTCTCCTGCCTTTGCCTCCCCAGTGCCGGGATTAAAGGTGTGCAGTACCACTGCCTGGCAGTATTGCTAAGTTTTAGAGTTATAAGTGGCATGTAAGTGTTGTTTACATAGATCTGTATTTATTTATTTATTTATTTATTTATTTATTTATTTATTTATTTATTTTATGTTGTTTTTTAATGTTTAATAGGTACCTATTACTTTGGGTAGTGTTGCCTAAACTGTCCACCTGCCCTTCCTTCCTTCCTTCCTTCCTTCCTTCCTTCCTTCCTTCCTTCCTTCCTTCCTTCCTTCCTCCCTCCCTCCCTCCCTCCCTCCCTCCTTCCCTCCCTCCTTCCCTCCCTCCCTAAGAATTTACCTAGACATGTCTATAATAACCCTTAAGGAATTGGAACTTAAAGAAGGGGTTTGTAATGCTTCCTAACGCTACTTAATATACGGTCATTCCCTTATTCATATAGTTAATGGTGCTGAGTAATTTACATGATATAAACTGGCAGTAAGTTTTGAAATTGTTTATATTGTTATCTGTAAATTCAATCATTTGTTTTTATTTAAAATTTTTTGACAAGAAATGGCGGTAGAACACTGAGCTATTGCTGTTGAGTAAAAGAAGGGGGACATAAGTCTACTCTTGCCTACATCAGTCTCCTTTTTGTTTGTGCATTATGTGGCACCCTAAAGTTGATAATTATTTCAGCTCATGACAAGAACTAAATACTTTTTAGTGCAAGGTTTTTTGAAGTAGGTATAAATTTTCATCATGTTTACTTGAAATTTACTTTTTTACATAGTTATCTAGGGACTAGGGTTAGTTTTACTGATATTCCCTAATGTATGTAATATTTACTTGTAGTTTATACCTCTTGGCTTTTAAAAATTACAGACTTTTTCACTGAATGAAAGATGCAGACAAATGACATAGTTTTGGTTACTTAATGTTAGGAAATATCTTTACCCTTTAAAAAATTACTTATTAAAATATTTTTTCTGTGAAGTCCTGTAGTCATATGTGAACTGCTTATTGTGTTTTGAACTTAGAGAGCATGTATTAGCCTAATTGTAAATTAGCTATCTCAGAGTGACCACAAGTATCAGTATTTGCCTGCCTTTCTTTTCTCCTTCAGTTTTTATTAAGCTACATAGCAGATACTCATGTTAAGAATTTCTTTTGACTTGAAAGCAAAGTTAAACAATAGTTATCAGCATTTTTAAACTATAAATATGGTTCACAAACTATTAACCTAAAAACAGTATAATTTAAAATTTTTAGTGATTTGACACATGATTTTGCTTTCATGTTCTGTTATCTCAGTGAGTTGGCAGTTTCAGTTAGGTATACCTTTTTCCAATTAAAAAATTATGCTTTTGGACTATGGAAATGGCTCAGTGAATAAGTTGCTTGCTGTACAATAAGGATGGCCTGGTAAATATACTCAGCACCAATTTTTTCCGTTTAAAGAAAAATTGTATAAAATGTCATCTGTATTTTAGACCTCAGACCAAAATATTTGATTATATCATTTATTAGTCAATGAATCATGATTGATATTAGTTTGAAATGCTTGTTTCCAAGAAAGGGATTGGGTGACATTCAGTCCCTTGTTAATTTAAGGAAGAAGTCCACTGTATAGAAAGTTAGAAAGTCAGAGTAGTGTTTATATATATAAAAAGACGGTCTTTCTTTGTAACCATGGCTCTCCTGAGAATCACTGTAAAGACAGACTGGCTTCAAACTCCTAGATAACTGCCTGCCTCTGCCTCCTGAGGACTGAGATTAGAAGTGTACCTCACTATGCATGGTTTGTTAATAATATTTAATGGGTCACTTTGCATCTAGAGGTAATCACCATCTGTAGGCAGGTTCAAAAAGGCAGCTACTGAATCATCTGAAATATGATTAAGGATTTTCTGACTCCATTTAGTATACTAAACCAGTACTGCTACATTCTAATGTCTTTCACTCATGTTTTTATTTGTAATTGTTTATAACAATAGACCTGAAGTGTTTTCAGTTTTGTAATATTTACATGAGCATAATGTGATTTCCTGGGAATCATCATCAATTGATGTTTTTCTTTCTCAATATATGTTTTTAAATTTAGAAACATGCATGCGTTACATGTCAATCTCGGCTCCCTCTCCCACCCCTCCTCCCTTGTCCCTTCACCAGCCCCCCCTCCAGCTCCCTACCCAATCCCTACATCATTCCCCAGGGAGGGTAAAGCCCTCCATGGGGGGGGGGTCTCCAGAGTTTGTCATTTCATCCAGGGTAGGACCTAGGCCCTTCTCCATGTATCCAGGCTGAGAGAGCATCCCTCCATGTGGAGTGAACTCTCAAAGTTCATTCGTACGCCATGGTAAACACTAGTCTAGTACCCAAGGCCCCACAGAGGTTCTAGGTTGGCATATAAGGTAGTTGTCAATATCATCAAGGAGGGGCTATTAAGGTAATCTCTCTGCTATTGCTTAGTTTGCCAGTTGGTGTCATCCTTGTAGATCTCTGGAAATCTCACTAGTGTTAGCTCTCTCCTCAAGCCTATAATGAGTGGCAGACCCCAAGCACAGGTAGGTGGCCCGGAAATGGGCCCTGGTTTACCTAGTCCCGTGGGTGGAGCTGGAGACTCGGCTGCATTGGCTGCCACCACTGCTGGGATGGAAGCCACAGTGCTCAATCAATCTTAAACATGAAACTTAATCATTTAAAGACATGTTTTATGCATACAACATATGCTGGGTATAGTTTTAAATGTTTTTAGTATATCTGTACATTGACTGACTATGTCAGGCTGAAAGTTTCATGAAGATTCAGGTTTTAGAGTATTTTCAGTTAGGGATATTCTGCAGGTAGCTGCCAGGAGACGTGTGTGTGTGTGTGTGTGTGTGTGTGTGTGTGTGTGTGTGTGTGTGTGTGTGTAATGTATCTCAATACCAATATTCCTCTGAACCATGAATGTGGGAAATCTTTTTTTAATTTACGTATTTTTTTGTTTTGTTTTTCAAGACATTTGTTTTTCAAGACAGGGTTTCTCTGGGAACTATAGGCTGACTTTGAACTCAGAGACTCATCTTCCTCTGTTAGGATTCGAGGCATTTGCCACTCCTTCTTGCCCCACCTGTCTCTGTCTCTGTCTCTGTCTCTGTGTCTGTCTCTGTCTCTCTGTGTGTCTCTCTCTCAAGGCTTTTCATCTTCAGCAGGAACATCTCCTTCTTGCCCCACCGATGTCAGGTACCTAGCATGCATGAGGAGGAGAGAGAGGGAGAGGAGAGAGGAGAGAGGGAGAGGAGAGAGGAGAGAGGAGAGAGGGAGAGGAGAGAGGGGAGAGGAGAGAGGGAGAGGAGAGAGGAGAGAGATCAAAAGGTACCATACTAGAGAATGAGAGAGTAAAAATCCAAAGGTATGAGAACCAGGAGAACCCATGGTAAAATTTAATTTACAGTAGGATGAGAAGGCAGGCAAATGATTTCTCTGTTTGAAGACAAAACAAATTCTGTCTCTGTTCTTTTTTATTGTTTGGGTCTTTAATGGGTAGATACTTGATTCCCACTTACATTGGGGTATACAGTGCAATTGGCTTTACTCAGGCTACTGATTCAAGTATTAACCTGATATAGAAACTGTCATGCATTTCAAATAATACTGGCCCATTCAAACTGGTGCAAAAAACTTACCATTGTAATTGTCCTTATCTTGCTGTCAACTAGAAGAGTATACACCTGTCAGTGACGCGTATGTAAACTGTTTTACAGTAGCAAACATTTAGAATTATGCTTAGTAATTGAATATGTGGACATTATTTTCACAATTCCCCCATCCCTCTTAGATAATTAATTTTTTGTTGAATTTTATAAGTGCATTCACTTTTAGTGATCATTCATTGTTAAAACATTTTTAAGTGTTTAGGCATCAAAACATTACAAATGTTGAAGTAAAGTGGTAAATTTTTGGGGGGGGTTTCTTTTTCTTAATTTTTTAAAATTTATTTTTCAGTTTAAATTTAGATAAGAAACAAGGTTGCTTCACAAGTCAGTTCCAGGTCCCTCTCCCTTTCCCTCCCCTCCTCCCGTGCCCTCCCCCCAACCCTACCCCATTGTCCCCTCATTCCCCCAGGGAGGGTGAGGCCCTCCATGGGGGTGTCCATAGTCTGTCATTTCATATAGGGAAGGGCCTAGACCCTTCCCCAAGAGTTCAGGGTGAGAGTGCACCTCACATTGTTGGATGGGAGTCCAAAGTCCGTGTGTATACTTGGGATGGGTACTGATCTGCTGCCCAAGGCTCAATAGATTCCCTAGGCCTCCTCACTGACACCCACATTCAGGGGGTCTTGATCAGTCCCATGCTGGATTCCCAGGCTGATGCCTGGGATTCAAGAGTTAACCTTTGTCAGGTCAGCTGTTTCTGGGGGTTAAACCAGCCCAGTCTTAATCCCTTTGGTCATCAGTCCTCCCCTCTCTGTTACTGGCTTTCTTGAGTTCAGCTCAGTACTTAAACGATGGAGTCTGCCTCTTCTTTGATCAGCCACTGAATGAAGTTTCTGTTTCCCATGGGATTGTAGGCTGGCACTCCCGAGATCTATGTCTAAAATCCATATATGGGAGAGTTCATGCCATGTTTCTCTTTTTGTGACTGGGTTACCTCACTCAGGATGGTTTCTTCTAGTGTCATCCATTTGCCTGCGAATCTCAGGATTCCATTGTTTTTTTTTTTCTGCTGAATAGTACTCCATTGTGTAACTGTACCACATTTTCTCTATCAACTCTTCGGTTGAGGTACATCTAGGTTGCTTCCAAGTTCTGGCTATTACAAATAATGTTGCTATGAACATAATGTTACTGATTAGCATTGTATATTCCAACTTTACGTGATTGTAATGAGTATTATATATCCAGATTATTTTTAATTGTGAGTAGATTTATTAAGAATTGAGATAGTCCTTTTTTTTGCTGTTGAGATTAAAATATGATAAACATTTTGTATTTAAGGTAGCATAAACCCTGTTAAATCAGCATATATAACTAAGACAAATACATTATAATATTATAGGGATAGTTCATAGAACCCCATACTGGGAAGTAAAACTTGTTCTTTAAAAAGAACAGTAAGAGCCGGGCAGTGGTGGCGCACACCTTTAATCCCAGCACTCGGGAGGCAGAGGCAGGCGGATCTCTGTGAGTTCGAGGCCAGGCTGGACCGATAGCCTCCAAAACTATACAGAGAAACCCTGTCTCGTAAAACAAAAAACAAAAAACAAAAAACAAAAAAAAAAAAACAAAAAAACAAAAAAACAAAAAAAAACACAAAAAAAAAAGAACAGTAAGAAAGTGGATGAACTAATAAGTTTAGAGAAGCTGTTCTTTTTGTCTGATGCACATTTGTTTACTGGTCGTATGTATATATGTAGTCAGTCTGACAGCCAATAAGATTCCATACCAGTTGCTGTTACCTCCATATAGACTGCACACTTCAGGAAGAAGTGTAATTTATATGTTTGTTACCATGAATACATCTAGCACTTAGGAGAACAGGGGAAATCATTCTCCAAGCAGACAACCTGAGAGTTTACATGATACAATTTATGGTTTGACTTACTCTTTTTATAGTAACTGTGTACATATATGTATGTAAGAACAATTAGTGAAAAAAGAGGACATAGGGATTTATGGGAGTGCTTAGAAGCAAGGAAAGCGAAAATGATGTAATTTCAATCACATACATACACAAGCCTTACACAGTCCCTGGATTTGTTGGTTAGTGCTTTCAGTCTCATGCAATCCAGGATGACCTTGAATTGTTCATCCTGCTTTGTCTCCCAAGTATACCCTCCTTTCCCTCCCTCCCTCCCTCCCTCCCTCCCTCCCTCCCTCCCTCCCTCCCTCCCTCCCTCCCTCCCTCCGTCCCCCCCACTGTAAATGACATTCTTTCCCCCCCCAATATATGTTTTTATTTAAATTAGAAGCATGAATGCTTCACATGTCAATCCCAGGTCCCTCTCCCACCCCTCCTCCCTTGTCCCTCCACCAGCCCCCTACCCAATCCTCATATCATTCCCCAGGGAGGGTGAGGGCCTCTTTGGGTGGATCTCCAGAGTCTGTCATTTCATCCATGGCAGCACCTAGGCCGTTCCCCATGTGTCCAGCATGGGAGAGCATCCGTCCATGTGGAGTGGGCTACCAAAGTTCATTCGTACGCCATGGTAAACACTGATCTACTACTCAAGGCCCCAGAAAATCTTTGAGGCCTCCTCACTGACACTACATTCATGGAGTCTGGATCAGTCCCGTTGGCCTCTCAGCCATCAGTCTGGGGTTCAAAAGCTCCCTTTTGTCCGGTCAGCTGTCTTTGTGGGTTTCACCAGCACGAGCTTGACCACTTTGCTCATTACTCCTCCATCTCTGTCACTGGGTTCCAGGAGTTCAGTTCAGTTTAGTGTTTAGCCCTGGGTATCTCCCTCTGCTTCCATCAGTCACTGGATGAAGGTTCTAGGATGGCATATAGGGTAGTCATCAACCTTATCATCAAGAAGGGGCTATTAATATAGTTTCTCCACTATTGCTTAGTTTGCCAGTTAGTGTTATCCTTGTAGATCTCTGGAATTCTCACTAGTGTCAGCTCTCTCCTCAAACCCATAATGACTCCATCTATTATGTTATCATCCTGCTCTCTGCCATTCTTACCTTAACTCAACCTTCCTGCTACCCCATGCCTTCTTATTCCCCTCACTTTTTCCTGTCCCCCCGCCCCCCACCACCACCATGTTCCCAATCTACTCAGGAGATCTTGGCTCATTCCACTTCTCTGGGGGTATCATATCTCTTGGGAACTTCCCTGTTTCCCAGACTCACTGACACTGGGATTGTAGGCTGACATGCCCCTAATCCATATATGAGTGAATATATACCATGTTTGTCTTTTTTGTGAATGGGTTACCTCACTCAGGATGATTTCTTCTAGTGCCATTCATTTGCCTGCAAATTTCAAGATTCCATTGTTGTTTTTTGCTGAGTAATACTCCATTTTGTAAATGTACCACATTTTCTCTATCCATTCTTTAGTTGTGGAGCATCTAGGTTGATTCCAGGATCTAGCTATTACATATAATGCTGCTATGAACATGGTGGAACAGACATCCTTGTTGTATGAATAGGCATCTTTTGGGCATATGCCTAAGAATGGAATTTCTGGGCCTTGTGGTAGACTGAGTCCTATTTTCCTGAGGAATCTCCAAACTGATTTCCAAAGTGGCTGTACGAGTTTGCACTCCCACTAGCAATGGACGAGTAGTCCCCTTACTCTACATCCTCTCCAGCAGAAACTATCATTGGTGTTTTTGATTTTAGCCATTCTGACAAAAGTAAGATGGTATCTCAGAGTTGTTTTGATTTGCATTTCCCTAATGGCTAAGGATGTTGAGCACTTTCTTAAGTGTCTCTCAGCCATTTTAGACTCCTGTACTGGGAATTCTCTATTTAGTTCAGTCCCCCACTGTTTAAATGGATCCTTTGGTGTTTTGGAGAATTGCTTCATGAGTTCTTTGTAAATTTTGGAGATTAGCCCTCTGTCAGATGTAGGGTTAGTGAATATCTTTTCCCAATCTGGGTGGTGCCTTTTTGTCTTGCTAACCGTGTCTTTTGCCTTACAGAAGCTTTTGAGTTTCAGGAAGTCCCATTTATTAATTGTCATTCTCAATGTTTGTGCTACTCATATTGTATTCAGAAATCGGTCTCCTGTACCAGTTTGTTCAAGGGTACCTCCCACTTTCTCTTCTAACAGGTTCAGTTTGGATGGATTGATGTTGAGGTCTTTGATCCATTTAGACTTAAGTTTTGTGCATGACGATAGACATGGATCTATCTGCAGTCTTCTACATGCCAATATCCAGTTTATGTCAGCACCATTTTTTGAAGATGCTATCTTTTTTCCATTGTATAATTTTAGCTTCTTTGTCGAAAATCAGCTGTTCATAGGTTTGTGGATTAATCTTAGAGTATTCAATTCGATTTCATTGGTCTACCTGTCTATCTTTGTGCTAATACCAAGCTGTTCTCAGGACTATAGCTCTGTAATAGAGCTTGAAGTCAGGGATGGTGATGCCTCCAGATGTTGCTTTGTTGAGCAGGGTTGTCTTGGCTATCCTGGATTTTTTGCTTTTCCCTATAAAGTTGAGAATTGTTCTTTCAAGGTCTGTGATTTTGATGCGGATTGCATTGAGTTTGTAGATTGCTTTTGGCAGGATTGCCATTTTTACTTTGTTGATCCTACCTATCCAAGAGCATGGGAGAGCTTTCCATTTTCTGGTGTCTTCTTTAATTTCTTTCCTTAAAGACTCAAAGTTCTTGTGATACAGGTCTTTCACTTGTTTGGTTAGTGTTACCCCAAGGTATTTTATGTTGTTTGTGGGAATTGTAAAGGGTGATGCTTCTCTGATTTCTTTCTCAGCCCATGTATTATCTGTATATAATAGGGGTACTGATTTTCTTGAGTTGTATCCTGCCACTTAGCTGAAGGTGTTAATCAGCTGTAAGAGTTCCCTTTTGGATCACTTATGTAAACTATCACATCTTGTTTTTACCTCTTCCTTTCCAGTTTATATCCCCTTGATCTCCTTTTGTTTTCTTATTGCTCTAGCTAGAACTTCGAGTACGATATTGAGGGACAGCCTTGCCTTGTTCCTGATTTTAGAGGAATTGCCTTTAGTTTCTCTCCATTCAATTTGATGTTGGCTCTTGGTTTGCTGTATATAGCTTTCATGATGTTTAGGTATGTTCCTGTTATCCCAAATCTCTCCAAGACTTTTATCATGAAGGGGTGTTGGATTTTGTCAAAGGCTTTTTGAGCATCTAGTGAGATGATCATGTGATTTTTTTTTTTTTTTTGGTTATTCAGCTTGTTTATATGGTGGATTTCATTGGTGAATTTTCATATGTTGAACCATCCCTGCTTCCCTGGAATGAAGCCTATTTGATCATGGTGGATGAGTTTTCTGATGTGCTCTTGGATCTGATTTGCCAGTATTTTATTGAATATTTTTGCATCAATTTTCATGAGGGATATTGGTCTGAAGTTCTCTTTCTTAGTTGTGTCTTTGTGTGGCTTGGGTCAATGTTATTGAAGGCTAGTAAAAAGAGTTTGGCAAAGACCCTTCTGCTTCTATTCCATGGAATACTTTGAGAAGAATTGGTATAATCTGTTCTTTGAATTTCTGGTGAAATTCTGCACTGAAGCCATCTGGCCCTGGGCTTCTTTTGGTTGGGAGAACTTTGATGACTGCATCTATTTCCTTAGGTGTTATAGGACTATTTAAATTATTCATCTGTTCTTGATTTAATTTTGGTGAGTGAAATCTATCCAGAAAGTTTTCCATTTCCTTTAAATCTTCAAATTTTTGTGGAGTACAGCTTTCCAAAATATGATCTGATGATTCTCTGGATTTCCTCAGAGTCCGTTGTTATGTCTCCCTTTTCGTTTCTGATTTTGTTAATTTGCATGTTCATACTCTGCCGTTTGGTAAGTTTCAATAACGGTTTATCTATCTTGTTGTTTTCCCCAAAGAACCAAATCTTTGTTACATTGATTCTTTTTATCGTTTTCCTAATTTCTACTTTATTGATTTCTGCCCTCAATTTAATTATTTCCTGATGTCTGCTCCTTTGGGGTGAGTTTGCTTCCTTTTGTTCTAGAGCTTTCAGTTGTGCTGTTAATTCTCTGGTTTGATTATTCTCCAGTTTCTTCATGTGGGCACTTAGTGCTATGAACTTTCGTCTTAGAACTGCTTTCAAAGTATCCCATAAGTTTGGGTATGTTGTGTCTTCATTCTCATTGAATTCTAGGAAGCCTTTAATTTCATTTTTCGTTTCTTCTTTGACCCAGGAGTGGTGCAATTGTGCATTATTCAATTTCCATGAGTTTCCAGGGTTTCTGTGATTTGTGTTTTTGTTGAATTCTGACTTTAAGGCATGGTGATCTGATAAGATACATGGAGCTATTCCAATTATTTTGTACCTGTTGAGGTTTGCTATGTTGCCAAGTGTGTGGTCGATATTCGAGAAGGTTCCGTGTGGAGCTGAGAAGAAGGCATATTCTTTTGTGTTTGGATGGAGTGTTCTATAGTTGTCTGTTAAACTTCTATTAGGTCCTTTGTATCCTTGTTAAGTTTCTGTCTTGTGGTCCTGTCTAGTGGTGAGAGTGGGGTGTTGAAGTCTCCCACTACAAGTGGGTGAGGTTTTATATGTGCTTTGAGTTTTAGTAATGTTTCTTTAAAGAATGTGGATGGCTTTGTATTTGGGGCATAAATGTTAAGAATTGAAGTTTCATCTTGGTGGATTTCTCCTATGATGAGTATGAAGTGACCTCCATCTCTTTTGGTTGATTTTAGTTTAAAGTCTAATTTGTTAGATATTAGGATTGCTACCTCTGCTTGTTTCTTGGGTCCATTTGATTGGAAAATCTTTTCCCAACCCTTAATTCTGAACTATCATCTGTCTTTGAAGCTGAGGTGTGTTTCTTGTATGCAGCAGAAGGATGGATTCTGTCTTCGAATCCATTCTGTTAAGCTGTGTCTTTTTATGGGCAAGTTAAGACCATTAATATTGAGAGATATTAATGTTAATTCTTATTTGTCTTGAAATCGTTGTTGTTGGTGGAATTGTATGTGGATTTCCACCACTTTTTCTTTTGCCTGTTGGTAAAGTGGGATTATCTATAGCCTATATTTTTCTGGTTGTAGTTAACTTCCTTGTGTTGGAGTTTTACTTCCAGAATTTTCTGTAGGACTGGGTTAGTGGATATATATTGTTTAAATCTGGTTTTGTCATGAAATATCTTGTTTTTTCCATCTATATTGATTGAAAGCTGTGCTGGGTTTAGTAGTCTTGGCTTTAATCTGTGGTCTCTTAATGTTGGTAGAATATTTATCCAGGACCTTGTGGCTTTTATAGTTTAAATGGAGAAGTCAGGTGTACTTCTGATAGGTTTGCCTTTATATGTAACTGGGCCTTTTCCCCTAGCTGCTCTTAATATTCTTTCTTTATTCTGTATGTTTGGGGTCTTGATTATTATGTGTCAAGGGGATTTCTTTTGGTCCACTCTATTTGGTGTTCTGTAAGCTCCTTGCACCTTCATTGCCATGTCTTTCTTTAGGTTGGGAAAGTTTTTTCTATGATTTTGTTGAATATGTTTTCTGCCTCTTTGAGGTGGGTTTCTTCACCTTCTTCTATACCTATTATTCTTAGGTTTGTCTTTTCATGGTGTCCCATATTTCCTGGATGTTTTGTGTTAAGGATTTGTTGGATTTAAGGTTTTCTTTGGTAGATAAATCCATTTCTCCTAGTGTATCTTCAACACTTGAGATTCTCTCTTCCATCTCTTCTATTCTGTTGGTTATGCTTGCATCTGTAGTACCTGACTGTTTTCCCAGTTTTTCTATTTCCAGCATTCCTTCAGACTGTGTTTTTTAAATTGTTTCCATTTCAGATTTTGTCTCTTGCACTGTTTGAATTGTTTCATGCAATTTTTGCTTTGTCTTTCTGTTGAAGTCTTACACTTATTTTGAATTAGGTTTTCATTTTTGTTGTTGTTTGTGCTAAGACGAAAGGATTCTCTTTATGTTCTGAACATTAATTTTTAATCAGATAAATGACTTGGAAAAAACTTTCACTCTGAATTATGTTTTCAGCTATGTCATTAGCTGTTAGGTACACAGGAAATCCATTTTATCATTTAAACATTGTTATCATCTCTTTTTTGTTTCATATCAATGCCAAATTGCATATTCTGAAACCTTTCTTCTATTATATGTTTGACTTTCAAATATAGTCCTGTGATCTTAAATGAATTTGTATAAGGTACTGGTCGGTATTCGTTCTTTTACATGTTGATACCACTCTTTTTTTTAGCACTGTTCTTTGAAGACTGTTCTTTCTCAAATGATTTCGGCACTCTTACCAATGGGAGAATTGATTTCCTACTCTAGATATCTATACTATCTGTCTTTATCTCATTAGTGTATTGTTGTAGTTACTATATATTTGTAGTAATTATTGAAATTTGGAAGTTTTAGTTTTATAATCTGTATGTTCCTTTTATGATTAGTTATTTCAAGTTATTTATGATCTTATGTGAATTTTAGAATAGGTTCTATTCCTGTAAAACCATTGGGAGCCCTATATGAGCTCATTTGCTGTTGGGTGTAAACTTGCTTGCTTTTGTGTTCATGCACTCTCTCCCTCTCTTCTTCCTTTCCTCTGCATGTAACTGTGTATGCAGGTGTGTGTATATAAATGTAGAGGTCAAGGTTTGATATCTCTTTTTTACCTTGTTTTAAACCTGGCTGGCCAGTAACCTCCAGGCATCTTCTTGTCCTTTCCTTCCCAATACTAGGATTAAGACCTGTATTACCACATCTGACTTTTTACCATGGATGCTGGGATCTGAACTTGGTTCAGTAAGCTTCTGCAACAAACACTTCACCAAAGGAGCCACCTTTGCAAACTGAAAAATATTTACTACTTCCTTTCATGGGTGCTTTCTTTTTCCTTGCTCTGATTAGAATTCCTATTGTTCCATTAAAGACAAGTAGTAAAAGGTTGCAAAATGGGACATTTGCTTATGGGAGGAGGGGAAATGAAAGAGAAAAGTCCAGATTGTCCTGGAAGTCTTTAAAGCAGTTAGGAGCACACTTTAGAATAAAATCAGCTCATTTGTTTTGTCCTTAGTGATGTGGGCTGGGACAAATTACTTGTCTTTTTTAGGTTAATAGTTTCACCCATAAAATAGACACAGTACCACTTTGATCATTTTGCTTTGAGTTTGGACAAAATCATGACCTGGGCATTCAAATACTTAGTTATGTCCTGGAGAAAGTTGTTTGACATGAAAAGCTTAATTTCAAAATCGAGAGCCCTTGGTTAACAGAGTGGAAAATGCAATGCTTTTTAATCATGTTAACCATTTTGTGTGATGACAAAAAGTGAGTTCATATCTTCAAAAAAAAGATTTTCCCCAATATGGCTGTGTCAAGTATGCTCACCTGTAATACTCAATAGATATTGAATTCAGGATCGCTCATCTGCTAGGAATGGTGTCTTGTCACTCACTAAGCCACATCTTCAGCCCCAGTATTCTATTGTAAGAGGTTTTTTGAAAACAATAACCTCAAAATTCCCAGCAAAAACCCCATTTAATGTACTTAAAATTCAAATGTTAAGTATTGTTCTGTTTAAGAATTCCATTTTTAAAATTCAAACTTCATAGCAATTTTCTTTGATAAAGGCAAAAGAATGTAAGATTATAACTATGCTATTTTATTTTTTAAAAGAATTTATTTTTATTATTTTAAAATTATGTGTGTTTGTGTGTATGTACATATGCGTGCAGGTGACCCTGGAGGCCAGAGGCATTGGGCCCTCCTGGAGCTGGCTTTAAAGACAGTTGTGAGCCACTGAAGTAGGCTCTGGGCCCTGAATTTGTGCCTTCTATAAGAACCTTTGAACCATGTCTCTGGTTCTCAAGTTAACAGAATTTTCAAAATATTATCTGTTATCATTTGTATAAATGAAAAGATAGACTATAAATGCAAGTTTTCATATATGTTCTATGTTTTCTTCATTAAGACTTTTCAGTATTTCAGGTTCATGTAATTAAAGCTATTAAAACCAACTTCAGTAACTATTGTACTTTTAGAGTATTTCTGGCTATCCCTTGAGCTCCTGGCATCTTCCCATCCTTTCCTTCCCAGTTGCTAGCATGACAGATGTGTGTTACCACAGCTGGCAAATACTTTGCCTACTTGTATAAGCAGCAGATACTAATTTCATAATGCCAGAGAAGATCTTCGATTATCTTATTCACTAAAACAAAACAAGAAGGTTATTTGTAAATAACATACTTCACTTTGTCTTCTTTCTTCTTTCTTGGAAATGTAGCTCTGTCACTATTTTTTCCTTCTATATAATTGAGTCATTTTAACTTTCCCAAAATATCACATGTCTTAATGCAGCTGTAATGCTAGAATTATTTTCCCCAAGAGAAAGCAGGTTTCCTTTCCAGTTAGCACAGTTTGTCAGCTCCTTTGGTTGTTTCTGCCGATAACTTTCTTTTCATGATTGTTTCCACCAGTCTTAATATCTTTAAAACAAACAATAAAGCAAACAACAAAAAAAAACCCAACAGCAATACCAGTCTATTATTTCTACCAAATTACTGTTCTTGTTAATTCATGTCAGACACACCAGCTATATACCTTTGAAAATATTTCATCTTTTCATCTTTAAGGTGGAGAGTGGTAGAGTTGTGTTATGTCATTTCTTATATCTCTTATGCAATTTCAGAGCAACATTTGCTAGGGAGCCCTGAAAATTGCTATAAATTAATGCAAAAGTAAGGATCTTCCTAGTTTTATCTTGTTCCCCATGTACTGTTTTGTCACAGTCTGTAACTGTTTTGTATTAACCAAAACTATACTGTAGTGATTCAGACAACTCAATTTGCATAAACTGAAAAAGACAATGTAGATTAATTAATCTTTTGTAACTCACAGAAATTTGATATAACAAATTGAAGCTAAAAGATGTGTATGTAGTGTGCAGTGAGATGAGGGAATTTAATGATTCATATTAGGAAGAATTAGAGGAAAAGTAGAACTTGAATGCCAGTAGAAAAGGTAATAAGTGTTAACAAACTATATTCTTTTCATATGTATTTATTTATACTTACTCAGTCTTTTATGCCTGTAAGTTATTTTCTTGAGTCAAAGGATATGGTATCAGTATTCGAGGCATGCTTCATAGTTCAACTTTATGGTTAGAATTCTTACCAGCTAGCTCTTATTGTAAGAAATAATCCCAAGAAAGGACTTTTATTGACCTAGTTTAGAATGTGTGCCTTTTTCTGTGACCAGGGAATGATTACTTCATTAAGCAAGGATTGCTCATTGTACAAACAGAAAGCATTATTATTTAAAGGAATCAAGGTTTGAGCTCCTTAAAAGCAGACAAAAATTCCTGTATGTTATTTTTAATGGAAAAAAGGAATTTTGTTTGTGTTGCTTCCAAGCTCTAGTCTTTTGCCTGGTCTATTTTGATTTAAAGGAAAAAATTACCATTACATTGAGTCAATCAATGATTGATGCTTACTCTGTTTTAAACAGTGGAATTACAAAGAAGAATGAAACAAATCTTTGGAGATGATCTTAGAGATAAATAGAATAAGAAAAATTTCTAACTTATGGACTTTAGTGATAGCTCATATTATTGTACATTTAAGTTTTAATTTGAATATAACTTATTTAGAAGAAGAAGATCTTCACAGGTTTTCACAAAGTGAATATGTGAGTGAAATCAGAACTCAGAATAGCTACTAGATACAGTGTGCCCACTGATTGCATAGAAGAGAGTGCATTCAGAATGATAATTTGGTATCTGTCAGTGCTTTCGACCCCAAGGAGTTTTTTGCTAATACTATAACTGTTCTTTTTTCTAAAAAAGAATGGTTTCTGTATCATTGTAACTGAAGGCTATGTGTACCTTTATACTAACAGTGTAGGTATTCCCTTGTTGTTTATTTTTTAAAAGTGCTGTAGGATATTTTGCAATTCCAAATTATTTTCCATTTAAAATCTCAAATTTTAATAAACATTTAGTAATTTAAATTGTTCCTTGTGATAATATGAGTGATTTTGGTTATGGAACCATACTGATCTTGATACTTGTCAAATTCTCTTCTGTTGAATACAATAAGAATAAAGTCTCCATGCAGCAATGGGTTTGAAGCTTTCTATAAAGAAAAGTGTGTTAAAAATTGTCGTGAGTATAATAGAAACTATTACACAAAAGGCGGATACCTAATTAAAGTGTTTCATATTTATCTTTCTTAGTACACTTCAACTTGTAGTATATTTTCTTACTCCTAGTACATTTCAGTGATTGAGATTTAGTACTTAAAAAAGATTCTTATTTGCTTATAGTTTAATATAATAAAACTCAATTTTTATAGATGTATTTTTCCTGAATATTTAAAACTTTCATTTATTATTTGTGTGTGTGGGCAATGCGTGTGGAGGTGAAAACACTAAGGGATCTCTCCTTCCACAAAGTGGGTTAAGGGGATTGAGCTCAGGTTGTCAAGGTTAGTAATAAGCCACCCCTATCTGTCAAGCCTCCATACTGGCCCATTTTTCCTGGGTATTTTAAAGACATTTTAATTATTTGAAATAGTTACGTGTTTTTAAGATGCACCAAAAAGTGTTGTTATATCTTTTTAACATGAGAGTATGTGTTACTTACCCATTTTTTGCCTTTTAGAGGAAAAAGGTTTGAGTCTATTTTAAAATAGGTAGACTAGAATGCGTCTCAGTCATACACGGACAGTCTGATGTATACATGGCATTAAGCTTGATCCCCAGCATGTCTTTAAAAATAAATTTCAAAGTTACAACAAACAGTCAAGTAGCACCATTTCTGAAAAAATTAACATTTTCACAATTAAACAAATCATTAAGAATATTACTTGGTAACAATGTAAATTTCCATTAAATACCTCTATTAATATACCTTGCTAAAAATAGTATAAAAGCAAAGTAGGACTTTTGTTTACTTGTTTATTTTGCCTCATGGTTTTAGGTTCTAGTTCATCATGGAAGACAAGGCATGGCCCGAAGAATGGCTATGGCAGTGGTAGATATTTTTAGGTCAGGGGTGTTTTTGAGACAGGATCTCATGTAGCTTAGCATGGCCTAGAACTCGCTGTCCTCAAACACACAGCAGTCTTCCTCTCTCAGCCTTTTAAATATTTTGCTTTTAAACTTATTGGCATTGGTCAAATAATTGACTGAATGGGAGAGCAATGTCAGATCTCTTTAAAGTGTTTAATTGTTATGTAAACAAACTTTGATGTTATGCATCAATTTTTATCTTTTAAAGGAAGGTGCATCTGCCCGTAAGACTCAAACTCCTGCAGCCCAACCTGTACCTAGACCAGGTAAAATATAAAATTTTGACTTTTTTCTACATGGTCGTAAAAATGAATGTTTTTGATGTATGGTAATCATTGTTGCACTTAAAAATATACTGAAAGACCATTTTTCTTCAAATTAATCATGAGTATTCCTTAAAGCAGGTTTTAAAATGTGGTAATGTACACAAAATGCTTATTAAACTTTGCCAGCATCATTAATCTTTATGTTCTTAGTAGAAAACCATAAAGTTAAAATGAATAGTTTGCAGAATCTTTGAAGTCTATAGATATTTTAATAATATTTACTGTGCTATCTTTTCCTCGATTTGAGTTAAAGTCTAATTATTTATTTTTGCCACAAACTATCTGGCAAAAGTAATGGAAGGAGGGAGGGAGGGAGGGAGGGAGGGAGGGAGGGAGGGAGGGAGGGAGGGAGGAAGTTCACCATCAAGTTTCTGTGGCAGGACCTTGAGGAAGATAATCACATTGTATCCATGGTCAGGAAGCAGAGGGGGGTGAATAGTGAACAGCTTTCTCCTTTTCATTCAGTATGGGATCCTAGTTCCTGAAATGGTACCACCTACCTTCAGGGTGACTCTTCTCACCTCAGATACTGGGATTTAGGTAATCCCTTACAGACATTTCCAGAGGCTAGCATGATCTAAACAGTCTCTCAGACTGGATGCCTGTCTCTTAGGTGATTTGAGATAAGCCACCACAGAAAATGTGTAAAATAAGTTATGGAACATGTATAACAGTAACATGTAAACTTGTACTATGGGTTTTGGAGCATATGGAAATGTAGAATGAACCCTTTAGTCTTCACTTGGATTAGGGACCTAATGAATGGAATTTCATTTCTGAGCATTACATTTATTTTTAAATTTATCTTCATCAAGTATTAGTAGTATTGTACCAGAAAAATCCCTAGATACGTGTCATCTTTTACAGTGTTTAACTAAAAAATTTTAGATCTTTGAGAAAGCTTGGAAAGTAGCTAGCTAACACTAGTCAAGTGTTTTCTAGTGCATGGAGAAAGTGTGTCTTAGATAAGCACAGCCCACTGGCGTTTTGTTTTTATAGCCTGATGAAATCATTGCCCTTCTCTCACCTTCTTATGCACCGCTAACTGCATTCAGCTTCTCTAGTTTAATTATTTTTATTTTTCTGAGATAGGCTCTTCCTGTGTAATCCTAGCTGTAAAACTCACTTGGGAGATCATGGTGTCCTTGAACTTCTTCCTAACTACTGGGATTAAAGACAGATGTATGCCACTGTGCCCAGCCTTCTAACTTGAAATTGTTTGCATATAATTTAGACTCCTTCTTAAGTAAATGACCTCCAGTATGCTTGTTTAATATACTCATGTAAGATTGAGAGAGTTACACTGGTATATTTCATTTCAATTTCTTCTTTCCCTACCTTCCTGTAATTTTTTTCATTCATTCATTTTTGTCTGTCTGTCTGTTTAATGTGCATTGGTGCTTTGCCTGCATGTATGCCTGTGTGAGGCTGTCAGATTCCCTGGAACTGCTGGAGGTAAAGACAGCTGCCATGTGGGTGCTGGAAATTGGAATCTGGGTCCTCTGGAAGAGCTGATAGTATTCTTAACTACTGAGCTGTCACTCATCTCCTCGTGGTATTAGTTATTCAGCTTATAAATGATGTGCTAGATGGAATATTTCTATAACCATCCTATAGTTTTAATGTGTATTTCATCTTCAGTTAGACATCTTAGCTTTGAAACCTGGTACTAACAATATTAGCTGTCGTTTGTATATGAAAATAAGTTGTAGGCATTGTAAAACAAATTTAAACAACTTTCCCACCCCTCCCCCCACCAATATCTTTTTTTTTAATACTTAAATAGGCAGCACCGCTATTAACTCTGTTTTTAGCCCACAAACTTAGTAGGCATTTGTTCTTCGTGTCTAATTTTACCCTTCATAGACCTGAGGGAGCTGTTGTCAAATTTCTTTTTCTGCATTCCTCCTTCACTGTTTGACTTCATTGTCTCTATCACAATTTAAGGCCCACCATTTCCTTAAATTAGCATCTTACATGCTATTCAGCAGACCACAGTGTATCAGTATGCTAATGTTCTGTCTCTGTTCTGTCCTCCAAAAGATGCATGGTAGAAACTGTAACAGGCATCTTTTTCAAAATCCAGTGAATTCAGTCAGTTTCATAATAATTGTTACTACTCATTTCCACTCAGCCTTAAATCAAGTAAGCAGTAAGAAAAAATAAAGCTCTCATTTAAATCATATAATTTGAGAAGGATGATTTACTAATTCTATCTGAGCTTTTTTTTTTTTTTAGCTCCTGCTGGTCTGAAGCTAACTATGTATGCCAAGCAGAACCCCAAACCAGAGATATGGCTGCCATTGTCCCCCCCCCTTGCATTAAAGATGTATACTACCACATTTCAAAGTCCTCCTTTTAATTCCTGTCTATATCTTGTAATTTTCTTTTGCAAAAGATACAAGATGAAAATCAGATCATATCACTTTCTGGCTTAAAAGTTATTGGACTTTGTGATAACATTTACATATTTGGGAAGAAAAAACAGACGTTCAATATCCTTTGCAAATCAAAACTTAATTGAGATTCTGTGTCAACAGTGTCATAATAGCATGTTGTCAGAATGATTGGTAGCCCATGTCTGTAGTCCCTGCTACTTAGAATTGATAAG
The DNA here is from genome assembly GCF_017639785.1 of Mesocricetus auratus. Lineage (NCBI taxonomy): Eukaryota > Metazoa > Chordata > Mammalia > Rodentia > Cricetidae > Mesocricetus > Mesocricetus auratus. The sequence goes on from NW_024429266.1 coordinate 46,640,853, forward strand.
ATCAGGTGAACCTAGAAGTATAGTTCAAGGCCAGCCTGAACAACATAGTTTTCTTCACACACACAAACAAGTAAACACACTTAGCATTGCATGAAGGTCCCTATTGAAGCCCCTTCCCTCATGTATGCATGCATACATACGTGCATACATGTGGCCTCATCTCTTGCCATTCCTCCTGTGGTCACACATTTGCTTTGTCTCATTTCCATAGCCATTGAAGTCTGCCTTTGGTACTTGCACACATTCCAGTTCATCCACCTATGCTTTGCAAGGTGGCTCCTTTTCATCCTTCACTTTTCAGTTTAAATGTCACTTTCTTTTAGACATTTTCTAAATATTTTCTTTGAATGATACTTTTCTTCCTATTCACATTTTTATTAATATGTTCCTTTTGTGTTCAGTCTTGTTTGTGTGTTGGAGATTGAATTAGTGTCTTGTGAAGTTAGGCAAGTGCCTAACTAAGCTTTTATCTCCAGCCTTTTTAGTTTATTCGTGTATTTGCTTCTACTGGCTCACCCACGAAGCTGAAAGCTCTGTGAAGATAAGATCTTACTGCTATTTAGTGACTATGTACAATGTCTTGTGAAGATGTTGTAATACATTTAAAAATCAAGAATTCAATCATTTGTAACAAAACAAAGGAGCATTAATATTTTATCTTTTTTTAACTGGCATATCGGCAGTGATTATAGTTGCTTTACTAGTAGTGGTAGCAGTAGCAGGGCTCAGTAATTGACACAAATATATGTCAAGTCTGGCTAAGGACTTGGAATACATTATTTTTTAGATTTCTCATGACACTTAGTAGGATGTAGAATTACATCTGTTGTGCAGTTGAGATAACTGAGACTAGGCAATGTGAGCCAGTCACCATAGGCAGTGGCAGATATGGTAGTGAGTTAAAGCATGAGGTCAGTCTGCCATAAGACTTACTTATCTTTATTTTAAAAATGTGTTAATGTATATTTATTTCAGAGGAATCAGTTTCAAACTGACATTTTTGTTCAGTATACTGAGTGCCTTCACCGTATGAGCCTATCATGTACATTGGCCATATTTTCTATCCATTACTTTCTCCTGATTTCTCTGTAGCAAATTAATCCCATTTCTATTTTCATGATGTCTATGGGCATATATTATATCTGTGTTCATAAAAAAATCTAGACTCTGTAAATGAGAAAAACCATAGTTTGTCTTTCTGACTCTGACTTATTTTGTGTAGAATTGATGGTCTCCTGTTTTTTTTTTAATTTCATTTTATAAGTGTTATATATGTGCACACTGTGTTTGGAGATCAGAAGTTATAGATGTCTTTCTCAGTAATTTTGTACTTTCTTTGAAACAGTCTTTGACCAAAGCTGGAATTCATGGCTGCCTAATGAGCTTCAGTGACCTACCTATCCTTGACCACCTGCCCAAACTCCAGGGCTGTTCTAGGTACACATCACTGTGCCTGACTTTTTATGTAGGTTGTTGGTATCCAAACATAAGTACACATAACAGGATCTTGCATTATTTCTGTTTTTTGTTTATTTGTGAGGAACCACCATGTGGAATTCCTTAGTGGCTAACTTAAATTACTTCTTGCTATTACTGTGTAAGTGCTCCTTTTCCCCATTACATCCTTGCCAATATTTATCCATATGTATACGTATGGATATGTATATGTGTGTATATATGCGTGTGTGTGTGTATATATATATATATATATATATATATATATATATGTGAATAGAGACACAGAGGAGGAGAGAGCCCTGTTGGAAATCAGAGTGCATTTTGTTAGGAGTATGATCTCTTTCCACCATGTGTGTCTTGGGGACTGAACTCAGTTGTCTGAGTTAGTAAATGCCTTTACCCGTTGAGCCAGTTTTCTGCAGTCTATTTTTTATTAATGTTAATTTTCTCACAGGTGATACAGGATCACATTATAGTTTTTATTTGCATTCCCCTGATGCCTAAGATTACTGAAAAAAATTTTTGTGTTAATTTATTATTTGTACTAAGACCTTTGAGAAATAGCTTCATTCCATATACCCATTTATTGATCAGTGTATGTATTTGTGTGTGTTGAGCTTCTTTTTTCTTTTTCTTTTGATACATTAAAAATTTTTTTTTTAAATTTAAATCAGAAACAAGGTTGCTTCACATGTCAATCCCAGGTCCCTCTCCCTTTCCTTCCCCTCCTCCCACACCCTCCCATCAACTCCCCCCAATATCCCCTCATTTCCCCAGGGAGGGTGAGGCCCTCCATGGGGATGTCTATAGTCTATCATTTCATCCAGGGCAAGGCCTAGACTCTCCCCCAAGAGTCCAGGATGAGAGTGCATCTCCCATATGGGATGGCCACCCAAAGTCCATTTTATGCCAGGGATGAATATTGATCTACTACCTAAGGCCCCATAGATTGCTTAGGCCTCCTCATTGGCACCCACATTCAGGGGGTCTTGATCAGGCCATGCTGGATTCCCAGCCGTCAGTCTGGGATTCAAGAGCTACCCCTTGTTTTGATCAGCTGTTTCTGGGGGTTAAACTAGCCCAGTCTTAACCCCTTTGGTCATCAGTCCTCCCTCTCTGTCACCGGATTCCAGGAGGTCAGTCAGTGTTTAGCTGTGGGTGTCTACTTCTGCTTCCATCAGTCATTGGATGAAGGTTCTAAGATGGCATATAAGGAAGTATCGAACTCATTATCAGTATAGCCATACCACCCTGATGTGCCTGATCTTGTCTGATCTTGGAAGCAAAGCAGGGTAGGGCCTGGTTAGTACTTGAATGGGAGTTGTTTTGTTTGGCTGGAGAAGAAGACCAGGACCTGGGGTTCATAGACTCCCACTCGAGGGAAAGCTCACTGGTGGTCCCCAGGCACTGGTCCAGTGGATGGAGAAGACAACAAGGAGACTGGGGTGCATAGGCTTCTGCCCGGAGGGGAGGCTCAGTGGCAGTCTCCAGGCACTGGTCCTGGTCCCGTTGGTGGAAAAGACCAGGAATCTGGGGTGAGAAGGCTCCTGGCCAGGAGGGGAGGCTCAATGGCAGTCCCCAGACACTGGTCCCCTGATTAGATAAGACCAGGAAACTGGGGTGGGTAGGCTCCATCCAGGAAGAGAGGCTCAATGACACTCCCCAGGTACTGGAAGGCAGGCCCGGATACAGGGCCGGGTTTATCTGGTCCTGTTGTTGGAAAAGAAGACCAGGAATCTGGGGTGAGTAGGCTCCCGCCAGGAAGGGAGGCTCAGTGGCAGTCCCCAGGCAGTCCCCGGGCACTCATACTGAATTTCTTGGTTTCTTTATAGGTTTGAGATATTAATCCCTGTACAATGTGCAGCTGACAAACTTTCCTAATCTTGTAGGCCATTCACTTTGCTGTCCCCATTACTCTGCAAAAGCCTTTCATTTTATGTAGTTCATTTACTAGTGCTGGGATTGTTTGCTGGGTCTGGGGTCCTTAGAAATGCTCCTCATTCCTGAGCCCTTAACATGTACCTTATTCTGATGTAGCACTTTGAGAGTTTTACATCTTCTTTTAAGGTCTTCAGTTCATTTTGAGTTGATTTTTGATATAGGAAGGATGAAAGGAAGGAAACTGGTTTCATTCTTCTGCATGAGGATATTTCCCTGCACCATTGTTTTTTCTTTTTTGGGAGGAGATTTGTTTTTTCCAATGTTTGTTTTTTATACTTTTGTCTAATTAGATGGACATAGTAGTGTGGGTTTATTTCTGAGTCCTCAATTCTATTCCTTTTCTCTACATGTCTGTTTTTGTGTTGGTACCATATAGTTGCTGTTACTATGGCTTTGTATTATAATTTGGAACCAGATAATTGTTGTTTTTGATCATAATTTCTATGATTAGTCAAGAGCTTTTATGTTCCCATGTGAAATTTAGGGTTTTTTTTTAAAGTTCTGTAAAAAATATCATTGGAATTTTGATGATACTTGCATTGAAACTAGGTTACTTTTGATTGTGTAGCCATTTTCACAATACTAATTCTACAAATCTATGAGCACACCACACAGAATTCTTATAGTGCCTGCTCTAGTTTTTGTTTACTCAAGTTTATCAACATGAGTTTCACCATGTCCCTTCTGTGGTACATCTAGGGAGTCTGTTACTACATTTTTTTTGTAGTCATTTTATCTTAACTTTGGAACTTTATATGTGTTAGCTTTTATTTTTCTTGTAGTTGGTCTTCTGAGCCTTTATTTTAACAAATGTTGCTTTATTTTTCTGGATCTGTGTGTAGATTTCCTTAATAGAAAAGAAAGAATATCTGAGTGAAATGACATTGTGATAGATTTCCTCCCTCATCTCCCTCTCATAGCTTCTTTTCTCTCTTTTGTGCCCACGTTTCTGTTCAAATATCATTAGTTTATCTTCCACCAAATGCTATTTCCTATGCCTATGTTATATACCAAATAAATAATATGTTCTAGGTACTCAGATTTATTCATGGTCCTAGAAATGAGTCAAGAAAGCTTGTATATTTCCTTAGGAAGAAGAAAAATGAAATGATTATAAATATGTATGTATGAACCAATCTCTGTAATGATGGAAAGATCATGCAGTGCACTCGGTAGTAACAACAAAATAACTATTCAGAGTATAAAGAATTCATTAGGATGTAGCATCCAGCTCCCTAAAGAATGGAGTGTATTCCAAAAATGTTTATACTCTTGTGTTTCACTTATAGATGACAACTTTTTTTTGGAAAGTGACATTGAATTTGAATTTTTTTCTGTACCACCCATCATTCACTAGTTTAATTCTATTACATATAAGTAATGGTTTTTGAGTTGCCAAACCACATTTCCACATGGAATAACTATATTGGCTAGATAAACTTTTCAGGTAGTTCTTTTCCACTTAGTCTTAGAAACCCCACTTCCAGTTTACTTGTGTTAGCACCTCTTTTTCCCTCCCCTTTTCAGGGTGTTCTTGTGTAAATGCAGTACATTTAGGTTGTAGTCTGTCCTTAGTCATTCTCCTAAATGATTTTTTAAATGTTGCTGTTTATTCTTTTTTTTATTTGATCTTGTTAAGTGCTCGCTGTCTTACATCCTTTATCATAGTATCATGCGGAATCAGTTTTAAAATTAAACCAACTAGATTCCATGTGATACACAAGAAGTATTTCAGAAGATGTTACATAGGTGAATATTAAAACTGAACATGAAGCACTATTGTCTTTGCATAGATCATGAGTGATATTAATATGCTAACAAATATTTCTCTGCTGTTATAGATAGAAAAATATTTGTTTCATAATGCAATCATAATTACTGCTAATGAAGTCATTTATAGACATTATAGATTAGATAGATTTTCAGAGATAGTTGACTGCTTTTAATGGTCTTTCTTTGACCAAAATTATTTAAAGATTTTAAAGAGAAAAGAATTTAAACACTATTTCCTATCGTAATCCACAATAACTTTATTCTCTTTCCTCAGTTTCCCTATCTTTTAGTACTCTGTTCTTACATTTATAATAATCAGTGAATTATAAAACTGTTTTTGTTTATCAGATTCAGACATCCATGATCTAATTAAATTGTTATATTTGTTTCTTTATTAATGTATATATTCTTCTATTATTCATTTCTTAATTGTTCAGTAATGCTACAGTATTTTAATATGTGTAAAATACAGAGGCACAAAATGTGGAATGTTTGTGTTTTACCACCAGTCTTGTGAATATCAATAATGTTTAAACTTCCTTTGTTAGTTGGAAATAATTTCTTAATAACAATGGTGATTTTATTTATTTATTTTTGTTTATAGTTTCTCAAGCAAGACCACCTCCAAATCAGAAGAAAGGTATGATTGTGTTTTTCATTTACTTTAGGAGGTAAATATAAGTAAACTAGGTTTCAAAACCAGAGCTAATATGCTTGTGTACCAAATTGAGTATGTATGCTTGGTATTTTTACTTGGTGGGAAATAAGCTACATTAAATATTTTTGTCATTATTACAAATTTAAAATTTAAAATAATTTAAAAATATTTTAGCATGAAAGAATTAAGGTTATAAATTTAAAATTTATTTTAATACAGAAAGTAATTCTTTCAACAATAATGATTTTTTTTAACCTTTAATTTTTTTTGTTTTCCTTTACAGGATCACGAACACCCATTATCATTATCCCTGCAGCTACCACTTCTTTAATAACCATGCTTAATGCAAAAGATCTTCTACAGGATCTGAAGTAAGTAATTTATAGTGGTTTTGTTGTTGTTGAATTTTTTTTCTTAACTTTTTAAAAATGCTGTTGTTTTTTTGAGACAGAGTTTCTCTGTGTAGTTGTAGCTGTTCTGGAACTCTCTCTATAGAACAGGCTGCCCTCGAACAAAGAGATCTGCCTACCTTTGTCCATCCGTCTGTCCGTCCATCTATCTCCAATAAACAACAACAACAACAAAAAAACCATACAAAAATAGAAACCAGAATATACAAGCAAAATATCAGTAAGATAGAATGCCTAGATAAAATGTGTACAAAAATACAACCTACTCTGATGTGTGGTGAATATACTCAGTGAGACTCCACTGGATAAAACTAAGTTTTCCTTGGCTACTAGATGTCAACTGCAGATAGCTTCTTGTTTAGGGATGGGAGCCCGTCCCCCCCCAAAAAAAACCCCACAAAACCAAAAGCACAGGTGTGAACCTATGCAAACCTTGTGTTTGCTGCAGTGGTCTCTGAGAGTTTGTATGTGTATCAGAAATGTGTGTGTGGCAGACAAGTTCTTTGGAATCATCCATCACATTGGCTCTTGGGATTGTTCTACACCCTCTTCCACATCGTTGTCCCCAAGATCTGAGAGGACAGGTGTGATAGACATCCCATTTATGACTTAGTGTTCGAAAGACACATGCTCTGCACATTGTTGGTTGTGAGCCTCTGTTATTTCCCATTTACTGCAAAAACAAGTGTCTCTGGTGATGGCTGAGTGAGGCACTGCTCTATCAATGTAACAGAGTGTCATTTGTAGTCTGTCTTAGATGTTTCTGTTTTGCTGTGACGAAATGTCATATCCAAGGTACTTTTAAAGTAAGCATTTAATTGGGGACATGCTTACAGTTTCAGAGGGTTGGTCTGTGGCCATCATGGCTAACAGCATGGTGTCAGTTGACAGGCAAGCATGACTCTGGAGCTGTAGCTGCTAAGAGCTGGCTTCTTTTCCCATAAGTTATGGGTAGAAAGAAAGAGTATGACTTAGCCTGACTCGGGCTTTTGAAACTTCAAAAAGCCCACTCTCAGTGACACACCTCCTTCTTTAAGGCCACACCTATTACAAGAAGGCCGAACTTAGTAATCTAAAAGAGTTATGATAACTGGAGACCAAGCATTCAAATACAGGAGCCTATGCGGCCATACTCATCCAACCACCACACAGTCATTTTATTGCTGGGATCTTTTAGCAGAGTAATAGTCTTCCTATCCAGTCTCAGGTTCTTGACCACTCTAGCGGTTTGACCTTGATTTAACTTTGCAGATAAAGAAATTTATTCATTTCTTTTAGGTTTTTGGGTTGGGTGGAGTACAGATTTTTAAAGCACATCCTTAGGATTCTACAGATTTCCTTGGTATCTCTTGTACCCCCTTTCCTCTCTAATTTTATTAATTTGTATCTTATTTTCTCCGTGTCTTAGTTAATTTGACTAAGAATTTTTCAATGTTAATGATTTTCTGAAACAAGCAATGCTTACTTTCATTAATTCCTTGTTATTGTTGTTGTTGGTTTATTTGATTGTTTCTCTTTCATTGATTTCAGTCCTGAGTTGGATTATTTCTTGTTGTCAATATTTTTTTCCCTTTTTTTAAAATTTAAATTAGAAACATGCTTGTTTTCCAGGTCAACCACAGTTTCCTCTCCCTCCCCTCCTCCCCTACCCCCCACAACCCCCATCCCATCCTTTTTTTGCTCTCCAGGGAGGGTGAGGCCTCCATGGGGTATCTTCAAAGTCTGTCATATTATTTAGAGCCGGCCTAGACCCTCCCCCGTGCGTCTAGTGTGAGTATTGTGCTATGTGGAGTGGGTTCCCAAAGTCCATTCATACACTAGGAATAACTACTGATCCACTACCAGAGGACCTATAGATTGCCCAGGCCTCCTAACTGACACCCATGTTCAGGGGGTCTGGATTAGTTTGATGCTGGTGTCCCAGATATCAGTCTGGGGTCCATGAGCACCCCTTTATTCAGGCCAGCTGTTTCTGTGGGTTTCCTTACCCTGGTCTTGACCCGTTTGCTCATCACTTCTCCCTCTCTGCAACTGGATTCCAGGAATTCAGCTCAGTGTTTAGATGTGGGTGTCTGCTTCTGCTTCCATCAGCTACGGGGGTGAAGACTCTAGGATGCCATATAAGGTAGTAATCAATCTCATTATTGCAGAAGGGCATTTAAGGTAGCCTCTCCACTATTGCTTATAGTGTGGGTCATCCTTGTAGATCTCTGGACATTTCTCTAGTGCCATATTTCTCTTTAAACCTATGATGTCTCCCTCTATTATGGCATCTCTTTTCTTGCTCTCCTCTATTCTTCCCCCTGCTCCCTCATGTCCTCTCTCCCCTCCTCTGCTCCGCTTCCCTTTCTCCTAACTCCCTCTCCCCTCCTCCCATGTTCCCAATTAGCTCAGGAGATCTTGTCATGTATGTCCCTCTTAGGGTCCTCCTTGTTTCCTAGCTTCTCTGGCAGTGTGGATTGTAGGCTGGTACTCATTTGTTCTATGTCTAAAATCCATATGTGAGTGAGTACATACCATGTTTGTCTTTTTGTGACTGGGTTACCTCACTCAGGATTGCTTCTTCTATTGCCATCCATTTGCCTGCAAATTTCAAAATTCCATTGTTTTTTTCTGCTGAGTAGTACTCCATTGTGCATATGTATCACATTTTCTCTATCCACTCTTCAGTTGAGGAGCATCTAGGTTGCTTCCAGGTTCTGGCTATTACAAATAATGCTGCCATGAACATGGTTGAACAGATGTCCTTGTTGTACGAATGTGCATCCTTTTGGATATATGCCTAAGAGTGGAATTGCTGGATTTTGTGGTAGACTGATTCCCATTTTCCTGAATAACCTCCATACTGGTTTCCAAAGTGACTGTACAAATTTGTATTCCCACCAGCACTGGAGGAGTGTTCCCCTTTCTCCACATCCTCTCTAGCTTAAATTGCCATTGGTGATTTTGATTTTAGCCATTCTGCCAGGAGTAACATGATATCTCAGAGTTGTTTTGAGTTGCATTTCCCTGATGGCTAAGAATGTTGAGTACTTTCTTATATATTTTCCACCTATTTTAGATTCCTCCATTGAGAATTCTCTATTTAGTTCTAATACCCCACTTTTTATTTGAATCATTTGATGTTTTGGAGACTAGCTTCTTGAGATCTTTGTATATCTTGGAGATCAGCCCTCTGTCAGATATGGGGTTGATGAAGATCTTTTCCTATTCTGTGGGCTGCCATTCTGTCTTGTTGACTGTGTCCTTTGTCTTACAGAAGCTTCTCAGTTTCAGGAGGTCCCATTTATTAATTGTCAGTCTCAGTGTCTGTGCTACTAGTGTTAGATTCAGGAAGCGGTCTCCTATACCAGTTCATTCAAGGGTACCTCCCACTTTCTCTTCTGAGAGGTTCAGTGTGGCTGGATTTATGTTGAGGTCTTTGATGCATTTGAACTTAATTTTGTGCATGGTGATAGATTTATGGATCTATCTGCCGTCTTCTACATGCCAGCACCCAGTTATGCCAGCACCATTTGTTGAAAATGGGTTTTTTCCATTTGTCAAAAATCAGGTGTTCGAGGTGTGTGGGTCAATATCAGGGTTTTCATTTTGATTCTATTGGTCTTCCTGTCTATTTTTGTGCCAATACCAAGCTGTTTTCATACTATTTGTGAGTGTTATTTCTTTTTGTTCTAGAGCTTTCAAATGTAACGCTTAAGTTACTAATATGAGATTTCTCCATTTTGTATAAGCACTTAGTGCCATGAACTTGCCATGCAGCTCATAATATCCTTTCTATAAGAGAATGCAACACATCTTTGCATCATTAAAATAAATGTTCTGCAATATAAACAAATGTAACACATCTTAAAATAATATTTCAGAACAGAAAGGGTAGGTGGAAAAGAACTCAGCCGAGTCTGAGAGTGAGGAGGAGATTGTAATGGAGGACAGGAAGTGAAAATCATCTGAGTTACAGCCAGGTATGGCCACTGATGGGGAGTCCCAGGTAGAAAATATTTGTGAGGATTGGTGGGTGACAGAAAGGGATGGAGATGGGATAGAAGGGAAGATTCATGTGTAGTTATTGATCAAGAATTACTTATTTTGGGAGAATTTTGTCTAACAGAATGCTGAAATAAAAGTTTTCCAAAAAATTGATAATCTTAATTATCTGGATTTTGTAGAGCAGTGTTTTTTTTTTTCTCTTAAAATTTAACTATTTCACTCAGTCTTTTTTATTTTCTATTCATTTTACATGACAACCACAGTTACCCCTTCCTACCCTCCTCTCCCCACCTCCCGCCTCCTCAGAAAGGGTCAGGCCTCCCATGGGGAGTCATCAAAGCCTGGCACATTCAATTGCTCCATGTTCAAGCACCCCCAAAATCAGGGCAACCTACTATATAGAATGGGCTTCAAAAAGCCGGCGTACGTGTTGTGGCTAGTTCCTGGTCCCACTGCCAGGTTTCCCAAAACAGACGAGGTCACAAGACTGTCACCCACATGCAGAGGGCCTGGTTTGAGATCAATTCTCCACTGTTCATTAACGTAATATATATACCACATTGTTAGAACTTTAATTTTATAGCATGAATTTTATATTTCATTTATTACACACACACACACACACACACACACACACACACACACACACACACACACACACACACACAATTAGTGTTCCGGGTGTACATTAATCAGTTAAGGAACCAATATATTCGAACTGTCCTTGAGGAAAAAGTGCAGACTATGTCATTAAATATTTTCCAGTTTATCTATGAATAGATTCTTCTCTTTGGGAAACATCAACAATAAAAGATATCAATCTTTATATGACTGGTACTGTTTGGTGCCTAAATTAAGAGGTTAAAATTTAATGGTAGCTTAGAGGTTGCTCTATTTATTGAACTTGTTCATTCAAGAAGCAACTAACACACCAATGCTTATGTAGATAAATCCAAAATTGAACTTTCTATGGAAGCTCACATGATAGTGATAGTAATTTATCAAAAGTCACTGTTTGCAACTGATAAAATTTTTTCTAACAATTAATTTAAAAAGTTAGTTTCAGTTTCATAGTTATGCTCTATTGTTAGTACAGTAAAAATACAATGTTTTTTTATATTTTACAAACACGAGTGTTGTCCTGATAGATTCAGAATCAAATTAGACCCATTAGTTATCAACCACTAAACACCTTGCCTATCCCTTCTCATATTTTATGTGGTATAAGTAAGGATGTAGGTTTTCTTAAATGAAAATAGCTAAAACTTGTTTTCTACAAGTTTGCTATCCAGAAAGGATATAGAATACATCTAGTTTGATCCACTCTTTTTCTTGAGTGAAACTGCAGAGCTACATAACAGCCATAAAGTCTAAAAGTGCTGGTTTTAGAGAAATTAAGTCAGGTCTTCTTACCAGTTTAGACACCTAATCTTAGAAGATGGGATTTAGGAGCTGGTTCTGTGACTAAAGAGTGTGTACCACTCTTACAGAGGGCCTAAGTTGGTTCTGAGCACCCTTGCTGGTCAGCTCACAACTCCTGGAAGTCCAACTCCAGGGGTCTAGCCTCCTCTTCTCGGCTCTATGTACACTTGAACTCATGTGCATGTAACTCAAACCCACACAGCAAAACATAATCAACTCAAAATTTTAAAAGGAGAGTTTGAGTTTTAGTTTTGACCTTGTAATTTGACAGTGACCATCAAGAAAAAAGTGACTGCTGTACAAAGGCAGTACTATAAATATTACTTTGGTTCAAATTTGAATAGACTTGATATAATTGAAATTGTAAAAAGCATATACAAATTAGTTTCTATGTTAGTCAATTTTTCATCATAGCATCTCTGAAAAAATAATCTAAAATAAACAACTTGAGAAAGAAAGATTGTTTTGTCTTACTGTTTGAGAAAGTTTAGTTCATAGATGCTTGGCTTCATTCTAAATAATCAGGAGATCATGAGAGAAGGAGCCTGTGGGGGAATGTATCTCCTTTAGACCTTCTAATTAATATGTAAATATAGTCTTTCCATCATTGGCAGTCTGAAATAGCACAGGGCCGCTGTTTTCTTTTAGTTTTTGAATTTCTAGAGTTCTCAACTAGTTTTGGATTCTTCAGAGACCTGGGTTTGTTATATTTTATAGCCAATACTCTGGATGTACTGTTTTAATCTAAACATTTGGTATTGTAAATGAAGAAAAAGAATGTGGGGGATAGGAAAGTAGACTTGACCTAAAATTCAGCAGTGTGTGTGTGTGAGTGTGTTCATGCTGTTTTATGAGTTCAAGAGTAATGTGTATTTATCTCAATTTTTCAATTTCTTGTTTAAGATAAGATTTAGATTGTATTTCCTATGAGGCTGTCTTGTGCTTGATCTTGGAAGTTTTTAATTACTCTTTGTATTTTTGAATGTAGTGATCTTTAAAGTTCCGTCTAACTCATTTTACATGGTATTTTATCTTAATATGCTGTTAAATCTAGTATTTATAGTTTGAACTTTTTTATGTCTTTAGTCTCGTGACAGAGAAGCCAGTTAAATGGCCTACTCTTTTAGGATAGATTGGACCTATTTTTTTCTCCCAAATTGAAAACATTTCCCTCATTGTTTAATGACTCATTGCAGTTGATGTTGCCCTTATTGAGTTGGCTAGAGGCTTCACCATGTAATTAAAACCTCCTTGACACAGTTATGGTACTGACTGCAACCCATAGTTCAAATTAGCATAGATTGTTTCATTTTATATAAAACTAAGGATTCTTCTTGTAGTCATTCACTGATAAGTAAAACAGAAACTAGAACTCAGCGTTTAACATTCTAACTTTTAGCACTTCTAACAAAATGAAGCTAACATTATAGAAGTGTCAAAAACGTGTGACTTTTGTCAACATAATTGAGAGAAGGTTGGTGTGACTATACGATTATTTAGAGTAGAGTGCTTTCTATGGAAAGTGTTGTTCTGGCCATGATGGAATTCTCAGAAGGCCGAGTTAGTTCCAATAGCTTGTGCAAGGGAGCAGTCACAAGATATATACGTATAGGGTACCACTTGCAGTCACTAAATGGTCTTCCACATATACCTATAAGGAAACTACTTGGGCCTGGGCAATAACTGCTGGAAATGAAAATAGGCAGGGCAACCTTTGAAACTTATACTTAATGATAGTTCTTGTTCTCAACAACTGCTAATTAGTGCAAAGTATGGTGGTACATTTGCATTGGAAAACAATGCACATTTCTTTCCCTTCTTCCTTCATTGAAAGTGATTTCTCCTTGTCACTTAACCTCCCTTTGATGAGTCAGGTACCAGTGAGATAGTGGTCTCAAGAAAATCTGCTGTGATTCTTTTAAAGGTCATTGATAATTTATCTGCTGTATTTGTATGTGGAAATCTTTTTGCTTCATCCTTCTTAGATTAAGCCTATGGATTATTCTTTATTTCTCAAAGGATTTTTTTTTCCCTGTTGAGCTTTGAGCTTCTCGTGAATGTGGAAGTATTTCAGGAAAGATTAGCCAAGTCAGCACCTGGAGCATTTTCAGTCTGTACAACTTTAATTCTCAATTTGAGGTTTTGAACATACACATGATGTTTTTCTAAATGTCAATGCTGTTTCAAGATATTTTGGTTGTCAGGATAGGGGTAAAGGTTTGGGACAGGGAAATTTAGGAGAATGAGTTTGTTTCTAACGCACCCTTTCGGTGAGTTTAACCATAGAGAGTCCCAGTGTATGAGGAAAGACATGCTTATTAGATTCCCTGCTATGAGCAGAATTTGGGCTTTGCTTATTTTTGTAAAAGCTCAGTAAATGTGAAAGCAAAGCTTATAGTTAATTGCTTTGAAGATTTTTTTTTCTCCAAGTACAGACTATTTTGAGTCCCCCCCCCCCTACTTTTGAGTTTCCTCTTTGGTTAGTGTTGGTCCAAAAATTCTCTACCTTTTGCTCTCTAGGACAGAGAGCTGCCTCTAAGATTTTTTTTTGTAGACTTTATTAACACTTTTTAGGGTTTTTTTTGTTTTGACACATTCCCACTTACTTAAGGATTCTGACGTATCATGCTAGAAACAGAAAAATAAGTTTTTAAAAGTAATAATTTGCTAACTTATACCACTGTTCTTAAACTTAAAGATGTCTATAAAATATAATTGTCATAATTCTTGCCTGGAAGTGAGAGCACACAGGAATGTTATACAATACCATGGTAGAGTAATAAGGCAGGAAAGGTTTATAATGCCTCCTCAAAAGTTTGAGGATAGTCTATCATGATGGGGAAGGTTGTTTTAGTTTGCCTTGATTAAAAAAAAAAAACTGTCCAAAACCAACGTACATACGTAAAGAAAGGGTTTATTTGTCTTACTTATCCTAATCATATTCCACTGGGAGGGGAAGTGAGGGTAGGAAGGCAGGGTGGTGGGTATGTGAAGGCAGAAATTGAAGCAGAGTCATGGAAGAGTGCTGCTTACTGGCTTGTTCTCTGTGGGGCTTTCAGCAAACTTTTTTATATGACCCGGGACCACATGCACAGGAGTGTCACCATCCCCGTTGGTCTGGACCTTCCACATCAATCATTAACCAAGAAAATGTCCGCACAGGCTTGCCCACAGGCCATATGATAGATGTATTTTCACAATTGAGGTTTCCTCTTTCTGGATAACTCTATCTTATGTCAAATTGACCAAACAAACAACAGCAACAACAAAGCAAACAAACTTAAGCTAGCAGAGAAATCTTGGCCCAGGAACATGAGTCATCTCATCAGAGTTGAAGTGAAGTCAGGAAGCAGAGAGGGATGCTATTTGTATTTTCCTTTTCATTCACTTGGGCCCCAGCCCATGGAATGGTGGTTATCCCACAGTTAGTGGGGACCTTCCCACCCCAATTTAATTTGTCTTTGCTTTCTGTTGCAGCGTTAAACACCATGAACAAAACCAGCTTCGAGAGGGAAGGACTCATTTTATCTTTAAAGTTACAGTTCATCATTGAGAGAACTTGGGATAGAAACACAGGCAGGGCAGGAACTTAAGCAGATACCATGGAAGAATGCTGTTAGTGGCTTAGTCCACAGCTTCTGCTCAGCTAGTTTTCTTACATAGCCCACGATCCTCTGTCTAGATATTGTATTGCCCTATTACATCAGTTAGCAAGTCAGACATGCCAACAGGCCAGACTGATTAGGCAGGCAGTCCTCAGTTGAGACTCCCTCAGATAACTCAGGGTTGTGTACAGTTGAAAACTGAAGTTAAATGGGAGATAACCCAATCTAACAAACTTGCTGGGTGGCTTGTCTTTTAGGTCATTCTAGATCTGTTCATTGAAGGTCAGCATTAACCATGACAAATCTCAAATAACATGGTTTTATCTAAATAATTTTTTCAGATTGCTTTTTCACTTTGTCCAATATTCAAAGATGTGCTGTGAGCAGCACACAGGTTGAGGTAAGCATCATGTCTGAGTGACAGTTGAGAGATGGTAAATTGCTATTTCTTAAAAAAAGTCAGTTGTGAATTACTAATGTAATACCACTTTAAGATAAATTCTTAGTGAGATAAACATAGATTTAGTATTAAATACTTCATTTCTAGGAACACATTTAAAGCTTGATAGATGAAGAAATAAATATTTTTCCCTCATATTTAGCTGTCTGATGTACTGTTCCTCCAGATGCTGTCAACTCGACAGCATCTAGAATCACCTAGGTAACAGACCTCTGGCCATGCCTGTGAAGGATTGTCTACATAGATTATTTGAGATGGGAAGACCAGTGAATCTTTGGACAGCACTATTCCACAGGCTGGGATCCTATAGTAGATATATGAAAAAAGTGAACTGTGAGGGCATTCATTGCTTTCTGCTTCCTGACTGTAGTTGCAATGTGATCAGCTTCCTCAGGCTCCTGCTGCCAAAATTTCCCAGCCATGAGGGACCGACTGGGCCCTTGAACTCTTCTTTCTTTAAGTTTTGTCAAGAGAGAGAGAGGGGGGTGGCAGGTAAGACTGGGACTAGTTAAGATGAGAACTCTGCACTCAGTAATAGGATTAATGCTGTTGCAGTTCAAGCTTCTTTCTCTCTTTACTGTGAGAATATGGGGTGCAGGGGGGAGGCTGAACCACTAAGTAGATCCTTCTTCCCTGGGTTTGAGGTGTGTCAGTATCTTGATGTTTGACCTTAACTTGTAGAAATAAAAGTTTTATAAGCCACCTTGTCATGTTTTTATTATAACACCTCAAAAATTCAGCCACCATTACCAAGAACAAATCATTTTCAGTACTGTGTAATGATAGATTCCACTCAGCAGTAAGAGAACAAACTACTGATTGTGTTCCTACATTATGGATGAATCTTAGAAACACTTGATTGAAGAAGCCAGCTACAAAGGATTATGTCCTGTATGGCTTTATGTATACAAATATGGCAAAAACCAATGTATGCTGATGGGAATGTAAAATGATTGAGAGAAGAGTGATGGGAATTAACTGATTCAAGGTGCATAAGACATCTAAATGGATTATCACATTATATTTTTATGAGCATGCTCTGGGTACAAATTAAAAGTTTTTCAAATTTAATTATTTGTAAATGTTATCCCAATGTTTATATTCCACCTTGTGAGAGGAATAGTTGCTAACTTACATTGTTGTAATTATTTTCAAGGCTCTATACAGATGGTATCTAACAGCACCTGTAGTGTAGATAAAGCTCTGCTGCTTTTTGTTCTTGACATATAAATGAAGCATTTTCTGTCATAACCTCAAACATTATAGTTAGGAGAAACAGTCACTTCCAGGAGAGGGATAATGGTTTTGAGTTAATTGGCAGTTACTGTTTTTGTTTCCCTTAGTTGTATGATAGAATATGTTTCCTAGTCCTTAGTGTCCCTTAGGTTTAATGACCTTCAGTAAGATGAACAGGTGACATATTAATCTCAGTGAACTTCAGAAGTGCTTATAATGTTTATTATGTTATTAATTGACCAAGGGCCGGAAGTAGTTTGAAATAAGGCGCTGCTGCTTCTTAACAGAGGAGCTCTGCTCTTCTTCTTCTTCTTCTTCTTCTTCTTCTTCTTCTTCTTCTTCTTCTTCTTCTTCTTCTTCTTCTTCTTCTTCTTCTTCTTCTTCTTCTTCTTCATCTTTCTTCTTCTTCTTTTTTTTAGCTCTGCTCTTCTTAAAATAAGAAATACCTTGACACAAGCAAACATTAAGATGCTAGAACACATGAAAAAATTAGTTATATTTAAAACTCTGGACTGTGTGAGTTGTTCTGAACGTCAATAAAATTGAAACAACCACTATGGAAGCATTCAGTTTCTACATAACTCTTATTTATTAGGAAACAGGTTGAGTTGGGTATGTAATAACTTGTATTAATTGTGTATTATCATTTGCAAGTGCAGTGATTGTATTTCCTGATCTAATTGACCGTGTGTTTGGATTTTATTTATTTTAAAAATTAGAATGTTTATAAATGCTTAAGTATCAGGTACTCTTTTAGTGCTTTGACCGAATACTTGACAAAAGAGACTTGGGTTCCTTTTGTCTCACAGTGGGAGGGTGTGGTAAAAAGCCCTGACAGCAGAAGAGTAAGGCAGCTTAAGGTCACACTGTATCTGATTCAGGAAACAGAGAGAAAGAAATGCTGGGGTTATGCTAGTTTCATTTTATTGAGCCACATGCCCCAACACATGGAATAATCCAGGTGGACCTCCTTCAGTTAAACTTTTCTGAATTCCCTTCAGAGACACACCCAAAGGAGTGTTTTCATATCATTCTAAATCCAGTCGCCAGTTAACATGCTAGCCATTATAGCTTGGAAAACACTACCAGATTCTAGAATATAGTGTCTTTTTCACAGTGTTAGGTATTTTATAGTATATCTTCTGTGAAAAGGATACAGTGGAAAATTGAGCCACAGAGTTATGTAAATATTGCTATATGATAGTATTTATGTGTTTATTAGAACAGATTATTGATATATGTTGATTTTCCTATTTTAGAATATTAAATAGTTTGCCACCTTTCTAATTTTTCTGAAATATAAAAGTGTAGAAGTTTTTTTAAAATATTTTGTGAAATTTGGTATAAGTTGAATCTCCCAGTGTATAATCCTATCCAAGCACAGAAATACCTTCCTTTAAAACGACTTTTTGATTTATCATCATGCTTTCTTGTAATTAATAGCATTTGAGAAATAAAATTAGTGTTATAACTACTGAGTGCTTACTAGTGAATACACATTATTTATATGTGGACATAGGGTACACGTGAAATACTGCTTCTTTTTGGTATACAAAGTCAAGACTAGCCAGCAGTGGTGACACATGCCTCTAATTCCAGTACTAGGGAGGTGGAGGTAAGCTGGTTTGAGGCCCTCCTGCTCTGCATTCCTAGTTCCAGGATAGACAAGGCTATGCAGAAACCCTGCCTTGAAAACCAAGATCAAAACAAAACAGAAAGAAAAGACCCATACTCTTCCAACTCTTGAGATGTACACATAAAGGCAAACATCTTAGCTTGAAATATTAACATTTCAAAAATTATTTGAAAATATATTTTTCTAGTTTCATTATATTGTGTATCTTTACTTTTTCAAAGGTTTGTTCCATCAGATGAAAAGAAGAAACAAGGTTGTCAACGAGAAAATGAAACACTAATACAGAGAAGAAAAGATCAGATGCAACCAGGGGGCACAGCAATTAGTGTCACAGTACCTTATAGAGTAGTAGACCAGCCCCTGAAACTTATGCCTCAGGACTGGTAAGATACCCCCTCCCCATTCTCTCAGCATTAACGTTTTGTTTGCATCTAAAAGGTTTTTTAATATTTATTTTGTGTGTATGAGTATGCTATGGTATGAATGCAGGGGTTACAGGACAACTGCAGGAGTTGGTTTTTCTCTTTCTACCATGCATGTTCTGCATCAAACTGCAGTTGTCAGGTTTGGTAGCAAGCACGTTTACCTGCTGAGCTATCTTGCCTGCCCATATTTTAAATGATACAAACAAATATCATACTTTATAATGGAATCTAAATAGAAATTATCTTGGAAAATTTATTAATGCATATGAAAATGTATACCAATAATACTGACATTCTAGTAATATGTTTCTCTCATAAATATTATATGGTATAAGTGACATCTTATTTAGTAGTGTGCTCTACTCGTTTTGGAAAGTTTGGGGTATATTTTCCACAGAAAGAAAAGTTTTTGCTTATGATTTAATTTTAGCCTCAGAAACTTTGAGATGCATAGGAATTTTATGGTTGCTGTTTTCCTCATTGACTTTGCTAGTTGTCACTGTGTGGGGGTTGTGTGTATATGTCTGTTGAAGCAAGGCCTCTCTCCAATTTGGGCTTGAACTCACAGTAGTCCTTTTGCTTTAGCCTCCTGAAAACTGATTATGGGCATTAATTCCACACCTGGCTTACTGTAGGTCTTGAACAGAGTACTGGTTAATTGTTTTGATAGATGTATAGAACTTTTGTCTAAGGCAGTGATTATTAATGTGTGGTATGAAGATCTTTGGGCATCAATCATCAAGACCTTTTAAAGAGCTACTTATTTCCTTAGTAATATTTGAGTGATTATTCTCTTGATAGATCAGTTCTTAAATGGAACTTTTCTATCCAGTACCCAAGATTAATCATTATTCTCCTTCCTTCATTCCCTCCCCCCCTTTCTCTTTGCCTTCTGTTTAGTGGACTGTTCTTTAACATAGCCATATATTTGTCTCCTCATCTGAAAATGGGGTATTCACCTCACCAGAGTGCTTTGAAGATGAAATGTATTAACATGGTTAATTTATAATGTGCTTAAAACAATGCTGTCACTTAGCAAATACTTTAGTCAGTGTTACTAATGGTTAGTAACCATCATTCTTAACTAGAATTTTTAACTAAACACTATGCAATTTTAACTAAATATTGTGCAAAATAATGATATATGGGGACTTAGAAAGAGACTTGTTCTTTCTTGGAAAACTAGTTTGTATAGCTGAAAAAAATGAGTTGCTTTAAAACCAAACTAACAATTATGGTAAATAAAATAGTTGTCTCATACTCAGATTTCTTCCTAAGGAACCAGAGGATTTGAAAAGAAGTCTTGGAGTTTTATAAAGTGACTGGAAAATTCTTATAATTTAGTATTTTAATTAAATTTAAATATTTAAATGTACTTGAATTTCTAGTAACTTCCATTTAAAATCAGTTTGTTCAATTAATAAATCATCTACTGATCTGCATTCCAGACTGTGAGTTAGACTCTTTACTTAAGGGAAGAAAAAGGGATTACAAAGATGACCTGAAACTATTGTTTGCACCTGTCTTCAGAAGACTTATGTAGGGATCAGGGCCATTAAGGTTTATATCCTACCATCATACTAAAATGTCAAGTCAGCTATGTTTGTCTCACCAAGAGGACTGCTGGGAAGACTGTCACCTGAGTAATTATGAGAGTTTGCAATAGGTAAAGCTCAAGTTTGAGGTATTCTGATCTCTTCCACTTCCTCTTTTCTGCTTGTAGGGATCGGGTTGTGGCTGTTTTTGTTCAAGGTCCTGCTTGGCAGTTCAAAGGATGGCCATGGCTTCTACCTGATGGATCACCAGTTGACATATTTGCTAAAAGTAAGATTCTCTCTCCATATGTTTATTGCTTATTCAATATAGAATTAGTTTTTAAAAGAAAGAGTCACATGTAAGTCATCCTGAATATGAATGTAACAAAGGATTGCCATTAACTACCATACAATACTAACCTTTAACCACCTGTGAGGTATTTTTAAAGCCTTTTGTACATTAATATATGAGTGTTGCCTGCATGTTACATTGCTAAATATTTTAGGTTATTAACATTATTAATAATTCAATATGCCTGTACATATTTATTAAGATTGATAACTAGCTCTATGTAATGTAGATTATATAAATTAATGCTTTTTCACTGATGTTTCTATGTCTGCATATACCAAGCAATACCTAAGTTTTATATAGGTTGACTTTTACTGTATATCAGCAATGACTTAAAATGTCCAGGCATTTATCAGCTACTTTTCTTCTTCATTCAGTTCTCTCAGCTCAAGTGTTCTACCTTTGGAGTGTTCTTAATAGTGCTTGTTTCTTGGCAACTTCTAATTTTTATATCTTTTTATCGGAAGTCTTGCCTGGCAAGATTGCAAGTACCACAGTAGGAGCAGCCCATTTCTGCTTTATTCATTCGTTCACCTTTGTGTTCTCAACAAAAGACTGCCAGATACAAGGAGATCTTCAATAAGTATCCTATGAATGAATTATTTCATATGTAGTAAATCACCTGTTGAGCATACATTGGTATAAATTGATACAGTAGATTAGTCTATTAGGTGGAAGGGATGATCCAGCTATGACTTAGTTGACACACCCAATTAAAATATTAATGTTAATAAAGTTAATTAAAATTTATTAATTAATAAAAATAATTAAAAAGGTATTTAATCAGTAACAACTTATTTTGAATATAAATTACAATATTATGCAGTCCAGATATTTTAGCAGCCCATTTTTATTCGTAATGCCATTCTGTCCTAAAATTAAAATTTTAATAATTTGTTTTTTTTTAAAACCTCAGTCTGCTTATAAAGATAAGTTGCGGTATTGCTGATATTATGATAACTTTTTATGTCATTTCTGGGGAATGCATAGAGTTGACGCATAGAAAGTTAAATATATGGAGAGAATGGCAATGTGTTAATGAATGCAAGTACCTGTTTTCGTGGTTTTTCTTTTTTAAAATCTTTCCTTGTTAATTATCATTTAAGGATGATTAGGTTATCCTTAAGGTAAAAAGACTCTGAATTTTATTAGGGGTATAATGCGTTTATTTCAGTTGTTGAGATTATTGTTCTCCCAAGGTAAATAAGGATGCTGAGAATTTAACAGTAATCAATGATTTTATTCTGCACATTATTCTTTGTCTTCATTGTTGCTTTCATACTGGCTCCTTTTTGGCAGTGGTTAGAAATGTTTGCCTTCATATTTAAATGAATCACAAAACCAAACTATGTACTTGATATCACACCCTGTTTTTTTTAACTACTCTGTGAAAGAATTATCTCTACAAACTTTGTGCTCAGTTCTCAAGCCACTATAGCTTGGCTCTTTCACTAAATTGTTTTTCTATACCTTCCAGTATTAGATAGCTTTTACCTCCTATCAGAATTGTACTGTGTTGACTCATTTCTTGCTTTGTAAAATGCTTGTTTTCAAGTACTGGACTTCATTTGGTCTTAAAGTTTTTTGTTTGGTTTTGGTTTTGACAGTTCTTTCAGCTATACATTTTAAGTTATCATTTCTCTTTAAATTCTGAATACCCTCTTAAGGAAATCTTACATTTTCAATTGTTTTGTTTTGTTTTTTTGAGATAGGGTTTCTCTGTGTAATAGCTTTGGCTGTCCTGGGACTCATTCTGTAGACCAGGATGACCTTCAGCTCATGTAGATCTGACTGTCTCTGTCTCCTGAGTGCTGGAACTAAAGGCATATATTCCATAATGCCCAGCTCACATTTCTGATTTTTTTCTCTCCCCACTTTATAAAAATGTCTTTTATCTCAACATTGTAGGACTGTGTGTCTTACTAACTGATAAATACTTGGTAATGCTCTGTAGGAATATGACACTCCATTCCAAGAGACACCAGTTAATTGATTTACTCTCTTCACCCTTTTTATCTCCGGCTTAGTTGTTTTGTTTTTGTTTTTGTGATTTGCCTAAACTAGAATTTTATTGTCTTTAGCTCTTAGTGCTTGTCCTAGTTTTTTCTTTTTTTGTGTTCCTATAATAAAATACCTCAATAAAAAGCAGTTTAGAGGGAAAATATATTTATGTCATGTTATAATTTAGGCTCCAGTTCATTGTCATAGGGAGGACAACACAGAACCTTCATAGTAGAGAGCAGAGAGAAACGAATGCATTCATGCTTGCTTATGCTCACCACAGGTTTCTTTATGCTTATGCAGTTTAGGACTTGTGGCCCAGGGAATGGTGCTGCCCATAGTGGGCTGGTTCTTTGCACGTCAGTTAACCATAGACTTACAGGCCAACCCAGGGTGGAAAATCCCTCATTAAGACTCTCCTGAGGTGATTCTAGTTTGTTTCAAGTTGATAAATTAACCATTACAGTACTTTTCTCAGCTTTTACGTAGTAGAGAATTTAATTACTTGTGTAGCATAAGAGAAACCAGGAAGTTTGGGCAGTATTTTATGAACTATAAGTAAAAAGTAACTTAATATTTCATAATTGTGATATAATCAATTTTAGCAAAAATATTAGATACTGAATTATATAGTTTCCAAATAAAATCCTTTAAAAAGTATAATAAATTTTAATTTATAGCTTAATATTTTATGTGTGAGTAGCTGTATACATTTGTTGATGAAAATTGTCCCCCATCCCCCCACTAGAATGCTCTGGAGTGAATCCTTGACTTTGCATGCTAAGGCAAGCATTGTATCTTCAGCTCTCAAGATTTTAAAGATTATTTTATTTTTTTACATTTATTTGTGTTTTGCCCGCATTTTTATATGTGTGCCTTCTACCCATGGAGGCCAGAAGGGGGTATTGTGTTCCCTGCAGCAGGAGTTTACTGGTGTTTATGAGTTGCCCTGTAGGTACTGGGAATAGAACCCAGGTCCTCTGGAAGAATAGCAAGTGTTCTTAACCACCATGCCATCTCTAGCATTATTCCTCAGAGATTTTTTTAAATGATAGTTTCTTCAAATTCTTGCTGGTTACTATTAAATTTTTAGAATCTCTACAGTATCTTCTCTTCATCATGGTATTCCATTAGTGTATCTGTTTATCAAAAGGATACCATTTTGTTCCCTCCTGAAAAGTTTCGCAAAGTTTATGAATTTTTGCCTAAAGATGGTGTTATTCTGAGGCACATGAATTATTTTGCATTCATTGTGTCACTACATAATGTTTTTTGTTTTTAGTTGAAGAAGCTTAGAAAATGTAGGTTTTTCTGAGTCATAAATACATTTTTTGTTAATGTGCTGGCATGTTTGCTTTGCATTATTGGTACCTGCAATAGAACCAGGACAGCCATGGCTACACAAAGAAACCCTGCCCCCCAAAACTGAAATAAATAAGGTTCCCCCCATTTTGTTAATTATTTATTTTCTTTCTTACTATGCTACTAAGTTTAAAAAGTCTAGATTAGAAGTAAATAACTAAAAATTATTAATTATTAAAGAATTCATAGCATACAAATAATTTTAAATGTAAATCATTGTATTTAAAGCTTTTAATTTTTAATATGTATTTAGTGGAGATGCATGCATGTGTTCAGGTGAGTATATGCATATGTATGCGTGAATGTATTTGTAAATGGAGTTTGGCACCAAGTATTTTAATCTTTACTCTTGTTAGTGTGTATGTGTGCCAGAGAAAAAATGAGACTGAATATATGTGTATGTGTATGGTATGGAGAGACAAAGAATTGGTATGTGTGTGTTCGTTCGCGTGTGCACACAGAGTCTGTGACTCATTTCATGAAGTCAGACAGCTTTCCCTAGAGAGTAAAGAATAGGTTTTTTTTTTTCCTTCCACTGAGTGTTCTGGGGATCAAACTCAGTTGTTAAGCCTTTGCAGCAAGTGCCTCTAACAGCTGAGTCATCATGCCAGCCATGCTTTAGTTTTTTGAGACAAGGTTTCTTCTCATTGAAGCAACCTTTAGTTCATCATTGTGACTAATCTGGCCGGCCAATGAGCTTCAGGGATCTATCTGCCTTTCCTCTGTACTCCAGACACAAAGCCCAAATTTTTATGTGAGTGTGAGCGATACTAACTCAGGTCCCCAGGCTCATGTGACAGGCTGTTTACTGACTGAGCCATCACCCAGCCCTTCAAATGTAGTGTAAGCAGCCCATTAAAGCAAAGCAGCTAACATTAGAAAAATAAAGGTTGTCGTAAGCAGAACGAAAGTATTTAGAAATGTTAATGTGTATTTCATGCAGCAATTTCACAGTTTTATTTGTTTTTCGAGACAGGGTTTCTCTGTTTACACGTGGCTGTCCTGGAACTTGCTTTGTAGACCAGGCTGGGCTCAAACTCAGAGATTCTTCTGCCTCTGCCTGCTGGGTGCTGGTATTAAAGGTGTGTGATTCCACCTTCCAGCTATAAATGCAGAAAGTTAAAAAAAAAACCTGTTTACTTATAATATATTTTGAAAATGGGTTTTTCTTTTCTTTGTTTTCAAGAAAGTGCTTCTTTGTGCAACAGCTCTGGCTGTCCTAGAACTCACTCTGTAGACTAGGCTGGCCTCATCCCACAGAGATTTACCTGCCTCTGCCTCCCAAGCGCTGCGATTAAAGGTGTGTGTACTATACCCTGCTGAAAATGGGTCATTTCAAGTATAACACAGAATTCCTTAGTGAATTGTTTTAATTAAGTGTGCAGTTGTAAAATTTAGTTTTTAAGGAAAATAGTTTTTAGTAATTTTTATGTACCTTTCATTTATTCATTTTAATTTTATTTGAAGAACTGAGCCTTGATTAGTTATTAATGTCACAAACCAGTGTGTAAGGTAGACATGGTGTCTCTCTCATGTCTGTAAGCCTAGCATTTGAAAAGCTGAGGTGGGAAGATGGCTAGCTGTGAATTTGCAGTCAGAGATCTTGTCTCAAGAAAAACAAAACAAAACAAAAATGCCAATATGCAATGAAATAAGCAGTCTACAAGGTTACAATCATAGTAAATTTTTAGTCACTTGTTTTCTCTTTAGGAAACCCTGACACCAGGTGATGATGGTGATAATAACAGTTGTGTAGTTTAAAAACAAACAAACAAAACCACAAAAATCTAAGTGAAACAACATTTTATATATGTGTTTACCAAACAAAGAGCCTTTCATCATACACTAAGTGATGTATATCTAGAAATAAGCATATTGTACTGCCCTTCCTATACTGTAATTGAGCTGTCTTTTTCTTACTATTATTCATTGAATCATGAATTTTATTTTACCTTATTTGGTATTTCAGTCTCTAGTAGCTAACTTGTATCCACCTTCACTGTTTGTTTGACCCTAAGTGTTTTTGATGGTACCATATGCTTAACAGTTGTTTCACAGGTTGTAATGTTAATGTAGCTTCAGTTGGTAGTAGAAAGATAAGAACTTTTGTTTGTTTTGGTATTTATGTTTATACATACTTTCTTTCCAGAAAGTGTTTCCATACTTTTTGCCTTAGTTTTAATAAGAATGTTATTTTTTTTCCTCCCTGTTCCCCATGTAGTTAAAGCTTTCCATCTCAAGTATGATGAAGTTCGTCTAGATCCAAATGTTCAAAAATGGGATGTAACAGTATTAGAACTCAGCTATCATAAGCGTCATTTGGATAGACCAGTTTTCTTACGTTTCTGGGAAACATTGGATAGGTAATTGTGTTTCTAAAATATACTCATACATGCTTTATTTGAGTGATTTTTATCAGAATTTAAAATCTTCAAAGTTATGATATAGTTTGTAATTCTTTGCTTTGAATATTGTCTGATTTGATGCCAACATAATAATTCATGATTGACAAATAGATTGATTTATTGACTTAATATGTAGAGTTTAGAGTCTGATAGAAGGCACATTAAACTCTGTGTGAGAAGACAAAGATTTTGTGGTCTTGCTCTCATGAACTGTGTAACTTTCTGAACTTCATTTTCTACCGGCTCAGGGCTCCTGGAGTCAGGTGACCTCTGAGTCTCCCCCCTGAAAGCTTGTGAAAGAATTTAGTTTTTATATTTATTTGAATTACTAAAATGGAGTCGTTAAGTCCTTTAAAAATAACTTCTGTAATTTATAAATATAAGAAGAGTGAATTATCATAATACTTTGAGCTCAGTTGTCATTCGTTGTGTTCCCTGAAAATTATCTTGTTTGGTATGTCTCACTGAATTGTGTCAGCTTTCTGAAAGTCATGAGGTAACTCTATGGATATAACTGATAGTGTGTAAAGACAGACATACTTCCAGTAAGCTCTTGGGTTATAGAATTTAATGAGAATTTTTTTTGCATACTATTTTTTAAGAAGCCACAGAATCTAGTTTTCAGTGTTTTGTCCCTTAGTGATTTTTAAGTTACAAAAAAGAAGTTACCCCTTTTTACATGTAGTACGCTTAAAATTTTAAAATTTGTGTTGTCATCATAATCCCTTGTTATATTTTCATATTGTCATCATAATCCATTATTCTATTTCCCCTCCAGGTACATGGTAAAGCATAAATCCCATTTGAGATTCTGAATCTTATGATTTCTCCTTTTCTGAAAACTTGGTTTAAGAAGCATGGATATAGCTTGATCTACAGACTGAGACCCAAGCTTTATGAATTCATCAAGAACTTAACAAATGAAGAAGGCCACAGAGCAGTCTTTTTTAAGACCTTGTTTGATGCTGTGTGCTTCGAAGGGGCATTGCCTCCCATCCATACAAGCAAACTTTTTTGGCTTACAACTATTTTTTTAATATTAGCCTTCTAGTCTGTAATGGAAATTGTATATTTTGATAGAAGCTTTTTCTCTATTGGTTAAAATTAGCATTACTTAAATTTTGTTTCTTTAGAAATAAATACAGGTTATAAATGTGTGTATATTTAGAAGTTATTAGGCTCTTTAAGCCATCTTGCTTCTGATTTTTCATTGCTCTATGATTCCTTTTACTGGAAAATACTGTCATGAATGGTTTTAAATTTTAGACTCTAGAACTTCAAAGCCCCATCAAAGGGAAGTAACTATTAAATCAGTTAAAAGTCAGCCTGTGTGTATACTATGTCTATACTAACTCATGTTTAAAAAAGGAATAATGAAAAATCAAGAACAAGTCTTCAGTTTCAGTTGAATTCAGCCTTTTCAAGATTTCTTTTGTAAATGAATACATTTAATGAATGTACATTCTCTTTGTTGACTTTGATGATTTTAAACTTAAAGTGATATATTTCTATCTGGGATATGTTTCCACTTGAAAAGAAATCTCAAAAACAAAGATTAAAGTGTAATAGGCTGTGGTGATTTTTACTTGGGAAGCTAAAGTATGATTTTGGGGACTGAGTATGTATCAGCCTAGTTACAGCATAACTTGAACTTCTAAGTTTGCTTTTGATTCTTATACGCTATAGGATTTTGAGTCTTCTATTTGTACACGTGTCACCTTGGGGCTTCTTATCTTCAATTTTCCCTAAATATCGATAAATTCCCAGACACCAAAGAACACATTTGCTTACGTGTCTGAACAGAACCAAGATAAAAACACTGGTATTTTTATGTGTGTGCTCGATGTGGTATAAAATATAAAACCTATATTTTAACTTAGTAAAATATTTTACTATTTCTCTACTTTAGACAAAATGTTGCATCCAAGCTACAATGAATGGCCATGCTCCTTGAGTCTTGGTTTTATGTTTTACTACTAAAAAGGAGTGTTTATTCCTTGAAACCGTGGGTGCTTTTCTTTCCTCTTCTCTTCTCTTCTCTTCTCTTCTCTTCTCTTCTCTTCTCTTCTCTTCTCTTCTCTTCTCTTCTCTTCTCTTCTCTCGTCTCCTCTCGTCTCCTCTCGTCTCCT